>NC_134101.1:226703283-227903283 GCF_000715075.1 Nicotiana tabacum
AAAAGAAGAAGTCAGGCGTCCACCTGGAGAATGAGGATGAAAGAAGAAGAAGTCAGGCGTCCACCTGGAGAATGAGGATGAAGAATTAAAGAAGTCAGGCGTCCACCTGGAGAATGAGGATGAGAAAAAAAGAAGTCAGGCGTCCACCTGGAGAATGAGGATGAAGAAAAGAAGAAGTCAGGCATCCACCTGGAGAATGAGGATGGAGAATTAAAGAAGTCAGGCGTCCACCTGGAGAATGAGGATGAGAATTAAAGAAGTCAGGCGTCCACCTGGAGAATGAGGATAAGAATAAAAGAAATCAGGCGTCCACCTGGAGAATGAGGATGAGAATTAAAGAAGTCAAGCGTCCACCTGGAGAATGAGGATGAAGAAAAGAAGAAGTCAGGCGTCCACCTGGAGAATGAGGATAAGAATTAAAGAAGTCAGGCGTCCACCTGGAGAATGAGGATGAGAATTAAAGAAGTCAGGCGTCCACCTGGAGAATGAGGATGAGAAAAGAAGAAGTCAGGCGTCCACCTGGAGAATGAGGATGAAGAAAAGAAGAAGTCAGGCGTCCACCTGGAGAATGAGGATGAGAATTAAAGAAGTCAGGCGTCCACCTGGAGAATGAGGATGAGAAAAGAAGAAGTCAGGAGTCCACCTGGAGAATGAGGACAAAGAAAAGAAGAAGTCAGGCGTCCACCTGAAGAATGAGGATGAAGAATTAAAGAAGTCAGGCGTCCACCTGGAGAATGAGGATGAAGAATTAAAGAAGTCAGGCGTCCACCTGGAGAATGAGGATGAGAATTAAAGAAGTCAGGCGTCCACCTGGAGAATGAGGATGAGAAAAGAAGAAGTCAGGCGTCCACCTGGAGAATGAGGATGAGAATTAAAGAAGTCAGGCGTCCACCTGGAGAATGAGGATGAAGAATTGAAGAAGTCAGGCGTCCACCTAGAGAATGAGGATGAGAATTAAAGAAGTCAGGCGTCCACCTGGAGAATGAGGATGAAGAATTGAAGAAGTCAGGCGTCCACCTGGAGAATGAGGATGAGAAAAGAAGAAGTCAGGCGTCCACCTGGAGAATGAGGATGAGAATTAAAGAAGTCAGGCGTCCACCTGGAGAATGAGGATAAGAATAAAAGAAGTCAGGCGTCCACCTGGAGAACGAGGATGAAGAAGTTAAAAAGAAGTCAGGCGTCCACCTGGAGAATGAGGATGAAGAAAGAAAAGAAGCAGTCAAGGCACCCACCTGGAGAACGAGGGAATGCAATTGAAGTGTTGAAATCAAAAGCCCGCTCATATGAAAAAGGAGCACACTTAGAATCAATAAAGTAGAGGAGTCCAACAAAATCCCCAGCAAGAAACAACAAGAGTCCCAAAAGAAAATACGGGACATAATGAAAAAGAATACGGAATAAGCCAAATGCCCAAGAGTCACCAAGATATCAAGACAACAAGAAAACGCAAGGGAATGATCTAGATAAGATTTTTTATAATTCCTGTACCATAATCTAGTTTAGTTTTTTGTATTACCTTTGAAGTAAGGTGTAATAAGGAGGTCAGCAAGCAGTAAAAATAGCACGAAGCAGCAGTAACATCACAGTCCCACGGTAGTCCCAGCTACCCAAAACTTCCCGAACTACATTGACCTGATTCCTTTATAGCCAAGGATATGTAGGAAACCTTTGAAGCAGAGGTTCGGTCAAATCTTTCAAAAAAAAATGCTTCCCACGGAGTATTTGAACGGGCAAAAATCGCTCGTGTCCGCTCACTTTATCTTCGCACGAAAACTCTTCGAGTTTCCGCACAAAGAGGGGCAGCTGTGAGCACGTGATTTTTGCATTACGAAAACTACTCCAAAATAAATCAAAAAATAAAATAAATTTCTTTTACTGTGCAATTTTTAAATTTGCGTGATGCTTGTTAAATATTTATCTTATATCCGTAAATATTTATTTTGTCATAACAAAATGAAAATAAAAATAAAAATATATGTTGCATGCATATCTAGGATTTGATTATGCATTTAATAATTGATTCGAAAAAATAAAATCACAAAAATATGTGTCTGTTCTAGTTTTAATATTTCAATGTGTGATTAATGTGTTGTCTATGTATTAATAGGTAATTTATCTTTGCAAGGATAATTTTATTTTTATAATTTTTAGGAATTCAACAATTAGGAATTTAATTAGAAAATAAAAGAATGGGAAATGATGAAAAAAATGGACCTGGGCCAAAGATTTTTTCTTAAAAAAATAAAAATCAGGCCCAATCACGCAAAGGACCCGGTCCATGTCAACCAGTCCCATACGGGACTCAAACGACGTCGCTTCTGGATTTTTAATCTGGGCCGTTGATTCATTGCAATCAAACGGTCCAGTTCATCCCCTGCATAAATGAAACGACGACGTTTAGGGCAACTAGATCTGAACCGTTCATCTATCTTGATCCAACGGCCTCAGGAACTCATCCAAACCCGATCCATATCACCCCCGGGCTGACCCCTTTCCCCCAGCTTAAACCAAACGATGTCGTTTGGTTAAGTGAATTGATCTCAACTGTGCATCTTAATTGATCCAACGGATGAGATCAATCCACCCCACTCGTATATAACTCTAATCCACACCCCAGCCCCCCAAACCAAACACCCCACCCTCGGTCCTGTTCATCATCTCTTTCAAAGAGATCTGATGAACTCCGCCCTTCACCACCGTACACCGCCTACCGGAAATCGCCTCACGGCGGTTCCGGTAGTCCAAACCACCCCACCTTAACACCCTCGACTCCTCTCAACCTCCCCGTTCCAATTCCATAACCCATATACCTCGAATCAGGCCCCAATGTCTCGAATCTTCGATTGAAGGTTGGCCTGAAAAAC
The DNA here is from genome assembly GCF_000715075.1 of Nicotiana tabacum. NCBI lineage: Eukaryota > Viridiplantae > Streptophyta > Magnoliopsida > Solanales > Solanaceae > Nicotiana > Nicotiana tabacum. The sequence goes on from NC_134101.1 coordinate 226,706,148, forward strand.
CAACTTTCTCCGATGACCCCCAAAATAACACCACAGCTTCCCCTAAATACCCTCACCACGGATCTGTTGGTTGCATGGCTCGAATCCTACTAGAACTACTCGAATCTTCATTTGAAGATTCGAGTAAAACCTGACCCTATCCCAACCTACCTCAAACTCACACCAGTTACCCCTTGACCTCCCTCGTGCCTAGAATACCGTTGGTTTGATTCAAATCTGCCCAGAAGTGTTCGGATTTAAGATCCAAATTCTGAAATCCTAAAAATTTTCCAATCTTGGAATTTTTTCAATTCAAACGAAGGATTGAGGTTTAATCGACCTTAGTCGAAGTATTTTCAGTTGAAAATACTTCGACTAAGGTCTGTTTGATATAAAAAAAAAAGTCTGAATCCAAGTTGAGTTTGAGTCCGGTTAAATTTAAAGATTCAGAGGTATGTTTTTTCTATTTCCTTTTTGTATTCTATATGTTTGTTTCAGTAACCTGTGTAATGTTGCATATTTTTGATTAATTCCGTGATTCTGCCTCCTACCCATATACTTGATCCGAATGTGAATTGTTTCTGTTGGTTGTGATTAATTACAATGTGTGTAATCGACTCGATTAAGTTCGTCGATTAGTTGTATTATAAATCTTGTTTCTGAAAATGTTGACTGAAACAACCTGTTTTGGATGGATTATTTTGTTTTAATCAGTTGATTCTTATTTATTAATCAGTTTAATTAATACTCGTCAATTAAATCATCTTTGTTTATAGTTCAATAAAATCCATCAAATGGATGCTGTATGAGTGTTGATTTCTGAGCATTGAGTTTCAGGGCATTGTCAATATATATTGACAATGCTCCTGTGTTTGTTTGATTTTAGTTCAAAGTTGAAGTTCAGTGTAATTTGTTATGATGAAATTCAGTATAATGTTGTCGAGATGTTAGGTAAATTCAATTTCACAATTGTTGGGTAGATACAACTGTGTTAGGAACTTAAGAGAATTGGTATTAGCTGTCGTAAATCAGATTAATAATCAGGCTTATACAGATTTTAAAATCTGTATTGTTAAGATGCTGAATTTAAGGTAGTAATACCAGTAGAAAATAGTAAATCTGGATATTTCTGGGATAGAAACAGTAGGGTAATGTGATAATAGTAGTGGGCTGAAAGTAGAAAGTTAATGGCTATTATTTAGTGTGATAATGGGAAACAAAGGGTAATGGGCTGCTGAAAATCAGGAAAAAGATCACTTAATGGGACTTAAAGTAGTAAAAGCAGATTTTTAATGGGATTTTCTGATTTTAAAAGAAGAAGGGGGTCCGGGCAGCACTTAAAAAGGGGGGGACAGACCTGTATAAGATAGAGGGGATTGGGACTGATTTAGGGAGGAGTTTTTTTGAGAGAGATTTTGAAAGAGAGATCAGTTTTTTTTTCAGAGAGATCTTGAAAGAGAAATCAGTTTTTTTTTCAGAGAAGAGTTTGAAAGAGAAAAAAAATCAGATTTTAAGAGAGTTCAGGAAAGAGAAAAACAGAAAGAAAGAAAGAGATAGAAATAGAATCAGAAACAGAAATTTGAAAAAGAAAAAGAAACAAAAAGGAACACTCACACAGTGAAGCTGAAACAGACACTAGAAAAGAAAAGAAAAATCTGAAACCTTGTTGTTCTTTTTGGAATCTGTCCGGGTCTGTGTATTGATACTATTTGGTTTTAAAAAATTTGAAATTCTTTAAGAAGCGTTGCTCTTGTGAATCTGGGTTTCTCGGGTCTTATTATTGCTCAAATCTGTGAAAATACTGATATTCTGCCAGTATTTTATTACTGCTGCAACTACTGGAACTTACTTCTTCTACCTTCATTTCCAGGTACTTATCTTTTAGATTCTATCTTGGAAAGAGATTCAACATGACGAATCAATGAAGCTTGAATTGCAATTCTATTTTTATTTTGTCTAAGTTCGTTATTTTAAAGGTTCAGTCTTGTTTTGCGTTTGGTTAATATAGTAGTATGTTTGACATGATAATTAGTAGTTGATTATTCTCTTTTAAAACTCATATAAGTGCTGTAATAATATTATCTATATTAGAATTTTTCATTAGTGTAGTTATACGTGAGTTGTCAAAACAGGGAGTATGGCATGAAAATGGGCCATTGATTACATCCCATAATACCTTTAGCTAAATGTAAAGTAGAATGGAAGTATTAAGAAGTTACATTAGTAGTATATCTTGTAAAAAAAATATGATTTTGTTTAGATTGATATAGGCTATTATATGGCATGATGATAGGTATATTTATAATCATATGAGTAAGGTGAGTTGGTATAGCTCGTTATAGTGTTAAGAATATTATGAATGTTTAGACGCGCAATTATGTTGTATGTAATACAATTTTATTGAATCAATTCGAATAATAACTCCTTTCTCATCAATTTGATTATTTAGCGTTATAAATAAACTAAGCAATTATAATTTTGGATTAAAAACAAGTATGTGAGAATGAGATGATATGTATAAGAACAAATTGCAACAATTTATATCAATGGTAAGTAGAAATAAAACTTGCACTAAATAAAAATAATAAAAGTTCTTGAAAAATGTTTCTTCCCTTTATAAATCATTTTTAGTTTCATACACAATTCATTCTTTGGCATATATATATATGTTGTATTTGTTAAAAATCCTATTTTTATTATTTTCTTCGAATTTGAATAGCGGGATGAATATAATTTATACTCGAAAATTATAATCAACGGGCAACATTTAATAGATTGTGAATTCTTTTCAAAGAATTTAAGGGCCTCTAAAATGGGAGTTCTCATGATTCTCACATAAAAATGTATGAATATAATAAACAATTTGTGAAAAATCCATAATACCATTACAAATATTTTGCGCAATTAGGGATGCGTTCGCGTACCCTGATTACATTTTTTTTAAAAAAAAAACCAAATTCGGATTATGCGTACGCGCAATTTCGAGCGAATATTTAAGAAAAGGATTTTTCCAAGGATGTTAAAATAATTTCATATAACCCGAGATGTGCAGTTCATTGTCTAAATACAAGGGTGATGATGTTTCTGATTTTATTTTAAATTTCGAACATATGTTTTTTGTTAATAAAAACTATAACAATTTTATTGTGTACACGTACGCGTGGCACAATTCCCGGTAATTATAAAAATATAGAATACGAATATACGTACGCGTAATTCGCCCATATAATTGTAAACAATAAGTAAAAAGCAGTAGTAGAATCATGCAATAAAAAACGTATTTAGTAAAATCAAGATAATTAAGCCAATAATAAAAACAGTTAAGCGACCGTGCTAGAACCACGGAATTCGGAAATGCCTAACACCTTCTTCCGGATTAACAGAATTCCTTACTCAGGATTTCTGGTTCGCAGAATAAATAACAGAGTCATATTCTCCTCAATTCAGGGATTAAAACCGGTGACTTGGGTCGCCCTAAAATTCCCAAGTGGCAACTCTTAAATTAAATAAATCCCGTTTCGACTGTCCTTCAATTGGAGAAAACTCCCTCACGCGCCTCTCGGGCGCGGAAAAAGGAGGTGCGACAATTGGCATAAGATATTAGTTGACCTTTCTCTTCTAACTTGCTGGATTTATTATTTAATTTTGTTGATTCCTGTATCCTCTAAATAAATAGAGATAAACTTGTTTAATCCTGGGAAAACATTTCACATTGCTGAAATAGTTTCTTAGGACAGTGTCAGCATGACTCAAGCCAATTTGTGTATCTGCTCACAACCCCGAGGAATTTCAATCATGTTATGTTTGAGATATGAAAATTATGAAGAGGAAACATTTGGCTGTGATGTTGATGCATGACTTCTCAGATATCTCATGTGACATAAGCATGAAAATAAGTTACTGAATGTGACATTTTCATCCAATTATGAACATTTCAATTGGATAATGTTAACATTATGTTGTGCACAGTTAAAAAAATATCATCTAGCAGTTTAGCAAAATCTTCGTTTTAAAAAGTCCTTGTAAATTTTCATTATGATGAATAACAGTTGCATGTGCACAAGATGGAATCTTACTAGATATTTTCTATAAATAAATTCAAATAAATTCTAAAAAGTATGTGTACATATTAAGAGGTGCACCTGTTGCTTTTAAATTCTGAATCATTTATAAATTATCTACCTATCAACGCCTAGTAAACCAGATGTTCGAGGAACAAATAGAAAAATCAATTGAAGTTTATATTGACGATATGTAAGTTAAGCCCCTGCGAGCAGAAGACCATTTAAAACATTTGCAGAAAACCTTCAGCATATTATATGAAGCTGAACCCGGAGAAATGTGCGTTTGGAGTCGGATCAAATTCCTCATGTCACGCCCCAACCTTGGGAGGCGTGGCTGGCACCCGGTGCCGCACTGGACCGAGCGAACCACTCTGAAACTCATTCATTCCTTTTGTAACTATCATGGGCCAACATGTCCACAACTCGTAGTGTACAATTGTAAGTGGACAACATTGTATCATTCAATGAACCATTGTTCATAAAAATGAATACATTTGGGCCGTCAAGGCCTCTAACATACTGTACATAATAAACCCGTGTCTACAAAGCCTCTAAGATTATTTGACATCAAATGGGACAAAGTACCGGCCTACCTATAAGTCTGAAGCAAAACTCTAACACGATGGCTCATGGACTCGACTGCACTCTGAATGAGGTGGAGGCTTACCGATCCTTCGTTGAATGCTAACCTCGTCTACTATAAGGGTTTGTCAAATTGATTACTTATACCTTCAGACATGAATTCAACATCCACAACAAGAGGACGCTGGTACGAATAACGTACCGAGTATATAAAGTAAGTAAATCAACATATAAAGGACATGAAAGAAACATGTAGTACATGACTCAACCTGTAAGTCTGGATAACTCTGTATACTATTTAATACTTATAGTGTCATGCATATGCGTATGAGGGTCATACCATGCATTGGTATATGCGTTCATAACATCATCAAGCCTTTGAGGGCATCCCATCATATCATTTCGGCCACTGTGGGCAAATTATCAACGTATACCAGCTGATCTGGTGGTGGTGCGTATATAACGCCATAACCTTTTCCCATATCCCATATACATATAATATACACATATATAACGCTATCTGGTCATGGGTCAATGTATATGTATAAATGAAAGGAATGTATATGAAATACGTTAATAAGATTTCTCAGAATATCAAAAGATCATTATATAACGCAGTAACCTTTTTCCATATTCCATATACATATATAGACATATATACACGTATATAATGTCATTTGAGTCATGGGGTAAATGCACATGTAAATGAATGCAAAGCATGAGAAATACGTTGATAAACTCTCTCGGAATGTCATTGATTATATCTTCAACTACAATTGAAGTATGTTGACATTGTGTTAGTATCTTTGATGGATTATTCATTCAAATTTCCTTTTATTGCTTTCCTTTCATCTGCATGTTTTCGTATGGCTCAATCCAACCCCTAATTTCTTTGCATGTCTATAATCTTTTGAGGTGTAAAGTATTTTAGGAGCAATGTATTGTCAATTGATTATACTTTCACAACTAAAGTATCTTGACATTGTGTAAGTATCTTTGAGCGAGTATGTGTGATGATACGGCCAGTTGTCTCATAAGTTACCGCTCCGTTTCCCCCATTTCTACTTCTTATTGCTTTGTTTATCGGTTCTATGTGTGATTGGGTTGGTTGGCTCGGGTTCAGAAAGGTTTTGATAAGGTTTGAGACACTTAGTCTCTTTTGAGGAAAGCTTAAGTTGGAAAAGTCAATCGGATGTTGACGTATATGTTAGAGGGCTTGGATGTGAGCTCCGATGGTTTGGATAGCTTCGGGAGGTGATTTGGGACTTAGGAGCATGATCGAAATGTGTTTTAGAGGTCCGGAGTAGATTTAGGCTTGAATTGGCGAAATTGGAATTTTGGCGTTTCTGGTTAGTAGGTGAGATTTTGATATAGGGGTTGGAATGGAATTCCAGAAGTTGCAATAGGTTCGTTGTGTCATTGGGGATATGTGTGCAAAATTTCAGGTCATTCGGACGTGGTTTGGTAGACTTTTTGATCAAAAGCGTAATTCAAAAGATTTTGGAACCTTAGGCTTGAATTCGATGTGTTTTGGATGATTCGATGTTGTTTGGGGTGTTTGAAGATTGGTACAATTTTGGGTAGTGATATATGATGTGTTTGTGCTCTTAATTGAGGTCTTGGGTGCCTCGGGGTGATTTCGGGTGGTTGTCGGAAAGAATGGAAATTGGGAATGATAGCTGAAGTGTTGAGGCTGCGGTCATAACCGCATCTGCGATTGAGAGGCCGCAGATGCGGAAAAGAGTCGCAGAAGCGGAAAGAGGGTAGAAAGGCAGGAACCGCAGAAGCAGCTGAGGAACCGCACCTGCGATGGCGCAAGTGCGGAATGTGCATCGCAGATGCGGAAGCTGAGGATTACCACAGAAGCGACGTCTTGGACCGCAGAAGCAGTATCTGGACTGCAGGTGCGAAAAGCCTGGGCCAGAAGGTATAAATGCATTCCTTCGCGATTTTTGAGTTGTTCTTTACCATTTCAAGTCGGTTTTGGAGCTTTTGGGGTGATTTTGAAGAGGGAATCAAGGGATATCATCTGGAGGTAAGATTTTTGAGTCTAATAATCGATCCTATGGCATTATTTCACTGATTTGGCCTAAGATTAATGGAAATTAAGGGTTAAAAATTGGGAAACTAGGTCTTGGTAATGGAGACCTAGACTTGAGGATTTGAGGGTCCATTTGTGGTCAGATTTTGGGACTTTTGATATGTATGAACTCGTGGGGAGATAAGGAATCTATTGATGTAAATTTTATCGAATTTCGAGACGTGGGGTCGGGTTTTGGTTAATTTCGGGATTTATGTTGTAAATTGATTATTTTCGTTTGGGTTTTGATCCCCTAGCATATTTTGACATCGTGATTCTGATTTTGGATAGATTCGACGCGAGTTGAGGCCGATTCGAGGGGCAAAGGCGTCGTGGGCTAGAGTTTGGACCGGATTGAGGTGAGTAATGATTTTAAATGTTGTCCTGAGGGTATGAAACCTCGGATTACACATCGTTATGCTATATTGAGATGACACACACGCTAAATGACGAGCGTGGGGTCGTGCACCATTGGGGATTGTGACTTAATCCATCCCGAATGACTGTTTTATCGTGTATTTGATTGAAAACTATTTGCTATCACCATGATTTGGGCTGAATGCCATATTTGGGCCTCGTGCCAATTATGTGAACCCTTAGGCGATTTTTACTGATATTTCCTCACTATTTTGACTTTATACTGGTACTCGGTCATGCTATATTCTACCATTTTCATAACTCAGCCATGTTTACGCTATTTTAACACATTAAATGATAATTTGGGTTGAGCATCATGTGTTTACTATTGCCCGAGTGGCTTATGAGATTCTGATTGAGTAAGACTGATGGCCTATGTTATGAGGATACACTAATTTATGATTATGAAGTCGAGGGTCTGAGATTGTACGCCACGAGGTCGCTTGTTGATATGAGGCCAAGATCCTGCTGATTATGCCACGAGATGGCTTGATATTGCGCTTGGGCCATAAGGGGCCCCTCCAGGAGTCTGCACACCCCCAGTGAGTGCGGGTACCCAATATGATATGAGATATAGCCCGAGGGGCTGGTATTGTTCCATGTGTTACCCGAGGGGCTGATTCTATTGGTATTGTGCCCGAGGGGCGGTTCTTTATGTGTTTATCTTTTCTAGCTGCCTGTCATTTACTTGCTTAACTGTTAAAAAGGTATTTTAAAGAAGCTTAAACTAAGCTAAGGTGACTTTACATATTTTCACTATTTTATTGCTTTTACTGGCTTTTACTGCTTCTTTATAGCCTGTTAATGTGCCTTTACGTGATTTCTTATTGCTCAGTCTTTATTTATTATTATTACTCACTAAGTTGGAGTACTCACTTTACTCCCTGCACCCCGTGTGCAGATTCAGGCACTTCAGGTCCTGCTTGCGAGGGTTGAGAGCCTCCAGCAGCTTTGGACATTCACTAGGTAGCTGCTCGGCGTTCGAAGCCCAATGCTTCTCCCTCTATCTTATTTTCTACTGTTTTAGTTGTGTAATAGTTTTGTTGACTCTTTCAAATTTGTAGTATTTATGATAGATGCTCATGACTGGTGACCCCTGTGATGACCCAAAAGGTCATCACTTGTTTTAAAAGTAAATTCTACATTTCGAGGCCTTAAAAACCTCTTTTGGCATCACCTCAATTTGCGTGCATAATCTGGGCACGTAGCCGGAAAGCCATTTTTGTGAAAATCTATGAAAAATGATGAATTTTGCATTTAAAATGAGTTTAAGTTGACCTCGGTCAACATTTTGGCTAAACGGACCCGGACCCGTAATTGGATGATCCCAGAGGGTCCGTAAGAAAATATGGGACTTGGGCTTATGCCCGGAATCGAATTCCGAGGTCCCAAGCCCAAGAAATGAATTTTTGAAAGAAATTGTTTTCTGAAATTATTTATGAGATTTGGAAATGAATTGTGATTAGAACTCGATGGTATCGGACCCGTATTTTGGTTCTGACGCCCGGTACAGGTCTTATATGTGATTTGAGATAAGTCTGTGAAGTTTGGTAAGAAACAGACTTGAAACGACGTGAATCAGATCATTTTTGAGAAAATTGAAAATTTAAAGTTCTTAAGAAAATTTCATGATTTTGATAGTAAATTCATAGTTGTTGATGTTATTTTAGTGATTTGAATGTACGAGCGAGTCTGTATGATGTTTTTAGGTTAGTGTGCATGTTTGGTTTTGAACTCCGAGGGCTCGGGTGAGTTTTGGATAGGCCACCGGGTGAATTTTTGGACTTAAAGAGTTGCAGGCTTCAGCTATTTCTGTGCAGGCCTGCAGGCTTCGCATTTCCCAAATGCGATACATGCCAGGGCTTTGTCGCAAATGCGAGGGCTTTGTCGCTATTGCGAAAGAAGCACATGCCAGCTCCTCCTCGCAAATGCGATACACCCCTTATTGGGCCTGTCATCGCAAATGCGACCCCTTCTTCGCATTTCCCATCTCGCAAATGTGAGAACCCCCTTCGCAAATGCGAACCTAGCAGAGGTTGCAAACCCCTGTTCGCAATTCCCATATCTGCAACCTGTAATTTTTATACTTAGCCGAAAATCAACCATTTTTCACATCTTTTCAAAACATAAACTCCCTAGGGCGATTTTTCAAGAACAACTCTTCTCCCAAATCAATTGTAAGTCAATTTTAACTCATTTCGTTCAATCATTAACATCTTTTAACATGATTTCAACTCAAATCAATGATTTTCATGGGGGAAATTGGGTGTTTTGGGTAGAACCTAGGTTTTTTCAAAAATTGGGGATTTGGACCTCGATTTGACCTCCGATTTCAAAACAAATTATATATTTAGGTTCGTGGGGGAATGGGTAATCGGGTTTTGATTCGAACCTCGGGTTTTGACCATGTAGGCCCGGGGGAGATTTTTGACTTTTGGGTAAAATTTTGGGAAACTTATTTTCATGCATTGGAATTTATCCATTTAGCGTTTATTGATGTAATTAAGTAACTTGTAGCTAGCTACGAGAGAATTGGTGGTGGAATCAAGAGGTAAAGTGATAGTAGAGGCTTAAATTATGTTTGTATCATCGAGGTAAGTGTTTGGTCTAACCTTAGCTTGAGGAATTAGGAGTTGAGTCCTATTTGCTATGTGGTATTTGTCGAGTACGACATATAGGCATGGTGACGAGTATCTATACGTTGGTGTCAAGCATGCTCGTGAGTCTTATATTATGATTATTATGGCCTCGTTGTATTATTCATGCTTTGATGATGATTTCTATTGTTGGGCAAAGTTGTGGAAGTAATTGTGACATTTGAACATTGAGGAGCGATGGCTCGAGTTGTACAATGAAATGTGAAAATATAAGTGGAAATTGAATCTTTTAGAGAATTGGTTCAAAGTGGTGAAGTGAGTTGTGAAGTAAAAGCGAAAAAGAGAAGAGAATCATTATGATATCTGCCTTGCCGGGATATTGTTGTTGAATTATTATTCCCTTGCCGGGATTCTTATTGTAGTTTCATTTATTTCCTTGCCCTATTGTTTGTGATTGTTGTTTTGGTGAGGGAGAGAGTTAAAAGCACGAAGGGTGATGCCGTGTTTTATTTGGTGAGAGAGTGATAAAGCACGAAGGGTAATGTCATGTATGATTTGTGAGGAAAGAGTGTAAAACACGAAGGGTGATGGCGTGCCGCACGATGCACCATTCTATACCGATTATATTGATTATATAGTGAGGATGAGAGTAAAAGCATGAAGGGTGATGCCTTGCACATTTTCATTACTTGATTGCTTTGGTGAGGACGAGACTAAAAACACGAAGGGTGATGCCGTGCACTTATTGATTTCTGGTTCCTTGTTGATATCCGAGATTTACTGTTTTCCTTCAATTACCTGTTGATTTTCTATTCTGAATTTATATCTCCCCTGCAGCATGCTACCGCTCCCATATTTGACTGTTTATTTATGTTCTTCTTTTCTGTTGTATATAGTTGAATTGCACAGGTTTATGTAGTAGTCTGGTCCTAGCCTCGTCACTACTTCGCTGAGATTAGGCTAGGCACTTACCAGCACATGGGGTCGGTTGTGCTGATACTACACTCTACACTATGTGACAGATCCTGGAGCAGCTTTTGGATCGTAGATTGGGTGGCTACCTTCAGTCCACGCGGAGATCCAAGGTAGACCTGCAGTCGACCGCAGGCCCTCGCATTTTCCTCTATCCCTTTATCCTTGTTTCATTTCCTTCGTTCAGAAATAAAGTATCATTTATTTATTGGACTTTGTATGTAGTAAATCTTGGATCATCTGTGACACTGTGACACCAGTTTTGGGTGGTTAAGGCTTAAACAGTTGTATTAGCACATGTTCAGATATTTTTATTGCTTTTCTTCCCGCTTATTCTAAATTTCCGTTGTTTACATGTCATTGTTTTACAAATGTTAAAGAGCATAAAACGGGTAAAAAGGTAACTTGTTCAATAATTGGCTTGCCTAGCTCACACTAGTATGTGCCATCATGACTCCCGAGGGTGGGAAATCCGGGTCGTGACAAGTTGGTATCAGAGCTCTAGGTTACTTGGGTCTCATAATTCACAAACAAGCCCAGTAGAGTCTGAGGGATCGGTAAGGAGACGTCTGTATTTATCTCCAGAGGCTACAGAGTTAGGAAAAACTTCACATTTATTCTTCCTGTCGTGCGGTTTGGTTTCTCAATGCTAATTGAATTTCTACTCTGTTCTTTCACAGATGGCGAGAACACACGCTTTCTCATCCATTGACCAGCAGCCCGATCCCCTAGCAGTATCTCTCACGAGGGGTAGAGGGCAAGGCCGAGGTCGTGTTAGAGGCCTAGGTAGGGGTAGAGCTCAGCCTAGAGCAGCAGCACCAGCGGCGGAGCCTCAAGTTAACTTTGATGATGAGGTTCCGGCCCTGACAGTTCTGGTGGGCCCTGCTCAGGTCCCAGAGGGGTTTATTACTACCCCCGTACTCCAGGACACTTTGGTCCGCCTAGTGGGCCTCATGAAGAGTGTCACCCGGGCAGGCTTGCTTCCTGTAGCACCAGCCGTCTCTCAAGCTGGAGGAGGAGCTCAAACTCCTACTACTCACACTCCGGAGTAGGTAGCTCTTTCGTTCCAAACTCCAGCAGTTCAGCCAGTTGGAGCAGTTCAGCCGGGTATGGTAGATTAGACCGGTGATGGAGTAGTTATGTCTGCCGATGCTTTGTGGAGGTTTTACAGGTTCACCAAGCTCTTTACTACTACTATTAACGGTGCATCTTCTAAGGATCCCCAAGATTATATAGACAGCTATCATGAGGTTCTCAGGAACATGGGGATAGTTGAGACCAATGGGGTCGATTTTGCTATTTTTCGCTTGTCTGGATCCGCCAAGACTTGGTGGAGAGATTATTGCTTGGCTAGACCAGCCGAATCACTAGCTTTGACTTGGGAGTAGTTTACTCGGCTATTTCTGGAGAAGTTTCTCCCCATCACTTAGAGAGAGGCCTATCAGAGGCAGTTTGAGCATCTCCAGCAGGGTTCTATGACTGTTACCCAGTATGAGACCAGATTCATCGACTTGGCTCATCATGCTCTTATTATACTTCCCATAGAGAGAGAGAGAGAGAGAGTGAGGAGGTTCATTGATGGACTTATTCAGCCGATTCGTCTCCAGATGGATAGGGAGACTGGGAGTGAGATTTCTTTCCAGGAGGCGGACAATGTGGCCCGGAGAGTTGAGTTGGTTCTATCGTAGGGAGGTGGTCAGGGGTCTGACAAGAGGCCTCGTCATTCAGGCTGATTCAGTGGTACCTCATCTGGAGGCATAGATTCGTATGGTAGAGGCCATCCTCCTAGGTCTGTCCAGTCAGCACTTCAGGTTTCTCACGGTGCTTTAGGTGGTCGGGGTTCCCATATACAGTATTTTGATCATCAGTCCTATAGTGCACCACCGCTTTAGTGTTTTTTGGGGTGGTCATTCAGGTCGTTAGGGTCAACAGTCTCAGTAGCCGAGGGCTCACATTGCTAGGTTTTTCCCTCGAGCACCGAGTAGCTCTCAACATCAGGGTTCTCGTGCCATGGTTCAGGTGACCGAGTGTTCCACAGCCCACTCAGCCAGCTAGAGGTGGGGGTAGATGTGCTAGAGGTGGAGGTAGATGTACTAGAGGTAGAGCCCAGGCCACTAGAGGTGGAGGCCAGCCAGCAGCAGGCCGTCCCAGAGATGTAGTTCAGGTTGGTGGGGCCCAGCCCCGATGTTATGCTCTTCCAGCCAGGCCTGAGGCTGAGGCTTCCAATGCGGTTATCACAGGTACTGTTCTAGTTTGTAGCAGAGATGCTTCAGTTTTATTTGATCCAGGATCTACGTACTCCTATGTGTCATCTTATTTTGCATCGTATCTGATCATGCCTAGTAATTCTTTGAGTGCTTCTATTTATGTGTCTACAGTGATGGGTAATTCTATTATGGTAGATCGAGTCCATCGTTCATGTGTAGTTGTGATTGGGGGTCTTGAAACTCATGTAGATTTGCTTCTTCTGGACATGGTTAATTTCGATTAGGGATGGACTGGTTATCACCTTATCACGCTATCTTGTACTGTCATGCCAAGACTGTGACCTTAGCCTTATCAGGTTTACCTCGTTTAGAGTAGAGAGGGACTCCTAATATTTCTACCCGTAGTGTTATCTCTTATATGAAGGTTCGACATATGGTTGAGAAGGGGTGTTTGGACTATTTGGCCTATGTTTGTGATTCTAGTGCTGAAGTTCCATCTATTGATTATGTGCCCGTTGTTCTTGAGTTTCCTGAGGTATTCCCTTCAGACCTGTCGGGTATGCCACCCGACAGGGATATTGACTTTTGCATTTATTTGGCTCCGGGCACTCAGCCCATTTCTATCCCGCCATATCGTATGGCCCCGCCTGAGTTGAAAGAGTTAAAGGAGCAATTGCAAGACTTTCTTGAGAAGGGTTTCATTAGACCGAGTGTTTCGCCTTGGGGTGTGCCGGTGTTGTTTGTTAAGAAGAAGGACGGATCGATGAGAATGTGTATTAATTATCGGTAGTTGAACAAGGTTACAATCAAGAATAAGTATCCATTGCCGATGATTGATGATTTGTTTGATCAGCTTCAGGGTGCCAAGGTATTCTCGAAGATCGATTTGAGATTTGGCTACCATCATTTGAGGATTAGGGCATCCGATATCCCTAAGACATCTTTCCGCACTAGGTACATGCATTATGAGTTCTTGGTGATGTCATTCGGGTTGACAAATGCCCCAGCAGCTTTTATGAAGTTGATGAACCGAGTGTTCAGGCCTTACTTGGATTTGTTCGTGATAGTCTTCATTGATGATATTTTGATCTATTCCCGCAGCCGGGAGGAGCACGAGCAGCATCTTAGAGTGGTTCTTCAGACTTTGAAGGATAGTTAGTTGTATGCCAAGTTTTCGAAGTGCGAGTTCTGCTTGAGTTCAGTTGCATTCCTGGGTCATGTTGTATCAGTAGAGGATATTCAGGTTGATCTGAAGAAGATAGAGGCAGTCAAGAACTGGTCTAGACCAGCATCAGCTATAGATATCCAGAGTTTCTTGGGATTGGCAGGCTACTATCGTCAGTTTATGGAGGGGTTTTCATTTATCGCAGCCCCGATGACCAGGTTAACCCAGAAAGGTGCCCAGTTCAGATGGTCGGACGAGTGTAAGGCGAGCTTTCAGAAGCTCAAAGATAGCTCTGACTTCGGCACCGGTGTTGGTTTTGCCCACAGGTTCAGGGCCTTATACAGTTTATTGTGATACATCTCGTATTGGACTTGGTGTAGTGTTGATGCAGGATAGCAAGGTCATTGCCTATGCTTCGCGACAGTTGAAGATTCATGAGAAGAACTATTTGGTTCATGATTTGGAGTTGGCAACCATTGTTCACGCGTTGAAGATTTGGAGACATTATCTATATGGCATGGCATGTGAGGTGTTCATGGATCACAAGAGTCTGCAGTATTTGTTCAAGCAAAAGGAGTTGAATTTAAGGCAAAAAAGGTGGTTGGAGTTGTTGAAAGACTATGATATCACCATCTTATACCATCTGGGAAAGGCCAATGTGGTGTCCAATGCTTTGAGTAGGAAGTCAGCCAGTATGGCAGTCTTGCTTATATTCCGATCGGTGAGAGACCGCTTGATTTAGATGCTCAGGCTTTGGCGAATCAGTTCGTGAGGTTGGATGTTTCTGAGCCCAACCATGTGTTAGCTTGCACGGTCGCTCATTCTTCTTTATTGGAGCGTATCCGTGATCGGCAGTATGATGATCCCCATTTGTGTGTCCTTAGAAACACGGTGCAACACGGAGGTACCAAGCAGGTTACTTTAGGTGATGATGGAGTTTTAAGATTGCAGGGTCGAATTTGTGTGCATAATGTGGATGGGCTTCGAGAGTTGATTTTAAAGGAATCCCATAGTTCCCGGTATTCTATTCATCTAGGCACCGCGAAGATGTATCAGGATTTGAGGTAGCATTATTGGTGGAGAAGAATGAAGAAGGATATCGTTGTATATGTGGCTCGGTGTTTGAACTCTCAGCAGGTTAAGTACGAGCATTAGAGGCCTGATAGTTTGTTTTAGAGGATTGAGCTTCCCGAGTGGAAGTGGGAGCGGATCACTATGGACTTCGTTGTTGGACTCCCACGGACTCAGAGGAAGTTCGACACAGTGTGGGTTATTGCTAATAGGCTGACCAAGTCAGCACATTTCATTCCTATGGCAGTCTCCTACTCTTCCGAGAGTTTAGATGAGATCTATATCCGAGAGATTGTTCATCTTCATGGTATGCCCGAGTCTATCATTTCGGATCGAGGTACGCAGTTCACCTCCCATTTCTGTAGAGCAGTTCAACAAGAGTTTGGTACACGGGTTGAGTTGAGGACAGAATTTCATCCTCAGACGGACGGGCAGTCCGAGCGGAATATTCAGATTTTGGAGGATATGCTCCGAGCTTATGTCATTGACTTTGGAGGCTCGTGGGATCAGTTTTTGCCTATAGCAGAGTTTGCCTACAACAACAGCTACCAGTCGAGTATCCAGATGACTCCTTATAAGGCTTTGTATGGTAGGCGGTGTCGGTCGCCGGTAGGATGGTTTGAGCCGGGAGATGCTCGGTTGTTGGGTACAGATCTGGTTCAGGATGCCTTAGACAAGGTCAGAATCATTAAGGATAGGCTTCGTACAACTCAGTCCAGGCAAAAGAGTTATGCCAACTGCAAGGTTCGAGATTTGGTATTCATGGTCGGTGAGCGGGTATTGCTTCGAGTGTCGCCTATGAAGGGCGTGATGAGATTTGGGAAGAAGGGCAAGCTTAGCCCTAGGTTCATTGGCCCGTTTGAGATTCTTGATCGAGTGGGAGAGGTCTCTTACAGACTTGCGTTGCCGTCGAGCTTATCAGCCGTGCATCCAGTGTTTCATGTCTCTATGCTTCGGAAATATCACGGCGATCCATTCCACGTGTTAGATTTCAGCACTATCCAGTTGGACAAGGACTTGTCTTATGAGGAGGAGCCGGTAGCTATTCTAGACCAGCAGGTTCGTCAGTTAAGATCGAAGAGTTTTCCTTCTGTTCGTGTTCAGTGGAGAGGTCAGCCTGCTGAGGCATCGACCTGGGAGTCCGAGTCCGATATGCAGAGCCGTTATTCCCATCTTTTCCCTGACTCAGATACTTCCTTCTTCTGTCTGTTCGAGGACGAAGATCTTAAAAACCTCTTTCGGCATCACCTCGATTTGTGTGCACAGTCTAGGCGCGTAGCCGGAAAGCCATTTTGTGAAAAATCTGTGAAGAATAATGAATTTTGCATTTAAAATGAGTTTAAGTTAACTTCGGTCAATATTTTGGGTAAACAGACCCGAAACCATGATTGGACGGTCCCAGAGGGTCTGTAGGAAAATATGAGACTTGGGCGTATGCCAAGAATCGAATTCCGAGGTCCCAAGCCCAAAAAATGAATTTCGAAAGAAATTGTTTTCTGAAATTATTTATGAGATTTGGAAATGAATTGTGATTAGAACTCGATGGTATCGGACCCGTATTTTGGTAACGACACCCGATACAGGTCTTATATGTGATTTGAGATAAGTCTTTGAAGTTTGGTAAGAAACAGACTTGAAACGAAGTGAATCGGATCATATTTGAGAAAATTGGAAATTTGAAGTTCTTAAGAAAATTTCATGATTTTGATACTAAATTCATAGCTGTTGATGTTTTTTTAGTGATTTGGATGCACGGGCAAGTCCGTATGATGTTTTTAGGTTAGTGTGCATGTTTGGTTTAGATCCCCGAGGGCTCAGGTGAGTTTTAGATATGCCACGGGGTGAATTTTTGGACTTAAGGAGTTGCAGACTTCAGCTATTTCTATGCAGGCTTGCAGGCTTTGGATTTGCGAAGCCTGGCTCGCAAATGCAATGTCACAAATGTGAGGGCTTTGTCGTAATTGCAAAAGCAGCCCAGGCCAGCTCCTCCTCGCAAATGCGAAATTCCCTTCGCAAATACGATACACCCCATATTGGGCCTGTCATCGCAAATGCGACCCCTTGTTCGCATTTCCCATCTTGCAAATGCGAGAACCCCCTGCGCAAATGCAAACCTAGCAGAGGTTGCGAACCCCTGTTCGCAATTCCCATATCTGCAACCTGCAATTTTTATACTTAACCGAAAATCAACTATTTTTCACATCTTTTCAAAACATAAACTCCCTAGGGCGATTTTTCAAGAACAACTCTTCTTCCAAATCAATTATAAGTCAATTTTAACTTATTTCTTTCAATCATTAACATCTTTTAACATGATTTCAACTCAAAATCAATAATTTTCATGGGGGAAATTATGTGTTTGGGTAGAATCTAGGTTTTTCAAAATTTGGGGATTTGGACCTCGATTTGAGCTCCGATTTCAAAACAAATTATATATTTGGGTTCGTGGTGGAATGAGTAATCGGGTTTTGGTTCAAACCTCAGGTTTTGACCATGTGGTCCCGAGGGCGATTTTTGACTTTTGAGTAAAACTTTGGGAAACTTATTTTCATGCATTGGAATTTATTTATTTAGCGTTTATTGATGTAATAAAGTAACTTGTGGCTAGATACGAGCGAATTGGTGGTAGAATCAAGAGGTAAAGCGATAGTAGAGGCTTGGATTGTGTTCGTGGCATCGAGGTAAGTGTTTGGTATAACCTTAGCTTGAGGGATTAGGAGTCGAGTCCTATTTGCTATGTGGTATTTGTCGAGTACTACGTATAGGCATGGTGACGAGTATCTATACGTTGGTGTCAAGCATGCCCGTGAGTCTTATAATTGTGATTATTATGGCCTCTTTGTATTAGTCTTGCTTTGATGATGATTACTATTGTTGGGCAAAGTTGTGGAAGTAATTGTGACATTTGAACATTGAGGAGCGTTGGCTCGAGTTGTACAATGAAATGTGAAAGTATAAATGGAAATTGGATCTTTTAGAGCATTGATTCAAAGTGGTGAAGTGAGTTGTGAAGTAAAAGTGAAAAAAGAAAATCATTATGTTATCTCCCTTACCGGGATATTGTTGTTGAATTATTGTTCCCTTTCCGGGATTCTTATTGTAGTTTCATTTATTTCCTTGCCCTATTGTTTGTGATTGTTGTTTGGGTGAGGGAGAGAGTTAAAAGCACGAAGGGTGATGCCGTGTATTGTTTGGTGAGAGAGTGATAAAGCACGAAGGGTGATGTCGTGTATGATTTGTGAGGAAAGAGTGTAAAGCACGAAGGGTGATGTCGTGCCGCACGATGTACTATTCTGTACCGATTATATTGATTATATGGTGAGGACGAGAGTAAAAGCACGAAGGGTGATGCCGTGCACATTTTCATTACTTGATTGCTTTGGTGAGGATGAGAGTAAAAGTACGAAGGGTGATGTCGTGCACTTATTGATTTCTGGTTCCTTGTTGATATCCGAGATTTACTGTTTTCCTTCAATTACCTGTTGATTTTCTATTCTGAATTGATATCTCCGCCGTAGCATGCTACCCCTCCCATATTTGACTGTTTATTTTTGTTCTTCTTTTCTGATGTATATAGTTGAATTGCACAGGTTTATGTGGTAGTCTGGTCCTAGCCTCGTCACTACTTCGCTGAGGTTAGGCTAGGCACTTACCAGCACATGGGGTCTGTTGTACGGATACTACACTCTACACTATGTGCAGTTCCCGGAGTAGCTTTTGGATCATAGATTGGATGGCTACCTTCAGTCCATGCGGAGATCCAAGGTAGACCTGCAGGCGACCGCAGGCCCTGACGTTTCCCTCTATCCCTTTATCCCTGTTTCATTTCCTTCATTCAGAAATAGTGTATCGTTTATTTTTCGGACTTTGTATATAGTAAATCTTAGATCGTCTGTGACATTGTGATACCAGTTCTGGGTGGTTAAGGCTTAAACAGTTGTATTAGCACATGTTCAAATATTTTTATTGCTTTTCTTCTGCTTATTCTAAATTTTCGTTGTTTACACGTCATTGTTTTACAAATGTTAAAGAGCATAAAACGGGTAAAAGGTAACTTCTTCAATAATTGGCTTGCCTAGCTCACACTAGTAGGCGCCATCACGACTTCCGAGGGTGAAAAATTCGGATCGTGACACACCCCGATGTCGAGCTATGTCTATTCTGCAATTGTACTGTTACACCTTATTTTGGGATTTATATTATGTTAAAGACTTAATATTTATCATTTTAATTGCTTAAAATGAATTGGGAATGTGTCGGTTGGCCTTGTCTTAATGAGATGCGCCATCACAATCGGGTCCGGGTTTAGGGTCGTGACAGTATGTATATTTTCTTTTGATGCGTACATTGCTGAAGACTTAAAACTTCAAACACAATTTTCATTTTTGCAAGATAGGCATTATCCAAATATAAAGAACGCAATTATTAGATTCATACTTGTACAAAACCATACATATTTAAAATACAAGTACAATTGCTATGCATAATTATTCAAGCAACATTCTTTATATATAACAGTGTACACATTAATACATATTTGAAAAAAAGATACATATAATACATGTAAAAGTTCATAGTCATATTTTATCATATTATACATTGTACTTCGTGGGCGCCGTGGCGCTTCACTTTCTAACCTTAAACTGGTAAGAGGAGAATCACTTATGGAATAACATTACGTTTACGTATCTTTACTTGAATCATGGTAAAAGAAAGAAGGGATAGCCTTAACATACCTGAGTCAATTCTCTTGACAATCCCTCTAAAACGAGTTAATTACGACCAATCACATGATGGTAAGATCGGAGTAGGGAAAATCCATGTGATATTACTGCACCGTACTTCCTTAGAATCGAATCGCAAAATCTCGCGTTACAGCTCCGACCATCGTAAATCACGTATGCAATCTCTCTTAGATGTGATATTGTATCTTCTAATCTTGTTGTCTGAAATTCCTCTTCACACAGCATCTTGAAAATTTGAGCACGAGCATCAAAGAGGAAGCAAACAGCACATTCCAAACCTCCTTTACCAATATGGTGATCCTTCACTTCAGCATATGTAAAGGTCGGAAAAGTCTCAATAACCGATGCCTCAAGTCCACGCGCCGCAGCAGCACGGCGACGCTTAGACAGAGCTCGCCGAACGCTGCCGCTAGTAGAGGACTGAGTACAGTGTCGGATGTAAACAGAGAAAGCGGCCATGAAAAAGAGCGCTACAATTAGAACAATTATGATAATTTCCAAAGGTGGATTGAGCTTTGCATATTGAAACTCACTTTGATTATTTTGTGGATGTGCCGCTGCTTTGGGAATTATTACTAATAGACATGAGAAGAGGAACACAAAGAGAAGATAATCAGAAATTGACGAGTTCTGCTTAATTTTTGGAATTACCCATGTTGCAAAAATCTAAGAAACATTCAGTATATAGACCTCCTTTGGGTTTTTCTAAATCATCATATCGATAGTAATTCTAGGAAACTTTTGAAAGAGGATTACAAAAATAAACTTCAATTCATTCTCTTCGTGTGAACTAGAATTGTAAACCAATTCTTAATGTGACACTTGTAACAAATGACTAATGAATCTTTAAATTAAAAGGGAGCTGCCACGTGAGGTGGGGTGTTTAATCTTATTCCTTAATTATTAATTAACTAAGTAATGTTCCGTTACTCGGTAATTAATTAATTACCCGCAAAATTAAAAATTATCTTAATTTACTTAAATTACTACTCAGCTTTAATATAATTTATATAACTTATTATCATGGTCATGTGATACCATATAAAATTAATACATATATTATTATTTCATTAAAATATTCATGTAAAAAAATACATATATATTCTCAACTTATAATTTTCCTAATCTTATATAAAGAGTACAAATTTTCGTACGTTTAATTCTTAAAATTGTAAAAAGATAACATTCTTTTCTTGTTACAATAACTTTTATCTTTACAATAAAGAAAATCTCATAAACTTTCTCATGTTATGAATATAATTTACCATATCAGAAAATAGTAATAATGGTAACTATACAAAATTATACTTATAAAATCTTAACTAAAATACTCCACTTAAAAGAAAATATTACACTAACATAATATCTAATGGTATCAAGGTTGTTAAACTCACGGGGTGTGTAACAACACAAAATCTTCATATACTTGAGTTGCTATAGTAGCTGCAGCTCCCTTTATATCCATTTTCTGTGCTTCTTTTCTTACTTTTGCTAATCTGCAATCTTATCCTTTTGCCTTTGTTCTTGTTAATGGAAAAGATGAAGTTTGTAATGTATTTATACCCAGAAAACTAGTCCTCAAAGAGAACTTTCATGAAAAGTTTTTCATTCTCTCGCTCAAAGAGAAGACCAGTGAAACCGCATGATCTAACAATTAGGTGACAAATTTTGATATAAGTTCACTAAGGTTTATAGAATTCCCTTATTTCCCGTTGATGAAATTCTGCTATTTCTACTCCTCTTTTAGATTTTGTGGAAAAAGAAGCAGTAAAATGTGATAGAAAAAACTCTTCGTTATCGCAATGGCAGAAGGGTTTTCGCAACTGCGACAAAGCTGGATTTGATTTGTGCCCAAGATAGCGGCAAGGGCCTCGTAATTGCAATAAACTAATTATATAAAAGAATCATATTTTGCAAAATTCATATTTTAACTTAATATTGAAACTTTGAGTTACAAGTTTAAGGTAATTTTGGCGAGCAATCATCCTACGATGTTGAGATAAAAATTCTAAAGCTATATTTGGATTAAGTACATGATTATAATTGATCAAAAGATTTACCTATCATTAATAACAATAATAATTAATTACTCATATTACACATCAATAATCATAAATTAATGGAATAACAACATATATTATATGTATAATAATATTTATAATTGCAGTGAGGACAAAAAACACTAAGTAATTTTTTCACGTTTACTCGATAATTTATTTTTAACAGTCAGAGGCGTTTATTAGGACTTATGCCATCAACTATTAGTGTAAAAATTGAGAAATACGAGAGTTGAGGAATTGACTTATTTTAAAAATTGGTGCACGTACATGTGTTAATTTAGCTATTTTGCTCGTTAATAAAAAGAGCAACTATTCTATCAATTTTAATTTGTTGGGAAGGGAGCGATCACCTAAAAATTTGATTTGAACATGTTAAGACTGTGAGGGGTCGTTTGATTCAAGGGATTAAGTGGATTATTCAAGTATATATTATGGGAATAAATTTATTTTGTTTGAAATTATTTGCTAAAAGAAGTATTATTATTATTATTATTATTATTATTATATTATACTAAAATTTTAGGATAACTTATCTCATGAAAAATTAGTTATTTAAGTTATATGTTTTGAACCAAACAATGGATAGAAAATACTTATGTCACTTACAACAACAACAACAACAATGATCCAGTATAATCCCACAAGTGGGGTCTGGGGAGGGTAATATGTACGCAGACCTTACCCCTACCCCGAAGGGTAGAGAGGCTGTTTCCAGGAGACCCTCGGCTCAAAAAATCAATAGGAACCGATATATTAGTACCATAAAAATGCATAATAAAATAACAGCAATATAAGAGATATGAAATACAGAATACGAAATACGAAATAGATGACTGGTATAGTAACACTAGCAGGTAAAGCCCTGCATTAATAGACGACCAATGACATTCTTAGTCTAACTCCTAACCGGCTAGTCTCACTCTATTGTGTTGTAGAAATATTCACAAGTTTCCCCTAACCTACAACCTTAATGCTCGACCTCCATAATTCCCTGTCAAGGGCCATGTCCTCAGTAATCCTAAGTCGCGCCATCTCCTGTCTGATCACCTCTCCCCAATACTTCTTAGGTCGCCCTCTACCTCTCCGCGTGCCCACTACAGCCAGTCGCTCACACCTCCTCACCGGTGCATCAGTGCTCCTCCTCTGAATGTGCCCAAACCATCTGAGTCTTACTTCCCGCATCTTGTCCTCCATGGGGGCCACGCCCACCTTCTCTCGAATATCTTCATTCCTAATCTTATCCATCCTTGTATGCCCGCACATCCACCTCAACATCCTCATCTCTGCTACTTTCATCTTCTGGATGTGTGAGTTCTTTACCGCCAACATTCAGTTCCATATAACATGGCAGGCCTAACCACTGCTCTATAAAACTTACCTTTTAGTAACGGTGGCACTTTCTTGTCACACAAGACTCCCGACGCTAACTTCCACTTCATCCACCCCACCCCTATACGGTGTGTGACATCCTCGTCAATCTTCCCGATCCCCTGAATAACCGATCCAAGGTACTTGAAACTACCCCTCTTGGAAATGACTTGAGAGTCAAGCCTCACTTCAACTCCCGCTTTTGTCGGCTCAACTCCAAATTTGCACTCGAGGTATTCCGTCTTCGTCCTGCTCAACTTGAAACCTTTAGACTCAAGAGCATGTCTCCAAATCTCTAGCCTCTCGTTGACACCGCCTCGTGTCTCGTCAATTAGAATAATGTCATTAGCAAATAGCATGCCTCATGGCACCTCCCCTTCAATATGATGAGTCAGTGCATCCATCACCAGGGCAAATAGGAATGGGCTGAGCGTAGACCCTTGGTGCAACCCCGTAACAACTGGAAAGTGTTCAGAGTCGCCTCCTACTGTCCTAACCCGAGTCTTAGCTCCAACATACATGTCTTTAATCACCCTAATATAGTCAACCGGGACCCCTTTATCCTCTAAGCAGCTCCATAAGACCTCCCTAGGAACCCTATCGTACGCTTTCTCCAGATCAATAAACACCATGTGGAGATCCTTCTTCCTATGCCTGTACTGTTCCACCATCCTCCTAATAAAGTGGATAGCTTCTGTGGTAGATCGCCCCGGCATGAACCCGAACTGGTTGTCTGAAATAGACATCGTCCTTCGCACTCTCATTTCTACCACTCTCTCACAAACTTTCATGGTATGACTTAGTAATTTGATGCCCCTATAGTTGTTACAGCTCGGGACATCACCTTTGTTCTTATACAACGGGACCATTGTACTCCACCTCCACTCTTCACGCATCCTATTCGTCTTGAATATAACACTAAACAATGCAGTAAGCCATTCCAAGCCTGCTCTGCCCACACACCTCCACAGTTCAACCGGAATTTCGTCTGGCCCGGTAGCTCTGCCCCTTCTCATCTTACGCATTGCCTCCATGACTTCATCGATCTCAATGTCCCTACAATTACTTAATTCATGGTGACTGTCGGCATTCCTCAATTTCCCAAGTATAATATCCTGATCCCCTTCTTCACTTAGAAGTTTATGAAAGTAGGTCTGCTACCTCCCCTTAATCTGGTCATCTCCCATCAAAACTTTGCCATCATCATCTTTTATGCACCTCACTTGGTCCAGATCCTGAGTTGTCCTCTCTCTCGCCTTAGCGAGTCGGAATAACTTCTTCTCCCCACCTTTGTTCCTTAGTTCCTCATACAGACGAGCAAAAGCTGTCGTCTTAGCCTCCGTCACTGCCATCTTCGCCTCCTTCCTAGCTACCTTATACCTTTGACTGTTCTCTCTCTTCTCCTCCTCGTCAGTGTTCCCTACTAACCGCAGGTAAGCCGCCTTCTTTGCTTCCACTTTACCTTAGACAACTGCATTCCACCACCAATCTCCTTTGTGGACACCATTGTGGCCCGTATATATCCCTAACACCTCTCTTGCCGCCTTTCTTATACAGTTCGCCGTCGTCGACCACATTGTGTTTGCGTCCCTACTACTTCTCCAAGCTCCCATTGCCGATAACCTTCCTTCCAACTCCTTAGCTTTATCCTTAGTTAAGGCGCCCCACCTAATCCTGGGGCGTCCTTGTACTGACCTCTTCTTCCTTCTTATCTTAATACAAATGTCCATCACCAAAAGCCTATGCTGCGTTGAGAGGGTCTCACCTGGGATAACCTTACAGTCCTCGCACAACCTTCTGTCACATCTCCTGAGGAGGAGATAGTCAATCTGAGTCTTCGCCACCGAACTTTGGTAAGTAACCAAATGTTCATCCCGCTTCGTAAAACTCGAGTTCTCAATGACTAGATCGAAAGCCTTGGCCAAGTCCAACAGCGAAATGCCCCCTCCGTTCCGCTCCCCGAAACCAAAGCCGCCATGCACATCAGTGTACCCACCTGCAGATGACCCAATATGACCAATGAAATCTCCTCCTATGAATAACCTCTCAGAAGGCGGTATACTACGAACAATCTCATCCAACCTCTCCCAAAAGAGCCTCTTAATATCCTCATCCAAGCCTGCTTGCGGTGCGTAAGCGCTAAAGACATTTAAAGTACCCTCACCCACCAACAACTTAATAGTCATTAGTCTATCATTCACCCGCCTGACCTCTACCATGGACTCTCTAAGATGGCTATTTACCAGGATACCCACTCCATTCTTACCCCTCAGGACACCAGAGTACCACAACTTATACCCATCCACGTTTTTCGCCCTCGATCCGACCCACCTAGTCTCTTGGACACACGCTATATTAATCTTCCTCTTCTGCAGGATTTTCGCCAACTCTATGGATTTACTCGTTAGTGAACCTATGTTCCATGACCCGATTCTCAACCTATAGGCTCCCTTTCCCCCTCTACCTCCCCTGCTACCCGACCCACTCCCTGACCCCAGCCCCACACTCTGCCCCACCCGAGGACATGCCCTTATTCTATCATCCCAGACTGCAGCCACTACACCTACAACAATCTAGAGAAGACTCGCTAGTGCACAACGGACAACAAATCAAACTAGAAGGAAGCAAGTGGTAACTAGTATCCTAGTTGAAAGGTTTAACTATTGCGAAGTAAAGTAACAGTAATTTAGCTAACACCAAAAGGGAAACATTAAAACAGGAGGTACCAACTCCCGATAACCAAACTTGTGGCTGATTTGCTGTACTCGATGTAGTTCTACGCTCACGCACCACTTCCTACCGCCCTTTGCTGACACTCGCCCAGGTTGCTTTCCTTTGCTAGTGCTCGTGCGCCGAACTTGTCTCCAATTCTCCGAGAATTCCTGAAAATACAGAAAATACCATGACCCAAAAACCAGAAGGAGCTATCACCGTTACCACTGCTTTGGTGCAGTGAACTGGGGCACTTGTCAAAGGCTATTCCCACGAACTCGTTAACTCAGATCTAATTTAGAAAATATTTTAAAGTTTCTGCTATAGCTATGCCGAACAAAAATCAGCTATATTTTCTCCAACAGTGGAGGGAGAATAAAAATCAGATCTGAGTTATTCTCCAACAAAATCAGATATATTTGACCTCAAAAAGATTGAAAATCAAGAAAGAAGGAAAGATCTGGCTCTGGGTTCTCTTCCTTCTGATTCAGGCTATTGACAAAGAAAGTTGAAGAAGGAACACAGTTAAAACTTTAAGCATTAGAGTTCAGATATTCCTTTGCCTTATTCTGTCCTTTGAACATCAGACTCGAGAGAACCAAAAGCGAAAAGGAAGGGGCAAAGAAAAAAGAAAATATATTTCCACTAATTCCTTAGCTCGTGTTCAGGCAACTGTGATGTTTTCTTCTCAACAGTTAAATCCTCTCAAAAAATTCTTCAGGTCGAGCACGCATACACAGATCCGGATCCGAAACACTGACGAGGCAAAAACAAAACTTCTCGCAGGAATTGAAGATGACGAAAATTCCTCTGTTGCGTTGCTCTTGCAATGGTATTATTCCTAGCTTTATCTCTTGCTTTGCTAATTCTCATTCTGCTTCGGCAATTGCAATTAGATATTATTCTGATAATGTCAAGTGTTTAGATGATGCTCCGTGTCGCTTTCGTCGAATGTTCAGTACGCAACCTCTTCCTTCTGTTTTCGACTTCTCCAAATTATTAAAGACTATGGTAAATATGAAGCATTACTCTTCTGTTGTTTCCCTTTTTCAACAAATGCTGAAATCGGGTATCCCAATTGATGGTTTCATCTTGAGTATCGCGATCAACAATTATTGCCTAATGCATCGTTTTGACTGCGGATTTTCAGTGTTAGCCATTTACTTGAAGAAGGGCATTCCATTTAATGTTGTCACCTTTAGCACCTTAGTAAGGGGACTCTTTGCGGACAATAAGATCAAAGATGCAGTTAACTTGTTCAAAAAGTTGGTGCGAGAGGATATTTGTGAGCCTAATGAAGTCATGTATTCAATTGTCATGAATGGGCTTAGCAAAATGGGCCATACTAAAAAAACTTTAGATTTGCTTAGGGTAATGGAACAAGGAAGCACTAAGCACAATGCATACATCTATAACATTGTTATAGATGCTCTTTGCAAGGATAGAATGATTGATGATGCAATTAGCCTTTTTGAAGAGATGAAACAAAAAGGCATTCCTCCAGACGTTGTCACATATAGTTCATTGATTGATGGTCTTTGTAAGTTTGGTCAGTGGGAGGAGGTTAGGACTTTGTTCTTCGAAATGGTAAATCTTAATATTTATCCAGACGTCCGCACCTTCAACATATTGATAGATGGACTATGCAAAAAAGGAAAGTTGAAGATGCTGAGGAGGTAATGAGACACATGGATGGAAAAGATGTAGAGCCAGATGTGGTCACCTACAGTGTGATAATTGATGGATATTGCTTGCGCGGTCAAATGGATAGAGCAAGGAGCCTTTTTGATTCCATGATTGATAAGAGCATTAAGCCTAACATTTTTAGCTATAGCATATTAATAAATGGATACTGTAAGAAAAAGAAATTGGATGAGTCCATGCATTTGTTTTATGAAATTTCTCGAAATGGATTGAACCCTAGAAATGTTAAATATAGTACTATCTTGAAAGGTCTATTTGATGCTGGAAGAACCGACTTTGCCGAAAAATTCTTTGCTGAAATGCTATCTACGGGGCTCAAACCTGATTTATGCACTAATTGCATTTTGCTCGGCGGTTATTTTCACAATGGGCTTGTTAAAAAAGCAATGTTGCTATTTTATGAGTTGGAAATAAAGAGAGAAGACACATATATTCAACTTTATAATGTTGTGCAAGGATTTCTGAAGTTTAGCAAAATTAGTGAAATGATAACTTTTTTGAAGGAAATGACTGGAAATGACTTCTCATTTGATGCAAGTACTGTAGAGTTACTAATAGACGTTATAGCGAAGGATCCTTCTTTGCTTAACATGATACCACAGTTTCCGTTGGGAAATAAGAAGTGATATTTATTTCACTTGATTTAAGCAGCTTTACCTATCACTATGATGCAATTTCCTTTTACCTATGGAAAAGAACTCACATCAGCAGAATTGCGGAAGCTGAAAGAATATGGTAATTAGAACATTGCTTGAGCTTTCCAAGCAAGGTTATTGAGGAGGTACATCTGTTGGACTTTAAGACATTAGGCTTTAAAAGAGAAGATGTGTGAATTGGAAATGGAGGGAAATAAAATGGAGGGAAAATGAAAATTTGAAGAAGTGAACTTTTGTCTTGCACTTTGTCCCTCATTGGTGAGGGACAATCACATTTATGTGCTTATATATAGATTCACTTCTTAAAGCTCTTAAAAGGAGTTGAAGAGAATGAACCCTCGCGCCGTCGTCGTCGCTCGCTCGGCTCGGCTTCGGCTTTGGATTTGGATTTGGATTTGGATTTGGATTTGGATTTGGATTTGGATTTGTCAAATGATCGATCGATAAGATTATTTTTGGACAAAATTTATTTAATTATTTAATAATTAATTAAATGCCAAATCACTGCTGAACGTTCAGAGGGCCTCGCTGGCCGCGGTTCTGCCGCGACCGCGGTAGAATCGTGGCAGTCAGATTCAGAGAGGCTCTCTGGCCGCGTATTTTCTGAAAAGGCACCTTTCCAGACACATCTTCTGATATTTGCCTATAAATTATGAGTCAAGGCTGCATCTTCCAAATACGAAATACGAAAAACACTCTAGAAGTTCTTTCTTTCTGAATATACTGCATCCTAATTCGCAGTCTCTCTCTCTCAAATTCGTAAGTGTGTTTTTGCTCCATTCTTTGAGTTCGTTGGTATCCTGCAGTTTGTATTGCCACTGTTGCAGGAAGGTTTATTCCGTTTTATCCTGGGAGGATTTAATCCATTACCTTGGCAACGTGTGAGGGGGTTAAAATTCCTTAAGGACGCACAAGAAAATTGTGGACTCGGAATATTTCTGATTTTTTACTATTTTATATATTTCTTTATTCTTCTAACATTTTTCTGATTTTTGTTTCAACTCAATAACGATCAAAAGCTTAAGGAATTTTAATTTACTAACGTTTCTGTGTTGATTATTAAACTGTTTTCTTTATACTTTGTTGGATACTAAAGCCTTGTTGCTTTCTATTCCTATAATTGTTTCTGTCCGGTTTAAAGTACATAAAAACTTTGCCGGAATAATAAACGTATGGGTTTGAAGTATATAAAAACTTCACCATTGTTACGTGTTGTATGGTTGGTTTGGTATTCAGTTTGAAGATATCAAAAACTTCACTGATTAACAAGTTTTGTATTATTTTCAACTTTACAGAAATATGACGAATGAAAACCAAACTAATGGAAGTGTTGCAGGAACGGTTGCTGCTGTTACAAGCCGTTCTACTCCTGCTCATGCTATGGCACCGGCAGAAAAACCCGGAAAGTTTTCCGGTATTGACTTCAAACGTTGGCAAATGAAGATGCTCTTCTATCTTACTACGTTGAGTTTGCAACGTTTCATCAAGGAGGATCCTCCGGTCATGGCTGAAAATACTCCGGATGATGAATGACTTGTTGTAACTGAAGCATGGAAACATTCTGATTTCTTGTGCAAAAACTACATATTGAGTTGTTTGGAAGATGGCTTGTACAATGTCTATAGTGTCATGGAAACTTCAAAAGCATTATGGAATGCACTTGAGAAGAAGTACAAGACTGAGGATGCCGGACTTAAGAAATTCGTGGCTGCAAGGTTTTTGGATTTCAAGATGATTGACACTAGGTCCGTCATAACTCAAGTCCAAGAATTACAAGTCATTGTGCATGACCTCCTTGCTGAAGGTATGACCCGAATCAATAATTTTATTAATAAGCTTATTATTAATTATGAATTTGTTATTGAAGGTATGGTCATAAATGAGGCCTTTCAAATCGCTGCTTTCATTGAAAAGTTACCTCCGTTGTGGAAGGATTTTAAGAACTATCTTAAACACAAGCGGAAGGAGATGACACTAGAAGACTTGATTGTTCGTCTGAGGATAAAATAAGACAACAAAAATTCTGAAAAGAAGTCACGTGGAAACTCGACAATAATGGGGGCAAACGTTGTTGAGGAGGCGCCACAAAATAAGAAGAGGAAGAAGGCTTCCGGACCAAAGAATTACCCAAGCAGGAAAAAGTTCAAGGGTAATTGCCACAACTGTAGAAGATCTGGGCATAAGGCCGTGGATTGTCGTGCGCCCAAGAATGATAAGAAGAAAAAGAATCAAGCTAACATGGTTGAAGACGAAATGGAGGACTTATGTGCCATGTTGTCTGAATGCAATTTGGTAGGAAATCCAAAAGAATGGTGGATAGATTCTGGAGCCACTCGCCATGTTTGTGCTAACAAGAAGTTATTTTCTTCTTATGCCCCCACAAGACCCGACGAGACAATCTTCATGGGAAATTCATCTACGGCCAAAATTGAAGGAGTTTGCAAGATTGCGTTGAAGATGACGTCGTGAAAAATAGTGACTCTAAAATCAAGTCCTCCATGTTCCAGAAATTTGCAAGAATCTTGTGTCTACCTCACTTCTTGTCAAGAATGGATTCAAATGTATTTTTGTTTCTAATAGTGTTGCACTTAGTAAGAACGATGTATATGTAGGAAAATGTTACCTAAATGAGGGCCTTTTTAAGCTAAATGTAATAGCAGTTCCTATCAATAAACTGAATGTTTCTTCTTACTTACCTGAGTCAAACACTTTATGACATTCACGTTTAGGTCACGTAAACTTCAAAACATTGCGGAAGATGATAAATCTAGAAGTATTGCCAAAATTTGATTGCATTAATTCCAAATGTCAAATATGTGTGGAATCAAAGTA
The DNA here is from genome assembly GCF_000715075.1 of Nicotiana tabacum. Classification (NCBI taxonomy): domain Eukaryota; kingdom Viridiplantae; phylum Streptophyta; class Magnoliopsida; order Solanales; family Solanaceae; genus Nicotiana; species Nicotiana tabacum. Next base: position 226,737,359 of record NC_134101.1, read on the forward strand.
TGTTAAGCATCCTTATAATTCTGTTGAAAGGAATTCAAGTCCTTTAGACTTAATTCACACAGATATTTTCTACATGAAGTCAACACCATCTCGCGGTGGGAAAAAGTATTTTATTACTTTTATTGATGATAGCACGAGATACTGCTATGTTTATTTACTTAATAGTAAAGATGAGGCAATTAATGCTTTCAAGCAATACAAGAGTGAAGTTGAAACGCAACTAAACAAAAAGATCAAAATGATAAGAAGTGATAGGGGTGGCGAATATGAATCTCCTTTTGAAGAAATTTGTTTGGAAAATGGCATTATTCACCAAACAACTGCCCCTTACTCTCCACAATCTAATGGAATTGCGGAGAGGAAGAATCGAACATTGAAGGAGATGATGAATGCATTGCTAATAAGTTCTGGCTTACCACAAAACTTGTGGGGGGAAGCTATACTTACAGCTAACCGAATAATCAACCGTGTACCTCATAGTAAAACACAGTCCATTCCTTATGAAAAGTGGAAAGGAAGGAAGCCTAGCTTGAAATACTTCAAAATGTGAGGGTGTTTAGCTAAGGTACAAATTCCTAAACCTAAAAGGGTTAAGATAGGTCCAAAAACGGTTGATTGTGTGTTTATTGGATATGTAACCAATAGCAAGGCATATCGTTTTCTGGTTCATAAATCAGAAAATCCTGAGATTCACATTAATACAATAATAGAATCAGATAATGCTGAATTCTTTGAAACTATTTATCCGTATAAAAAGGAAAGTGAAGTGACCTGCCAAAAGTCAAAACGACCTCAGGAGGAAATAACAGATGGTATGCCTAATGAAGAAAATCCAAGAAGAAGTAAACGTCAAAGGATATCTACTTCATTCGGTCTAGATTTTCTGACTTTTCTGTTAGAAAATGAGCCTCGTACATTCAAGGAAGCAATGTCTTCCTCAGAAGCACAATATTGGAAAGAAGCTGTCAATAGTGAAATAGAATCCATATTGAGCAACCATACCTGGGAATTGGTTGATCTTCCTCCAGGTAACAAAACATTGGGTTCTAAATGGATTTTCAAGAAGAAAATGAAGGACGATGGTACTATTGACAAATACAAGGCAAGACTTGTTGTCAAAGGATTTAGACAACGAGAAAGTCTTGACTATTTTGACACATACTAACAAGAATTACATCTATTCGGATGCTAATACCATTAGCCGCCTTGTATGATCTTCAAATCCATCAAATGGATGTAAAAACAGCCTTCTTAAATGGTGATCTTGAGGAAGAAATTTACATGAACCAACCTGAGGGGTTTGTGGTTTCGGGAAAAGAAAAGAAGGTGTGTAGACTTGTTAAGTCTCTTTATGGACTAAAACAAGCACCCAAGCAATGGCATGCGAAATTTGACCAAACAATGTTGTCAAATGGTTTTAAGATTAATGAATGTGATAAATGTGTTTACATTAAGAATGTTCCAAATCATATAGTCATTGTTTGCTTATATGTTGATGATATGCTAATAAGCAAAGACATTGCCGACATTCAAGCTACTAAGCGTATGCTTGCTAGTAAGTTTGATATGAAAGACTTAGGAGTTGCCGATGTAATTCTAGGAATTAAAATCCAGAGGATTCCTCAAGGTCTAGCTTTGTCTCAATCACATTACGTGAAAATGGTACTTGAAAAATTCAAACACTTGGAATTTAGAAGGCCAAGGACTCCAATTGACTTAAACCATCATCTTATGAAGAATAAAGGCGAAAGTACGTCTCAATTGGAGTATGCTCGTGTGTTGGGAAATCTAATGTACATCATGAATTGTACACGACCCGATATAGCTTGTGCAATAAGTAAACTTAGTCGATTCACAAGTAATCCCAACAAGCATCACTGGGTGGCTATGAAACGAGTTCTGGGATATTTGGAGTATACCTAAGACTATGCTTTATACTACAATAAATATCATGCGGTTATTGAAGGATATAGTGATGCTAATTGGATAACCGGCTCATCAGAAACAAAGTCCACAAGTGGATATGTGTTTATTGTTGGTGGAGGAGCAGTATCTTGGAAGTCTTCCAAACAGACATGTATTGCTCGCTCTACAATGGAATCAGAGTTTATAGCATTGGATAAAGCCGGTGAAGAAGCTGAATGGCTTCGGAATTTTTTAGAAGACATTCCGTTCTGGCCAAAACCTTTGGCTCCTATTTGCATACATTGCGATAGTGAGGCTGCAATAGGACGGGCAGGGAGCGTTATGTATAACGGAAAGTCTCGTCATATACGACGAAGACATAATACCGTTAGACAACTACTTTCTAGTGGAATTATCACTATTGATTATGTAAGATCAAAGGATAATGTTGCGGATCCACTTACAAAAGGCTTAACAAGAGAGGGAGTTGAGAAATCATCTAAGGGAATGGGACTATGGCCGAGGACAAGTCAACATGGCGGTAACTCTACCTAGAATTTTGGTTGTTCCGAGATCTAGGTTCAAGGAGATCAAACAAAGTTATGATTCACCGGTTCAACATTGTCAAAATAAAAACTTTGGTCCATTCTCGTGATGAAGACAATGTTCAATAACAAGGATAGAACTTTACACGTTCTTTAATGATTACCTAAGTTTGATGAGGTATTTATCAAATAGTGTCAATCTAAAGGATTACACGTTTAGGAATCACCTATGTAAGTGTGAAGTAGAAGCCGCTTCAATGAGAATTCTGTAAGGCCAATTCTCTACGCACTTATGAAACCAGGCGGTGTTCATGGCTAAAACGAACACAACAATGAGAACCAAAAGACGGTTAAGGGTTGGTTGTGTGACATATGGCTGTCTAGGTATACACTAAAGTTCGACGGTTCAAAGATATCAAATCTTCCGATTGACCGAGTATATCCGACATATGTTCACTACGGAAAGTTCAAAGGGAAACCTACTTATCCAGATGCAATTAATCCTTACTTGAAAAATCACATAGCTTTCATCTATGATCTTTCTTGATACAGCCATTCCCATTCATGTGGGGGATTGTTGGACTTTAAGCCATTGGGCTTTAAAAGAGAAGAAGTGTGAATTGGAAATGGAGGGAAATAAAATGGAGGAAAAATAAAAATTTGAAGAAGTGAACTTTTGTCTTGCACTTTGTCCCTCATTGGTGAGGGACAATCACATTTATGTGCTTATATATAGATTCACTTCTAAAAAGCTCTTAAAAGGAGTTGAAGAGAATGAACCCTCGCGCCGTCGTCGTCGCTCGCTCGGCTCGGCTTCGGCTTTGGATTTGGATTTGTCAAATGATCGATCGATAAGATTATTTTTGGACAAAATTTATTTAATTATTTAATAATTAATTAAATGCCAAATCACTGCTGAACGTTCAGAGGGCCTCGCTGGCCGCGGTTCTGCCGCGACCGCGGTAGAATCGCGGCAGTCAGATTCAGAGAGGCTCTCTGGCCGCGATCGCGGCAGGCCGCGTATTTTCTGAAAAGGCACCTTTCCAGACACATCTTCTGATATTTGCCTATAAATTCTGAGGCAAGGCTGCATCTTCCAAATACGAAATACGAAAAACACTATAGAAGTTCTTTCTTTCTGAATATACTGCATCCTAATTCGCAGTCTCTCTCTCTCAAATTCGTAAGTGTGTTTTTGTTCCGTTCTTTGAGTTCGTTGGTATCCTGCAGTTTGTATTGCCACTGTTGTAGGAAGGTTTATTCCGTTTTATCCTGGGAGGATTTAATCCATTACCTTGGCAACGTGTGAGTGGGTTAAAATTCCTTAAGGATGCACAAGAAAATTGTGGACTCGGAATATTTCTGATTCTTTACTATTTTATATATTTCTTTATTCTTCTAACATTTTTCTGATTTTTGTTTCAACTCAGTAACGATCACAACATCAGTTCTAAACTTCTTCCTTCTGTTCCGAACCTTGCTGCAAGCAGTTGATTCACTAGATGTTTCACTTGTACAATTTTATAGTAAATTACATGTTTCTCTACTTATTATTAGGCAGTTCACTTAAAACTGTAGCAGATAGTGGTATACCCAGAATTGAGGAAGCATGCCAAAATCTGCAGGATCATCTAAATACTTCTGACCTCAAGCGACGTGAAAAGCTTAAGATGGTTTTTCTCTTACACTTGATATATAGTACACTTCATTTTTTTTTGGTTGAGATTTTGGTGTCATTAAGATTGAGATTGCTTCTTATTCATCTAAATACTTCTGACTAATGTGATTGTCTTATCATTACTAGTTCGGATGCAATTACATGTTCATGCCTTTGGCAGATGAAGAGGAGATTGATCACTCTAAACAGTAAACATACATCTCCACAGTCCACTGGTGCGGAAAACGTTACTTCATCTTATGAGAAATCATTTTCATCAGTTAAATCATTTTGACATTTGCCTAATGAAACTAGATCATCAGCTCCTTCTGATTCATCTACCATCTCAAATGCAAATTCTAGTGCGACGAATAGTTTAGAAACCAAAAGTTAGCTCCTTTGTAACAGCAAAGTAGGCAGGGTTTTGGAAATGCTGGCAATTTTTAGTGACGTACGTTTAGAAAAAAAAAAGTGACGGACAAAAGAAGGAAAGCACAATAAAGTACAGGTAAAACTTTTAACTTTTTCTTGGTAATAAAATAGTGCTCCTATTTCTTAGACATGAAAAATAATGAGAAAGTGAAAATTTTATTTGCATCTGAATGTGTCAGTCAGACTCTGAATGTTTGCGTATGTCTGTTTCTTTCCTTTGGGATTTAATCAGTTGTAATTTTTCTCGAATAATTGCAGTTTACCGCAATTAGGGTAGTTCACACTGCAAATTTACCAACTGTTTGGCTACTTATAACTAATGAATTGTGTTGATCCTTTGTGTGTACATGAAAGTAGGTTATGAAAAGTTCTATCGACATATTGTTACTTATGATGATTAAGCCCCCTCCATTTCCACTTTTCTTGGCACTACTTTTTATTAGTCGGTTTAAAAACGAATTACACATTTCAATATTTTCTTAATTCCTTTGAGAAGTTTTTATAGCCAAATATTATATAATATTTAGGACCACAAGTTTTAAAAGTCTTAATTTATTTATTAGACTTTATGCCAAGTCAAACTATAACAAACCAAATAAAACCGAGGGGGTTTTACTTTGAAATAGCAAATGGATTCAGGGAATGCAGTATTATCATATGCCTAAATATATCTATAGAAATTGAAACGTATATAAGGTGATACGCCCTTCGTCTAAAAGTTGTCTTATTTCACTTCTCTTGAACCAAAGTCTAATTTTGGTGATCAGTTACTTCTGCTCTGCTTACTGAAGCATGCACAGATGCACGGTCCATTTCTGGTGGTCAAGAAACATGCAAAGGTCTATCGTATTGTTTTCATTATGTACTCATTCCGACTAATGTGATTGGCTTATTATTACTGGTTCTGATGCAACTGACTATTCATGCCTTTCCAGATGAAGAGGAGATGGCTCAATCTGAACATACCTCTCCATGGTCCATAGGTGCTGAAAAGGTAATGCATCTCCAATTTCGCGAACGTGCAAGAGCTCACTTTAAATGAGAAAGTCTTCTTCAGTGAAATCGTTGTGCCATTTGCCTAGAGAAACTATACCATCAGCTGCAATGGCACTATCTTGTATCCCTACAGTCTCGAATGCAAATTCTAGCGCGAGGAAGATTGCAGAAACCGAAAGTTACAAATCCATTCCGGTCTTCTCCATGGGTTCTGTTGTGCTTCCTATTGGTGAAGATAAGTGGTTTGCTGTGCAGCTTGGAGTTCCCCAATGAGAAGTATAGCTAATCATGTATTACAGTAGAGGCAACAACAACGACCCAGTGTATTCTCACAAGCGGGGTCTGGGGAGGGTAGTGTGTACGCGGATCTTACCTCTACCCCGATGGGGTAGAAAAGCTATTTCCGAAAGACCCTCGGCTCAAGAAGACGAAAAGACAATAAGAGACAATATATCAGTGATAATTGTGATTTCTACATGTTTTATACCCATTCTTACCTAAGCTTTGTGCATTAACTGCCATAAATTAGTCCCAAAATGCTTACAAGTTGCGCTTGATTGCAGGTTTTAGTGACAAGATGACAAATACCAAAGATCGGCTCAAAAAGGAGTGAAATCTACCAAGTGTCAGAAGACAACTGAAGTGGGGAACAAAATGACTTGTGCGGTCCGCACTGATGTGTCGCGCGGCCGCATAGGAGAGTCCAGAGGCTAGGTAATTTCAAGGTCAACCTGCGCGGTCCGCACTGCTTTGCCACGTGATCGCGCAGGATAGTTTAGAGACCATGCAATTTCCAAGGCAAGATGCGCGGTCCGCGCTCCTTTCCACGCGGTCCGCACCCAAGAGTGTCAAAGACTCAGTCATTCAAGGCAAAAGCCCATGCGGCCGCACACCTAATCAGTGCGGTCCGCGTGGATGAAGTTCAGAGAGGGTGGATTTGAACCAAAACACCCTACGCGGCCGCGCGTCACATTTGTGCGGTCCGCGTCCCCAGTGTCAGAAGCAAGATATGAAGACCCAAAACCCTACGCAGCCGCGTGTCATTTGTGCACGATCCGCGCCAGACCCTCAGGGGTATTTTTGTCCTGTTTTTCCTATGTAGTATAAATAGAACATTTTACTTTTTAGGTAGAGTTTTTTTTTTGGGGGGGGGGGGAGTTTTCGGTTTTTATGAGATAGCAGCTGAACTCGAGACTTCATAGTTTTAGCCTATTTTGGGCAATTTCTTCTAGTATTAACGTGGATTTGAGTAGATTAACATTGTAGTTAATTATTATGTCAATTTCATCTACTATTTCTTCAATTTCTGTTTCTATTATGGCTAGCTAAACCCATTAGCTAGGGTTGTGGCTCAACCCTAGTGTGGGTAATTAATGGGTGTGATTGTTTAGTGCATGAATGATGTTGGGTATTTGTTATTTGGATTAATCTTATGTTTTCATTAAGATTTGGTGGTTGCAAACACTAAGTCTAGCTTAGTGAGTCTTGACTCTTCTTGAGAAAGAGAGTCTATGACCCCCAGATTAATTCCAACAAGGAATTGGGATGGACCCATGAGAATGGTAGTCCCAATTAACGGGTTAAACCTTGAGAGAGTAGTTACCCAACTTGAACCATAAGTTGCTTGGGCAAATTGGTCTACCCAATTGGTCTCGAGAGAGTCAATTGGGCAAAATCACTCTCTCTACCAAGAGGTGTGAGAGTGGGTGCAAAAGTGCAACGGTTATAGCATAAGTCCCATATTTATCATTCTTGCATTAGGAATCTCTACCCGTTAGTTGACCACCTAGGTACATGTCACGACCCTAGTGCCTTTCTCTATATTGCATACAACTTAGAATCAATATCTTAGCCTAACTTAGCTTTAAACTTGTAGTTGATAAATTGTAGTTGATAATCAAAAGAAAACCAAAAATGTTAGAAGATCAATTAGGAGCTAAAACATAGTCCTAGACCATACAAACACTCAACTCCAAATTGAAGTTCCCTGTGGAAAATTGACACCGATACCACTATTGGGTAAAAGTATTAGCGCCCACTCTTCCTTAGGTTGAGTCCGCTGCGATCACTTTTTGGAGCCGTTGCTGGAGAGCTTACGGTGTTGACTATTTGTGTAGCTAGTATTGTGTTTTGCTTCTCTTTCCTTCTTATATACCAACTTTGTTTGTGTCGATCAATCAGGTACAATGGCTCTTAATGCAAATGACCCTCTCGGCAATGTGATGGTAGCGGAGGAGGTAGAGGATCTAGAATAAGATGAGGTCTTACCTCAACTTCCACGGAGAGGCCGACATGTCAATATAAATGCAAATGAGAACAACAATATTCCAGACCCTCCTCCGGCACTGCCGAGAGTGGCTCCCAGAGTTCTACCAAATCAAGGATACGCCAGTGCTATTGTTCCTCCCCGAATCCGGGCGGGGAACTTTCAAATCAAAAATGTTATGCTGACCTTGCTCGAGCAAAGAGGTTATTTCACGGATGCCTCCGATCAAAATGCCTACAAGCACTTGAAGGGGTTCGTGGATACATGTTGGGGTAGCAAATAGACAAACGTGTCCGAGGATGCGTTGCGATTTAGGCTTTTCCCGTTTTCTCTTCGGGGTAAAGCATTGGATTGGTTAGAAAGGCTCCCCAATCATTCTGTTACAACATGGGATGAATTGGCGGACAAATTTATTGCCAAGTTTTTCTCTCCAAGTCATATATGGCAGCTTTTCGGGATGAAATTCTAGCTTTCAAGCAAGAGCCAACGGAACCTTTGCATGAGATATGGGAAAGATATAGAACAATAGTGAAAAAGTGCCCTAATAACGACATGACCAAGGCTATGTATCGAGGCATCAACACCACAAATCAATGCATCGTGAACCAATTGGCCGGAGGGAACTTTATGAAACTTTCTTACCAAGAGGCATGTGATGTACTTGATGAAATGGCCGACATCTCTTCGGCATGGCAAAGCCGAGCAAACGTGCCCCAAGGTGACCCCACGGTCATCCATTTGCACAAGGAATTGCACGATCATGGCCAAGCTATAGCCGAGCTTACAACAACTATGAATCAATTGGTAAAGGCGCAATTGCAACAAGTCCAAAACCCGCGCCAAGTCAACGCAATGGAAGGTGTTTCTATGTTGAAAAGGAGGCAAAGAGGACAACAACCTCAAGGTAATTGTGAACAATATGACAACAACAATGATGGTGGTGGTTATTCAAATGAGTGCTATGATGATCAAAGCGAAGAGGTCCAATATGTCAACAACTATCAAGGGAATAGAGCTAACTCTTCAAACCAACAATGGCGTCCTCAAGGTAATTGGGGCAATCAACAACAAGGCGGAGGTAATTGGAATAACAACAACCAAAACAACAATTGGGGTAATCAAGGAAACCAAGGAAATTGGCATGGTAATAACAATAATTGGGGCAAAAACAACAATCAACGAGGGTGGAACAATGGCGGGAACCAAGGCAACCGGGGGCAAGGTTTTCAAAGGGCCCCCATGTACCAACAACCGAACAATCCACCCCCCTTTCCTTCTCAAGGCCCGAGTTCGTTCGGAAGCGAGATGGGGAGGATTGAAAGCATGTTCGAGCAAATGATGAAAAATAACCAAGATTGTGAGGCCCAATTAGCTTTGCATAACACATCTATCAGGAACTTGGAAGTGCAATTAGGCCAAATCTCTCAGTCTTTAAATACTCGCCCAAAGGGCGTTCCACCAAGTGATACGGTAGTAAACCCCAAGGGTGGGCACAATAATCATGTGATGGCAGTGACAACGCGAAGTGGAAGAGGCGGTGATGTGCATGCCTCAAGAGGAAACCAAGTTACAGTAGATGGAAATGAGTTACAAGATAATGAAATACCTTTGGTGGTTGAAGATGTAGTTGAACCAAGTGTGAGAGATGATGTGCGGATTGATGTTCATGAGGTTGAGGAAGAAACACAAGAGGCCATGAACCCGTCTAGGGAACACGTGATTGATATGCCCGTGCCGGTGATGCCCAAAGCTCGAGCACCCTTACCCCGACCTCCTCCGCCCTATCCTCAACGGTTGGCCAAGCAAAAGGGTGACAACCAATTTAAGAAATTCATTAAAATGATGAAGAGTTTGACTATCAACGTGCCTTTGGTGGAGGCACTCGAGCAAATGCCGGGATACGCAAAGTTCATGAAAGATTTGGTTACAAAAAAGAGATCAATGGAGTGTGAGACAATCAAGATGACCCATCAAGTGAGTGCAATTGTGCATTCTATGGCTCTAAAACTTGAGGATCCCGGTGCATTCACTATCCCATGTACCATTGGAAGTGCCAACTTTGCAAAAGCCCTTTGTGACTTGGGGGCAAGTATCAATTTAATGCCATATTCGGTATTCAAGACCTTGGGTATCAGACAACCTCGTCCAACTTCTATGAGGCTTCAAATGGCGGACCGGTCAATGAAGCGGCCTTTGGGGATTATTGATGATGTCCTTGTTCGTGTTGATATGTTCATATTGCTGGCCGATTTCGTGATCTTGGATTGCAAAGTGGATTTCGAGGTGAAGGCCCTTCCTAGCTACGGGGAAGGCCTTGGTTGATGTGGAAGCGGGAGAATTGACCTTCCGTGTTGGAGATGAAAAGGTGGTGTTCCACGTGTGAAAATCAATGAGGCAACCAAATAGCACCGAGGTATGCTCGTTTGTTGACATTGTCACGGCGGTGATAGTGGATGACACAAGCGCAATGGCAAATGTTGAGGACCCACTTGAGGCCATGCTATTGAACATGGATGTTGATGATGATGCTAGAAGGGTGGAGTGTGTGAACGCAATACATGGCATGGGCTCGTATTCTTATGAACCGAGGAAGTTATCTCTTGATCTTGAAAATCGCAAAACTCCACCCACCAAGCCATCTATTGAGGAGCCACCGGTGTTGGAGTTGAAACCACTTCCTCCTCACCTAAGGTATGAATTTCTTGGTTCTAATTTCACTTTGCCGGTTATTCTTTCTTCTTGCTTGACTAACGTGCAAGTTGACGCCACTTTGGCGGTTCTTCAAAAGCGCAAGCGGGCGATTGGATGGACCTTGGCGGATATTCGGGGTATTAGCCCTGCGTTTTGCATGCACAAGATAATATTGGAGGAGGATGCTAGGCCGTCTCTTGAACATCAAAGGAGACTCAATGAGTCCATGCAAGAGGTGGTCAAAAAGGAAGTCATCAAGTGGCTTGACGCCGGTGTGGTGTATCCAATTTCTGACAGTTCGTGGACTTCTCCGGTACAATGTGTGCCAAAGAAGGGAGGAATGACGGTGGTGACCAATGACAACAATGAACTTATTCCGACTCGTACTGTGACGGGTTGGAGGGTATGCATGGACTACCGGAAGTTGAACAAGGTGACTAGAAATGATCATTTCCCATTGCCGTTCTTGGACCAAATGCTTGATCGTCTTGCGGGCCGGGCTTTTTATTGTTTTTTGGATGGGTATTCAGGCTATAACCAAATTCTCATTGCCTCGGAAGACCAAGAAAAGACAACCTTCACATGTCCTTATGGCACATTCGCTTTCTCTCGAATGCCATTTGGATTATGTAATGCACCGGCGACCTTCCAACGATGTATGATGGAAATCTTCACCGACATGGTGGAGGACATATTGGAGGTCTTCATGGATGATTTTAGTGTGGTTGGGGACTCATTTGGTGAATGCTTGCAAAACTTGGATTGCGTGTTGGCCCAATGCGAAGACACAAACTTGGTTCTCAATTGGGAGAAATGCCATTTTATGGTAGAAGAAGGAATTGTGTTGCGTCACAGAATTTCAAAAAGAGGGATTGAGGTTGATAAGGCGAAAATTGAGGTTATTTCAAGGCTCCCTCCCCCTACTTCTGTCAAAGGGGCGAGGAGTTTTTTTGGACACGCGGGTTTCTACCGAAGATTCATCAAAGACTTCTCTAAGGTAGTTAACCCATTGTGTAAATTGCTAGATAAAGATACCAAATATGTGTTTGATGAGAGATGTATGGAGGCTTTCGAGCTTCTAAAGCAAAAGTTGACGACTACCCCCATCATTACCGCACCAAATTGGAGCTTGCCCTTTGAGCTCATGTGCGACGCTAGTGATGTTGCGGTGGGGGCAGTTTTGGGCCAAAGAATCAACAAAATGTTCCATCCGGTGTACTACTCAAGTAAGACAATGAATGAAGCTCAAAGGAACTACATGGTCACCGAGAAGGAATTGATTGCCATTGTTTTTTCCATGGAGAAGTTTCGCCCATACCTTATGGGAGCCAAAGTGATTATTCATACCGATCATGCCGCCCTTAGGTACTTGATAACGAAGAAAGTTTCAAAAGAGAGGTTAATAAGATGGGTGCTCCTTCTTCAAGAATTTGATTTGGAGATTGTTGATAGAAAGGGCAGTGAAAATCAAGTGGCGGACCACTTATCTCGATTGGAGGAGGAAGGGAGGCCTTTGGATGGCCTTCAGATAAATGATGCTTTTCCGGATGAACAATTCCTCTCAGTTTCAATGCTATAAATGCCATGGTTTGACGACATTGCCAATTATCTTGTTACTAGTGTGGTTCCGTATGAGCTCTCTTCTAACCAAAGAAAGAAGCTCAAGCGGGATTGTTTGGACTACTATTGGGATGAGCCGTATCTTTTCAAAATTTGTACCGATGGTGTAATTCGCCGGTGTGTTCCCGAAGAAGAGCAATTGAGTATTGTGGAAGCTTGTCACTCTTCGCCCTATGGTGGCCATCATGGCGGGGCGAGGACGACGTCTAAAGTGTTGAGTTGTGGTTTCTATTGGCCTTCTTTGTTCAAGGATGCCGGTGACTTTGTGAAAAGATGTGATGAATGCCAATGTGCCGGAGGGATTTCGAAGAAATATGAGATGCCCCTTAACACGATTCTAGAGGTTGACATTTTTTATGTTTGGGGGATAGACTTTATGGGACCATTCGTAAGTTCTTGTGGAAACACCCACATTTTGGTAGCGGTTGATTATGTGTCGAAATGGGTTGAGGCCATAGCTTGCCAAATAATGAAGCTCGAAATGTGGTGACGTTCTTGAAAAAGAGTATCTTCACGAGGTTTGGCACTCCACGTGTTATCATCAGTGACGGGGGTTCTCATTTTTGCAACCGAGCTTTTGACTCTTTGCTAGCCAAGTATGGGGTAAATCACAAAGTGACCACTCCTTATCATCCTCAAGCGAGTGGCCAAGTTGAGGTGTCCAACCGTGAGATCAAGAGTATTTTGTACAAGACTGTCAATGCAAATAGGACCGACTGGTCGAAGAAATTGGATGATGCTCTTTGGGCTTATCGTACAGCTTTCAAGACTCTGATTGGTATGTCGCCATATTGGCTGGTGTTTGGGAAGGCTTGTCATCTTCCGGTAGAATTGGAACATAAGGCTATGTGGGCCCTAAAAAAGTTGAACTTAGAATCGGATGTCGCTGCAAATCTCCGGGTTGAGCAATTGAATGAACTTGATGAGTTTAGGTTTCACGCTTACTCCATCTTGTCCTTTTATAAGGACAAGATGAAGTACCTTCACGACAAGTATGCCCGAGGGAAGGAATTCAAAGTTGGTGACATGGTTCTTCTTTTCAACTCCCGGTTGAGGTTATTTCCGGGCAAGCTGAATCTAAGTGGAGCGGCCTATTTGAAGTGGTTGGTGTAACTTCTTTTGGTGCCATTGATCTCAAAAATAAGAATGGTGAAATTTTCCGGGTCAATGGGCATCGTGTCAAGCACTATTTGGGCAAGATTGATGACAGCCACGTGGTGGCACTCATTCATTTGAAATGACTGTGATGGTAACATGCGTCGTGCCGCGACGTTAAATCAGACGCTTCTTGGGAGGCAACCCATGTCTTTCTCTTTTCTTTGTTTTTTTGTTGTAGAGTAGGATTTTTGAGCTGATAGTTTGTGAAGTGTTGCGGGGATAATGTTGAACCGGTGCAGGGCAAAAGTGCAAAATGGTCAGTCTCTGAATATTGCCTACGCGGCCGCGCAGCAAAACCGTGCGGTCCGCGTAGGTTTGAGAAGCTAAAGGGTTAAGGCCCAAAAGACCCAACGCGGCCGCGTGACATTTCTGTGCGGTCCGCGCTGAAGGACCCAGAATTACATGCTCTCTGAAAAAGTTCCCACGCGGCCGCGCACCAAAGCAGTGCGGTCCGCTCTGGGATGGCTGAAAGTGCCAAGTTTCTGATGACTTCCACGCGGCCGCACACCAAAACAGTGCGGTCCGCATGGATTGAACAGCTAATGTGTAGGATGCAAAATCCAGCGCGGTCCGCATCCCTTTTTGTGCGGCCACGCTGGTAGGTAGGTACTTGGTCCTAGGGCTTTTCTATAAATAGAGGCCTTGGGCCTCATTTTAACCTTTTCACCAAATTTACACCTGAGCTATTGTTTTCACTGTTCATCAAGACTAATTGTGCACATAGTTAAAATCTCATTAATCCCTGGTAACAACTCTCATTCATTTCAATCATAGTCTAATTTTTGTTTCTTTTAATTGCTTTCTACTAGTGTAACTTCTTACTTTCGTCTTTTTCTTCCTAGTTTAACTGTTAGGTTAGATTTTTGTATGTTTTTGTTTAATCATGGGCATGGAATCTTGTTAAATAACTGAGTTGGGACACTTAGAACCCAAAAAGGTGAACAAAAATTGGATTTAATTGAACAAATACCCGGCTCAGTTAAATTAGCCCTACGCGGCCGTGCAACATTTGTGCGCGGTCCGCGTGACTCTAGTTAAGAGATGATGAACCTCTCTGCGCGGTCCGCATGCCATTTTTGTGCGGTCCACGTGAGCCCAGCGCGACCTCGGTCCAAAACAGTGCGGACCGCGTCAGTTTATTCAGAAAGGTATATGTGGGTGTTAGTATACTGCGCGGACCGCGTGCCTTTTGGTGCGGTTCGCGCCCCTCTGTCTGTGTCACTGTGTCTTCACTCTTTACATTCAAATGAACTGTCTACTTCACCTTATGTGCTTCTGCTAACAATGTTAGACATGTATTCCTTGCAGACAATGGTTCAAAAATGAGCGGGCAAAGAAAAACAACCTGGGAGAGGTGGTTCCTCCCGAGGAGGGAAAAACAAGAGGATTGTGAAACTCACTCCAAAAACCAGGGAATTGATAAAAAAAACGGGAAGATAATCCGGGAAGCTGATAGAGCTGCATCTCATTCCACGGGGAGTGAGTATGCACCATCACGGAGCATTACCTCGGAGTCTGCCCCCACCCACATGTCCACTTCATTTCAGCTCCGTGATTCCCCTTCCCCGGATCATGGTAATGTAGCCTCCTCCAAGAAGCCAGTTAATGTCATCTCGTACTCGTCTGATGAGTCTGTAGCAAGAGAAGAAGAGCAATACTCCACATCTCCCACAACTTCATTATTAGGGAGAGTGGAGGGTATGCTGAGGGAGGTGAGCCACAGGTCGGGAGGATAGAGCGTACTAGAAAATCGGAGGCATAGGCAGACAAGTTTGTTAGTGAGGTAGTTTTCCACAGATTCTGGGAGTGGTGGCCCAAAAGGAAACTGATTCTGGAGAGGCGGTTCATAGATGCTGATCTTGTCCCTCTCAACCCTTATGTGCAAGCACAATTCCGCACTAGAGAGGGTTGGGGCTTCTTCAAAGAACGTGTTGAGATGGCGAATGAGCATATGGTGAAGGAATTCTACAACAATGTTCACCATATAGTTCGGGACTCAAAAGCAACTAAAGTAAGGGACAAGATGGCAAATCGTTGAATGAATTCCTGAGGTTCGAAGAAGAGGATGAATCGCAATATTTAGAAAAGCTAGCAATGAAAGAGGAGGTTCGTCCTTGGTTGGCTGAGCACTTGGAAGCCCCGGGTACAGTCCCAGTCTAGTTGAAAGCACAAGAAAAGATCTTTCGGAACACCCTGAACTTTGAAGGCAAAGGGTGGTTGACTTTCGTGTGTAGTCGACTTGACCCGTCTACACATGATCACTCCATTCCCCTTCCTCGTGCTGTCTTGGTAGCATCTATCATGGCGGGTTTCCCTCTGAATGTGGGTAATATTATGTCGAGAGTGATTTCTACAGTTGGTCAGGAGACCCAAACAAACTACCCCATCCCAAACACACTCTCTTTGTACTTCAAAGAATTGAAAGTGAAGAAAAAGAAATATGATGTCAAGGTACCTTCGGTGGCCCCGTACTCATGGTATAGTCAGTTGGGTCCAGAAAACCCAAAAAGGGGCAAGAAGAATGTGGCATCCACTTCCACCGCACCTGGCCAGTCTGAGGAGCCAGCGGTCCTTGAGCAACCCAGTAAGCCTTCCACCATTCCTGCTACTGATGAGGCATTGCCTCCAGGTCCATCGTCAGCAGCTTGTCCTTTTATTGCAACTGACCCAGTATTCCCTTCATCAAAGACTCACCGGTTCACCGCAAACCAGCTCACCCATTCCCTTGCCAGTTTGAACAACTGGATGTCAGCTGCGACATCCAAGTTGTCTACATTGACCACTACTGTACAGGCACAAGGAGCACCAGTTACTGTTGAGATTCCTTCCTCCATTGAGGATGCACTGAAGAAGATCCTGGCCAACCAGGAAAAGATGATGGCGACGTAGGATGCCTTGACTAAGGCGGTCGGGGCACATGGCAAAGCGTTGGAGAAATTGGCTCGGGAGCACAAGAAGTTGAGGAAGTAGAAGGCTTCCAAGGAGTTAGTGACATAGTTGAGAGTGGATGTGGACAAGCTAATGGCGGATCAGTTGCCAATTGACCTACTATTTGGGGATCCAGCTGTAGAGCCAGCAGTAGCACAGGTACAGGAGGAGGAGCAGAGGCCGAGGAAGAAGAGGAAACTCCCTAGCACTAAGGGAGTTGTGATTGAGGTAGCACCAGTTCAGGAGAGTCCCTCCACTGCCCTACATGTTGATGAGCCATTTCTTGAGCAAACACCTGTCCCAGCAGCACAACAGCAGCAGGCCGGGGACCAGTCTGAGGTCCCCGCCAGTACAGAGGACTTAGGAGCCACTGACCAGCACAGGGTGACGGATGAGGCTTGAGGGGCCTTTCTATATCCTTTCTTTCATTTTGGTGCTTATTTTGATAGTTAGCATTGGAGACAATGCTAGCTTTTATTCGTGGGGTTGTGGCCCCACTATTTTGATTGACTGTTGGATTACTGTATATATTCTTTTACTTTCAGCACATTCGTAGTTGTAGATGGCTTGTATATAACTGTTCATTCTAGATGCTCTTAAACTCTATGTATATATTCATTTCCCCCAGTTGTATATTCTATTCCCCTTTGTACATATTCATTCGGTTTTCATTTTGGTTTTCTATTTTTCGTTAAATTTTTTCGTTTTAGTTGCAAAGTTAGGCTCATAACCTTTTTGTTTTGTTTTGACGTTTGCAATAAGCCCTTGGTTTTCTTAATGCCACGGTTCTTTCCAATGGTAGAGTGCTGTGCGAACCAGGTGGCGCTTCCCAATGATAGATGGCGTGACAACCTTCTTAAGGGTTTGAGTCCGTTTTTGATTTTTCTTTTTGATTTTCAAGTTTTTGTAGTTAAGGGTACCTCAGGCAAAGCTTCACTTGGGCCTAGCACATTTGTCTTTGATCCTATGGTCAAAGACATTATGTTGTGTTTAGGATGGTGAAAGTTGTGGCCTTAAGACTCTTGTGGTGACCAAATAATCTTCATGTGGTTATTTTGGGCCATTGTGCGCTTGAATCATATCTAAGCTCGTTGTGGGCCCTCGACTCCATCTTTGGCAATCCTTGAGTGTGTGTAGTGAGAATTCGAATCGTGAGCCCAAGTACCAAGCCGATGGTCTAGAACTTTCCCTGAATGTTTGTTGAGGAGAAATCATAGGTGGAACTTGACTTGAGACATGATTATATGCTCTCCTTGATCCAAAATGCAAAATTTGAACAATTTCCATGACCTACCAATGAAATAATCCCTAGTTCACCCTTTTTGAGCCTTAAACATTTTTCTTTCGTGAACCAAGCTACAAGCCTATACCTGTTCTTAATGAGACCCTCTCTTGACACCCAAATCTTCCCTTGAGTAAATGGCAAATGTCTAAGTTTGGGGGGGAGAGACAAGAAAGGCATGAATGTGGTAAAAAAGGCGCAAAAGCAAAAGAAAAAGAGAAAAAGACAAAAAATGAATAAGAACCAAAAAGGAAATCCAAGGACAACAAAAAAGTGAAAAAGGTGTGGAAAAGTGGTAAAAAGGAGAAAGGTGTGAATTGCAAAAAGAAAGAGTGATATTGTGTCTCTCTAACCCCTTGAAAGAAGTGAATTACTCAATTGAGTCAAGAAAGTGTGCCAAAATAAATCAAAAGAAGTGTTTAAGGGAAGACTGAACCCATTTGAACAAAACCGTGTCCTACCATTACCCAAAGCCTTCACAATGACTCCTCAAAAGCCCTATATGATCTTGAGTTGAGGGAAGCCTACATTAGTGGATACTTACATATGGTACTTAGAGCCGGACTTAGGGCCTTTTCTTTGTGAGAGATGAGAGAGAAGTCCATTCACCTCGATTTGTGTGCAAATACTCTAAAAAGGTGAGGTTCACTTAGGGAAAGTCGAGGATGTGTGAGTTTGGGTTCCACAATGACCAAAGAAATTGAGAAAGGTTCCTTGATGAAATGTGTCAACTCTTGATGCTCTTGTGTCACACTTGATCCACAAGTTTTCAAAGTTTAAATGTGTTAATGATGCATTCGCATTGAGGGCAATTGTTAGTCCCAATTGATGCTTGTTGAGGTTACTTTAGGATAAACAGGAATTACTTGGGTGTTTTCCATTGAGGGGTAGGTCTCATTTTATTTGCTTGAGGGCAAGCAAAGGTTTAAGTTTGGGGGAGTTGATAATTGTAATTTCTACATGTTTTATATCCAATTCTTACCTAAGCTTTGTGCATTAAATGCCATAAATTAGTCCCAAAATACTTACAAGTTGCGCTTGATTGCAGGTTTTAGCGACAAGATGACAAATACCAAAGATTGGCTCAAAAAGGAGTGAAATCTGCCAAGTGTCAGAAGACAACTGAAGTGAGGAACAAAATGACCTGTGCGATCCGCACTGATGTGTCACGCGGCCGCACAAGAGAGTTCAGAGGCTGGGTAATTTCAAGGTCAACCTGCGCGGTCCGCACTGCTTTGCCACGCGGCCGCGCAGGATAGTTCAGAGACCATGCAATTTCCAAGACAAGATGTGCGGTCCGCACTCCTTTCCACGCGGTCCGCACCCAAGAATGTCAGAGACTCAGTCATTCAAGGTAAAAGCCCACGCGGCCGCACACCTAATCAGTGCGGTCCGCGTGGATAAAGTTCAGAGAGGGTGGATTTGGACCAAAACACCCTACGCGGCCGCACGTCACATTTGTGCGGTCCGCGTCCCCAGTGTCAGAAGCAAGATATGAAGACCCAAAACCCTACGTAGCCACGCGTCATTTGTGCGCGGTCCGCGCCAGACCCTCAGGGGTATTTTTGTCCGGTTTTTCCTGTGTAGTATAAATAGAACATTTTACTTTTTAGGTGGAGTTTTTTTTCAGTTTTGGGGGGGGGAGTTTTCGGTTTTTATGAGATAGCAGCTGAACTCGAGACTTCATAGTTTTAGCCTATTTTGGGCAATTTCTTCTAGTATTAACGTGGATTTGAGTAGATTAACATTGTAGTTAATTATTATGTCAATTTCATCTACTATTTCTTCAATTTTTGTTTCTGTTATGGCTAGCTAAACCCATTAGCTAGGGTTCTGGCTCAACCCTAGTGTGGGTAATTAATGGGTGTGATTGTTTAGTGCATGAATGATGTTGGGTATTTGTTATTTGGATTAATCTTATGTTTTCATTAAGATTTGGTGGTTGCAAACACTAAGTCTAGCTTAGTGAGTCTTGACTCTTCTTGAGAAAGAGAGTCTATGACCCCAAGATTAATTCCAACAAGGAATTGGGATGGACCCATGAGAATGGTAGTCCCAATTAACGGGTTAAACCTCGAGAGAGTAATTACCCAACTTGAACCATAAGTTGCTTGGGCAAACTGGCCTACCCAATTGGTCTCGAGAGAGTCAATTGGGCAAAATCACTCTCTCTACCGAGAGGTGTGAGAGTGGGTGCAAAAGTGCAACGGTTATAGCATAAGTCCCATATTCATCATTCTTGCATTAGGAATCTCTACCCGTTAGTTGACCACCTAGGTACATGCCACGACCCTAGTGCCTTTCTCTATATTGCATACAACTTAGAATCAATATCTTAGCCTAACTTAGCTTTAAACTTGTAGTTGATAAATTGTAGTTGATAATCAAAAGAAAACCAAAAATGTTAGAAGATCAATTAGGAGCTAAAACATAGTCCTAGACCATGCAAACACTCAACTCCAAATTGAAGCTCCCTGTGAAAAATTGACTCTGATACCACTATTAGGTAAAAGTATTAGCGCCCACTCTTCCTTAGGTTGAGTCCGATGCGATCAATCAGCACCATCATGGAAATAGTAACAACAATACAAGAATCAACAAATAGATGAAAGGCAGAAATAATGACCTGTAAGTAAGGTCCGGCATTATGAAAACGGAAGAGTAGAGGCATGTTACTTATATCGTGTCTTAAGCAGGGGCTGAAACGAATCAAGGATAATTATAGCTACCATCTGCTTAAAGCATTTTTGTATTTTAGTTTCTGGAACATTAAAGTGTTTGTGGAAAGGTATTCTCTTTGTCTCTCTCTATGGCATGTGAACTTTAATATTAACGAGTTTCCAATTATAGAAAGGTGCACTCTTTTTGGAACATTGTAAAGGAAAGAGTAACATAACCTCCCGCTATGCGCGGGGTCCGAAGAAGGGCTGGACGACAATGACTTATTATACGCAACTTTACTCAGTATTTCTGTAAGAGGCTGTTTCCACGCTCGAACCCGTGACCTCTTGGTCATATGGCAACAACTTTAACAGGTACACCAAGGCTCCTTTGGCCAGATAAATACTCTATACGCATAGTTCAACACATGTAAGAGTGTGTCATATGAACGGCTTGTTGATATGTATATGTGATACAATGAGATGATATTTATGAGTGGTTACATGTATATCTATTGCTTTCCATTTATATATGTATCACATTTAAAAATATATGTTATACCTTGTTCATAGCGTGCACGGTATTTTCAGTGACTTGCTCCACGGGTTATGAAAGAGTGGTTGGGCCTAGGCTCACCCTTGTTGGGTGAAATTCAAAAATAGTCAAATTTATAACTGGTCGTTCAAAAATAGACCAGTTTCAAAAGTAATTGAAATTTAGCCATTTTTCATGTAAAGATAAATCTGAGCGAAAACACTGTTCAAAATCCGAAAAATACGCCAGTATATTATGCTGGAGTTCCAGCATAAGTATACTTGAACTCCAGCATATTATACTGGAGTTCCAGGATAAGTATGCTGGAACTCTAGCATAATATGATGGAGTTCCAGCATAAGTACACTAGAACTCCAACGTAATATATTGGAGTTCCAGCAAGTATAAAATGTCCAGCATAATATACTAAAGTTTGGAGCACCGGTGCTCCAGTCTTCAGTATATTATACTGGAGTCAGCAAAGTATACCGGTCCAGCATAATATGCTGGAGTTGATACACAGGTGCACCGAACTCCAGTATATTATGCTGGACTGGTCTCTGTTGCAGAAAAATAGTGGTTATTTTTCATTGACTTGGTAAACACTGACTATTTTTGAATGACCAATCCGAAAACTGGCTATACCGTGCTATTTTTACCCCTTGTTTCTGCCTCGTCCATATTCTACTTCTAACATAGTTGATGAGCATCCTTGATTTCATTTGAGCCGTTTAGAGATTCCAATTGAGGTGAGGCAACCACATTTAGATCATGGTGTCACCGTTACTCTTATCTATTTTTTTTTTTCCTGGTAATATCGAGTTGTGTCCCTAGACCTCCTTGACTAGTCTGTTGGAGGTGAATTTTGATATTTGGGGGTTTTTGGCTTCGAGTCATTAACTTCTTCTTCTTCTTCTTCTTTTTTTTTTTTTTTTTTTTAACGATTATGGATAATTTACATTGATTGGTTGGCTACAAGTACTATTGGGATGCTTCTGTTATAGGGAAAAATATACAAAATTTTTATTGATATTTGGTATTGACTAAGATGAATACCAATTCACTTGACATGAGTAGTTACTCGCTAAGTGCCACTCACGACCTTCAAAATTAAGTTGTGACAATACATGAATTGTTACACCATGAAATTTGAGAGCACATATGAAACTATCTTTGTTTTTCTTTGTTTTTTGTCCTCTTCCTTTTTTACTTTTAAGTATTCGGTAATCGAGGGCAGCTAGCTTGTTAATTTGGATTCATGTCGGAAGACTCACTAAGAAGGAAAAGCACGATCTCCCAAAATGTTATCTATTCTCAAGCAGTGCATGAAAAATGAGGAATCTACACTAATCCTGCAAATCTAAATTAAGATACAACATTACAACAGAACTGACAATTAAGTTAACACAGAAAGGATGAGTTCGACTTCGTGAGTGTTCACAACAACAACTACGCCTCCATCCCAAATAAATTGGAGTCGGCCATATAAATCTTTACTGACCATATTCCTTCATTCAATGCTAACGTTGAGATCTCATGGAGTCAGTCAGAAAAATCCGAGTTGATTGAAAAGCCTCGTCGATTAATTGTTTCTCTTTTTATGGATAAACCTTCCAAGGGAAATATGCACACCTAAGGCAGATGTCCAGCAACAACTAAGCGTCGGAGCTGATAAAAGATGAAGTCATGAACCAGCTTTCTCCAGTTTCTAAGACAGCTAATTTTCCCCCATGGGAAAAGAATCAGAATTTATCTTGATGCCTTTGCCATAAGCAGCAATGAGAAGAGCCTCAGCTCGACCTGAAAGGTTAAGAAAGAATCATGAAATAATATGTAAATGGTGCATGGAAAAATATAAAAGCTGTTAGGATATTAGCAGATAAGATCTTGATGCAACATCTGGAAGTTAAGGGTATGAATATTGATTTTGAGGCGAAAACATGATCAAGGACTGTATTTACTTGATGCAAATTCTGAAATTTCACCAACTTGGAGTGTTGGGAAATGAGTTTCCAACTTAGGGGTCGTTTGGTATGAGGTATAAGAAGGTATAGGGGTGGTATAAAAATTAATACCATCTTAATATTTTATTTGGTTAGCAAATCAGGCATAAATTATCCCGGTGTTAATTTTAACACCGGGATAACTTATACCTTATAGAGGGTGGGGTAATTAGCACCGGTATAATTTATGCCTTTTTCTTAGAAATTATACAATTGTCATTCTTAATACAACATACCAAACAGTGAATAAACAACAATCACAACATAACTAATTCCAGCATAACTTATCCAAACATAACTTATACCGACATAACTTATACCGGCATAAGCCCTATTCCAACCAAACGACCCCTTAGTGTTTAAGGCCAAAACTACAAATTGTAAGAAAAAGTAAAGAGGGTACCAGAAGCCAAATTTTGAATTATCAGAAAGCAAAAAAAAGAGGAGACAAACTTATAAACAAAAAAAAGCAAGAATGACATATTTCCATTTCGTATGATATCTCATTGTTTAAATTTCTTTTAATAACCAAGAAATCCTCGAGGACCAACGGCGCACAGTACGAAACTCGATGGATAATGGATCCCGTTCCTCTACTTTTCTCCTCTAAATACCAATCTTTTGTCTACATCAAGGTTTAAACCTGTGTAGAGCACCTAACCAACACATCGCCATGCACACTAGACCAGGAGATCGCACTGTATAATTGTTTAGGATCAATATGAAGTTAACTCATTTATAATATCCAAGGAATACAAAGTCATTATTACTAGATTATATTAAAATGTGAAATCCTGACTAATCTTACAGCCAGAAAAGAGCAAGGACTTCTTAGAGCAAGGTATCTTAGAAAAGTTACAAGGGCTATCAAATCCGTTATACCCTCTTTCTTGATAGATGAATAGTCTGCTTAAATGATCCCTTTTGATTGATGAGTTGCAAAAAGCAGTAAAAAAATAAGAATCCATAGGTCTTTTTACAGAAATATAAAATGATTAGGAGATTGGGTCTAGTATACCAACCATGATCTTTCTTCCTTTTCAATAGAGAACTCAAAGAGGGAAACAATTCAGATGCAACTTCCCTGCTGTAATCCTGCCAAGACATTTAATTGGATGACAGATATTAGATGACGACTCCAGGAAATTTTGGAGATGCTGCAATTTTTGCAAAAAATTCCTTTTTTTTTTTTGGAGAAAAAAATAATCTTTTTAGTACAAATTTGCAAGAGCCTCTATACACTATCCTCCCCAGACTCCACTTGTGAGATTAAACTGTGTTTGTTGTTGTAGTACAAATTTGCAAGAGCAAAGCAAAATATCTAACTAGATGGCCTTTTTAGTTCATGAAAGCGCAAAAGCAAAAGGCTTGAATAATAAAGTAAATCCAATCTAGAGGATAGCATGTTTTTATGTTCAACTAAGTGGAGGAAATATAAACAAACCTTATTTGAGCGTTCTTTTGTAAGTTGAAACTCACTCTTCCATGCACTTGATGGCACTGGAATGACGGAGAATCCCGAAGCAACTAAGATCCCGATCCACATTCCGTAGCCGAATCCTCCACTCCACCATCCCTTGATAGTGCAAAAATATATTGATAAGTGATAAAAAAAACAAAGATATGCTAGAGAAGTTCTATCCACCTAAAAAGAGGTAATGTTAGCGGAAACGTAAAAGAAAGAACACAAGATTTAACGTGGTTCGGATCAAAATAATCCTACATCCACCAGAGAACAGTTGTCTTTTTAATATTAACAAAGGAAGGGGAGAGTTCCCAATTACACTTGAGAGAATTTCTCTCTTAACTCTCTACTCACTACAATGTGTTATATTATTTTTGGGATGATTTCTACAAATGAAGGAGTGCATCTATTTATAGAGGTAAAGACCTCCTCTTGATGTCATTGGTGATATCAAACTACCTCCTCTTGATGTCATGGGTATGGGTGACATCAAAGGAGGAAGCTTCCTCCTAGCATCCACACCAACTCTTTCCACCAACTCTTCCAATTGGCATGCCATTATTGACTAAACATAAACCAACACCTTCAATCTCCACCTTGGTTTGCGTTTCGAGCGTGCGTGTGAACAACTCTGACAAAAACTTCTAAGCTTATTGGGCAACCCCGTTGTAAGAAACAAGAAGAATCAAACCATTGTTGAACATACCACCTCCACCTAACAACTGTTCTCTTCGGAGTTGCATCAGTTGATGCACACCCCCGCCAAGTCCTTGCAGTGTGCAAACTTAGCGAGTGGGACTATCTTGGTGAACATATCTGCAGCATTATCGTCTGTGATAACCATCACGACCTTGATAGTTCCCTCTTCAACAACATCTCGAATAAAATGAAATCTGACATCAATGTGTTTAGTGCGCTCATGAAACCTCTGATTTTTCATTAGATGAATAGCACTCTGACTATCACATCTAAGTGTTGATTCCAGCTGAACCAAACTCAATTCCGCTACTAAACCTTTCAACCAGATAGCTTCCTTCACCGCCTCCGCTGCTGCCATGTATTCTTCTTCTGTCGCAGACAAAGCGGCAATCGACTGCAGAGTCGACTTCCAACTAACGGCACTACCAACGAGGGTAAAGATGTATCCAGTTGTGGACCTTCTTCTGTCAAGATCTCCTGCATAGTCAGAATCTACATAACCGAGAATTGAAATACCTCCACCACTTTTTCGAAAGGTCAGACCAACACCAGAAGCTCCTTTGAGATATCTCAATATCCACTTGACAGCTTCCCAATGCCTCTTTCCTGGGCTGGACATGTATCTACTTGCCACACTTACAGATTGAGCAATATCTGGACGTGTGCATACCATAGCATACATAATGCTACCAACTGCACTGGCATAAGGAATCTTTGACATATGCTCCACCTCATCCTCGGACTGAGGCATTTGTAACTCTGAAAGTTTAAAATGAGGAGCTAATGGTGTACTTATAGGCTTGCACGTATGCATATTGAATCTCTTGAACCCTTTCAATATACCTCTTCTGAGAAAGATGTACAACACCGTCTTCTCTTGAAATCTCCATACCAAGGATTTTCTTTGCAGCTCCTAAATCCTTCATGTCAGATTCCTTACTCAACAGTTTCTTTAAAGCATTTATCTCTGTAATGTTGTTAGCAACAATAAGCATATCATCAACATACAACAGTAAATAAATCATTGAGTTACCAGACATTTTCTTGTGATACACACAGCTATCAAATGCACTCCTTGAGAATTCATGTGTAGTCATGAATGCATCAAAGCTCTTGTACCACTGTCTAGGGGATTGCTTCAAACCATACAAAGACTTCTTTAGTTGGCATACGTGATCTTCTTTTCCCTCAGCTAGGAAACCTTCAGGTTGATCCATATAGATTGTCTCTTCTAGATCACCGTGTAAGAAAGCAGTTTTGACATCAAACTGTTGAAGTTCCAAGTCAAATTGGGCAACCAATGCTAGTAGCACGCGAATTGAGCTATGCTTCACGACTGGAGAGAAAATCTCATTGTAGTCAATTCCCTCCTTCTGACTGAATCCTTTTGCAACCAATCTCGCCTTGAACCTAGCATCTTCCACTTCAGGAATTCCCTCTTTCTTTCGGTAGACCCACTTGCATCCAACTGTCCTCTTCCCCTTTTGTCTTTTCACTAAGACCCATGTCTGATTCTTGTGAAGAGACTCCATCTCTTCAGTCATGGCTAACCGCCATTGTACAACATCCTTGCAAGAAGTTGCTTCAATATACGAGGAGGGCTCCAGATCCTTAATCTCTTCTTGTGCAGCTATGAACGCATATGCAATCAAGTTTGCTTGATCTATAAGGCGTTCCGGTTCTCGTGTTTGCCTTTTCTCCCTCCCCTTTGCAATTGTGTATGGTTCATTGACAGCAAGTTCTTCAAGGTCTACATCTTCTGACTCATCTTTAACCTGAGTCTCTTGATCCTTTTCCTTGGCAAGCTCCACCGGAAGCTCCACCTGCTCGTCGTTCTTGTTTCCTGAAAACTCCACGGAAACTTTACGGGGATCAAGTATAGAGGATTCATCAAAGGTGACATCTCTACTAACTATAAATTTGAGTAAAGACAAACACCAAAGTTTGTACCCTTTTACTCCATCCACATACCCTACGAATATGGCCTTCTTAGCCCTTGGTTCAAGCTTTCCTTCATTAACGTGATAATAAGCTGGACACCCAAATACTCGTAAGTATGAATAGTTAGAGGGTTCACCTGACCATACCTCATTCGGAGTCTTAAAGTCAATTGCCGATGCTGGAGATCGATTGACAATATGAGTAGCAGTGTGAACTGCTTCAGCCCAAAATACTTTGGACATTTTGGCTTGTAGGAGCATACAACGAGCCTTTTCAAGAAGAGTTGTGTTCATTCTCTCGGCAACTCCATTCTGCTGTGGGATATGCCTGACAGTCCTATGTCTTGAGATCCCATGAACCTTGCAGAATTCATTAAACTCTTCATTGCAAAACTCCAAGCCATTGTCTGTGCGAAGATACTTGATTTTCCACTCCATTTGATTTTCAACCAAAATTTTCCACTTTTTAAATGCTTCAAAAGCATCACTTTTTGCCTTCAAAAAATGCACCCAAACCTTTCGTGAGAAATCATCAATAAAAGTGAGAAGATACCTCTTTTTGCCCTTCGATGGAAGTTTAGAGGGACCCCATAAATCTGAATGGATGTAGTCTAGCACTCCTCTTGTCTTGTGTTTGCCAGTGCTGAAGCTGACCTTCTTTTGCTTCCCTAGAACGCAGTGCTCACAAAAGTCAAGTGTGCTGATCTTCTCACCTTCCAAAAGGTTACGATTGCTCAACATCTCCAGTCCACGTGCGCTCATATTACCCAGTCTCATGTGCCATAGTCTTGCCTTGTCATCATTAGATAACTGCACTGTAGATGCATTTGCAGAGCCAACAATGGTGCTTCCGGCCAATGTGTAAAGGCCGTTCTCCAGCTTGCCTTTCAGCATGACTAAAGAACCTTTAGTCACCTTTATAGTTCCTGCTTCGCTCATGTACCTGTAGCCTTGTTCATCCAGAGTACTCAGGGAGATCAAATTCTTCTTCAGATCAGGAATATGACGGACTTGTGTAATAGTCCTCACGACTCCATCATGGCAGCGAACCCGAACTGAGCCAATGCCAACTATTGCAAAAGTTGCATTATTGCCCATTACTACGGTTCCTCCACTTTTCTCATAGCTGCTAAGCCAGTCTTTTCGGAACGTCATATGCAGAGTGCAAGCAGAGTCTAACACCCATTTGTTTCCATAACTACTATTATTATTACACGATGTTGTTAGTACATATCAAAATCATGTACCTGTTCAACTGTGGATGCACTCGCCTTTTCCTTGGACTTTGACATTGGGCAGTCTCGTTCAAAGTGCCCCTTCTTGCCACAACCCCAACACTCTGTATTCTTCTTGTTCACACGAGACTTTGATCTGTGCTTTTATTTGCTCTTTCCCTGTTGGCTAGTCCGGCCTCTCAAAAAGAGCCCACTTGCTTGGTCATCTCTATCTCCTTCAATGTGCCTCCGCACATCACTAGAGTTAAGTGCCTGCCGCACTTGCTCAAGCTTGATAGGCTCCTTGCTATACATCATTGAATTCTCAATATCACGATATCCTGAAGTCAATGAAAATAGCAAAGCACATGCAAGCATCTCCTCCTCCTTTTTAATTCCTGCAATCTGTAAGTATATGACAAGTTTATTGAACGCATCTAAATGATCTTGTAACGAAGTACCTGACCCCATTTTAAATGTGTGAAGACGTCGTTGTAACAACATCCTTGTTGTCACTGATCGGTCTTGGTATAGCCCTTCTAGCTTTTCCCATAACTGTTTGGTCGTCTCTTCGGTACCCGTACTCACTTCACAAAGCACGTTAGGTGCAAGGGATAGTTGGATTGCACTCAATGCATCCCCTTCAATCTTCTCCTTGTCGGGAGCTGATATATCCTTAGGATACTTTCCGTCAATAGCATGGATTGAACCTTCCCTCCGCAGTAACGCCATCATCTGGATCTTCCAGATATTGAAGTTGTTGCGTCCACTGAATCTATCAATTTCAAACTTCATGGAACTCATCTTTGCTTGTTCTTCCTCCTTGGATCGTTAAAGAATCATGTTGCTCTGATACCAATTGTTAGCGGAAACGTAAAAGAAAGAACACAAGATTTAACGTGGTTCAGATCAAAATAATCCTACGTCCACCAGAGAACAATTGCCTTTTTAATATTAACAAAGGAAGGGGAGAGTTCCAATTACACTTAAGAAAATTTCTCTCTTAACTCTCTACTCACTACAATGTGTTGTATTATTTTTTAGATGGTTTCTACAAATGAAGGAGTGCATCTAGTTATAGAGGTAAAGACCTCCTCTTGATGTCATTGGTGACATCAAACTACCTCCTCTTGATGTCATGGGTGACATCAAAGGAGGAAGCTTCCTCCTAGCATCCACACCAAACTCTTTCCACCAACTCTTTCAATTGACATGCCATTGTTGACTAAACATAAACCAACACCTTCAGGTAATGTTAGATAGCATTAAATCACGTATGGGCGAAAAAATGTGTGATGCCTCTACTTCCGGCAACACGACACTTTCTAACCTGCCTTTACATACAGAAAGTCTCTAACTATGATAGCATTAGAGACATCCATCAAGAATCTATAGAGCAATACAACATTGAAATCAAAAACGAAAATTCCAAGTATTCGAGAAGCCTAAGCCCAACCGCCCATAACCCTGTGTTGATAAGGGGCACAATGTGTACAAGCCTTACTAAAATTACCACCCTGAAACAAAATCACAATATCTCAACCAACCACAGCTACAAGTTGAATTGTTACTTTGTGAAGTTTTAATTTAGGAAATTATGGTGTTCATAAGTCTTTCCACCTCATTACCAAATAAAAGACAAACAAGTCTTCCCATCTCTTTAGCATAATAAACAAGCCAAAATAACAGATGCTAGTTGCTAGATGATACTACAAGCACATACTTGACTGACACGATCTGGTGAAGCTCTGAAGGGATTGATATGTATGGCCCACTAAGTGTAGATGCATATGTTATGTGGTCGATTAGTAATAAACACTCGCGAATTGCAGATTTACTTGATGGTGCAAGTTTTAAAGAGCAACTGGATATGAAAGTATCTATCGTCATTTAAACAAAAGTGATAGGCTAGTGACAGTACATACAGGCATTCTTGTTAATGATATTGCTAACCTGCTTACCATCTT
Organism: Nicotiana tabacum; assembly: GCF_000715075.1. Lineage (NCBI taxonomy): Eukaryota > Viridiplantae > Streptophyta > Magnoliopsida > Solanales > Solanaceae > Nicotiana > Nicotiana tabacum. Next base: position 226,767,322 of record NC_134101.1, read on the forward strand.
GTGGATACGGAGTTGATTGTTCAACATACACAGTTGTTCCTGAAAACAAAATGAAATATCTCGTGTGATTCTATGTACTTATGCAAAAAAAATCTTTTTAGATAAAGTACTTATCCTAGTGAATTTTAATAATTCAAATACATTTGATAAGACCATAAACAGGAAACGATCGCTCATCTGCAAGGAAATTTACAACTACAAATACGCAATCCCATCTAGTTAGAACTGGCTAGACAAATCCTCAATGTTCATTCTGCTCCATCCTGAACCATTTCATTCCAATACATCAGTAAGGATATTTGCAGTCTCTAAATCCTCTATGTGACTCCAAGAAAGGACATATAGCTTCTTCTCAAAGCCAAGATAGCACTCCAACCTTCTTCATCCGACGTAATTATTTGAACCACAAGAAAATGGTCCGAAGGATGAGGTCACGAAAGAAGACATTGCACCATGTTAGCGTATCTTTTAGACTAGTTTTAACCTAAGTTTGCTCGTACAAGGGTGTGGGTGTCCAATACGAGTGATGATCTAGATGTCCGATCCTACATGATCTAAATGTTAAGATTCGGGGCTACAGATACAGGTGCGGGGATTCGACTAAAAATAATTCAAATATCTAAAAACAAAGTTATAAAAATATGGCTAAATTATGAGACATTATGTGGAAAACCCATAAGGTAGTCCGGGAAGGAGAATATATTGATCAAGAGGATAATCGAAGAAGGAGATAAAAGGAAAATGACTAAATTTCTACATACAAGATATTCCATTTTCTTCAATTTCACCCTAGCTTTTATTTTGATTTCAAAAGTCATTGTATCTGTCCCAAATTTCTCCATCGATTTTGGTCAAAGTACCCAAAATCCGTTGGCCAGATCCGGCACGGACCCCACACCCAGATCGTGTTGACACGGGTGTGGCACCATAAGTGAAGAGTCCGAACAACTTAGGTTTTAACTATAAAAGATATCCATCATATCCGTTCAACTAGATGAAAGTAGAAAATAAAGAGGACTTATTCTCTGAATATCAAGGCCTTTCTTAGATCAAAAAACTGTAAGGCAAAGTGTTTCTGAAGTAGCAACGAGGGTGTTTTCCAATAAACCCCCAAACGAGGGGGAGAGGGAGAGAATGATCAATTAAAATCTTTCATTCCGTCAATACGGATTTTTTTACTGTAATTCTCTCCAATACTACATGTATCACTCCTAACAATGTTATATGGATGCAGCACGAAGGACACTCAATTCAAACAACCAGCCATTGCACTGAAGAATCAATGACGAATATACTTTAATTGCATTCATAGTTATCCTGCAAAAGTGATTAACTTATACGATGTGTATGCTTCAGAATCTTTGCAAACTCAATAGAATTCATATAAATGATGCATCAACCGCCTTCACACCCCACACCCTAGTCCAGAAGCGGACAGTAAAACAACAAAGCAAACCTAGAAAATAAATACTAATATTTAGTTCATCGGTGAAGGAAAAAAGGAAAAAGAGAGCATTGCCACCTTCAATGCCAAACAAACAAACTAGCACAAATATCTGAGAAATGGCAGAATCTACTGCACAAGTCATTCACTCCAGATAACTGAGGAAGTTAAGAACAGAGATTTGAAAGATTTCCAAGATGACAGCTTCTACGTACCAATAGGAGCTTCAAAACTTTGAAGCAACTGAACAATAGCTTTTGCATCTAACCGCTTCCGCACTCCTTTGCCAACTAGTACTTTCAAGTGAGGAGAATCAAACACCTGGAGATTGGAATAGGAAGTCAGCGACCAGTAAGTATACTGCAGTTTTAGAAGTAAAAAGTCGATGAACAGGGTACTTTTTAAAGCACAAGAATATTTCTTTCTTTCTTTCTTTTTTTCCTTCTTTGGTTTGAAATAGATGGATATACATTTCACAACTCACTTAATTCTAGTGGACAATTTTCTGACGAAAACTCAAATCAGCAATTCACAACACTGGGTTGACCCAGCCCGAGCAACCCCACACAAACCCCAGGAGAATCATCAGCAGTTACCCATTGTTTCTCCATCTTTGGTTACTCAAACTACAAACCTAATGGTTAGAATTGGAGCGACTCTTATCACTAGAGCAACCATCACTGGTCTCGGCAATTACTAGTTGCCGTTTCAAGATTTTAGCCAAGCACAAAAGACAATGAATTTGAACTCAAAGCCTGAAAAGAACTATATCCCCCTGTTTCAATTTAAATGACATATTTTCCTTATTAGTCAGTTCCAAAAAGAATGACACATTTCTATATTTGGAAACAATTCAACTTTAAACTTTTTATTTTAACCACGTTACCTTTAATGAGAAGCTTTTATAGCCACACAAATGTCATGGTCCCACAAAACTTTTGCCCCTTAAGCTTTTAGGATTACATGTTTCAAAAGTCTTCTTTTTTTTTTCCTTAAACTTTGTGCCAAGTCAAATTATTTCATCTAAATTGAAAAGGAGGGGGTATATTACTACTGACAATGTCAAGGAAACAGTAACCTCCAGGTATAACATTGGCTTACAGACATAAGCCCATGTATGCTAGAAGAATAGACAATCCTAGGCATCCAAGGGTGTGACCAAGTGGTCAAAAAATGTGTTTGAGAACTTTTAACTCTCAAGCTCAAATCCCAACAGAGGCAAAAATACTAGATGATTTCTTCCCATCTATTCAAGCCTTGGTAGACAGAGTTACCCGATACCTATATTGGTGGGAGGTAGCATGTACCGTGAAATAAATCGAGATACGCGCAAGCTGGCCCGAACACCATAGTTATTAAAAAAAAACCGTAGCACATAGTATCAAAGATATAAACAACATCTAAGGTTCTTATTACGACTCTCGCTTAAAGAAGAAGTTAAAAAAGGTTCTTGAACTAAGGAAACAGGGCAAAGGAAAACATCAGTACTGTTCAAACCTACAATAAATATAAAAACTGAATTCTAGTCTTAAGATATCCATCAACAAAAAATAATTTCCACATGCTTAACCCCTAAAAAGTATGAGGTCTGCACGTGAGGGCCATGTTGCAACTGTAATACAACAACAACTATAACTACGCCTGCCTTAATATCAAATAAGTTGGAGTCCGCTACATGAATTCTCACAGTTATGTCCCTACATTTAAGCCCATCTTTATACTCCCTCCGTTTCAATTTATGTGAATTCATTTGACTGGGCACGGAGTTTAAGGAAAGAGAGAAGACTTTTGATCTTGTGGTCTAAAATGAGGCACATATATTATGTGTGGCTATAAATCTTTGTGTAAAGGTAAATTGTTTCCAAATAAGGAAAGGGGTCATTCTTTTTGGCACGGACTAAAAAGGAAATAGGTTCACATAAATTGAAACGGAGGGAGTATTATATATTATAAGTTCTCTACATTTTTATTGACAAATAAGTCTCCATAGGAAGGCGAACCTTGGGCAATGGTAAAAGTTGTCGTCGAGTCAGCAAGAGGTCACATGTTCAAGTTGCGGAAACAGACGTAAGGCTGAGTACATAAAACCCAATTTGGCACGGTGCATCCCGGAAACCCGAGCATAGCGGGAGCTTAGTGCACTGGGATGCCTTTTATATAAGTCTCCCACAACACTAAAGAACTTCAGGCTAAGTGGCTAACCTTGGACCTAAAATAAACGAACTAACATGACTAAACTTAACTCCAGCTAATTGGTATCGCCTGCATAGTATCTGTTTATTCCATTGTGCACTACATTAATTCTAACAAATTATAGGTTGCAACAATAATAAATAACTAAAATTTAAACTTTTATACTTACCTGAGGGGGTTGATTTGGTTTCAAGAGAGCCAAGGCACCAGAAGTATCTGGGTCAACCCCAATAACCCAACCTGCATTATTCAAATCCTTAGTATATTGAAAAGGGCAAGACAAAGACTCCAGCCAGTCCATTTTCAGCTGAGCTTCCAAAATTCCCTTACTACCCCTGGCCACTTTTGGAGCTCCATTTCTACTGGAAGTAGTTGGTTCAGGAGATGGGTTTTGCTCTTCTATGACAGGGGCATTTGTGGCAATGGCTGCTGAAGATGAAACTGAAGCAGAGAAGAGCCTCTTGAATGCTACAGAGGAGGAAGCAGTAAATCGAATTGTGGGGATGAATTTTGATGTCATTGAGTGAACGAATTGGAGTGGTTGGGTTTGTACGACGGTTGATTCCATGAGAAAGGAAGGCCCCAGTTCGCCGGAGAAAGTAACGCCGGCGCCGGATTTTCAAGATTGCGAGTTCTTAGTTTGGAAGAAATTTTTGTTAGTCTAAGTTCTTTCCTACTATGTTGTACTAAAAATAAAAAAGAATTGTTTGAAGTTTTTGCAAAAACCGAGTATGAAAAAAAATAATCTCTTCTTTATAATTTTTTTCTTTCTGAGTTTTTGAAAACTCTGACATGAAGAGATTTTTTAGATTTTGCTGACTTTCAGAAACTGAGTTCGAAAGTTGGAAAAAGTAAAGAGGTCCAAATTTATTTGTGTGCTATTTGAATTTATTTAATTTTGTACGTCAGTACGCTTTTGATCTATTTATACCCTTTGTTATTAGAAAAATCATCTCGTATTTGTTATCTTTATTTGGAACAGGCGGATTCTAAGTATCCAATTCTACTACTGAAAAAATGATCGAATTCAGCCCTCAACTTTTCGTTCCGGTGAGATAGGGTGTTAATGGTTCGGTTTGAGGGTTATTTTATAAAATTTATATTTTACTAATTTTTTGGTTATTTAATTATATATAATTAAAATTAGACTTTTCGAAATCGTCCCATCATGCTTGTTTCTCTTAGTTATCGGTGTGGTTCGGTTAATTTTTAGTATTTTTCTTAAATGTCATGTAAAAGTCATTAGTAGAAGTAGAATGCAATAACATACATACTTTTATAGGACTTATCAAAGCTATCTAGAATTTTTTTCTGTTTAAAGGGTGATGAATTAAGAAAATATAAAAGATAATAGATCCATCAACTATTCTACAATAGCGTAAAAGAAACTAAGTAAAGACAAAGAAAATATAAACCAAACGAGTGAAAAGATATTAATCAAGCTGAGACTCAAGAATAAAGTCTATAGAAAATTAAATATTTAGAAAGATAAATCTAAATCATACGAAAGGAAACATATTTGATACATTGTAGTTTGATACTCATAATCGCTAGAATATCTTATGTCTTGCTAGTGAATATGCTGGAAATAATTTAGAGCCTGTTTCGAAAGCCACCAGAGAATTGGATTTGGGTGTAATTAGGTGTAATTACACATTTGGCATGTTTGTCCAGCTAAGTAATTACTTTGTCAGCATGTAATTGTGTGTAATTGTAGAGGTGTAATTACACTCTTCAATTCTCGGGGGAGGGGGAATAGGTGAGAATTGGTGGTAATTACATTGTATAATTACAAATTTACTTTTTAATTTCTTTCCTTTTTATTTTTATTTCTATTTATTTCCTTATAAAAATTTTATTTATATAATTTTAATTTTTCTTATTTTTATTATTTAATTTATTTTTAAATTTTAAAATAATTTTTTCTTTGTACATTATTTATCTTTTATTTCTTTACATTTACTTCTTGTGAATCCATGTAATTGCTCGTATATTTTATTTCTTATTTATTTTATTTTCTTCATTTAGCGTAATTGCGTTATTATTCTAGTTTTTGAAACTACACCTCCTAATATTGGATGATTCATTAACAAACATGACATATAATGGGTGATATTAATAAAGTAGAATTTTATTGTTAAACGAGGCTATAAACTTATTATGTTTCCTAATCTTAAATTGTGGAACTTATTATTATTACGCTGAAATTTGACATGTGTTAAATTATATTTTTTATTGAAATTATGTTATATTTTATGGTTTTAATTTGCTTGCTTTAGTAGCATTGACTTGTTATTTCACATTGCATGTTGTTCATTTTTTTTTAATTAGAATTGATAGATTAGTTTTATCAAATATTTGAATAATGTTATGACATTATATTCATAAATATTAATTGATTTTCTCGAACATGCATTCCATGGTATTATTACAAAATGTATGTTCTTTGTTTTTATAATTAATTAATCCAATTATTATTAATTTAAAAAAATATATCAATTATTTTACAATATTGCTAATCACACTTAGTTATTAGATGATTCAGAGTCAATTTGGAAGAATGATCCTAGTTTTAGAAGCTTAAGCGGTAAGAGTTGACCGGAATTTTGACTTTTGTGTAGACGACTTCGAAATAGAATTTTGATAATTCTAATAGTTTCGTACGCTGATTTTGGACTAGGTATGCGTCTGGATTTGGATTTGGAGGTTCGTAAGATAATTTGAAGCACTTCAGCGAAAATTGGAAAGTTGAAGTTTTGGAAGGTTGAGAGATTTGACCGAGAGTTGACTTTGGTAATAACGGGATCGGAATGCAGTTCTGAGAGTTGGATTAGCTATGTTATGTCATCTGGAACTTGCATGCAAAATTTGACATCATTCCAGGTTGATTTGGTATGTTTCGGCACGAGTTTTGGAAGTTGGAAGATTTGAAAGTTCATAAGTCTGATTCATGGTGTAATTCGTAGTTTCAACATTGTTGATGTGATTTGAGACCTAGAGCGGGTCCGTGTTATGTTTGGACGAGTTTCGGATGATTTTATGCTTGTGATCAGGTCTGCTTCTGGTGATCCGCATCTGTGGAGGTTTGATTGCAGATGCGGAGCAGCTTCTGCGAAGATTATGTCACTTCTGCGATGTTGAGGCCTGGGGGGATGGGGGCTTCGCTTTTGCGGAGTATTTGTCGCAGATGCGATGGCGCTTTTGCGGCCCATTGATCGCAAATGCAAAGATGTCCGCTTCTGTGGTGATTTTTGCACTTCTGCGGAGCCGCAGGTGTGACTCCTTCTTGTGCAGGTACAGGCACTGGGCTGGCTAGTTGGGTTCGCAATGCGGACCTTTTCTCGCAAATGTGAGGCTGCAGATGTGACGTTCTTGTTCGCAAATGCGAAAAGCCTGTCGAGAAGTGCATATATGTCAAGGGTTTGATATTTTTAACATATTTTGAATTTTAGACCTCGGTTTTGAGAGATTTTTCGTGAGGTTTTCAAGAAACTCATTAGGGTAAGCGTTCTTTACCCAAATCTTGTTATATTTCATGAATCTGTTGCTATTTTCATCATATAATTAGTGAATTAAATTGGAAATCTGGGAAAATTTGTAAAATCTTTCTAAAGTGTAAAATGATGATTTGAACGATGAATTGATATCGGAATTTGATAATTTTGGTATGGTTGAACTCAGTTCTGATTTTGTAAATTTTATCGGGTTCTGAGGTGCAGGCCCGGGGTTCGACTTTTGGGTCTACTTTTAGTTCTTATTAAAAAAATTAAAGCTTTATTATCCGGAATTATTTTCTATAAGTTTTATTTATTATTTGAAGTTATGTTGGCTATATTTGGGTCGTCCGGAAGTTGTTTCACTTGAGAGAGCCATTTTAGAGTATCGCTCTAGCTTCTTTTGAGGTAAGTATTGATAAGTGAGGATTTTGACTACTTATTAGCACCTTTTAGATTTAGTTTTAGTCTAAAAGCGTTCAATTGTGTTCCCGACAACTAATAATTGTGCTTAATTGTAGGAATATTGGAAGAAGAACTTCCGAGATGAAATCTAACTCAAGAAGGAGTAATCTGAACTCAAGGACACAAAAGGCACAAAAGCTCAGAAGTGTGAACAGCAGATTATCATCTGCAATCGGAGTGTGAAAGAAAGGCCAGCAGGAAAAGTTGCAAAATGCGGTTCGCACATGAATTGTGCGGGCGCAGAAGCTAGGTTAAGAGAAAAGTTCAGAGATATGCATTTCAAGACCATTAAAAGTACGGACTGGACAATTATTGTGCGACCACAGAAGAAAAGCTATGCGGCTGCAGTTACAATTGTACGGACCGCAGAAAGAGTGTAGTACGGCCGCAGTCCGGAATTATGCGGCCGCAGAGTTCTAATCCTATCAAGATGAAGAAAAGTGTGGACCGCACATGGAATTGTGAGGCCTTAGAACCTTCAAAAGGGAATTTCTGCCAGAAATTTCCAGCATGTATACATAGACGAGTTTCACATTTTTAGGTTAACATTTGACATCAGCAACTATAGTTGCCATTTCTCTTTACTTCTTTTAGTAGTTTTTCATCTTTGGGCTTATTTTAACATAGATTTTGTCATTTTAAATTTGCAATATGAGTTTAATTACCATCTCTTCTTCTATTTCTTTAGTTTCAAGCATGAGTAACTAGATTTTTACTAGGGTTGTGACTCAATCCTAGTGTGTAAACCTTATGGGTGTTTGATTTAGTGCTTGTTCATGGTCGGGTATTTATTATTTGGCCTTGTTCATGCTTTAATTTATGGAACTAATGGTTGCAAACATTAGTTCATGCCTATTTGACTTAGTCTCTAATTGAGAAAGAGAGACTTAGTCTAGGAAAAATTGGCTAACAAGAAATTGGGTCAGTCAAGAGATTGATAATCCCAATATAAAGGTTTCAACCTAGAGATAGTAATAACCCGACTTGAGCTTTTATCAACTATTTTGTGTAACACCCATTTGGACTTAAGAAAACCAAATTGGGCAAGGTCACTCTCTGACCAGGAGGTATTTAGTGGGTAATTGAGTGTTGATAGCTATAATATACCCCGACCAACACCGAGGTGGTGGTCACAACCCTAACCTTTTTACAATACTTGAAAAACAACCAAATTTTTTTGCTAGTTTCATTTCTTAATTTTGCAATCTTAGTTTAATCTATACATAGAAACATCCCAAATTTGTGCAAGTATAAATTGAGATAGTTCAAGCTCATACACTACAATATATACCCATAAGTCCTATTCATAGCTCCCTGTGGAAAATCGACCCCGGCTCCTTGTTGGGTATTACTATTACATCGACTGCTTCATAACCTTAAATAGAGGTGTGACTTGGATGAGATCAATTTATGGCGCCGTTGCTGAGGAGCTAAAAACTAATTTAGCTATATATTTGACTTTTGTGTGAATTGTCTTTTTTTCCTTCTGTATTAGTGATTTTTGTAAATCAATTATAGATGCAACAATGGCTCTCAACAATGATCAAATTTGAAACATAACTTTGGGGGATGTGGACGTTGATGATGACCAAGTCGATGAGGTTCCTATTGAACCTCAAGCAAATAGACGAGGTTGGATGCCTCAAGACAACGTCCCAGTTCCACCCCCACCTCCACCAAGAGCGGCTCCACACCAGGTGTTGTCGAATGAAGGGTATGCAAGTTCCATGGTCCCACCCCGCATTAGGGCGGGTAAATTTCAAATCACAAATATAATTCTCACATTGCTAGAGCAACGGGGATTCTTCACTGGGGCTTTGAGTCAAAATGCATATAAATACTTTAAGAGGTTTGTGGACACTTGTTAGGGGAGTAAACAGACAAATATCTCCGATGATGCTTTAAGGTTAAGGCTATTTCCCTTCTCTCTGGGGGGGAAAGCCTTGGATTGGTTAGAGAGATTGCCAAGCCATTCCATCCATACATAGGATGAGTTAGCGGAGAAAGTTATTTCCAAGTTCTTTTCTCCCGGGCATATGACTACTCTTAGAGACGAGACTCTAGCATTCAAACAAGAGTCCAATGAGCTGTTACATGAGATATGGGAATGGTATAGGACAATGGTCAAAGAGTGCCCCAATAATGACATGACAAAAGCTATAATTCAACAAATTTTCTATCGGGGGATCAACCTGGCCAATCAGTGCATGGTAAATCAACTTACTGGTGGAAATTTCATGACGACGCTGTATGCAGAAGCTTTTGAGATTTTATATGAAATGGCAGACACATCATCAGCATGACAAAGTCGAGCTAATGTTCCTCATGGTGATCCAAATGTTATTCACCTCCATAAAGAGTTGCATGATCATGGGCAAGCCATTACCGAATTGACCACCACAATGAATCAATTAGCAAATACTCAACTTCAACAAGTGCAAAGTCCTAAGCAAGTCAATGCCATGGAGAGAGTAAGTATGATGGTGAACAAGAGAAGGACCAAGGTTCCGTAAGTGCAAAACTGAATGGAGAATTATATGCAAGAAGATAGTAGATTTGATCAAGATGAATCTTATAATGAACAAGAGAAGGAAGTGCAATATGTGAACAACTTTTAAGGGCAAAGAAACAAATCTCAAGGCCCAAATAAACAACAATGGAGACCTCAAGGTAATCAAGATAATTGGAATTCTAACAACCAAGGTAATTGGAGTGGTGGCAATAATCAAAGGAATTGGAATAATAATAATAATCAAGGAAATTGGAGTGGTGGAAATAACCAAGGCAATTGGAGTGGAAATAACCAAGGATATTGGGATAGAAATAACCAAGGGGGATGGAACAATAATTAAGGCAATCGGGAGTCGGGTTTCCAAAGGCCTCTGATGTATCAACAACCGAGCAACCCGCCTCCTTATCCTTCCCATGGTCCAAGTTCTTCCAATAATGAAATGGGGCGTATTGAGAATATGTTCAAGCAAATGATGGAGAAGAACGTCGATTCCTATGCCCAACTTGCTTCCCACAATACATCAATTTGTAACTTGGAAGTTCAAATGGGGCAAATCTTTCAAGCTCTAAATGCTCAATCTAAGGGGGCACTACCAAGTGACATGGTGGTGAACCCAAAGGGTGGGAACAACACGGGACATGCCATGGTCATTACTACAAGGAGAGAAAAAGGTGGGAATGCACTAATGTGCCGAAGAATTTCGGCACATTTAATAAAAATTGCTTAGATTTTAGCTTGTTTTAAATGCAATTATCTTTTATACTTATGCAATTTTAATGTTTTGCAGTATATGAGGTTTAAGGACCCAAGAACAAGGAAATGAAATCAAAAAGCTGCAAAAGGACAAGAAAAGGGCAAAATAAGATCGCAGATGTGAGAATGCGGACCGCATATTGCTCAAAGGAACCGCAAAGCCAAACAGTCTGTTGGCCAAATTCAAGCACAAGAAATGTAGTCCATTATGCGACCGCATAACAGGTTTGCGGGCCGCATAATGGTTCGTAAACTCCCTGTAGAAGTTGCTGAAGCTGGAAATGCGGTGACTATGTGATCGCAAATCAACAATGCGGACTGTATAACTAAGATGCGACGACTACCAGGAAACTAGGGTTCGAAGATGTAATGGCTTTGACGAGAATGCGGACCGCATGTTTGTTATGCAACAGATATACAATCGCATAACTAACCTGGAGGGGAATTTTTGTCCGAAATTGGTCCCGAGTTTTAGCCCACTATAAATAGATTTATTGGGGTTTTGTGGGGGCATCTTGTCTGGTTTTTTGAGCTACATTCCAACCTTTCAATATTAATCTCTTTTGGAAGCTTTAGGAGTGAAGAATCTTGCACTTTGTAAGCTTTATGACATTTAATATTCTCATCTTTTTTGTATTTTAGCATGAGTAGCTGGCTTTAAATACTAAGGTTGTGGACCCTAAATGGATGTTATGTTAATAGGTGTTTAACATTGAATATATATATATAATGGTTGGTTGATATATATTTATTTCTCATTCTTCATTTATTGTTGGTGGTTGCGAACATTAAGAAGTGCCATTAAACTCTTTCTTTACTTGGTAAAGTGAGTTAGAGTTTGGTAGAACTAAATATCAAAGACTCAAGACTTTAAACTTTATTTAATAGAATCGCTTAGGAATAAGTGGGTTTTATTTGGCATAAATTGATTGTTCTTAATTGCAACTCTTTTATATTTGCAAAAATCATAAAGAGAAAATACTACTCAACTATTGGAAAATATTGGGTAGCCATTTAGAAATCATTTGCATATCTAAAGAACCTTCCATTAGAAATATATCATATTAACACCGATAATATTACATTTTATTGAAGGGGACACAACCTTGGTTTCCTTAATCAAATTATTTACATTCTCAACGTTACAATTAGTTATCTCTTTAAATCACAAACATATCATACTCTTGTTACAATTAACGGAATATAATTACGACCTAAGTCAAGTAGCAAACTACTCGAGTAACCTTTTCACGCCTATTCCCTGTGGAATTCGACCCCAACCTTGTTGGGTTATTATATTTGACATCGACTGCCTTACACTATTTAATTAAAGTGTAATTTGAGCGTATCAAATTTTGGCGCCGTTGCCGGGGAATACGGTTTTGAAATTACTAATTAGTGTGTGCTTTAATTTACGTCTTATTCTATTCCATTACACTTTGCCTGTTTTGCTTGGTGTTGAATGGAATACATGGCTGAATATGAGGAAGAAATGGAAGAAAATCCTTTTGCGGACATAGATGAGTACATCGAGGATACAAATGCTATTGTACCTCCGGTTGTTGGTGCTGCAACTTTCAAAGTGGAACATGGTTTAATCCTAATGCTCAAAGCGGAGGTTTTTTTTAGGAATTCCTTTGATGATGATCTGACACAACATCTTAGAAACTTCTTGGGTTTGTGTGCGATGCATAAGCAGAACAACATCTCAGATGATGCCCTGAGGTTGAGGGTGTTCAAGTACTCACTAGCTGGGGACGCAAGGAAATGACTTCAAAATATGCCACCAAATTCCATTCATTCTTGGCCTGAACTCACTAGCTCGTACTCACAGTAGGCTCCGGGATAAAATTTTCTTTTTCAAGCAAGTACCGAGAGAACATCTACATGAGGCATGGGATCGATTCAAGTTATTTTTGGTGAGGTCTCCCAATCATGGTTTTCCGGATTCTATCTTGTTGGATTAATTCTACATAGATTTAGATCATATGAGCCAATTTATAGCCAAAAATGCAGCTGATAGATCTTTTATGGACAAGACATTCGCAAAGGTCACACAAATCCTTGACAAAATGGCACAACATAATCAAGCTTGGCACTCAAAGGACACCACATGTGAAATTGCATATGGTTCTCCCTCCTTGACCACAATGATTAAGGAGAATCAATAAAGAGATCAAGTAATTGCAGGCTTGCCACCAATGTTAATGTGTTGACAAAAATGTTCACTAAAAGCCAAACGAAGGCAAATTACATATATTTTCCTAGTTTTGTAAGTTACCATATTCTTCTTATTGAGACTGCATATTCAGTTGAGTATTTCCTTCTTCCGTTCAAAAGAACAGAGAGTTTACATATATACAGTATTAAAAGTATTTTCATTACCAACGAGCTATAATCGATGGGCAGGCCTCTATTGACAACCTCTAATCAGATGGTAAGTTATATACCAAGCCTACTATGGCCGAGCACCTATGAGCAAGCCCAGCTGGTTGAGATACAGAGCCTAGTATGGTCGAGCGCCTATGAGCGAGCCTACTATGGAAGAGCAGTTGTATATACGTACCAAGCCTTATAGAGCCGGACAATTATTTTACTTACTATATTGAGAGAGTTGAGTTAGTATCTGTAAGTAAGCATATCTTCAGAGTATCTTTGACTTCTAGTTACTTATAGTTATTATATTATCAGTTCAGTTTCAGCTTTCAGTAAATTGCCTTACATACTTGGTACATTTTTTCGTACTGACGTCCCTTTTCTGGGGGCGCTGCATTTCATGCATGCAGGTTCAGACAGACAGGCGGGTAAACCTCCTCATTAAGTGTTGCCCGAGTTCATCTTGATCGGTAAGCTCCATGCCTTTTGGAGTTGTCGGGTCTAGAACCTTATGTACATCTTTTATACATATATATATATATATATATATATATATATATATATATATATATATATATATATATATATATATATATATTATGAGTAGGCCGGGGAGCTGTTCCGATCATAGTATACCCATCAGTAGAGGCTTGTAGACGTATCCTATCAGTTAGTGCAATATGTTCAGCTTACAGGCCTTGTATGTATATTTTGTTGGTTTGTCAGCTGTAGTAGTTATGACGGCCTTGTCGGTCCAGCTTTATATTGATATTTAGTCAGCATTTGCAATTGTCTTTTAATGTGGCCCATGGCCAAAATATGACATCATACGTTCAGACTTCCTTAGTTGCAAGTTGGTACACAAAGATAGGTGAGGCACCACGTGCCGGTCTAGCCCCTAGGTTCGGGGTGTGACAAGCTGTGTACAAAAAAAGGATGAAGTTCGTCCATGACAAAAAGATCTTGAAAAGGGAGTTCAAATTGGGTGACTTGGTTTTGCTATTCAACTCAAGGCTCAAATTGTTTCCGGGCAAGCTCAAATCGAAGTGTTCCAGTCCGTTCAAGGTGATGGATGTATCCCCTTTTGGAGCTGTGGAATTTGAATCGGAGGATGGGCTCCGAACCTTCAAAGTAAATGGCCAGCGAGTCAAGCACTGCTTGGGCATAGATGGAGAAAAACACTTGGTGGAACAGTTGGCTCTCAAAGATGGTCCATGCCCGACCAATGAGTGAACCCAAAGAAAGGCCAACTTCGTCATTCCGCGACATTAAATCAAGCGCTTCATGGGAGGCAACCCATGTGTGGTAACATCCTTTTTGTCCTTTAAAATTTAACTTTTGTTAGATAGATTTAATTGAGCAATTTAAAGTGTGTGTTAGAGTGCAGGTGATTCAAAAGATCATAACACAGGGTAAAATTGCGTGTGAAAGGGAAGAAAAGTCACCATGGGAAGTCTACTACACATATGCGGTCGCATTTTAACTATGCGGACCGCATATTTGTCGTAAACCTGGGCAATTTGTTTAGCAAATATTGATGGTCGAAATGCGGCAAGGACGTGCACTTTGCGGACCGCATATTTGTTATGCGATTGCATAAGTGTACCGCATTGTGTGACTGAGAAACTTGAGTTGAACCCACCGCATAACACTTACATGGTCTCGTAAGTCGTTATGCGGTGACTTATCCACTGCAAAGTTCACAGGTAAGTATCCTTACCCTTTCGCACCCCAAAACCTACCAGCACTCAGTCACACTCATTCCCCCCTTAAACAAAACAAAAACAAAAAATATAAGAAAGGAAAATGGCTAGTTGATATTGAAAGAGTAAACACATCCAAATTGTTGAATTCATCTCCTAAGTGCTTCTCGATTCATCAATTCCTGGTATGTTCTTCCTTTCCTAAATTTTAGTTTTTAATTTTGTTGTGTGTTTTTCCTGTTTTTTTTAGTTTCCTTTCGTGTTTGTTTTTACTTCCTCGTTGTTATTGGGTATTTGCTCATACTGAGAGAGGGGGGGGGGGGGTTTGGATAATTAGTTAGGCTTAGGGTGTTGGGTAGTGAAATTAGGTTCTCTATTGCAGAGGGTAGAGTTCAAAATGTTGAGGATGAAGACTTCTGCGGACCGCATAGTCGATTTGCTGTCCGCATTGTTGCCGCATAGGAAACCCTAGGTGACCTGAGGAAGATGGCAAATTGCGGAGGCTTTGCGATCACATAAGTGATATGCGGACCGCAAAGCCACCGCATACTTCAACAATGTATGGCTTTTTGTAACATATTGTTTGCGGCTAATTTGGGATCGCAAATCCATCTTTGCGGTGGATTTTGCGATCGTATAGTGTGATGACCTTTCCAAGCAAATAGTTTTGCGATAGTTATGCGAACCACATAATGGATATGCGATCGTAAAACCCATCACATTATTATATCCCTTCAGTAGATAGAAGTTTTGCGACAGTTTTGCGGTCCGCATAGTGGTTATGCGACCGCATACCCTGTCCCATGCTTGACTTTCTTTGTGCCTTTTCTTCTGATGTCTGCTATGTTGCTCACACTTCATTTCTTTGCAGATATGGCTCCTAAGAAACATATATCTTCCAAGAACAGGGCCTCCACCAGTCGTCAAGCACAATAAGCCAAACATTCACGACCGGAACCTACTGCTGCATATCTCTCCCAGTCTGATGAGGAGGAGACCTTGCCATCAGTTGACCTACAAGCTGAGGCAAGAAGAAAAAGAGGAGATGATTTCCAACTCAGGTTTGGGGTTGAAGGCTCTAGGGATCTGTATAGAGAAGGGCTTACAAAACGGAAAATCCTTGCCGAGAAACAACTGAGTATGAACGGGCTACATGAGCAGTACCCTCACATACTGGAGAACATCAAGGATAGAAACTGGGAGTGCTTCACTAAGCTACCTGATGATTACAATGAAACATTGGTGTGTGAATTTTATGCATCTTATGGAGCCTCCATGACACCTCACCACAAGCGCAACAAAGTTTTCTGTGATACTGTCTTGGTTCGGGGGAAACAGGTGTTTTGTAGTAGTGACACTATAAATGAGTCCTACTTTCCAAATTAGAGATCGGGCACAGCTGAGTATGACACCAAATGGGCCAACAAAGATAATGAGTGTGGTTGGATAGCTTCAGTGATAGCCAAGGGGACCACTGCTTGGATTGACCCTCAACATAAAATATTCAAGGAAGATCTCGCACGAGAGGGTAGATTTTGGCTCAGCTTTGTCACATCTCGATTGATACCATCCCGAAATGAGACTGATATAAGCATTGAGAAAGTTCTTCTCATTGCATGTATTATGACTGGGATAAAAATTGATGTGGGTGACTTTATCTTCCGAGAGTTAGGGATCCGAGCCAACCAGACAACTACATCACTTCCATTCTTGTGCTTGATCACAAACCTCTGTAAGGATGTGGAAGTCCCTTCAATTCCACACACTAACAAGACGGGGAAAACGCTGAATGATATTGATATCACGCGCATTAATGATACGGTAGTTGTTGCTCCCCCAGAGTTTCAGACCCCGATTCTTGTTGATACAGAGATCTCAGACTCCTAGACTCTTGTTTCTCCTCATGACACAGTAGCCTCCACTTCCAATCCACAGCCCACCTCTCAGGCCACCATTGCATAGCCTTCTGCCACACTGCCAGCCGTTTCGAGGCTCAGTCTCTTAGCTCAGCATGCAAATGCTAAGGTAGACCAGCTTCTGAAGAACCTCCCCACAATCATCAGACAAGCATTGACCCCTATCCAATCCTCAATGACGGCCCTCCAACAACAACAAACATCTTATGGGGATTGCTTGAAGCAGTTTGAGGTGCGGATTGAAAAGATAGACCGGGGTGAGGTTGGAGACTTACCAAAGCTCCGTGATGATATTTCCACACTGAAGACTAAGATCCACAAAATGCAAACTCTAGAGTTCAATTTATCCTCCTTCGTGCCCAAGGAAGAAGAGCAGGGAGCGGGCACGTCCATGGCTAGATTAGATCTTGATTTCTCCACCTTGATGACAGCTCCTGCACCTCAAACTGTCGGGGTTTCCCAGTCTCCAGCTTCCCTTGCACATATTGACATCCCTTCTGAGGAAGATTTCGAATACTCTACAGAGTTCGAAGGTGGGGAAACAGACGAGAGGGAGACTGGTGAGGAGTCATTGTTCGAGGAGGATGAGGGCCCTCAAGAGAAAGGTAAGCAGGTTGCTGCCTCTGCAGTTGTGGAAGAGGAACAAGCAGCTGTTCAGAAGGTGATAGAACATTCGCTAGCAGACATGGTCATCCAAGCGAATCCATCGACCACTCAGCTATCAGCAAATGAGGCTAGCAGCTCACAGGACCCAACTCCAATGTCGGGCCAGTTGGAGATCCCTCCTCCATCAGTGGAGGTCACTCCTCAAGCCGAGATCTCATTGGTCCCAGCTTCAGCATCAGAGGGTGACCCCACCATCATTCAACCGTCTTCCGACTCCCATAGTGCTTAGTGCGCCTCAAGGATCCCCTAAACTCTGTCTTACATTCTTATGCATTGTGGACAATGCATGCTTTTTAGTTGGGGATGGGATAGCCTTGTACAAACTTTTTGTGAAATGTTGTACATGTTTTTGTGTTATATAAGCAAATTTCCTTAACTTTTGTATATACTCGTGTTATTTTAGTACACATGTTATCTTTGTATATAAAAAAAACAAAAACAAGTAGACAGTTGGATGCATGTTCATCTTTAGTAATGAGCAAT
Source organism: Nicotiana tabacum (assembly GCF_000715075.1). Classification (NCBI taxonomy): domain Eukaryota; kingdom Viridiplantae; phylum Streptophyta; class Magnoliopsida; order Solanales; family Solanaceae; genus Nicotiana; species Nicotiana tabacum. Next base: position 226,785,327 of record NC_134101.1, read on the forward strand.
GAATTCCCCTTGGTTTTTCTTTGCCGGGTTCTTTTCCAAGGGTGTAATAGTAGAACCATGGCAGTAGGATGAAACATTTTGACCGGTTTGGTGTAATTGTCTAGTTTTAAGCATGTGTGCCTATAAATAGTATATACCAAAAAAAAGATATCAACTGTGTGAACTTGAGGCTCGCTCTTTGACTCTATGTTTACCTAGAGCTATACATGTAAATATGATGAAAGCTTTGAGTTGCCAAGTGTTGGCTCGAGGGCTAAAACTATGTTGAGTCAAACAGTTCGTGTGCCATGTGTGTGAGTCTTTGTATAAATAATTCTTGTGTTTACTTCTGCCATCTAGAACTTGGCCGATTGGTCTTTCGATGCTAATGTTAGTTACATTTGGTTGGAGAAATGACCTTAGGCAGTCTTTGTGATTTTGGAAAACCAGTTAGCCTTTCAAGCTACCCATTATATAGATATTATCACTAGTTACTCCATTTGAGCCTTTAACCTTTTCTTTGACCACCTCATTAAAAACCTATCCCCTTTTGTAAACTAATTCCCTATGTTGAACCTGTCCCTCCTTGAACATTGAGAATGAGGCTAAAAGCCTAAGTTAGGGGTGTGGTGTCAAGCCGTAAATTGGCAAGGTTGTACAGTAAGTGTAGGAAAGTATACCTCAAGATATGAAACTATTCAAGCTCCAAAAGAAAAATAAAAAAAATGCAAGAGAAAAGAAGAAAAAGAAAAGAAAAAGAGATGTATGTATATATATAAATATGGAGCCTTGAAGAAAATTAGAGAGGTATTTAAGGTGGTTCAATGTTGGAAATTATGAGCTAATGAGGGCTATGTGGTTTGAAAAGAAGCAAAAAGCAACAAGAAAGAAAAATGTGAGTAGTGTTCAAGGAGGGTGTAGTCACTTGTACCCAAATGTTTATCCGACCCTTCCCTAAACCTACATTACAAGCTTAAAAAGTCCTTATGGGATCTCTAACCAAACGTTCTTAGAATAAAGCGATGAATTAAAATAACGGCAAGCCTATGGGATGGCATGTTGTAACACTTGAAACTCTTTTTGAGAGTGAGTGTCTTTGTGAATCCATCCCTTTTGTTGTCATTGTAAATATTGTGAGTTTGGGACTTTCTTTCTAGTGAGGGCACATGAATTGTGAGGTTGGACAGAAGTTGAGTTCTTGAAGTCGAATGCAAGTGCACTCAGCTGAGAGTAACATTTTGTCAAATTGGTCGAGGCTCAAAGTTTCACAAGTTGATTAGTTTCTTTGTAAAATAACAATAATGGTTCAGGAAGGGTAAATAAATGAAAGTGCATGCTTCTAGTACTAACAACTAACACCATCCACGGTCGCTATTATTTCATATCATTTATATGGAGTCTAGAATAGGATAGTGTCATTTTAGTTGCTTGAGGACAAGCAAGAGTTTAAGTTGGGGGTGTTGATGTGCCAGAGAATTTCGGCACATTTAATACAAATTGCTTAGATTTTAGCTTGTTTGAAATGCAATTATCTTTTATACTTATGTAATTTTAATGTTTTGCAGTGTATGAGGTTTAAGGACCCAAGAACATGGAAATGATATCAAAAGCCGCAAAAGGACAAGAAAAGAGCAAAATGTGATTACAGATGTGAGAATGCGGACCACAAATCCAACATGCAGACCGCATATTGCTCAAAGGAACCGCAAAGCCAAACAGTCTGTTGGCCAAATTCAAGCGCAAGAAATTCGGTCCATTATGCGACTGTATAACAGGTTTGCGGGCCGCATAATGGATCGCAAACTCCCTGTAGAAGTTGCTGAAGCTGGAAATGTGGTGACACTATGCGGTCGCAAATCAACAATGCGGACTGCATAACCAAGATGCGGCAACTACCTGGAAACTAGGGTTCGAAGATGCGATGGCTTTGATGAGAATGCGGACTGCATGTCTATTATACGACAGATATGCGGTCGCATAATTAACCTGGAGGGGCATTTTTGTCCGAAATTGGTCCCGAGTTTTAGCCCACTATAAATAGATATATTGGGGTTTTGTGGGGGAATCTTGTCTGGTTTTTGAGCTACATTCCAACCTTTCAATATTCCTCTCTTTTGGAAGCTTTACAAGTGAAGAATCTTGCACTTTGTAAGCTTTATGACATTTAATATTCTCATCTTTTTGTATTTTAGCATGACTAGCTAGCTTTAAATGCTAAGGTTGTGGACCCTAAATGGGTGTTATGTTAATGGGTGTTTAACATTGAATATATATATATAATGGCTGGTTGATATATATTTATTTCTCATTCTTCATTTATTGTTGGTGGTTGGAAACATTAACAAGTGCCATTAAACTCTTTCTTTACTTGAAAAAGTGAGTTAGAGTTTGGAGAAGTAATTATCAAAGATTCAAGGCTTTAAACCTTGTTTAATAGAATCACTTAGGAATAAGTGAGTTTTATTTGGCATAAATTGATTGTTCTTAATTGCAACTTTTTTATATTTGAAAAAATCATAAAGAGGAAATACTACCCAACTATTAGAAAATATTGGGTAGTCATTTCGAAATCATTTACATATCTGCATATATCATATTAACACCGATAGCATTATATTTCATTGAAGGGGACACATGCTTGGTTTCCTTAATTAAATTATTTACATTCTCAACATTACAATTAGTTATCTCTTCAAATCACAAACATATCATACTCTTGTTACAATTAACGGAATAGAATTACGACCTAAGTCAAGTAGCACACTACTCGAGTAACCTTTTCACGCCTATTCCCTGTGGGATTCGGCCCCAACCTTGTTGGGTTATTATATTTGACACCGATCGCCATACACTATTTAATTAAAATGTAATTTGAGCGTATCATGCACCCACCTCTAGTCAAAGAAAACTTGTGGATGATGAGCAAGTGATACAAGAAGATGAGACTTGGAACAATATGGTGCAAGCAAATGATGAAGTGCGGATTGATATTGATGACAATGTGGAAGAGACTCAAGAGGAAGTGAACCCACTAGGTTTCACATTGTTGACATACCAGAACCAGTAGTGCAAAAGGCTAAGGCACCATTGCCTAAGCCTCCTCCTCCATACCCTCAAAGGCTTGCCAAGCAAAATGGCGAGAATCAATTCAAAAAGTTCATTGACATGATGAAGAGTCTATCGATCAATGTGCCGTTGGTTGAAGCTTTGGAGAAAATGCCCGGTTATGCAAAGTTTATGAAGGATTTGGTGACAAAGAAGAGATTGATGAATTGTGAAACTATAAAAGTAACTCATCAAGTGAGTGCAATTGTTCATTTAATGGCTCCCAAATTGGAAGATCTCGGTACTTTCACAATCCCTTGTACCATTGGAAGTGCCGAGTTTGCTAAATCTCTTTGTGATCTTGGGGCAAGTATTAATTTTGCCCTATTAGGTTTTCAATACTTTGAGAATTGGGCAACCAAGACCCACATCTATGAGATTACAAATGGCCGATCGTACCATGAAAAGACCATTGGGAGTGAATGAGAATGTTTTGGTTCGTGTTGATAAATTCATTATTCTAGCGGATTTCTTCATTCTTGATTGTGAGGTTGACTATGAGGTGCTGATTATTCTTGGTAGACCTTTCCTTGCTACGGGGAAGGCTCTTATTGATGTGGAAGCCGGAGAACTTACTTTCCGGGTTGGTGATGAAAAAGTGGTTTTCCATGTGTGTAAGTCTATGAGGCAACCTAATAGCAATGTGGTGTACTCTTTTGTGGACTTGGTGATCGATATGAGTGTGGATGAAACAAGTGTTGTGATGAATGTTGATGATACGTTGGAGGACATCTTGCTCAACTTTGATGATGATGAGATGGATGGTTTCGTGGAGTGTGTGAACTCTTTGCAAGGAATAGGATCGTACATTTATGAACTCCACAAATTGTCCTTGGATCTTGAAAATAGGAAAACTCCTCCTACAAATCCTTCAATTGAAGAGCCTTCTATCTTGGAGTTGAAGCCATTGCCTCTACATCTTCGGTATGAATTTCTTGGCCCTTCTTCTACTTTACCGGTTATTCTTCCTCTTGTTTGACTAACGTGTAGGTAGACTCTATATTGGCGATGCTACAAAAGAGAAACAAGGCTATTGGATGGACATTGGCGGATATTCTGGGGATAAGCCCCACATTTTGTATACATAAGATTAACTTGGAGGAAAGTGCCAAACCATCTAATGAATATTAAAGGAGACTCAATGAAGCCATACAAGAGGTTATCAAAAAGGAGATCATCAAGTGGTTGGATGTCAGGGTTGTCTACCCCATTTTCGATAGTTCGTGGACTTCTCCAGTTTAATTGTCCCAAAGAAAGGGGACATGAAAGTGGTCACCAATGAAAAGAATGAGTTAATTCCTACAAGAACGGTGACCGGATGGAGAGTGTGGATGGACTATTGTAAGCTCAATAAAGTCACAAAGAAGGACCATTTTCCACTTCCCTTCCTAGATCAAATGCTTGATAGATTGGCCGGCCATGCTTTCTATTGTTTCCTTAATAGGTATTCCGGCTATAACCAAATTCTTATTGCTCCATAGGATCAAGAGAAAACTACCTTTACATTTCCTTATGGTACTTTTGCCTTCAAGCGGATGCCATTTGGGTTGTGCAATACACCAGTGATTTTCAAAGGTTTATGATGGCGATCTTTACGGACATGGTGGATGATTACCTTTAAGTCTTCATGGATGACTTCTTGGTGGTTGGAAATTCCTTTGATGATAGTTTTGCAAACTTGGATAAAGTGTTGGCATGATGTGAAGAAACAAATTTGGTGCTCAATTGGGAGAAATATCATTTCATGGTCGATGAAGGCATTGTCCTTGACCACAAGATCTCAAAGAATGGCATTGAAGTCGACAAAGCAAAGATTGAGGTGATTTCTAAAGTTCCACCTCCAACTTCTTGAAAGTCTTGTGGAGTTTCTTAGGCCACGCGTGGTTTTATAGGCGTCTAATCAAGGATTTCTCTAAAGTAGTGAACCTGTTGTGCAAGCTTTTGGAGAAAGATGCTAAGTTCCACTTCAATGATGATTGCCTGAGAGATTTTGAATTGCTAAAGTTCAAGTTGACCACTACTCCCATTATCACCGCTCCAAATTGGAGTGTTCCTTTTGAGCTCATGTGCGATACAAGAAATGTAGCAGTAGAGGCTATTTTGGGGCAACGCATCAACAAGATTTTTCATCCAGTCTACTATGCTAGTAAGATTATGAATAGTGCCCAAGTCAACTACACCGTTATAGAGAAATAGCTCCTTGCCATTGTGTTTTCTATGGAGAAGTTCCGCCCGTACTTGATGGGTGCAAGAGTGATTGTCCAGACGGATCATGCGGCACTTCGTTATCTTATGAGAAATAAAGATTCCAAATCCTGGTTGATAAGATAGGTGCTTTTTTTGCAAGAGTTTGATATTGATTCCAAGATCGCAAAGGAAGCGAAAACTAAGTGGTGGACCACTTGTCTCGTTTGGAGGAGGAGGGGAGGTCACATGATGGCCTTGAAATCAATGACTCCTTCCCCGATGAGAAACTCTTGGATATTTCAATAAAATAAGTGCCATGATTTGTGGATCTAGCAAATTTTCTTGTGAGTGGTATCATCCGGATGAGTTCTCTTAAAACTAAAGGAAAAAGATCAAACAGGATTGTCAAGACTATTATTGGGATGAATCGTACCTTTTCCATATTTATACAGATGGAGTGATTAGAAGATGTGTACCAGAGGAGGAACAATGTAAAATTCTTGAGGCTTGTCATTCTTCTCCATATGGTGGTCACCATGGTGGAGCAAGAACGACGGCCAAAGTGCTATGTTGCGGTTTCTATTGTCCCACTCTTTATAAGGATGCAAGTGATCTAGTCAAGCATTGTGAGAATGTCAAAGGGCCGGTGGAATCTCGAAGAAAAATTAAATTCCCCTCACCACCATTTTGGAGATTGATATTTTCGATGTGTGGGGTATTGACTTCATGGATCCTTTTGTGAGTTCTTGTGGAAACACCTACATCTTTGTCGTGGTTGATTATGTGTCCAAATAGGTTGAGGCCATTTATTTACCCAACAATGAAGCAAGAAGTGTGGTGGCATTCTTGGAGAAGAATATTTTCACAAGGTTTGGCACTCCGCGGGCTATTATAAGCGATGTCCCGGGAAACATCCGCAACCATGAATTGAACAACAACACAAGATCACCCTTGTTGAACTCTTTGTTCCAAATTTACTTGTCATGAAGATATTATATCTTATCTTTGTACAAGGATGAACTTGTGTATGCATGGTACCGGAACTCATCCAATTCATTCAAATATGCAACCCTTAAGTTGGCGGCGACATCCCACTCAAGATTCAACTTCTTTAAAGCCCACGTGGCTTTGTGCTCAAGTTCCACTGAAAGATGACAAGCTTTTCCGAACATCAACCGGTATAGAGACATTCTGATAAGTGTTTTGTATGTCGTCCTATAAGCACATAAAGCATCATCAAGTTTCTTTGACCAATCCGTCCGGTTAGCATTCACTATTTTGGACAAAATACTCTTTATCTCCCGGTTGGAGACTTCCACTTGACCGCTTGCTTGTGCATGATAGGAAGTCGTACTTTATGAGTGACACCATACTTAGTGGCCCGTTTGAAGTTGTGGGTGTGACACCTTTTGGCGCATTGGATAAATAATAAAAATAATGAGGTATTTAGAGTCAATAGTCACCGGGTGAAGCGTTATTTGGGAAAAGTTGGTGATGGCCATGTTTTGGCGGTGATTCATTTTAAGTGATGGTAATATGCATCATGCCACAACGTTAAATCAGGCGTTTCTTGGCAGGCAACCCATGTGTTTTTCTTCTTTTTCTTTTCTTCTTTAGTCGATAGGTTTTTTTATGCTAACAGGATTTGAAGTGTGTTGCAGGAATGAGTGTACTTTGCAGGAACTATGCTAAAACAAATTGGTTAAGTATGGAAAGAAGTGCGAAATGCATGTTTATTATGCGGATCGCACAATTGTGAGTGCTACAACAAAAAGGGACCTACGGTTGCATAATAAATAAGAAAAGGAAAATGCAAACTCTCTGAAGTTTATTTGTCAGGAAAACAGCGAAAGTGCGGTCGCACAGCGAATTCTGCGGTCCGCAGTCAAAATCTGCGGTCGCACCCCAAATTATGCGGATCATAGATCGTCGCATTTGAACCTCCAGGTAATAGAGTGCAGACCGCAGAAGGAATTCTGTGGCCACACTCATCTCTTTGTCCTTCAGCCAGACCCGTCGCGTATAAATAGTGAACCTAGGGCTATTATACAATCTTTTCACGTTCTGAGCACTCAAAAAGCTAAAACGTTGCAAGCATCTGTTCAATCATCTACCACGCTAAATCCGCATCCGTGATCATTCCTTAGCACTGCTTCATATCTGGTATGCTCCAATTACTCATAGATTTTTCTATTTTTAGACTAATTTTCAATTTGTTAGTTAGTTCAAGCCATTTGCCACTAGAAGTCAATTTTACATCCATGTGGGGTTTAAATTGGGTTGGGTCAATTCATAATTGCTATCTGGGTTATGGGTAAATTGATTATCATGTGTAATTGCTATTACCGTGTCGAATTTGTGCAAGAATTGAGAACCTTAGGAATTCTGCCTAATTTTATTTTGAAATCTGCAGCCGCACAAGAAATTGTGCGGTCCGCAGAAGTTGAGATTAGGGCAACTGGTAAAGCATGATTCTACGGACCGCACTTGAAATTGTGTGGACCACAAAAATTCCTTCGCGGATGTAAAAAAGTGTGTGCGCCCGCAGAACGGCCCAATCTCTATCTTCAGAGAGTTATTATTTTGGAATATCCAATGTGCGGATGCAATGATAATTGTGTAGACTACACTTCAGGTCTGCGGCTGCACTTGCCACTGTGCAGATCGTAGTTCTTTCTCTGCAGTCGCAAGTTCAAATTGTGCGCTCCACACAACCCAGGCTGCGGTCGCACTTACCCACCCTACAAACATATTTTATACTATGAGTGTCTGTCTATTTGCACTTGAACTAAAACTAACTCCTGCTATTTCTTGGTACAGATAATAGTAAGATCTCGAGGCTGCGGTGATACATCAAAGGGGAGGGGTAAACCTTCCAGAGGCCGAGGCAAGAGTGCCTTACCTCTCGCCCTTCAAAAGATTATAACCAAAAAGGCGACAACCGGCCGAGGTAGAAATGCAAAGCCCGCCAAATCAAAATCTTATGTCCCATCTAGGGAAGCATTGGAGGGCAACTCAATTGAAGAGCAGCCGACTGCCCAATCAAATCCACTAGGGAGATTCCAACTCTAGGATGAGCCTTGTACATCACAAAGCACCTTTGAGGGTTTGAAGAATGCTAGTCAGGCTTTGGAGCCTTCTTCTATTCCTGCCCCGACACACTAGCTACTATAGTGGATGTTGATGATATCTCGGATGATGGCCGAGGGTGTGATACCAAAGTTGCCGACCTTTAGAGGTAAAAAAAAAGGAGGTATAGAAATATAGGCTCGTTAGTCTGGCTGCCTTTACAAGTTTCTGAGAGTGGTGGCTGGTGAGATCGCTCACTCTTGAGCATTAGTTCAGTTTGAAAGACTTTGAAAAATAAAACCCGGCGGTCTTGAGACAGTTCCAAGTGCGGAAAGGGTGGATGTGGTTCACCCAGAGTGTGGTAGATGCTAAGGAATACCCAGTCCGGGAATTTTACGCCAATGTGGCACATATAAAGAAATAGACCAAGATAACAAATGTGAGAAATCTGAAGGTGAGATTTGACCAGAACAACCTGAACACTTATTTAGGGTTTGAGGATTTGGAGCTTGTGCAATACCTAGAAAACTAGCATTGAGAGATGTAGCTCGCCTGTGGCTAGTTAAAATTCTTGCAGCTCTGAGGCCGCCTCCAGCATGGATCACAATAGGGGTTCCTATTCAGCAGAACACCCTAAACTTTGAGGCAAAGGGATGGCAGACATTCGTTTGCAACAGACTAGACCCGTGACAGAATGAAACAATTCTTCCGATTCCACAAGCAGTGCTAGTTGCCTCTATTATGGTTGGGTACCCGATCAATGTGGGTGTCGTGATGTCGGCCAACATGTCTGTGGTCGCCAGGCAAGGTGACACCTTATACCCGTATCCCAACACCATCACTGAGTACCTTATGGATGCACGGGTGGACCCGAGGGATTTTGATACCAAGGTGTGGGCGAAGAAGCCTTTCTCATTGTATTCTTTGATGGGTGGTGGAAACCCAAAGAAGAAAGGTTAACCCCCTACTACTGCGGGCTAGTCTGACGAGCCCGCCGGGGTTGTTGTTGAGACAGTTGACGTGCCATCTTCTTCAGCAGAGCCTTTAGATAGTGCAACAGTTATGCCTCCACCTTTTTTTCCAGGTCCTTCAGCAACACCTATTACAGGTTCCACCTCAACTTTGAAGCTAGTGCCTATGCACTCATCCACTATCTGTGCTACAAGTCCCCCAGACACTGGTGAGCCTCAACAACTGGATGCAGACAACCACTGCAAAGCTATCTAACATATCGAGTACTATTGTAGTGCAGTCATCCATTCTAGCACCCCAGGTTCCTCCGACAGTGGATGAGACATTGAAGAAGCTCTTGGAGAACCAGACCACTATAATGAACACCTTGGTAGAACATGGAGCAATGATTGAAGAGCTGGGAAAGAAGGTAAAATAATGTGGAAATCCCAGGCGTCCAAGAAATCAGTTGACAGAGTGAGGAAAGAGGTGACCAAGATAACAACAACTGGTTGATCTTCCATTTGACATGCTGATGGAGTCAGATCCACTAGCACCAGCAGATCTAGTAGCACCATCAGCTCTAATAACACCAACTGGACAGTTTGAGGAGCTAGACGTGGCTGCCGACACTGCTGAGGTGGTGCGCCAGATGTTCACCAACCCAGCTACTCCCAGAGTCGAGGATAATGAGATTCAGCTAGAGGAGACTGAGGGCAGTGATGCTGCTATGGACACAGAGATGTCCAAGGCCACATAGGGAGTCCTCTTCACTCTTACCCTTCCTTATTCTTATTTTGTTAAGCATTAGGTACAATGCTTATTTTTATTCGGGGGGGGGGGTTGGAGTTTGTTTGAGCTATTTGGATGATTTTTAGACGTTTGTAATAACTGACAGTATTTTCTTCTTTCTCCTTATTATGTATATATTCTCTCCTTTCTCTCATGATGTATATATTCTCTCTTTTCCTCTCTCATTATGTATATTCGTTATGCTTTCAGTAGTTCTGCCTTGTAGCTTCTTTATTTTGTTTTCTTATTAGTTAATGTTTAATTTAGTAATTTTTTTTTGAGTTAGTAGCTTCTTTTTATGTTTTAGTGGACAATAAGCCTTTAATTTTCTTAATGCCATGGTTCTTTCCAAAGGTAATTTTTGTGTGAACTGGGTGACTCTTCCCAATAATGGATTGCGTGAAAACCTTCTTAAGAGATTGAGGCCGTCTTTGATGTCTAGGTAGTAATAGTAATAATAATGAATAAAAAGACCTGATTGAGTCACACTCGAAGAGTCAAATATGCTTCACTTGGCACCAACACATTTCACTATCTGATTACGGTTAGAGACAAGGATTTTTAAAAGGAAATAGCTCTAGTTAGTGACTTTATGACTCTCGTGTTGACTTTGATGCCATCAAGTGGAAAATTGGACTATAGTGATCTACAATCTTGAATGTGGTCGTTGTGGTCCCTCGACTCTATCCTCTTTAACAATCTAGTTGCGTGAGGGAAGAGATTCTTTGTTGCTAGTCCGAGTACGTGCGTGGAAGGTCTAGAACTTGCCCCGAATGTGATTTAAGGCGAAATCGTAAGTTTTTCTTGGCTTGAGAAGTCATTGTAGGCTTTTCTTGGCCCGTTTGAGTTTTCTATTTCCTACCAATGATGCCATCCCTAGTCAACTCCTTCAAGCCTTTAGCCTTTCTCCTTTGGAAACCATGTTACAAGCCTTTACCCATTCTATAATGACCCTCTCTTGGCACCCGAGCTTTACTTAACACTCATGTGAATCAATTGGCTAAAAATATATGTTTGGGAGAGAGGCGAGGATATTGAAAGAAGGTATTAAGGCACAAAAAGAGAAAAAGGAATGACGAGAAGAAAAGGCAAAGAAAACAAAAAAACAAAAAAGAAGAATGCAAAAAAGTGAATAAATGAAAGAGTTGAAGGGATTCGAAGAAAAGGCATGATTCCAAACATGGAGAAATATGAATGAAATGATTAATAAAGAGTGATGTTAAGCCTCTTTAGTCCCCCAAGAAAAAGAAAATGCCTAGAAGAATCGGCAAAAGTGTGAGCCGAGAATTGAAAGATGGAATACTTAAGGAAGGTGTAACCACTTATCCATATTGTATCAATCCTTAATGCAAAAACCTTCATTACATCCCGAAAGAAGCCCTACTTTATTTCGAGCCAAGTGAGCTACATTAATAGTGATTTACATGAGGAGAAAGCTTATGGTACCGGAAGTCGTGCTTGTGACATTCTTTTGAGAGAGATGATTGAACCTTTCATAATTTGAATTGAGTGCTAGCTTCGTAAGTGAGCTTGGCAAATGGAGAGTAAAGGAGAAGGAGTTTGGGATCCACCATGACCTATAAGATAGAGCGAAAGTCCTTGATGATCTAAGACAACACTTGATGCTCGAATATCACAATAGAGCTATATGTGCATAAATGTTTAACGTGTTGCCTTGTCAATAATGCATGAGTGGTGTGGGTAATTGTTGGTCCTAACAGAGGTGTGAATGATTCACCCATGGCTAGCTATAATGTCCTTTAACTTTTGGAGGTGGATACTATTTTGTTTGCTTGAGGAAAAGCAAACACTTAAGTTTGGGGGTGTTGATAAGTGGGGATTTTGACAACTTATTAGCGCCTTTTAGCTTTTGTTTTAGTCTAAAAGCGTTCAACTGTGTTCCTAAAAACTAATGAATTGTGCTTAATTGCAGGAATATTAGACGACGAATTCCCAAGATACAATTGTGCCAGACCGTACAAAGAGTGCAGTGCAACCGCTGTCCAGATTATGCGGCCACATAGTTCCAATCCTATCAGGCTAAAGAAAAGTGCGGACCGCACATGGAATTGTGAGGCCGCAGAACCTTCAAAGGGATTTTTTGTCCGAAATTTCTAGCCCTGAATAAATAGACAAGTTTCACATTTTTAGGTTAACTTTTGACATCAACAGCTAAAGTATCCATTTCTATTTACTTCTTTTAGTAGTTTTTCATTTTTTGGCTTATTTTAACATAGATTTTGTCATTTGAATTTTGCAACATGAGTTTAATTATCATCTTTTCTTCTATTTCTTTAGTTTCAAGCATGAGTAGCTAGATTTTTACTAGGGTTGTGAACCAACCCTAGTTTGTAAAACTTATAGGTGTTTGATTTAATGCTTGTTTATGGTCGGGTGTTTATTATTTAGCCTTGCTCATGCTTTAATTTGTGGAACTAATGATTGCAAATATTAGTTCATGCCTTGACTTAGTCTCTACTTGAGAAAGAGAGACTTAGTCTAGAAAAACATGGCTAACAGGAAACTAGGCCAATCAAGAGACTGATAATCCTAATTAAAGGATTCAACCTAGAGATAGTAATAACCCGACTTGAGCTTTTATCAACGGTTTTTTGCCACACCCATTTGGACTTGAGAAAGCCAAATTAGGCAAAGTCACTCTTTGATCGAGAGGTATTGAGTGGGTAATTGAGTGTTGATAGCTACAATACACCCCGACCAACAAAACAAGTATTAAGGTTTATATCCCATTAGGAAAACACCTAGGTGATGGTCATAGCCCTAGGCTTTTTACAAAACTTGAAAAATAACTAAAAATAATTTCTTAGTTTCATTTCTTAATTTTGCAATCTTAGTTTAATCTAGACATAGAAACGACCAAAATTTGTGAAAGTGTAAATTGAGACAGTTCAAGCTCATACACTACAATATATACCCCTAGTCCCGTTCATAGCTCTCTTTGAAAAATTGACCCCGACTCTTTGTTGGTATTACTATTGCATTAACCGTTTCATAACCTTGAATAGAGGTGTGACTTGGACGAGATCAAGTATTGTCGCGCCTCTCGTGAAATCGGATTTATGACATTTTTGGTTGGGACAACTCTTTCCTTTTGGGAAAGGGGGTTTGCATTTTTGAAGAGTCGCCACTAACGATTTAAGGTGCGTTAGGGCACCTATAGGATTCATTTATAACTACGTTTGGTAACTAGAGACGGGGTAAGGGCTTGAAATTATTCTAAGGGGATAGTGTTAGGCACCCCTCAGGATCCACTAGTGTGGTTCCCGACCAAACAATTTTTGTGAATTTGTACAAGTAGCCAAATAAACAAGTATGGTTCAAATAGTAGGGGATTTAAGTTTAAGAACACAGATGTTTGAAAAGCAATTAATTAAAAGCAAGAGTTTAAAAAAAATTACAATCTAAGCACATTTGTGAATGTAGAGGGGGAGGTGTCCTAGGTTTGTTTATAATATGGATCACATGAATGCAATACTCGGTATGACACACCTCAAAGAGAGGCTACACGTGGTATTAACGCACCGGTCATCATGTCCATATCTACTCTTTCCCGCCCTGTGAAGGTAATTAAAACGAGGGTTGGTCTCGACCCCTATTGCATGCTGTTACATGTCCCTTCCTATCAGTCCCGGAGGAATTTAGGACTCCTATCCTATAAGAAGGGGGTTCTAGGTAGACCCTCAGGTTTAAAGGCAAAATACTAAGGCAACATATAATAAACAAGTAGGACTTCAATTAAGGGGAGAATGGAAGACAAATGAAAGGCTCAGATATACCTCCACACATTACACATAAACAACATGACTCATACACAATGAAGGTCTAAATTCAGATCGTAAGCATGGTATCTAAGTGATAATAGCAGAGTCATATTAATAACATAACTCAAATAGGAAGTTCTAATCAGGCTTGCCTACTGATTTTAACATGCTTACAGTTAAACAAAGACGGTTCTGGTTTTATTTAAGTTTATTACCTAGGCTTGCCTAGGCATAAAATAATATGCAAGAGTTACCAGCATCATTGAAATAGTTTGGAAGTTATTTTACCTAAAGCATGCTCTTCCAAATGTTGCAAATACATGCAGGGATTGTGACCAGTTTCACTTAAACAGGATAATTAAAATGAGATTGTTTTATGTCCTTTTTCATGAATTATTGGTTTAACTAGGTGTAACTGTGTGAGTGTGAACGAGATCCTATAACAGGGTATCTAATGTGCACATATGAAAATGCAGAATGATTGCAGAATATGCATAATTCCTAGAGCATGGTTTCTAAATACCCAAAGAGTTACAACATAATTTCAAGAAGTGCAGGAGCAACAGTTTTATGTTAATGCTATTATTTAGCCTAAAGCAGGATTAATTAAGGGAGTCAGTGTAAATGGTAAAGAGCAGGTGACAAGTAAGGAAAGAAATCATGCACGGTTGGAGTATAACAAATAAGAAAAGATTTCAAAATAGTACCAGTATAGAACAAGTAATTAAGGCTAGGTTCAGAATGTTTTCAAACTAAGGAAATAATCAGTAAGAATTAAGTAGCAATGCAGACAAGGCAATGGAAAATTAATTAAGGCAAGCAACTAATCAAATTAAGTGGAAAGGTAGGAGTCGGGGGGTCCAAAGGAAAATGTTCAAATCACACCAAGTAATAAGGGATTCAAAATCAATCAAAGAGAAAGTCATGAAAAAGAGTCAACATGTTTAACATATAAATAGAGTAAGACATGGGTAGTCAAGAATTAGCACACAACTCTAGCAAAACATGAAGATCAAATGATACTGAATCAGTGAGATGCAAGTCTTGATGCGAACAGTCAAGACGAACACAAACACATAGAATTAGTGCAATTCTAGGCTAAGAAACTCAGTAGAAGCATATCAAGGCAAGGTAGTCACAAGAAATCACAAGAACTCAAAATAAACATGAGAATCAGTAAGTCATACTAATACACAGAAACCAAACGAAGAACCCTAAAAATTAGGGTTTTTGACATAGGCTAGTTAGGGTCAAGGAAGAACTCAACAAAATCAGTCAAAACACATAAACACAGGGGATTAAGCACTTAAAACCAGAAAGCGTTTCGAAGAAAATGATTTTCAGAAATCCTAGTTTAGGAAGATGACAAGCCACTCGAAAATCAAGAGATTTTCCATAAAAACAAGTAAAAATATGTTCGATCCTTCTCAGATCTATACAGATCTAAGAAGTTTAAGAGACGAAATTAGAGTTTTCAATAGAATAACTCGAATAGAGGAGAAATCTTAAACAAATGTTTTAAACATAAAGACTCGCAGATTAATACAAAAATCAAAAGAAAGAAACATTTTTGAAAAGGTGTTTAAGAACCCTAGTTCGAAGATGAAGAATTACTTTAGAAAAATCGGAAATACCTTTGAGGAAAACAACAAAAGCTCATAATATATACAGATCTAAAAGAAATCAGAAAATCTTAAGAGTTAGGGTTTTAGAGAACCCAGAGAAGATGAGACAACCTTAAAGTGTTACCAGTTTTAGCCAGCAAAGTCATAGATCTTATTCGAATGGCCTGAGGTGGCCAACAAATGGCATGAAGGACCATGGGTAGGAGTTGAACCGCTCCAGGTTCACCTGAGAACCTTAGGGTAGTGTCAAACTGGCGTGGGTGAAACAGAGGCCAGGAGATGATGAAATGCTATGGTTTCCGGCGAGGGAGGTGGCCGGAGAAGGTGTACAAGGTGCATCGGAGAGGAGGGGAGAAAAGAATGTTCTAGAGATGACCAGATATACAGAGAGGGAGATAGAGAGACCGGTTGAGAGAGAATGAGAGGGGGAAAAATGAGAGATGGGGTAGTCATTAGGGTTTAATATGGTACGGGGGATCTGGACCGTTGATTAGAATTGATCAACGATCCAGATTGGACTAGGGATTGGGTCGGGTATGGTTTGGGTTTGGGCTTGGGTCTGGTGGGTTATTTAATTGGGTTGGGATCTGATTCAGTTAGGTTAGAATTGAAAATTGGCTATTTGTTAAATACCCAATTAATATTAGATAAATAATTAATAAAAATAGCTAATAATTGGATAAAATAAAATTAAAGCCAAATAGGTAAAATTAAGGTAATTAACTAATATTTAAAATATAAATTGATTGATTAATGAATTAAAATAGCATAAAGTATACAATTACGCTATAATTGCAAAATTATTGTAATTATAGCCAAACAATGCCAAATTGGCTAATTTGTGAAATAATTAAATCCTAATAGGATAAAGAATGATATATTGAGCTAAGAAAATACTTTGAAATTATTTGTAATGTAATTTATGAATAATTATTGGATATAAAGTACTGAATAAATTAGAAAATAAATTGATAATAATATGGAAAAATATCAATTATTATAAAAAGTGATTTTGAAGGCATATATGCAAATTTAAAAATTGTTCGAGGAAAAAATTGGGTATCAACAAGTATCTTGCCTAACTTTATGTGGGGGAACTACCCCTTACGATCTGAGTCTTTGGTGCTAATCGTGTCATGTGAAGTCCGCGTACGCAAGATGACAACTACGTGCTCAGCCTTATTTGTGGAAAGTTGACATTTTAGGACTATTAGATCCTTATGTTCATTAGATATAAAGTTTCTTTGTTATGCTAAATTCCCCATTTGTTTAGTTTCATCTCTACGTGTCTTAATTTGGAATTAATTTCTTCATGTTCCATTCTTATTGCCTATTTGACTCTTGTGTGACTTAACCGAAGTTGTTGCCTCTTCAATTGCCATGCTATAATTCCCTAATGACTCATCCTTAATTAAAATTATCATTATTCCTTCTGTAATTGTCTATTCTTAATGTAGGTTATGATTCTCTTTTCTGTTGCTTATCCTGAATTAAATTTGTTGTATTGCTTTCGTAATTTGCTCAACCCTAGATGAAGTTTAGTTATCCTTTATCATAGTTGATTCATCCTTATTTGGAATTATTGACTCATGTTATCTCCCTTGTTGTCGAATTGTACTATTATAGAATCATTTATTACGTATTATTGCTCCCTTGTTGATCTATTCTTATTGAGACTAGTATTCTCTATAGTGTTTTTTGTGAGCTCGTTCTATTGCTTCTTTGTGTTCTAAAGCTCTTGGGTTGATTTACTTGTCGTATTCCCGTGTATTGTTGTTGTTGTTGCTATTGTACTCAGTTTGTTGAGCCAATGGCTATGCGCGGTTGTAGTATTGAAACAGTTTAGAGGAAATGTTGTGGAATATGGGCACATGTTGTTAAGGTCATTCTATTGTGTTGTTGTATTTTTGGCACGTGATATTGTTGGTAGGATTTGTTCGGGTGTTTGCATGAGGTTTCTGTCATGCTATTGATGTTGCACATGCGTCGTGACAAGGCGGGCTATATCTGTGTATTTGCGCATGTAACGAGAGAAGGTGGGAACATTACTATGCGCGTGTATAGAGACAAGGCAGACATTTACTTTATTATTGCGCACGTGGAGAGACAAGGTGAGCTATGTCAGAAATTGATTTTTGATGGTCTGGGGGCATTGTTGTTGTTGATATTTGTGTAGTGGCGTGCCTAACCTGTGTGAGTCTTTAACTTGTGCAAATTATAGGGATCGTTCTTATGTGCCGTTCATTTTCTCCACTCTTACTAGTTGCCTTGAACTGTGATAGAATACTTGCACAAGCATACACGTAATTAATCACCACTATCGGTTTAAGAAGAGATCCTGATGTTATTGATAATTTATACATATTGTGGTCTACTTGTCTTCTATGTGAGAATGGTTCTATTGGCACGTGAGTCGTCTGTGTAGTTACCAATTATATTGAGGGCACAAGACGCCAAGTGTTTAGGGTTCACGAATTGGGACTCGTGAATTGTGAATACTTTTAGGTTTGGTACCTCATAGAGATTATTGGATAAAACCTGGTGTGAAAGCGGTTATTCTTATCTAGTTGCTACCTGTCCTTCCTTTATTGTTTTTCACCAGATTTAAACTGTGTTCATCTTATTATATTGTGCTATTACTTGTTGTGTCCCACTACTAATTGTTGCTTTTATTTTCTATTTCGTATTTGTCATGCATTAGTTAAATATTGTTATTATTTTAGCAAATGGTAGGCTTACCTAGACCCTAAGACTAGGTGCCATCACGACATCCTACGGAAGGCAATTTGGATCGTGACAAGTTGGTATCATAGCTCTAGGTTTATAGCTGCTACGAGTCATAAGCGAGTTTAGTAGAGTCTTGTGGATCGGTACTGAGACGTCTGCACTTATCTTCGAGAGGCTACGGAACTATTAAGACAGTTCACTTTTTCCATTCCTATCGTGTGATTTTATTGATCCCGAAATTTTTTCTTTTATCATTCTATTCTCACATAGATGGTGAGGACACGAGCTGCAGTTACTGATGACGCTGCCCCTGGAGCAGGTGTCGCTAGTGGTAGAGGCAGAGGCTGAAGAGGAGAACGTGCTGCAGCTATGGCACTTACCAGAACAGCAGTTGAGGAGCCTCCAGTAGCTCCAATTGGGGAATAGGTACCAGAGGCGCCTGCTGTTACCCTAGACGTTAGGAGACTTTAGCAGAGTTCCTAAGCATGTTTGGTACATTAGCTCAGGCAGAGTTGATTCTGGTTTCACCAGCTACTTCACAGATCAGGGGAGGGACTTAGACTCCCGCCGCCCATACTCCAAAGTAGTGAGTTCACATTGATCAGGTTCCAGGTGTCATGGTGACACAACCTGCAGTTCCAGTTCAGCCCGTGGTTAGGGCAGCATCATCTGAGGAAGAACACCTTAGACTTGCAAAGTTCAAGAAGTATGACCCTCCTACTTTCAGTGATTTGGCGTCAGAAATAGGGTTTTCAAGAGGAGTGCCACCGCATTCTCCGTACTATGGGTATTATGAAGCTGAGTGGGATTGCCCTTTACTATGTTCCAGCTTAAGGGAATGACATATAAGTGGTGGCGAGCGGATGAGTTGGATCCCGGCCGATGCAACTTTACTTTCATGGGCTCAGTTTTTAGAGATGTTCCTGAGAAAGTTTGTTCCTTAATCCCTTTGAGATGCCTGGTGTGCGAAGTTTGAGCATCTGCGCTAGGGCACTATGTCAGTGTTAGAGTATGCCATTAGATTTAGTGAATTGTCGAGACATGCACCTGCTTTGGTTGCTACAGTTAGGGAATGAGTTTGCAGGTTCATTTAGGGGCTTAGACATGATATTCGGTTCAACATGGCTTGGGAGTTGGAGTTGGATGTTTCATTTCAGCAGGTGGTAGAAATCGCTCACTGATTAGAGGGTAGACGGGGCCAGGAGAGAGAGAGGGAAGGCGGGGCCAAGAAAGAGAGGGTAGGCAAGGTCAGGAGAGAGAGGACATGGAGGCTAAGAGGCCTTGCAGATAAGAGAGATCTGCTAGTCCTTATTTTGGAGGCAGGGTATGCCATGGTAAAGGTTTTGTGGGTCAGCCAATCCAGTTTACACTTTAGGCATCACATGGTATTTCAGGTGCCCATGGGTCTCAAAGTACCCGTACCGCACAGTTTCCATAGACACGTCAGTAGAGAGGTTGCTTCGAGTGTGGAGATTCCAACCACATGGTAAGAGATTGTCCCAGACTTCGGATAGATGTGTCACAGCTGGGTATTCAGGCTATGAGCTCTATTCCAGTTGCCTATATCTTTGCATCACTAGCTTGGGGTGCAAGTCAGGCAGGTAGAGGGTGCCCAAGAGTGGGGGCCCGGCCAGTGATGTACTTTCTACGGTTGAAGTAAGGCTGCTGCACCTGATGATGTCATACATGTATGGTTTCGATTTGTTATTGAGGATCATCATTCGTAATTTTGTTTCAATTTTGCTTATCAGGGTGAGTGCCCTATTTTTGCTTCACATATGGGCGGGTTCATGATTTAGTACTCCGCTTATGTGTTTACCCCATGTTGGGAGATTCTATAGTGGTAGCCCGTGTCTACCATTTTGTTTTCATGCTTTATTGAGAGTTATAAGATTAGAGGTGGCTTTATGTTACTCATTACTGTAGTTTTGACGTGATTTCTAGATAGTTGGTACGATTTATGGTTTAGGTGTTCTGCTAGTGTGTGAGTACGGTATGTGTTGTGATTTTATTGGTAGAATTGACTCGGTGGAAGGTTTCGGTTGGTATGATGTCTATTTTACTTGTGATTCAAAATTGAGGGTGAGACCTTCGCAATGTCGTGTGTTTCGATGTGTTTGAACCGGGCTGCACGCTGTGGTGAAAGTTATATTAGGATGAGATCCTTGTGATTAGTTCATATGTTTTGATTCTCCATTGTGGAATGGGATTCGTAGTATGGTACTGATAGGGAGTTGTGCCTATCAGGCTTGTTTGATAGTTCTCTTATGTGTTTCTCCTTACATATTTAGTCATATTCGTGTTGTGGTTATCGAGTTTTAGCTTGCGCGGTGCGTACCCCGATGACATTAGATGTGACTTGTCAACTCGGTTGAATAGTTATTGTTGACACCTAATTTTTCCTTATATATTTTAAAAATGCATAAATACATTCAAAATAGCATATATATGCGTATATAAGCATGTCCAAGGTTTTTATTATTTTTTCCATAATTTTTAAGGGCATAAATTGATTTATTTTCTTCCTTTTTATCCATAAAATCCCCAATAATTATTTCCAAAATTATTGTTTTGATAATTAATCTATTTGATTTCTATATTTTTACCAAAATATGACTAATGTAATTTTTATGTATTTTTACAATTACATTTGGTATTTTTAAAGCTAAATTGCATAGAATTGCAATGTTAGCCCATTTTGAGATATAATTATGTTTTATATGCATAAAATTGCATCTTGTATTTTTAAATTGTTAATTATGTATTTTAAATTTTTTTGTCACCTTAAATTAGTTTCCAAAAATTATCTATTATTTTTATAAATTAAATAGGGAAAAACTAGCTATTTAAATTATAGCCAATTTGGCTTTCAATTATAGCCAAATCAGACCCCAATTCCCAACCCAATTTTACAATTTAAAAACCCGACCCATACCCTATTAACCCTTACCCAAACCCGGAACCCACCTACCCGTTTTAATCTTGACCATTGATCTCCCAGATCAACGGTCCAAATAATTCCTTTCCTTTTTAATTTCCAAACGACCCCTAAACCTAATTCATTTCCCCCAATCTGCCCCCTTCAGATGCTCTCTCATCTCCACTCTTCTCTCAAACCTAACCCTAGACTCCTCCACTCTCCTCCGTCTCCGGTCATCTCCGGCGACTATCCCTTTCAACCCAAGCCTCCAATGGGTCTCTCATCACCCTGCTCATCATCTCTAAGGCCTTCAAGGATCCTAGGCCATGTCGATTTGGACCTAGGGTTTCTATGACTTATGGGTTCTCCCGTGTGATTTTGGGAAAAATCACACCTTATATGTCACGATCGGTGAAGTTTCAAAAGGTTCTTTTGATTTTTTACTTGGGTTTCTTTTTGAAACCCTAACTCTCTTCTGAATCTCTCAGATCTATGTTATTTTTATGCTTTAAGCCTATTTCCCTCTGTGATTTTCTTATTCTCGAGCTTTCTTCTGAAAGATCTTCTACTCTAAACCATTTTTACTCCCTTTGAAAAATTAGGGGTTTCGGAGTTCTTTCTATACATGTTTCAACTGATTTCTTTATGATTAAACCTTTTTCCTTGTTTATCTCGACTGATTCTAAGTTCTTACTGCTTTCTAACTCAACTCTGTTAAAAAGCCCTAATTTCTTAGAGATTTTCTTTACTTGTTTCTGTGAGTTAGCATGATTTTCTTTACTTGTTTCTATGTGTTAGCCTGATTTTCTTTACTTGTCTCCGTGTGTTAGCTTGATTTTCTTTACTTTGATTCTGTGTGTTAGCATGATGTTCTCCACTTTGGTTATGTATGTTAGCATGACTTTCCTTAATTCGCTTCTGTGTGTTAGCCTGTTTACCTGGTTCTCGTTAATCTCTTGTGGTCGCCATGCTTCAAATATGTTCTGCTGAATCTCTAGCCTACTTACATCATCTCTACATGGTTGTGTTTGCTCATCTTTTATTTCTTTCTGCCTATATAATCGACCTTATTTGTTTGCTACTTCTGTTCAATCGTCTCTATTTATATGTTGAGGTATGCAGAATCATGACTCCCCATGATTGATTCTGATTTTCCTTAACGTTTGGTAATTGAAAGATTTTCCTTCAAAGTCCAAGAAATCTACTCGTCTGTTTGAATTAACTGATTGCATTACCTTATTTTACAGTGGTACTTTGTTTTAGTTAGTCTTTCATTAATTGGGTCCTTCTGAATTTGGTCTTAATTGACTACTTTATGCCTACTGAATCTTGACCCTTTCCTTATTTAATCATGCACTGATTTTCCTTCCTCCCTTATATGGTACTGAATCTTCTCGTTTGGCCTTGACTCCCTTAACTCAAGGAAGTACTTCCTTGATTCTCTAGATGATTGATTCTAAGTTCTTAAACTAGTATACTACTATGTTGTTTTACCTTATTCCACTACCTACTTTCAACTATAAATACTCTAAGTCTTTCACAAACAACACACACACTTGGCTTTCAAAACCTCCCTCTCTTACTTAAAATCTCTTTGTTATTCTACTACTACTAGCCAACTACAAGCCAAGGCTAATCATTTGTACTCCTTGGTTCTTTCATTCTGCTTACTTTTTATCTTCATTGGTATGTCCTAGTTTAATTTAAAGTCTCAACAACAACATGTTTCTCTTCTTGTTTCAGTTTCTTTTATTTCCAGCCTGCTTTCACTTGCGGTTTTGTTGTGAAGTTTGTAGTTAAGCATGCTAATATGACCCCCCCTCCCTTTAAGTTCATGTATACCTTTTGTGTGATTCAAGCATGCCTGAACAATTGTATTCTTTTACCTACTGTGCACTTTCCACTTTGTGAATCCCAAGTCCCTATTCCCCTATATATGTTCATGACTAGTTTATGATTATGCCAATGTCAAACTATCTCTGAGCAGGTCCAAACCAGTCCTAATACTCCTGCTGGGGTCAGGTTTCTGCAGTCAATGTCTATGTATCCCTAAACCCCTTGACCCCTGTATGACTACTGAATTCATTTACTTACTGTATGTGGTCCTATCCTGAAATGTTTGAACTCTATTTACTAAGCCAACTTCTTTTCAACAACCTCTATTATTAATTGCTTTCAAAATAGACCTTTCAATCCAGTCTTTAATAAACTTCTTTCAAACATATGTCTTGCACTTTCACTCTACTCCTAGTTAATAAGTTCTACCCCCTCTAGTATGTGTACTGCCTTGGGATCCTCTTGAGAACCCTTGGAACTCTGGCATACTGAGGCTGGCTTTCCATACTGCACTGGTTCAATGCTTGGCTATTAAGTCTAGGTGTAAGCATTGCTCGGGGTCCTTGAGACCCTTAGGGAACTTTGATGCACCTAGACTCTGATTTGTCTATGGAAATGAGGCTTGAAAGACCATTGGAGGCTTTGGATAACTGTGGCCTAATTGTAGGCTCTCTATAAAACAGCTTCTTAATTTTTTTATTTCACTTATGTAATTTATTTGTTGGCCTATAATAACTTGTAAATAGATATTTGGGGTATTTAGTGAAAGGGTGGGTAGATGTATACTTTGTGGGGTAACCTAGGTAGAAATCCAGCTTTTAGGATTTATTTTCAAATCTACTTGCCTTACTCGATAGAAAACATGCCTATAGGGTTTTATTCCTGTTGAATCTTATTGCTTTTGCATAATAGAAAACATGCCTATAAGGTTTTTATTCATGTTGAATCTGATTGTTTTTGCATAGTAAAATCATGCCTATAGGGTTCCACTTAAAATTTCATAATAGAAGTCATGCCTATAAGGACTTCACTTTTAATGTCACTTGCATCAGATACAAACCATGTTCT
The DNA here is from genome assembly GCF_000715075.1 of Nicotiana tabacum. NCBI lineage: Eukaryota > Viridiplantae > Streptophyta > Magnoliopsida > Solanales > Solanaceae > Nicotiana > Nicotiana tabacum. Next base: position 226,809,368 of record NC_134101.1, read on the forward strand.
TAAATCCTGCATTTGTCATGTTATAAACCATGTTTCTAGGTTCCAAGCCATCATGTTTTAAATCAACTCAAGTATAGATATCATGCCTATAGGATGTAATTCCGATTTAGTAAATCCTTCATATGCTACTGCAAATTGACTAAAAATAGTAATATGCCTAGATATCATGTCTATAGGGATCTAACTCGCAATTCTGCCTGGTAATTCTAATTAGCCCAATAGATCAATCATGCCTCGCCTAGTTTATTTCTCAAAACTGGCCTTATTAAGCGATAACTTTTCTAAAATTAGTCCTTTCAAAACTACTACAATCTCATTAAATATCCTGCCTATAGGTTTAAAAAGGGGCTATTTCTAAACTTGTTTTGTTTCTGCATTAACATAAATATCAGTCCTGCATATAGGCAAGTCTTAAGGCATTTTCAAAACTTGCACTTCTCTGAAGCTGTTTCTATCACTGAACGTTTCTGAATTCTAATGGGGTTTTAAAAGAGATCCTAGGCAACTAATAGGTTGTGACCTCTGTATCTAAAAGTGGTTTATTCGTGCATAATCACTTAGAAATTCTGCTTTAGGACTCTGATTACTAAAGACCTTACTTGTAGTTGAGTTGTGCTGCATGTATGCTTGTTTGCAGAGGAAACTATGAGCCTTTAATTGCTCTACTTATGTGAAAGTCCTAAATGCTTTTCTTTGATTGTCGCCTTATATTTTTTTCCTTTAAAGCCTTAGGGGTATGTCTAGAACTTCCTATAGGTAGAGGTCCTAACTCCTTCCGGAACTATTAAGAAGGGACGGGTAGCAGCACGCAATAGGAATCAATGATCAACACTCGTTTTGCATGACCAATAAGGGGACGAGATGGGTAGACATGGTATATGATGACTACACGTTAATGTCAAGTGTAGCCCCTCAATGAGGAGTGTTTACCGGATATTGCGTGGGGTGATCCTATAGGATAAACAACCTAGGACCCCCCTTTACCCCAAACCTTCTCCTTGTTTAACACTTTCCTTTATAATTTGTTCAACCTTTATTTCACTACTTGACTTGTTCAAACGTGTTGTACTTATTTGATTCAACTATTTGAATGGACTAATTTGTAAATATATGTTCGGTCGGGACCCACAATTGTGGACCAAGAGGGGTGCCTAACACCTTTCCCTCGAGGTTATCTCGAGCCCTTACCCTAATTTCTGGTAATACAGACCAACCCAAGAGTTAATCACTCTAGGTGTCCTAACGCACCATAATCTGTTAGGTGGCGACTCTTCAAATACCCAATTCCTAAAAGGAAATGAGTCAATGCACCCCATGGAATGTCAAAACCCGGACCTCTCTCCGTGAGGAGGGAAAAAAGGTGGCGCGACAGCATGACAACTCTGCTGGGGATATTTTAGGCTCTTACCATAACGAACTTGTCTTTACAAATTAGTCCAAGCATGCTTATCCCATACCCTGCTCCCTTATCTGGATTTAACTATTGTTTCCTTTAAGCATTTATGATTCTTTACCCCGGAAAACTAACTTATCTCTTTGTTTTCCTTTTCTTGTAACTCTCTTTTCAATTATTGAAATGCTGTATTTATTTTTCCAACGCGAAAATACTTGCCTACATGTTATTAACTGCTGCATAAATCATGCTCCACATCATATTCCACTCGTGCGTCTCAAATCATATAGCAACGCTTTAATGAGTGGTTGTGCTCTTCCTATTTATTACCCTTAAATTCGAAAGTCTTATTTATGGTAAAACCAGTCGATCAACAGTGCATTCGACGGTTTCGTTCCTTCCCGCTCAAGTTGTCCGCTTGAGGGTACCAGTCTAAAACCCCATAGAAACCTTACTCTATTTAAATTATGCATGCATCATGGTCAAACCTAGTTGGATCAGTTATGTTGTCCACATAATGATCCTTTAAGATAAACCTTATCCAAAGTCCATCGGGTTTTCCATAATCCCAACGGATGCAATCATGTTCTGTGCATTAATTTGGAGGACTAAATGCCAATATGATGATCATAATGTATAAATAGTTGAGTTCGGTAGGGGTAAGGTCTAACCCTTTTGTTTTACAGAAAATGAGGCACGAGGTCCCCAGATTCGGTATGGTTAGCAATATTCCTCCATTGTTGCTAAGTTGGTGGGAAGATCTTTCCTCAAGTGACAAGAAGCATGTGAAGAAGTACCTGGGTAACTTTTTGTCCCTACTAGATATTGAACCAAACAAGAAACTGATTGAGGCTGCCACCTTATTCTAGGACAGTGAAAGAGCCGTGTTCTGTTTTGGCGACATAGAAATGAAACCTCTCCTAGAGGAAATAGGAGGACTTGCAGGGTTGACTTGGGACAGTCCCGGGCTTTTGGTGTCGGTGGATGGTTGAATGGTTTCCAACGGACGAGTTCATTATCAGGTGCAATGGATGGTTGAATGATTTCCAACGAACGAGTTCATTATCAGGTCCAGGGATGCTCCGCATTTGGTGTTAATCGGGTTAAGAGGGATATATCCATATGTCCCTATACGAGTTATGAGACACGCATGCAGAAAGCAGGTTGTACCGAGGGTCGTCAAGATGGGTCATTTCAGGGCAGATTTCCAAAACGATGACATACCCTGGATTTCCCACCATCGGGAGTCGTGATGGTGCCTACTAATGTGAGCTAGGCAAGCCAATTCTTAACTTCTACTTCATTAACAAATTACTTCTTTTGACAATTATCAATAATATGATGAAAACAACGGAATTAAATAAATATGCGAAAGACGTAAATTAAAGAAACTGATCAATAATGCGGAAATCAACATATGCCTCTACCCAAGAACTGGTGTCACATTATTCATGAACTTCTAAGAGTACTAAATACAACCATTTGAAAGAAAAATATAAACTGTTTGTCTCGAAAACATGAGATAACAGACTGAAATAAAAGATAGAGGAGACGTCGAGCCTGCGGACGCCTGCAAGGCTACCTCGGTGTCTCACTGGACTGAAGGCTGGCTCCTGCGCTACTGTTGCTGTCCAAGACCTGGATCTTTGCAAAAGAGCATAGAGTGTAGTATCAGCACAACCGACCTCATGTGCTGGTAAGTGTCCAGCCTAACCTCGGCGAAGTAGTGACGAGGCTAGGACCAGACTCCAAATAAACCTGTGCAGTTCATATATATACATATACAACGGAAAAAAGATACAGGAATAACCAGTCAATGCGGGAAGGGGAAACATGTTGTGGGGGTGAATATAGTTCCGAATAGAAAGACATCAAGTAAGGATGGAAACAACATAACTAGAATATCAACAAGGAAGCAGAAATCAACAATTTGCACGGCATCACCCTTCATGCTTTTACTCTCGTTCTGAACAAAACAATACACGGCATCACCCTTTGTGCTTTACGCTCTTCCTCACCCAAACAACAATCACAAGGCAAATAGGCTAAGGAAATCTATAAACTCGAAGTAAATCAAATAACAACAAGTAATGAAAGAAACAATATGGCTCGGATTTCAATAATGAATCAGAAACCAACAAATGCACGGCATCACCCTTCGTGCTTTTACTCTCGTCCTCACCAAAGCAATCATATAATAAAAAAAATGTGCACGACATCACCCTTCGTGCTTTTACTCTCTTTCCTCACCATATAATCAAGAAAATTGGCATGGAATGGTACATCGTGCTGCACGGCATCACCCTTCATGCTTTATCACTCTTTCCTCACAATAGCAAACAATGCACGACATCACCCTTCGTGCTTTATCGCTCTTCCTCACCCAAACAACAATCACAAACAAGGGGCAAGAGATTAAACAAATAATAATAATATAAATCCTGGCAAGGGAATACAATTAAACAGCTAAGTCCTGACAAGGGAACAATATCAATAAATCTCAAAGACATTAACTCTTTCTCTTTCTTTCACTTCTTACTTTATAACTCACTTTAACACTTGAGCCAATGCTCCAAAGGGTTCCATTTATCTCATATACTTTCACAATTCGTATTACCACTCAAGACAATGCTTCTCGAAGTTCAATATCACAATTTCTTTCACATGCTTTTTACAACATATATAAATCATCATTAAGGCATGAAAGATACAAAAAGGTTAGAATATCCGCAATATAAAGACTCACGGTCATGGTAGACACCAACGTATAGATACTCGTCACCTTGCCTATACGTCATACTCGACAATTAGCACGTAGCAAATAAGACTCAACTCCTAATCCCTCAAGCTAAAGTTAGACCAAACACTTACCTCGAAACTTTGAACACCACTCAAGCCTCAATTATAGCTTTACTCCCTTGATTCCACCACCAATCTGCTCGAATCTAGTCACAAGTTACTTAATTACATCAATAAGTGCTAAATGAATCAACCCCAATGCATGAAAATGAGTTTTCCCAAAGTTTTACCCAAAATGTCAAAAATCACCTCGGGCCCACGTGGTCGAAACCCGAGGTTCGGACCAAAACCATATTACCCATTCACCCACAAATACAAATGTATAATTTGTTTTGAAACCGAACCTCAAATTGAGGTCCAAATCCCCAATTTTTGGAAAACCTAGGTTCTACCCAAAACACCCAATTTTCCCCATGAAAATCTTTGACTTTAAGTTGAAAACATGTTAAAAGATGTTAATGATTGAAGAAAACTAGTTAAAAATGACTTACTATTGATTTGGAGAAGAAAGGTTGTTTAAAATATCGCCTCTTATGTTTTTGGGGTTTTGAAAAGTGAAAAATAACTGAAAATCCCGTTTATTTATACCCCTCTCAGACCTTTACCGCGACCGCATAAAAAGGACTGCGGCCGCGGAGCCTCCATCGCGCCCCGCACAAAGGTGACCGCGGCCGTGCTGGCCCCTTCGCGGTCACACGTGATTTCTCGCGGACCGCACTAAAGGGTTCATAGGCCTGCAACTTACTGAACTTGTAACATCTGACTTTCTAAGCCTAAGGCATCCCGGAACCTACTCGAACTTTCCCGAGCCCTCGAAACTCCAACCCAAGTACACAAACAACCTCAAAAATGTCCTACGGACATTTTCGTGTCATCAAATTACCAAAATAACATCACGAGCATCGAATTAAACCTCGAGATCAATGAAATTTCTCAAAACTCTTCTAAACATCACATTTCTCAATTAAGGTCCGGATCGCACCAAACGACATCCGTTTTTAACCAAATTTCACAAGAATGACTCAAGTCGTATATAAGACATGTGGCGGGTGCCGAAACCAAAATACGGCCCCGATACCAACTCGTTCTAATAAAATTTCATTTCAATTTCCTTGGACATTTTCGGAAAAACTATTTCCTTAAAAAAATTCACTTCTCGGGCTAGGGACCTCAGATTCTGATTCCGGGCATACGCCCGAGTCCCATATTTTCCACACGCCCTCCGGGACCGTCAAATCACGGGTCTGGGTCTGTTTACCCAAAATGTTGACCGAAATCAAATTTTTTCATTTTAACATCAAAACTTAGCATTTTTCACAAAATTTCATATTTAAGCTTTCCGGCTATGCGTCCGGACTGCACACACAAATTGAAGAGACTCTAAATAAGGTTTTCAAGGCCTCAAAAGCACATAATAGGTAAGAAAACAGGTGATGACCCTTTGGGTCGTCACATTCTCCACCTCTAAAATAACCGTTCGTTCTCGAACGGACAGAAGAAGGAAGTACCTGAGTCGGGGAATATGTGAGGATAACGGTTCCGCATGTCGGACTCGGACTCCCAGGTTGATGCCTTAGGAGGCTGACCTCTCCAGTGAACATGAACAGAAGGGAAACTCTTGGATCTCAACTGACGAACCTGACGGTCTAGAATAGCTACCGGCTCTTCCTCGTAGGACAAGTCCTTGTTTAACCGAACAGTGCTGAAATCTAACACGTTGGATGGATCACCATGATACCTCCGAAGCATGGACACATGGAACACTAGATGCACGACTGATAAGCTCGGCGGCAATGCAAGTCTATAATCCACCTTTCCCACTCGATCAAGAATCTCAAATGGACCAATGAACCTAGGGCTAAGCTTGCCCTTCTTCCCAAATCTTGTCACGCCCTTCATAGGGGACACTCAGAGCAATACCCGCTCACCAACCATAAAAGCCACATCTCAAACCTTATGATCTGCAAAGCTCTTTTGCCTGGACTGAGCTGTACGAAGCCTATCCTGAATGATCCTAACCTTGTCCAGAGCCTCCTAAACTAGATCCGTACCCAACAACCGAGCCTTTCCTGGCTCGAACCATCCAACCAGAGATCGACACCGCCTACCATATAAAGCCTCATAATGAGCCATCTAGATACTCGACTGGTAGTTGTTGTTGTAAGCAAACTCTGCTAAAGGAAAAAAATGATCCCACGAACCTCCAAAGTCAATAACACAAGCTCGGGGCATATCCTGCAATATCTGAATAGTCCGCTCGGACTGCCCGTCCGTCTAAGGATGAAATGTTGTACTCAACTCAACCTGGGTGCCCAACTCTCGCTGAATTGCTCTCCAGAAATGTAAAGTAAACTGCGTACCTCAGTCCAAAATGATAGATACCAGCACACCATAAAGGCGAACAATCTCCCGAATATCGATCTCAGCTAACTTCTCAAATGAATAGGAGACTTCCATAGGAATGAAATGTGCTGACTTGGTCAGCCTATCAACAATGACCCAAACTACGTCGAACTTCTTCCGAGTCAGCGAAAGTCCAGTAATGAAGTCCATAGTGATCCACTCCCACTTCCACTCGGGAAGCTCAATCCTCTGAAATAAACCACCAGGCCTCTAATGCTCATACTTAACTTGCTGACAATTCAAACACCGGGCCACATATGCAACAATATCCTTCTTCACTCTATGCCACCAATAATGCTGCCACAAATCCTGATACATCTTCGCGGTGCCCGGATGAATAGAATACTGGGAACTATGGGCCTCCTCTAAAACCAACTCTCGAAGCCCATCCATATTAGGCACACAAACTCGACCCTGCAATCTCAAAACTCCATCAGTATCTAAGGTAACCTGCTTGGCACCTCCACACTGCACCGTGTCTCTAAGGACACACAAATGGGGATCATCAAACTGCCGATCACGGATACGCTCTAATAACGAAGAACACGCAACCATGCAAGCTAATACCCGACTAGGCTCAGAAATATCCAACCTCATGAATCGATTGGCTAAGGCCTGAACATCCAAAGCAAGCGGCCTCTCACCGACTGGTATATAAGCAAGACTGCCCATACTGACTGACTTTCTACTCAAAGCATCGTCCACTACATTGGCCTTCCCCGGGTGATATAAGATAGTGATGTCATAATCCTTCAACAAGTCCAACCACCTCCTCTGCCTCAAATTCAACTCCTTTTGCTTGAACAAATACTGAAGACTCTTGTGATCGTTGAACACCTCACATGCCATGCCATACAGATAATGCCTCTAGATCTTCAATGCGTGAACAATGGCTACCAACTCCAAATCATGAACCAGATAGTTCTTCTCATGAATCATCAACTGCCTCGAAGAATAGGCAATGACCTTGCCATCTTGCATCAACACTGCACCAAGCCCAATATGGGAAGCATCACAATAGACCGTGTAAGGCCCTGAACCCATGGGTAATACTAACACCGGTGCCGTAGTCAGAGCTGTCTTGAGCCTCTAAAATCTCGCCTCACACTCGTCCGACCATCTGAACTAGGCACCCTTCTGGGTCAACCTGGTCATCGGGGCTGCGATAGATGAGAACCCCTCCACGAACCGACAATAGTAGCCTGCCAATCCCAAGAAACTCCGAATATCTGTAGCTGATACTGGTCTAGGCCAGTTCTTGACTGCTTCAATCTTCTTCGGGTCAACCTGAATACCCTCTGACTATCATTAAGAGTTTGAAGAACCACTCTGAGATGTAGCTCGTTCTCTTCGTGGCTGTGAGAATATACTAGAATATCATCAATGAAGACTATCACGAACGAGTCCAAATAAGGCCTGAACACTCGGTTCATCAAATCCATAAAAGTTACTGGGGCATTTGTCAACCCGAATGACATAACCAAGAACTCATAATGCCCGTACCAAATGCGGAATGCTGTCTTAGGTCATCCGATTGATGGTAGCTAGATCTCAAGTTAATCTTTGAAAATACCTTGGCACCCTGAAGCTGAGCGAACAAATCATCAATCCTCGACAGTTGATACTTATTATTGATGGTGACCTTGTTCAACTATCGGTAATCAATGCACATTCTCATCGAACCATCCTTTTTCTTGACAAACAATACCGGCGCACCCCAAGGAGAAATGATGGGCCTAATGAAACCCTTCTCAAGCAAGTCTTGCAACTGCTCCTTCAACTCTTTTAGCTCTGGCGGGGCCATGCAATATGGCAGAATAGAAATGGGCTGAGTGTCCGGAACCAAATCGATGCAGAAATCAATATCCCTATAGTGGCATACCCGGCAGGTCTAAAGGGAAAACATCAGGAACCTCACGAACCACGGGCACCGAATCAATAGAGGGAACCTCAGCACTGGAATCACGAACATAAGCAAAATAGGCCAAACACCTCTTCTCGACCATATGCCGAGCCTTCACGTACGAGATAACTCTGCAGGTAGAATAACCAAGAGTCCCTCTCCACTTTAAATGGGGCAAATCCGATAAGGCTAAGGTCACAATCTTGGCGTGACAGTCCAAGATGGCGTGGTACGGGGATAACCAGTCCATCCCCAATATAACATCGAAGCCGACTATGTCTAACAACAACAAATCAACACGGGTCTCAAGACCCCCAACCACCACAATACAAGAACGATGAACTCGATCGACCATAATAGAATCACCCACCGGTGTAGATACATAAACATAAATACTCAATGAATCACTAGGCATGACCAGGTACAATGCAAAATAAGATGACACATACAAATACGTAGACCCTGGATCAAATAGCACTGAAGCATCTCTATCATAAACCAGAATGATATCTGTAATGACTACATCTGAAGCCTCAGCCTCGTGCCTAGCTGGAAGGGCGTAACATCGGGGCTGTGCCCCGCCACCCTGAACTACTTCTCTGGGACGACCTACTGCTGGCCGGCCTCCACCTCTGGCGGCCTGAGCTCCATCTCTTGAACCTCTACATCTACCTATAGCACCTCTACCCCCACTCTAACTGGCTGGGTGGGCTGTGGAACGCCTGGTGCCTGTACCATAGCACGAGAACCCTAATGGTGAGAGACTGGTGCTCGAGGGTAAAACTTGGCAATGTGACCGGGATCATCACAAGTATAACAAGCCCTTAGATGCTGAAGCTGCTGGCCCTATCGACCTGAATGATCACCTCGAAAACTCTAAAGCGGCGGTGCACTGATGAGAGCTGGTGGTGCACTGTAAGGCTGCTGATCAGAATAGTGCGTCTGAGAACCATGACCACCTGAAGTACCATGAGAGACTTGGAGAGCTAACTGAAAAGGCCGAGGAGGATGGCCTCTACTATATGAATCTCTACCTCCAGACGAGGTACAACTGAATCTGCCTGAATGGCAGGGCCTCTTATCCGACCCATGACCACCTCCATGTGACAGAGCCATCTCAACTCTGCGGGCCACATTGGCCGCCTCCTGGAAAGTGATCTTACTCCTAACCTCCTTGGCCATCTGAAGATGAAACGGCTAAATATGACCATCAATAAACCTCCTCACCCTCTCTCTCGGAGGGAAGTATGACAAGAGCACGACGATCTAGATCGATAAACCTGGTCTCATACTGGGTGACCGTCATGGAACCCTGTTGGAGGCGCTCAAACTGCCTTCGAAAGGCATTTCTTTGAGTCACGAGGAGAAACTTCTCCAAAAACAATGCTATGAACTACTCCCAAGTCAAAGATGGAGAACCGATTGGTCTAGCTAAGCAATAATCCCTCCACCAAGTCTTGGCGGATCCAAACAGACGAAAGGTAGAAAAATCAACACCATTGGTCTCAACGATCCCCATGTTTCGAAGAACTTCGTGACAACTATCCAGATAATCCTAGGGATCCTCAGTAGATGCACCGCTGAATGTAGAAGTGAAGAGCTTGGTGAACCTATCTAGCCTCCACAAAGCATCGGCGGATATAGTTGCTCCATCGCCGATCTTAGATACTACACTCGGCTGAACTGCCACAACTGGTTGAACTGCTGGAACCTGAACTTGGGGAGCTACCTGCTCTGGAGTGCGCGTAGCAGGAGTCTGAGCCCCCCTCCAGCCTGAGAAGTGGCTGGTGCTACAGAAAGCAAACCCGCTAGGGTGACACTCTCCATGAGGCCCACCAATCGGACCAGAGTATCCTGAAGAACTGGGGTGGCAATGAACCTCTTTGGGACCTGAACTGGGCCTACCGAAACTGCTAGGGCCGGAACCTCCTCCTCAAAATCAACCTGACGCTCCGCCACTGGTGCTGCTGCTCGGGGCTGAGCTCTTCCCCTACCTCGGCTTCTAGCACGACCTCAACCTTGCCCTCTGCCTCTAGTGGGAGCTGCTGCTGGGGGCTCGGGTTGCTGAGCGGTAGATAAGGAAGCGCGTGTTCTCGCCATCTGCGATAGAACAGACTAGAAATCCAATTAACATTTGAGGAATAAATCTGCACGACAAGAAAGAACAAGTGAGAAATTTTCCTAACTCTATAGCCTCTGGAGGATAAGTACAGACGTCTCCGTACCGATCCCTCAAACTCTACAGAGCTTGTTCGTGAGTTGTGAGACCTATGCAACCTAGAGCTCTGATACCAACTTGTCACGACCTGGATTTCCCACCCTCGGGAGTCGTGATGGCGCCTACTAATGTGAGCTAGGCAAGCCAATTCTTAACTGCTAGTTCATTAACAAATTACTTCTTTTGACAATTATTAGTAATATCATGAAAACAACGGAAGTTAAATAAATATGCAGAAAAAGTAAATTAATGAAACTGAACAATAATGCGGAAATCAACATATGCCTCTACCCAAGAAGTGGTGTCATATTACTCACGAACTTCTAAGAGTACTAAATACAACTGTTTGAAAGAAAAATATAAACTGTTTGTCTCGGAAACATGAGATAACAGACTGAAATAAAAGATAGAGGAGACGCCGGGCTTGCGGACGCCTGCAAAGCTACCTCGGTGTCTCACTAGACTGAAGGCTGGCTCCCGCGCTACTGCTACTGTCCAAGACCTGGATATGTGCATAAGTGCACAAAGTGTAGTATCAGCACAACCGACCCCATGTGCTGGTAAGTGTACAGCCTAACCTCGGCGAAGTAGTGACGAGGCTAGCACCAGTCTCCAAATAAACATGTGTAGTTCATATATATACATATACAGTGGAAAAGAGATATAGGAATAACCAGTCAATGCGGGAAGGGGAAACATGCTGTGGGGGTTAATATAGTTCTGAATAGAAAGGCATCAAGTAAGGAAGGAAACAACATAACTAGAATATCAACAAGGAAACAGAAATCAACAATTTGCACGGCATCACCCTTCGTGCTTTTACTCTCGTTCTCACCAAAACAATACATGGCATCACCCTTCGTGCTTTACGCTCTTCCTCACCCAAACAATAATCACAAGGCAAATATGGTAAGGAAATCTATAAACTCGAAGTAAATCAAATAACAACAAGTAATGAAAGAAACAATATGAATCGGATTTTAATAATGAATCAGACACCAACAAATACACGGCATCACCCTTTGTGCTTTTACCCTCGTACTCACTGAAGCAATCATATAATAAAAAAATGTGCATGGCATCACCCTTCGTGCTTTTACTCTCTTTCCTCACCATATAATCAATAAAATCAGCATGGAATGGTATATCGTGCTGCACGACATCACCCTTCATGGTTTATCACTCTTTCCTCACAATAGCAAACAATGCACGGCATCACCCTTCGTGCTTTATCGCTCTTCCTCACCCAAACAACAATCACAAACAAGGGGCAAGGGATTAAAAAAATTATTATAATAGAAATTATACAGCTATGTCCCGGCAAGGGAACAATATCAATAAATCTCAACATCCCGGCAAGGGAGATAATCAACAAAGAAACAAGCATCCCGGTAAGGGAACAATTCAATAGCTCTTTCTCTTTCTTTCACTTCTTACTTTATAACTCACTTTACCACTTGATCCAATGCTCCAAAGGGTTGCATTTATCTTATATACTCTTACAATTCGTATTACCACTCGAGACAATGCTTCTCGAAGTTCAAAGATTACAATTTCTTTCACATGCTTTTTACAACATATAGAAATCATCATTAAGGCATGAAAAATACAACAAGATCAGAATATCTGCAATATAAAGACTCACGGTCATGGTAGACACCAACGTATAGATACTCGTCACCTTGCCTATACGTCGTACTCGACAATTAACATGTAGCAAATAAGACTCAATTCCTAATCCCTCAAGCTAAGGTTAGACCAAACACTTACCTCTAAGCTTTGAACATCACTCAAGCCTCAATTATAGCTTTACCCCCTTGATTCCACCACCAATTTGCTCGAATCTAGTCACAAGTTACTTAATTACATCAATAACTGAAACTCAAGCCTCTTATGTTTTGAACACCACAAGTTACTTATAGCTTTGAACACCACTCAAGCCTATAAATAACTGTCACAAGTTACTTATAGCTTTGAACACCACTCAAGCCTCTTATGTTTTTGGAGTTTTGAAAAGTGAAAAATAACTGAAAATCCGGTTTATTTATACCCCTCTCAGACCTTTACCGCGACCGCATAAAAAGGACTGCGGTCGCGGAGCCTCCACCGCGCCCCGTACAAAGGTGACCGCGGCCGCGCTGGCCCCTTCGCGGTCACACGTGATTTCTCGCGGACCGCACTAAAGGGTTCAGAGGCCTGCAACTTACTGAACTTGTAACATCTGACTTTCTAAGCCTAAGGCATCCCGGAGCCTACTCGAACTTTCCCGAGCCCTCGAAACTCCAACCCAAGTACACAAACAACCTCAAAAATGTCCTACGGACATTTTCGTGTCATCAAATTACCAAAATAACATCACGAGCATCGAATTAAACCTCGAGATCAATAAAATTTCTCAAAACTCTTTTAAACATCACATTTCTCAATTAAGGTCCGAATTGCATCAAACGACGTCCGATTTTAACCAAATTTCACAAGAATGACTCAAGTCATATATAAGACCTATGCCAGGTGCCGGAACCAAAATACGGGCCCGATACCAACTCGTTCTAATCAAATTTCATTTCAATTTCCTTAGACATTTTTAGAAAAATAATTTCCTTAAAAAAATTCACTTCTCGGGAAAGGGACCTCGGATTCTGATTCCGGCATACGCTCGAGTCCCATATTTTCCTACGGACCCTCCGGGATCGTTAAATCACGGGTCCAGGTCCGTTTACCCAAAATGTTGACCGAAGTCAAATTTATTCATTTTAACATTAAAACTTAGCATTTTTCACAAAATTTCATATTTAAGTTTTTCGGCTATGCGCCCGGACTACGCACACATATCGAAGCGACTCTAAATGAGGGTTTCAAGGCCTCAGAAGCACTTATTGGGTAAGAAAACAGGTGATGACCCTTTGGGTCATCACACGATGACATACCTTACAAGTGCCAAGCTCAGCACATGTGACACTGCAAAATCATTATGGAGAAAAGCACGATTGGGCCACACAAATATCATGCAGGGTGCGAACCTCTCTACCCTGCATGGTTGGAGGATAATCTAAAAGGAGCGGTGATACCGGGGACTGGTCGACGGAATAGAATCATAGACGAGGAAGATGAAGCCCAAGTCAAATACAACGGGCAGCGCAAGAGAGTCCATGACTCTGAGAATGAGCATCGGGAGATACATGAGAGGAACGTGGGGTTGATCGAGGAATGGAAAGAGATGACCATCATTTCCAACAGAAAACTGGAATACCTGGAGTGAGGAATAGTGGAACTAGAGGGCAAAGTCATAAAAACGGTTGAGAACAGTCAGAATGCTGAAGGAGCCGAGGGAGGACATCTGGCCCGAGCCTACTTGCTTCTTGGACTGCGCGAGCTGGGAGATCTGTTTGATGGAGTCCGGAAGATAGAATCTGGGGAACGTCCTTCTGGGACTAAATAGATTAGATTTACTTGCTTTTCATAAAATGTAATAAGACCAAGTGCCAGTAGTGACTTGTCTTTTTCTTTTTCATTATGCTAGTGTCATTTTTTTTTGGATTCGCCTACTTTTATATTATGAAATGAAGCATTTATTGGCATTCGAAATTTTCCAAATTTATTTATCGCTAGGCCTACCTCAAGCGTAATGAGGCTCCCAAATTAGGATACGAGTTTATATCCCGCACTATGTGTTTAAATACTGCAAATATTTCAGAATCCCCACTAACTTGTTACCTTTTGTTTGTTTATTATTATTATTATTATTATTATTATTATTATTATTATTATTATTATTATTATTATTATTATTATTATTATTATTATTATTATTATTATTATTATTATTATTATTATTATTACAATTATTATTATTATTCCCATACCCATAGGTTGGTTCATCCATACTGGCCTCATCAGCATATCATACCAGACCCAGAGGCCGTCCACCTCCTCCTCCTCCAAACAACACAAAAAACAGAGGGAAATCAAAGATGGATGACTTAAGTGGGATACAAAAGGAAAACATTGAGAACACATAGACTTTCGATGGCCATAGTACTCCAGCCCCGAATGACCTGGTTTTGAGACTTGAACAAAAGATACTAGAACTGCAAGGAGAACTTGAGCAGGTCTGCAATTTGGCAAATTTGTCACTCACCCTCAATGTCCCTAATATCCACCAACAGAACACAAAGAACCCAACAACTCCACAAAACACACAAAACCAATAGCCGCAAAATCCTACCATACCAAATCAATACACTACTCCACCACAAAATATCAATCCATTGCCGATACCAACTCCACCACAACAACATCAACCAAGCTCGTATCCACTGACCACCACTTACCACACTCCCCAAAATACACCACCACTCATTCCTGATCCACAAAACTCCACCAATGACCATCACTATACCCAGGTTCCTATCACCCATCAGAGCAACCACATATACGTGGAAACTATACCACATTCTACCCAACCAATCTCCTATGTACCAGAACCCTTCGAAAAGGACCTGCTCATTAAGAACGTGGCTCAATAACTCAAGAAGTTAACAAGTCGAGTTCAAGGTATTGAAGGTGATAGGGGGATAGATGGTTTGAATTATGAAAATCTGTGCATGCAGCCCAATGTGGAATTGCCAGAGGGGTACAAACCTCCCAAGTTCGAAATGTTCGATGGTACGGGTGATCCCAGGGTTCACTTAAGGACTTATTGTGACAAGCTTGTGAGGGTTGGAAAAGATGAAAAGATTTGAAAGAAGCTCTTTATGAGGAGTCTTAATAGGGACGCATTGTCTGGTATATTAGCCAAAACCCCAAGAAATGGTCTAGTAGGATGAGCATGGCGTCAGATTTCATGGACCGATTCAGGTTCAACACAGAAAATGCACCTGATGTTTTCTACATTCAGAATCTCAAGAAGAAACCTACTAAGACCTTTCGCAAATATGCTACTCGTTGGAGGTCGGAAGCCGTCAAGGTCAGGCCCTCTTTGGACAAAGAACAGATGAATAAGTTCTTCGTCAGAGCACAAGATCTGCAATATTATGAAAGGTTGATAGTTATCAAAAATCTCAAATTCTCTGATATCATCAAACTCGGGGAAAAGATCAAGGAAGGAATCAAGAGCGAAATGGTAATAAATTTCGAGGCACTACAAGCCACGAACAAGGCACTCGAGTCAGGTGGCATATCGAAGAAAAGAGAGGTTGGGGCAGTAATGGTGGCCCAAGGCCCAAAAACTCTAGTCACATACCAAACACCCCTACCCGTATACCAAACACCTCCACTGACATACCAAACACCTCCACCTATATACCAAGCATCTCCACCCACATACTAAGCATCACCACCTACATATCAACCCTCATCTCCCAGATATTCTCAACTAGCCACTGTCCATCACACCTATAATTCCCAACCATCCCACTTCCAATCACTACCAAATTGCCAATATTATCCAAGACCAAGACCCAATTTCGACTGCAAGCCACCCAGACAATACACCACCATTGCTCAGCCCATCGACCAATTGTATGAAAGGCTAAAGGCTGCAGGTTATGTCACTCTTATTCCGCTTTGGCGCTAGAAAATCCATCTCAATGGGTCAATCCAAACAAAACATGTGCATACCACTCCGGTATGAAAGGGAATACCACTGCTAAGTGCCAAACATTAAAGGATAAGATCCAGACACTCATCGATAACAAGGTCATCCAAGCGAAGGAAGCCGCACCCAATGGTAGCAACAATCCCCTCCCTG
The DNA here is from genome assembly GCF_000715075.1 of Nicotiana tabacum. Classification (NCBI taxonomy): domain Eukaryota; kingdom Viridiplantae; phylum Streptophyta; class Magnoliopsida; order Solanales; family Solanaceae; genus Nicotiana; species Nicotiana tabacum. Next base: position 226,825,833 of record NC_134101.1, read on the forward strand.
ATCACAAAGGTGACGGTGTACATGTTATAGAAACAAATGAGGAATGGGACCCTGAGGGATCAATCAGGCTTATCCGAGAAGGGAGATGACTTTAAGGTTGCAGTTACACTTACTCCTATCGTGATTCAGACTCCGGCACCCATTGACGTTGAGGTAATTGGATCAATTCCATTCGAGGTGGAAGTAGCTCCGCCCGCAGCCACCTCCGCTCCATTTGAAGTAGAAGTGGTCACACCTTTTACCGTGATGGTGTCAACCACACCCCATTCAACTCAAAGGAAATACCCTGAGATTATGTTGCCGAGGCTCGATAAAAAGGGAAGATTAAGATAGAGAAACCTGACACCGCACAAGGGATGACTAGATAGAAGAGTATATACACCTGAGCACCTGGGAGGTTCGAGTAAGGATGCTATTGCTAGACAACCTATCATTAAGTCCGGATCGGATGACTTGTGGAGGAAAGTACAGGCGAAAGAATATTATATTGTTGATCATCTGAACAAAGTCCCTGCTCAAATATCCATCCTGTCACTACTACAGAATTCAAAGGCACACAAGAATGCCTTGATGAAAGTACTAAGCGAGGCTTATGTACCCAATAATATCACTGGTGGAGAAATGGCCAATATGGTCGGACAGGTGCTGGAGAGCCATAAGATTATCTTCCTTGAAGATGAGCTACTGCCCCAAGGTCTGAATCACAATCGAGCACTTCATATTACGGTACAATTTGAAGACAAACTCGTTGCCAAGGTCCTGGTTGATGGAGGTTCTAGTCTGAATATTTGTCTACTGGATACCCTGAAAAGGTTGGACAAAGGTTTCCATGAAATACGTACCGGAAGTATGAATGTGAAACCTTTCGATGGGTCCTAGAGGGCCGCAATCGGAGAGATCAACCTTTGATTGTAGATGGGGCCAACTTGGTTCGACGTTGAATTCCAAGTTCTTGACATACAAGCCTCATATAATCTTTTGTTGGGCCGCCCATGGATCCATGCTGCTAGAGCCGTACCCTTCACACTATATCAAGTTCATAAATTCAAATGGAACCGCCAAGAGGTAATCATTCATGGAGACGGGAGTAATCCTATATACACCAGTCAAACCATCCCGGCCATTGGAGATAGAAGAAGGCTGGGAGGAGAAACCTATCACCACATTGAATGGGTCAATGCCGTCGAGAAAGATAAATGGTGGAGCAACAAAATAGAGAGCATACTAGCATGTTCCGGATATGAACTCGGCAAAGGATTGGGAATGAACCTTTAGGGTATCACCAAGCCAATACGGATGAAAAATCATGGTACCACTTTTGGGCTCAGATACCAGTATACATGGCAGGAATACAGGGAATGGTTGCATCCATGGCGTGGACCGTATTACCCTCTCGAGCAACCGATAACCCGTTTGGAACAGGATTTCCATCAGGCGGATACAATATGGGAACTGCTGAAGAAGAAGCACTGGCTAGGTTGAAGGATTTGTTCTTGGAAGATGAGGATATGGACTGCAGTGCCATAATTGAGGAGGAGGAGGAGGAAGAAGGCCTCTCCATTCAGTTTGTGGAAAAGGGAGCCGTTCTTAGGAACTGGACCGTTACACCATTCCGAGCTCGCCGAGTCCCTGGGTAGCTTGGCAGAATTTATAGTCATTCTAGGCATTTTAAATTTTCAGCAATTTTGGTTTTAAGATTTCTTTGTTTCAAAATAAATGATCGATTCATCGAGCCAGGCTTTGTTTGAATAATTTTAATCAAATGCATTTATCTTTTATCATTATTCATTACTATTTTATATACTTTTCCTTTCTACAGTGTTATTATTACTTTTCCTGATGAACCAATGGCTGTGACATGTAATGAGGTAACACAACATGAGAATAGTGACTCAGAGGAAGAAGATGAGATACCCGAGGAAATTGTCAGGGAAGTTGAGAACTTTGAGAACAAGCCTAAATCCAACTTGGACGAAACAGAAGCAGTAAATTTGGGAGACGCCGAGACCGTCAAAGAAACCCGTATCAGCATTCACTTGTCACCAGTAGGGAAGTAAGAATACATCCATTTTCTAAAGGAATATGAGGGTATCTTCGCATGGTTCGTATGACGATATGACCGGTTTAAGCACATCTATATTAGCTCACAAGTTTCCTACCAGCCCTATGTGTCCGCCAGTCAAGCCAAAAACTCCGAAAATTCAAACTGGACATGTGTTTGAGAATCAAGGAGGAAGTTTCCAAGCAGATCAAAGCCAAAGTTCTCAGGGTGGTTGAGTACCCAACATGGTTAGCTAATATTGTGCTAGTTTCAAAGAAAGACGAGAAGGTCTGAGTATGTGTTGATTATCAGGATTTAAACAAAGCAAGTCCCAAAGACGACTTCCCACTACCAAATATATACATCCTGATCGATAACTGCGCCAAGCATGAGCTCCAATCTTTGTAGATTATTTCGCAGGTTATCACCAGATCTAGATGGATGAAGAAGATGCCGAGAAGACAAGTTTTATTACGCCTTGGGGAGTATACTGTTACAAGATGATGCCATTCGATCTGAAGAATGCTGGAGCTACTTACATGAGGGCCATGACAACCATTTTCCATTATATGATACACAAAGAAATAGAGGTATATGTGGACGACGTCATCATCACATCCAAGAGAGTCGCAGATCACATAACAGACTTTAGGAAATTCTTCGATAGGTTCAGGAGGTACAATTTGAGGTTGAACCCCGCAAAGTGTGTATTCGGGGTTCCTGCACGAAAGTTATTGGGATTCATTGTCAGTCGCCGAGGGATCAAACTGGATCCGACTAAAGTCAAAGCTATTCAGGAGTTACCACCACCCAAAAGTAAGAAGGACATGATGAGCTTCCTAGGGAGGCTCAACTACATCAGTCGATTTATAGCACAGTCCACAGTAATATGTGAACCTATCTTCAAGATGCTGAGGAAAGATGCCGAAACAAGTTGGACCGAGGATTTTCAGAAAGCTTTTGACAAGATTAAGGAATACCTGTCCACACCGCCAGTTCTGGTCCCGCCAGAACTAGGACGACCTTTGCTGTTTTATCTATCCGTGTTAGATGGGGTCTTTGGATGTGTTTTGGGACAACATGATGAGACAGGAAGAAAGGAGCAAGCCATATATTACCTGAGTAAGAAATCCACACCTTATAAAGCCCGATATTCTCAACTTGAAAGCACTTGTTGTGCTCTGACCTGGACAGCCCAGAAGTTGAGGCATTATTTTTGTGCCTACACTACATACCTCATATCCAGGGATGGATCCCCTGAAGTACATCTTTTGGAATCCCATGCCTACTGGGAAGTTGGCTAAATGTCAGATAATACTGAGTGAGTTCAACATCGTTTATGTAACTCAAAAGGAAGTCAAGGGACAAGCATTGGCAGATGACCTCGCCGAAAATCCAGTGGGAAGAGAATACGAACCCTTGAAAATGTATTTTCCTGATGAAGAAGTATCATTCGTAGGAGAAGACAATACTGAAGTATATGACGGTTGGAGGATGTTCTTTGACGGGGCCGCAAATTTCAAAGGAGTAGGCTTTGGAGCAGTTTTGGTGTCAGAAACGGGTCGGCATTATCCCGTATCTACTAAACTCAGATTTCCCTGTACCAACAACATGGCAGAATATGAGGCCTGCATACTAGGGCTCAACATGGTAGTCGACATGAACATTCAAGAGTTGTTGGTGATAGGTGATTCAGATTTGCTTGTGCACCAGGTGCATGGAGAATGGGATACCAAGAATTCCAAGATATTTCCATATCTGCACCATGTGCAGGAATTGAAAAGGAGGTTCACAAAGATAGAATTCCAATATATGCCCAGAATTTAGAATGAGTTCGCCGACACATTAGCCATTTTGTCATCAATGATACAACATCTAGATAAGAACTATATTGATCCCATCCTGGTGAGGAGTCATAATCAGCCGGCATATTGTGCTCACGTCGAGGAACAAGTCAATGGAAAACCATGGTTCCATGACATCAAGGAGTACCTATCAAAAGGAGAATACCCGGAGCATGCAAATCACATTCAAAAATGCACGCTCCGGAGAAGTCAAATCACTTCTTCCACAGCAGAGGGAACTTGTACAGAAGAACTCTAGATTTGTGTTTGCTAATGTGTGTCGACGCAAAGGAAGCTTCTAAACTACTTGAGGATGTGCATGCTAGGATATGTGGCCCTCACATGAATGGTTTCGTTCTGTCCAAGAAGGTACTCAGGGTAGGTTACTTTTGGATGACCATGGAGACGGATTGTATTCATTATGCCCGAAAATGCTTTCAATGTCAAATGCATGCCGACATGATAAAAGTGTCACCAAACGAGCTCAATGGAACAAGCTCACCTTGGCCATTCGCCGCTTGGGGAATGGATGTTATTGGTCCAATCAAGCCTACTACTTCGAACGGACACCAGTTTATTCTGGTAGCCATTGACTACTTCACAAAATAGGTAGAAGATGCATCTTACAAAGCTGTAACCAAGAAGGTCATCGCAGATTTTGTCAAGGATCGTATCGTTTGCTGATTCGGGGTTTCTGATTCCTTCTTTAAGAGTCATACAGGAAGCTGAACTCAGTGATGTGGAATGGATAAGAATCCGCTATGAACAGTTGGCCCTTATCGATGGAAAGAGGATGAAGGCAGTATGTCATGGCCAACTGTATCAAAATAGAATGTCCAGAGCTTTCAACAAAAAAGTCAAACCAAGGCAGTTCGCACCAGGACAACTGGTATTGAAGAAGATTTTTACATACCAAGATGAAGCCAAAGGGAAATTCTCTCATAACTGGCAAGGTTCGTATATGGTTCACAGAGTACTAACAGGAGGAGCACTCATACTTGCAGAGATGGATGAAAAATTTTGGCCAAAATCGATTAATTCAGACATAGTCAAGAGATATTATGCCTAGATTATTTCACATTTCTTTCCTGATGTAATTGCAGTACGCTTGACCTGATTCCCATTTAAGAGGGGATACGTAGGCAACCTTATGGGTTCGGTCATATCATAATAAAGTTTTCATTTCCACCAAAATCAAAACTGGGGCAGAATTTTGAGGAGGGTCCTCAAAATTCCGGAGTAAGTCCAGCCAACGCCATCACATGTTATGAAGCCAATAATCAGTCAAGAACTAGGGAAGAATTTTGTGAAGGATTCTCAAAATTCCGAAGAAAATTCAGCGAGGTCTGCCATTCGCAAACGGTTACAAAACATCTACCAAACTGGGGCAGAATTTTAAGGAGGACCCTCAAAATTCCAATATAAGAGAGCTGCAATGCCTTTGAAATGTGTTACAGTCGCTAGTTCATCAAAGTTACTTGATATATAAAAAATGATCCTATTTTTATCAATAAATGCATATTTTTCGAAAATTCTATTTTTTAATAGTCAGGTGCTACCTAGGGGAACTCGAAAGGGGCTTCCAGAGCGGCGCGAAGCAAGGCCGATAGACGAAGCAAGAACCAACCTCCCCCCATGAAACTTACAATTTTTCTTTGAGCGCAGGCACATTTTGATGATAGCTTTCAGATTCACCATCCATTTGGTCGTTAGACGCTGAACTTATCCTAGCTAAGATATACTCTACCCTTATTTGCTATTTCCTCTTTGCATGAGTCTAATCCTTGATTCCATATTTGCATGAGTCTAAGCCCCGACTCCATATTTGCATGAGTCTAATCTTGACTCCATATTTGCATGGGGACTAAGCCCTGTTCCGCATTTTGCATGAGGCTAAGCCCTGCCTCCATATTTGCATAAGGCTAAGCCTTGCCCTTCATTTGCATGGGACTAAGCCATGTCCCGCATCTTGCATGAGGTTAAACTCTACCTCCATATTTGAATTCTCTTTGCATGAGACTAAGCTCTGTCTCCAAATCCTGCATGAGTCTAAGCCGTGACTCCACATTTTGCATGAGTCTAATCCTTGACTCCATATTTGCATGAGTCTAAGCCCCGACTCCATATTTGTATGAGTCTAAGACCCGACTCCATATTTGTATGAGTCTAATCCTTGACTCCATATTTGCATGGACTAAGCCCTATCTCTCATTTTGCATGAGGCTAAGCCTTACCTCCATATTTGCATAAGGCTAAGCCTTTCCTTTCATTTGCATGGGACTAAGCCCTGTCCCACATCTTGCATGAGGTTAAGCTCTACCTCCATATTCGCCTTCTCTTTGCATGAGACTAAGCTCAGTCTACATTCCTACATGAGTCTAATCCCTGAATCTATATTTGCATGAGGCTAATCCATACCTCCTCATTTGCATCATAATAACCCTTGCCTCCCCCACTTGCGCGGGACTAAACACTGTCCCTCTTTGCACCAATGTTGCTCTATTTTCTACTACTATTTACTTGCTTTTCAATCTGGCTAAGCTCTGCCCTCCATTTTGCAAGACTAAACATTCTCTTGTTACATCATATTATTGCATATCATGGGCTGAAACAATGCCAATATGTCCAAGGGCGTCATAGTCTAAAGGCACCATCTTCATAAACCTGAAGACACCATGCCATGACCTGAGGATCTCTCAAATTTGCATATCATTATTCAAAGGCATCATGGTTCGGAGGCACCATTTTCATGGTCTGAGAACATCATTTCATGGCCTGTGAATCGCTCATTAAACAATTCATGGACCAGGACGTCATGGTCCAAGTACGTCATCTTTTACCGTCCGAAGACAACCTTAGTTTTCCAAATGGAATTTGCATCATGTTTAAATTTTCGCAAATACGTTTGTAGCATCTTTTTCTACAGGTAACCAGTAAGCAACCACTATCCTAGCAGGAGCAATACCACTCCAGTTCCCTCTAACCGTCCCAAGCCTTAAAAGCTCACTGTAGTTGCTTCCACATCTCGTGTCTATTCTTACAAAATTTTTATCGGCATACTCCGCAGGTTAATACAGAACTACACATGGCTTGATTCCTATAAAACTAGAGATATGCAGGCAACTCAGAGACCGGAGCTCGGTCTCTACCTTTCAAAACATCCCGTCCGATCAAAATTGGCCATCATTTCTTTACCCGAAAACTCTTTCATTCTTCTCGGGTAAAGAGGGGCAGTTTTTGATACCTAATTTTTGCCTATACCTTCAAAATAGCATATATATGCATATATAAGCATGACCAAGGTTTTTATTATTTTTTCCATAATTTTTAAGGGTTTAAATTAATTTATTTTCTTCCTTTTTATCCATAAAATCCCCAATAATGATTTCCAAAATTATTGCTTTGATAATTCATCTATTTAATTTCTATATTTATGACAAAATATTGCTAATACGGAAAATCTGGCTATTTAAATTATAGCCAATTTGTCTTTCAATTAGAGCCAAATCGGACCCCGATTCCCAGCCCAATTTTACAATTAAAAAACCCAACCTATACCCTATTAACCCTTACGCAAACCCGGAACCCACCTACCCATTTTAATCTTGACGGTTGATCTCCTAGATTAACAGTCCAAATAATTCCTTTACTTTTTAATTTCCAAACGACCCCTAAACCTAATGCATTTCCCCCAATCCTTCAGATGCTCTCTAATCTCCACTCTTCTCTCAAACCTAACCCTAGACTCCTCCACTCCCCTCCGTCTCCGGTCATCTCCGGCGACTATCCCTTTCAACCCAAGCCTCCAATGGGTCTCTCATCACCCTGCTCATCATCTCTAAGGCCTTCAAGGATCCTAGGCCATGTCGATTTGGACCTAGGGTTTCTATGACTTATGGGTTCTCCCGTGTGATTTTGGGAAAAATCACACCTTATATGTCACGATCGGTGAAGTTTCAAAAGGTTCTTTTGATTTTTTACTTGGGTTTCTTTTTGAAACCCTAACTCTCTTCTGAATCTCTCAGATCTATGTTATTTTTATGCTTTAAGCCTATTTCCCTCTGTGATTTTCTTATTCTCGAGCTTTCTTCTGAAAGATCTTCTACTCTAAACCATTTTTACTCCCTTTGAAAAATTAGGGGTTTCGGAGTTCTTTCTATACATGTTTCAACTGATTTCTTTATGATTAAACCTTTTTCCTTGTTTATCTCGACTGATTCTAAGTTCTTACTGCTTTCTAACTCAACTCTGTTAAAAAGCCCTAATTTCTTAGAGATTTTCTTTACTTGTTTCTGTGAGTTAGCATGATTTTCTTTACTTGTTTCTATGTGTTAGCCTGATTTTCTTTACTTGTCTCCGTGTGTTAGCTTGATTTTCTTTACTTTGATTCTGTGTGTTAGCATGATGTTCTCCACTTTGGTTATGTATGTTAGCATGACTTTCCTTAATTCGCTTCTGTGTGTTAGCCTGTTTACCTGGTTCTCGTTAATCTCTTGTGGTCGCCATGCTTCAAATATGTTCTGCTGAATCTCTAGCCTACTTACATCATCTCTACATGGTTGTGTTTGCTCATCTTTTATTTCTTTCTGCCTATATAATCGACCTTATTTGTTTGCTACTTCTGTTCAATCGTCTCTATTTATATGTTGAGGTATGCAGAATCATGACTCCCCATGATTGATTCTGATTTTCCTTAACGTTTGGTAATTGAAAGATTTTCCTTCAAAGTCCAAGAAATCTACTCGTCTGTTTGAATTAACTGATTGCATTACCTTATTTTACAGTGGTACTTTGTTTTAGTTAGTCTTTCATTAATTGGGTCCTTCTGAATTTGGTCTTAATTGACTACTTTATGCCTACTGAATCTTGACCCTTTCCTTATTTAATCATGCACTGATTTTCCTTCCTCCCTTATATGGTACTGAATCTTCTCGTTTGGCCTTGACTCCCTTAACTCAAGGAAGTACTTCCTTGATTCTCTAGATGATTGATTCTAAGTTCTTAAACTAGTATACTACTATGTTGTTTTACCTTATTCCACTACCTACTTTCAACTATAAATACTCTAAGTCTTTCACAAACAACACACACACTTGGCTTTCAAAACCTCCCTCTCTTACTTAAAATCTCTTTGTTATTCTACTACTACTAGCCAACTACAAGCCAAGGCTAATCATTTGTACTCCTTGGTTCTTTCATTCTGCTTACTTTTTATCTTCATTGGTATGTCCTAGTTTAATTTAAAGTCTCAACAACAACATGTTTCTCTTCTTGTTTCAGTTTCTTTTATTTCCAGCCTGCTTTCACTTGCGGTTTTGTTGTGAAGTTTGTAGTTAAGCATGCTAATATGACCCCCCCTCCCTTTAAGTTCATGTATACCTTTTGTGTGATTCAAGCATGCCTGAACAATTGTATTCTTTTACCTACTGTGCACTTTCCACTTTGTGAATCCCAAGTCCCTATTCCCCTATATATGTTCATGACTAGTTTATGATTATGCCAATGTCAAACTATCTCTGAGCAGGTCCAAACCAGTCCTAATACTCCTGCTGGGGTCAGGTTTCTGCAGTCAATGTCTATGTATCCCTAAACCCCTTGACCCCTGTATGACTACTGAATTCATTTACTTACTGTATGTGGTCCTATCCTGAAATGTTTGAACTCTATTTACTAAGCCAACTTCTTTTCAACAACCTCTATTATTAATTGCTTTCAAAATAGACCTTTCAATCCAGTCTTTAATAAACTTCTTTCAAACATATGTCTTGCACTTTCACTCTACTCCTAGTTAATAAGTTCTACCCCCTCTAGTATGTGTACTGCCTTGGGATCCTCTTGAGAACCCTTGGAACTCTGGCATACTGAGGCTGGCTTTCCATACTGCACTGGTTCAATGCTTGGCTATTAAGTCTAGGTGTAAGCATTGCTCGGGGTCCTTGAGACCCTTAGGGAACTTTGATGCACCTAGACTCTGATTTGTCTATGGAAATGAGGCTTGAAAGACCATTGGAGGCTTTGGATAACTGTGGCCTAATTGTAGGCTCTCTATAAAACAGCTTCTTAATTTTTTTATTTCACTTATGTAATTTATTTGTTGGCCTATAATAACTTGTAAATAGATATTTGGGGTATTTAGTGAAAGGGTGGGTAGATGTATACTTTGTGGGGTAACCTAGGTAGAAATCCAGCTTTTAGGATTTATTTTCAAATCTACTTGCCTTACTCGATAGAAAACATGCCTATAGGGTTTTATTCCTGTTGAATCTTATTGCTTTTGCATAATAGAAAACATGCCTATAAGGTTTTTATTCATGTTGAATCTGATTGTTTTTGCATAGTAAAATCATGCCTATAGGGTTCCACTTAAAATTTCATAATAGAAGTCATGCCTATAAGGACTTCACTTTTAATGTCACTTGCATCAGATACAAACCATGTTCTTAAATCCTGCATTTTTCATGTTATAAACCATGTTTCTAGGTTCCAAGCCATCATGTTTTAAATCAACTCAAGTATAGATATCATGCCTATAGGATGTAATTCCGATTTAGTAAATCCTTCATATGCTACTGCAAATTGACTAAAAATAGTAATATGCCTAGATATCATGTCTATAGGGATCTAACTCGCAATTCTGCCTGGTAATTCTAATTAGCCCAATAGATCAATCATGCCTCGCCTAGTTTATTTCTCAAAACTGGCCTTATTAAGCGATAACTTTTCTAAAATTAGTCCTTTCAAAACTACTACAATCTCATTAAATATCCTGCCTATAGGTTTAAAAAGGGGCTATTTCTAAACTTGTTTTGTTTCTGCATTAACATAAATATCAGTCCTGCATATAGGCAAGTCTTAAGGCATTTTCAAAACTTGCACTTCTCTGAAGCTGTTTCTATCACTGAACGTTTCTGAATTCTAATGGGGTTTTAAAAGAGATCCTAGGCAACTAATAGGTTGTGACCTCTGTATCTAAAAGTGGTTTATTCGTGCATAATCACTTAGAAATTCTGCTTTAGGACTCTGATTACTAAAGACCTTACTTGTAGTTGAGTTGTGCTGCATGTATGCTTGTTTGCAGAGGAAACTATGAGCCTTTAATTGCTCTACTTATGTGAAAGTCCTAAATGCTTTTCTTTGATTGTCGCCTTATATTTTTTTCCTTTAAAGCCTTAGGGGTATGTCTAGAACTTCCTATAGGTAGAGGTCCTAACTCCTTCCGGAACTATTAAGAAGGGACGGGTAGCAGCACGCAATAGGAATCAATGATCAACACTCGTTTTGCATGACCAATAAGGGGACGAGATGGGTAGACATGGTATATGATGACTACACGTTAATGTCAAGTGTAGCCCCTCAATGAGGAGTGTTTACCGGATATTGCGTGGGGTGATCCTATAGGATAAACAACCTAGGACCCCCCTTTACCCAAACCTTCTCCTTGTTTAACACTTTCCTTTATAATTTGTTCAACCTTCATTTCACTACTTGACTTGTTCAAACGTGTTGTACTTATTTGATTCAACTATTTGTATGGACTAATTTGTAAACATAAGTTCAGCTAGGACCCACAGTTGTGGACCAAGAGGGGTGCCTAACACCGTCCCCTCGAGGTTATCTCGAGCCCTTACCCTAATCTCTGGTAATGCAGACCAACCCAAGAGTTAATCACTCTAGGTGTCCTAACGCACCATAATCCGTTAGGTGACAACTCTTCAAATACCCAATTCCTAAAAGAAAATGAGTCATTGCACCCCATGGAATGTCGAAACCCGGACCTCTTTCCATGAGGAGGGGAAAAAGGGGGCACGATAATTATGAGGTCTTCATGTTTCTGCATCGTTGTCAATGTTGTGAAGGTTTGAAGTAGGGTTCTCACGGATATGAGGCTAATCGACGGCACTGGATTTGAGTATGGGCAGCCATTATGGCTTGGGTTATTGTTAAGGGTATATGCGTGATGCGTTACGTCGTGTGGTTGTACCTTGTGGGAGTAGGCATAAGTTTTTGCAGCTGGTTGAGTCTGATATAGGGTGTGGATGTAGGAATCAGGTCTTTTGGAGATGGAAGGATGGTGAAAATTTGGGTTCTAAGGCTTATTGGTATTGGTAGAAGGGATAAATTACAGTTGAGGTGGTGTCGTCGAGCTTATGCGGATTGGGTGACGTGGGATCACCCACGAGTGTATGTAGGAAGAATGCATTCAGTGATTTGATGACTTCTGGATGATTCTTGGCACGTTCAAGGATGAACGTTTGTCTAAGATGGGGATGAAGTGACGACCCGGCCGGTCGTTTTGAGAATAAACATCTCGTTCGGCGGCTTAAGGTCTCGAGCAGCTTAGTGTTATGTGTTATGACTTGTGTGCGTAGATGAGTTCAGTTATCGGATGATTCAGAGTCAATTTGGAAGAAGGATCCTAGTTTTGGAAGCTTAAGCAGTAAGAGTTGACCGGAATCTTGACTTTTGTATAGACGACTTCGAAATGGAGTTTTTATGATTCTAATAGCTTCTTATGGTGATTTTGGACTTATACGTGCGTCCAAATTTGGATTTGGACGTCCGTAGGGTAATTTGAAGCATTTCGGCAAAAATTGGAAAGTTGAAGTTTTGGAAGGTTGAGAGGTTTGACCGAGAGTTGACTTTGGTTATCGGGGTCAGAACGCAATTTTGAGAGTTGGATTAGCTCCGTTATTTCATTTGGGACTTGCATGCAAAATTTGACGTCATTCTAGGTTGATTTGATATGTTTCGGCATGAGTTTTGGAAGGTGGAAGATTTGAAAGTTCATAAGTGCGATTCGTGGGGCAATTCGCAGTTTCACATTGTTGATGTTATTTGAGACCTCGAGTGGGTCCGTATTATGTTGTGGAACTTTTTGTTACATTTGGAAGGGGTCCTGGGGACCCCGGGTGTGGTTCAGATGAGTTTTAGATGATTTTATGTTTGTGATCAGGTCTGCTTCTGGTGTATTCACATCTCCGAGGTTTGATCGTAGATGTAGAGCCACTTCTGCGACGATTATGACGCTTCTGCAATGTTGAGGCCTGAGAGTGGGCTTCACTTTTGCGGAGTATTTCTAGCAGATGCAATGGCCACTTTTGTGGCCCATTGATCACAAATGCGAAGATGTGCTCTTGTGCGGAGTCGCAGGTGCGACTCCTTCTTGTGCAGGTGCGGGCACTGGGCTGGCTAGTTTGGTTCGCAAATCCGGACCTTTTCTCGCAAATGCGAGGTTGCAGATGTGATGTTCCTATTCGCAATTGCGAAAAGCCTGGGCAGAAGTGCATATATGTCGAGGGTTTGATATTTTTAACATATTTTGAGTTCTAGACTTTTGTTTTGGGATATATTTCGTGGGTTTTTCAAAAAACTCATTAGGGTAAGCGTTTGTTTACCGTGAAAATGGTAATAACAATTAGATTTTATTTAGTGGTTCTAAAAATACGTAATTTATTTTTATGCTAGTTGTTAGGCAGTAGATGCTAAGTGTGAGACTAGAAAATAAGATATGAGCTTGAAGGTCGAATATTCTAGAATTGGGGTCTCGAGCTAGCCTAAACTGGGCCTCGAGGTCGGGCTAAGCATTAGGTTGTGCGTAGCCGATGAAGGACTAACAGTTCTAAGAGCTTTAATGAGAGCTCATTATGATCAATGATGAATAATATATGAAGAACAATTAATGAGATACAATAAATGTAAGTAATAATCAAAGGAAAGACAATTGAGAGTGTTTAAGTTAGAGAGCAGAGAATGTTCTTGTTCTTGTATTGAATATCAAGTGTGAAAAAATAACAAGGGTCCCCTTTATATAAGAGGGGGAATCCTAACTTAGTACAGATGCATTTATTACAAAGATATGCGGCTGGTACAACCATTTAATACCACGGTACGGGCTTGCACTAGCCTAATAGGCTTGGTCAGCTTTAATCACGTGCCTTGGTAATTTCCTACTCGTTCATCATAGACCCCGATTTATACTGGCCCGAGGTCGAGCTGCACCTTGAGCCTTTGGGTTCATCAAAACCTCTAGCTGTGCCTCGAGCCTTCTAGCAACGAGCTATAGAATACCATGACGATCCCAAAATCGGACTCTCCGATTTTAGCCGTATACAGATAGTCCCCGCATTTCTTAGAGTGAAATGATAAGAAATGATTTTGACATCTATCTCCTCGAGCTTCTCACAAAGACGTCATGCTTATGACGTAAGCTTTTGTGATAACTGAGACGTCCCATCGGTTCATCTTTCCAGAAATATTGAATGCACCGCCGATTTAGTTTCCTAAAAGCGATGATATCGCCGCCGATCCATTTCCCAAAAATCATTGATTGCCCCTGTCGATACGTTTCCAAAAGGTGTTGATTGCGCCGTTGGTTACGTTACTGCCTTTCTATAAATATAAGGTTACTTTAATTTGCCTTTGGCTTGTGTTGAACTTCTATTTTACTTTTGATTGGCCCGAACACTAGAAATGGGCATCGAAATCCCTCTAGTTCTCGATTAGTTAATATGATATTTCTTGAGATCCTTTGTCATCCCTCGGACTAAGTCCAGGTTGATCTAATACAATCTTAGGCCGTTGGGACTTCTAAGTTCGAGCTGAGAGAGAGCAGGGTCTCAACTCTCTTTAAAATAGAGGTTAGCCCTTTTAGGCCTTGTCTCTAGTCCTCAAGTGAGAGTTTGCTCGATCATTCAGAAATAAAGATAGCCCTTAGACTTTCACAAATAGTCCCCGAGTGAGAGTTTGCTTGAACTCGGGTGGCCTCGAAAACTTGCTTTGAGCTTGAAACGAAGATATCCCTAAGGCATTATAGATGGCCCCTGAGCAAGGCTATACCCGAACTCTGATGGCCCCTGGGCTTAAAGTAATCAAGAGAGGGCTTAAATTGATCTGAAGGCAAAGATAGCTCTGAGGCTTTATTAGTAACCCTCGAGTGAGAACTGACTCGGATCAGGTGAATGACCCACATTTGTATTAGTAGAGATCCTCGAGATTGGGTACCATCTCGAGGCTAGGTTTATATGGATAGCTCCTTAGATCTAATAGTTATAGTAATAGAGATCCTCGAGATCGGACACCGTCTCGAGGCTAGATTGATGTCGATAGCTCCTTAAAGCCCAATTTTATTTTGATAGAGATCTTCGAGATCGGGCACCATCCCGAGGCTAGATTGGCATTGATGGCTCTTTAGAGCTCATTGTTATGGTAATAGAGATCCTCGAGATCGGGTGCCATCTTGAGGCTAGGTTGATATGGGAATCCTTGACCCTTTGAACATTGTACGACATCGTCATTCGGTATGACACGGTCATGAAGTGACCGAGATGGTCTCGTCGGTACACTTCCCCAAAAGTGATAATGGCCTAGTTAGAATTGATTGGCCTTCAGAGTAGGCAGACAGTCGCCGCTTGCTCTATATATGAGTTTGCTCTCCCCTTATTTGAGGGTTCCGCTACTTTGAGCAGCTATCCTTTCTATAGAGTTCTCCTTCCTTGCGTCAGCTCTTTCATCATTTTATTTCAAAGTTTTTGCCTAAGTTTTAATTTCCCTTCTCTTGTTTCACCATAGTTATGGATGCTACACCAAAACCCACTTACCAAGAAGAGGAGAGTTATGCCTCTGCTTCCCGCTCAGTCAGTGGTACACCACCGGTGTTCGACGAGCTAACCTCAATATGTTTTGCCTCCAGGAGGGACCTTTCATTAGAGAGACCTCCCAATGTTGAGGGCCATTGGGAACATGCATCAAGGTTCACTTCATCAATAGGAGAGGGACACCTCGAGGTAGTGAGGAGAACTGCGAATGGGGAGAAAAGGTGGTACTGTAGGTACCTTCCCCGGAAGAGAATATCATGGCTCATGTAGAGGGGTTTTTGAACGGATACACGTACCCCTTTATGTTGGACCCTCTCGATAGAGTCGCGCTCGACTTCTGTCAAAGATATCGGGCTACCCTGGCATAGGTTCACCCATCGTTTTGGAGGACCGCGTTGATGATGCGGTTCTTTGTATTGAGTTCACCTTTAGCCATCTCATCAGATTGTATCAACCCTTTTATTATTGGGGCCTGATAGCTTTATGATATCGATCCACCAATCCCTTTGTTGCCGATGACGAAGAAAATGGGGACTGAGGGTGGACGAGTCGATTTGTTGGAGTGCGGACTGTCGATATTATCCCCGTGGAGTTTCTGCCATTTCTTGAGAAATGGAATTTTACCCATAAGTGGTACACTTGTGTTTTTATAATTTTTTTCATGGTGGAGGAAGACTCCATAAAGATGTTTTCCTCTTCTTCTTTACAGCGATCCCGTGGATGCCATACGAGGTTCCCGACTTGGCGGATTGGACCTGGAAGGTGGCAGCTTGCTCGACCTACGCTGGGCATAAGTGGCGAGACCTGTTGAAGGGTAGATGGGAGGCTAAACACCACGGTACGTGCTGTGCGGCCAATTTTTTTTGAAAGGTACTTTTCTTTACGTGTATTAACTCCGTCACAACAGGCATTGGAGAATTTCCTGAAATGGGACCATCCCCCCTTGGAGAGGCGGAAGGGTCGTCGGCTTCGGGGTCGAGGAACAATAACAAACGGAAGGAATCCTCGAAGGGCGAAGGTGCTCATAATGAGGCAAGCCTACCCGGAGGCTCAAAGGAGATGTGTCAGCTGAGCTTGCAGCATCCGAGGCTTCTAGCCTCGGAAGAATGGCTCCTTCTTTGTCGTCGTCTGCTTTTCCCATTGAAGGTACTTCGAGGGATACAGGTTTTATGCCATCGTCTTTATCTCCTATCAAAGGTACTTCAAGGGATACATGTTTTCTGCCGCCATTCTCACCTCCTGTCGAAGGTACTTTGAGGGGTGTTTGAGGCCAGGGGTCACCTAAATCAAGTGGGGTCTCGAGCGACCATGTCCCCACCGAGATTGGTTCAACTATGACCAGTAATACCAAGCCAGTAGATGCACGCTCAATCGTTGAAGAGGCTCAGCGGCTTTGTTTTGTGGTGAGCTTTGGTTGACTTTGTTGGTTTTTTTTATTTTTACATTTTCATTTTTTCATTGAGCTTCTTTTCCATAGGCCTTTGACAAGCTCAAGTCCGAGCTGCTCCGCTGTGAAGCCAGGTTGCAGAAGCCCAAGAACAAGAAGAAATCCCTCAGGCTCATTTGTGACGAAAGGGTAAATGAGTTGGTACACCTTTGGTACGAGATGAGTCGAAGCCTAAACTACGAAGACCGCCTCGAGAAGTAGGTAACCTTTGTTTCGAGGGAATGTGTGATTCCTCTCCTATCTTCGGAGACTAACATTTTGGTATTTCTGTTGCAGAGAAAGACGGAGGACCTGGAACACCTTTGGGGTGAAGTTGGCAAGGCCAAGTATGAGTGTAATTAGCTAAAGGTTCAGATAGATACCCAAGTTGCGGCCAAGAAGAATGCTTTGGCCAAGGCTTCTTCCCTCGAGGTGCAGCTCCGAAACGCTCGTGAAAATAGCTTAGTCCAGACTAGCAGGATTGCAAGTCTCGAGTCTGACCTTTTAAAGATAAAGGCCGAGGTCTTGGATGCCCGGGCTGGAGCTGAAGAGATTCGATCTAAGGCTGATAAGAGAGTGGTCGTCTATTTATAGGATGATGTCGACGCTCGAGCTGAGTTGATAGGGGCTTTCGATCGGGAGAGCAGAAGTAATGAATATGGCCGGTGCAGATCCCGGAGAGAAACCCTCGAGGAGATCCACGCTAGGGGCTTCGATCTCTCGGAAGAGATAGAGCAGGCCAAGGCAGATGAATACGATGCCAAGTTCCTTGTATCCAACGTCGAAGATAATAAGGAAAGGGTCGCAGTCCCCGAGGAGAAAGTAGACCAGGCCTTTCCTTTCTGATTCTGCGTATAATGCTCTTAGAGAACATTGTAAATGGAACTTTGTATTTTTTTTACATATTCATATAAAGAGAAGCCTTCTGGTTTTCTTCTTTCATGATTTTCTCTATGCTTGAGTATGTCTTTCTTTGTCCCGAATTTCGACGTTTGTCAATGAATTTAGCTAGATGAATTGGCCTTTGAGGTAAAACCCTTAGGTTTACAAATTGGCCATGAGGCTTGTCAGGCTGTCCCGTAGGCTCTTATGCATTTTCCCTTGGGCACTTTTTAGTTAACCACTTTCGGGCTTGGTTTTCGAGTCGGGTTTCGACTCGAGATCATCGGCCCTTGGGTTTTTGAATTTTAGGATGTCTCTTTGGCTCTTACGCATTGGGTCAGCATGACCTTTTTATTTAAGCTGGAGACAGTGGCTCTTATATATGAGTCGGTACGACCTTTTGATTTAAGATGGCGACAGTGGCTCTTACGTGCAGGGTTGGTATGAACTTTTAATTTAGGCTAGTGACAGTGGTTCTTACGCATAGGGTCGATATGACCTTTTGATTTAAGCTAGCGACAGTGGCTTTTACGCACAGGGTCGGTACGACCTTTTATTTTAGGCTAGCGACAATGGCTCTTATGTGTAGGGTCGGTACGACCTTTTGATTTAAGCCGGTGATAGTGGCTCTTATGCATGGGGTCTATATGACCTCTAGTATAGGCTTTATTTTTTGCATATTTCTTTTTGAAATTTTGTGTCCGTCCGACTCTTTGACGGTTTGATAAGAACCTCGATTGTGAGCCGTTTATGTGTCGACAGATAAGCATCTCGGGAGGTTTCGATCGATGGCTGAATTGTTTCGAAGCCTTTTTGTTGCTTGGAGCTGATATGATCAAAGCTCTCTTACTTATGCCGAGGGTAGCCTGATTAACCGGTTCTTTTCGAAGTATTTTGAAGTAATTGAAGGCCTGTGATTTTATGGCGACGGTCGGGCATCCCCGAGTCACGTTAGTTTAGCTAGTACAGCCTTGTGACCATAGTCATTGTATTTGGCCGTAGCCTTTTAGTCCCCGAGTGAAGTAGCTTCGGCATCTATATCGAGGGTATGCCTTTTTAGGGGTCTTACAAGTTCGAATATATAGCCTTAACTTTAAGATCGAGATTATGCCTTTTGTAAGGTCTTATAAATTTGAACATGCCTTGCTTGAGGTCTTACAGATAAGTTACTTGGTACAAGTATAGATCATGCCCGACTTGAGGTCTTACATATTTGGGCACGCCTGGAGGTCTTATAGACTTGAAGATGCCTCATGGAAGTCTTATAAGCTCGATGTTGCCCGCACGGGGTCTTATGGCCTAAAATCTTTCATAGCTCGATGGGGCGACAGTCTCCGAGACATCAAGAGTTCTTGGCTCTGGAGCCGTTTTTAGATGTTGCCTTATTGAGGGCTTATGAGCTCGAGGTTTTCTGGCCTAGAGATCTTACGGCTTCGAGTGGCTCTAGGGCCGTTTCTTGTAAAAATAGCAAACTTCTTTAAAGCGCAGAATGTTTTGTTGGTAAAAGTCACAAAATATTCCTTGATTACTTGGTACAAGTATACATAGTCTTCACCGCTAAGGGTTCAATTGTTCTATGCTGACACGGTTCTTTCAACCGTTTAGCCTGATACATCATTTTTCTATTGATACCCTCTTTGGCTCGTCTTGATTTCTCCGGGGAGATGACCTCCCGAGGGGATGGCCCCTAGTATTCGAGGTTGATTGAAGAGAAGCCTTGAATACTTGTGAGTTCTCCTTAGGTAGAATATAGATGTTGCCTCATTAAAAACCTTGCCGGTAAAACCCTTCTTGGGATAAAATCCGATCGAAGGAAAAGAGTGCAATGCATGCTTTAAAACGTAAGGCCTTCAAGCTGGAAGGTACTTTGATTCTTCTAACTAGACGCCTGCGCAAAGGTTAGTATAAAATGTAAATAAAAGGGAGATGGTTATACCTTAGTTGTGATGGAGCTCAAGCCTCGATATGCTTCAACTACTCTCTTTGGGGAGGCGGTACGGTCCTTCGTTCATTCACCCGGGTGCAGTCGAGGATGTAACCTGTGATTGTTACTTTGATGTTTGCTTATCCTTTGTCTCCTTCGATATTGAAGGTGTTGATGTTGGTGCCACATCGTGCACTACGAACATCTCTCTTGTAGCATATTGCTCCCGGTATACCATTTTTATTCCGTCCTTTGTTGGAAACTTCATCATTTGATGAAGGGTTGATGGTACTGCTCTCATGTAGTGTATCCACGGCCTTCCAAGCAAGGCATTGTATCTCATATCTCCTTCGATGAAATGAAACTTGGCATTTTGGGTTGTTCTGGCCACATTGTCTGGGAGGGTGATTTCCCCTTTAGTTGTCTCACTCGCCATATTGAATCCGTTGAGGACTCGAGAGGCGGGCACGATTTGGTTGAGCAGTCCGAGCTGCTCCACCACCCTCGACCTGATAATGTTGGCCGAGCTACCTGGATCCACAAGTACACGTTTAATTTGAAATGTATTCACAACAAAAGAAATTACCAATGCATCATTATGAGACTGAGATAGAGTCTCAATGTCCTCATCGCTGAATGTGAGAGCATCCTCGGGTATGTCACCTCGAGTTTGCTTTTCCCTGATGATGGATATTTTTGTTCTTTTGATAGTGGGTTCCTGTGGAATGTCGACTCCCCCAACAATCATGTGGATGCCATGTTGTGGTTTTTCTGTTTTATTTTTCCCGTTCGCCTCACTTTCCCAAAATTGATTTTTGGCTTGGTCGCTGAAGAACTCTCGGAGGTGCCCTTTGCTAAGTAGTCGGGCTACTTCTTCTCAAAACTGTCTGCAATCTTCGGTCCTATGACCGTGTGTTCCGTGGAATTCGCACACCAGGTTAGGGTTCCTCTACGATGGATCTGATAGTACGGGCCTTGGCCATTTGGTGTCTTTGATTCTACCTATAACCGATATGATGTCCAAAACATCGACGTTGAAGTTGTACTCAGATAACTGGGGTGCCTCCGTCGGCCCTGTGTATCTATCAAATCCGGCTCTATTCACGAGTCCCTGAGGATTCTGACCTCGGTCTACCCTTTGATCGTTTCGGGGTATGTTACTCCTTGGGGTGTTTCTCTGGTCCTTGGTGTATGGTTGGTACCTTTCCTTGTTTGGTTTTGGCTCCTTTGCCAGGAGCCTGCTAGGATATATTGAGCTCGAGGGGGCTCCCAGTTGGTCATCCTCGACCCTAATCTTTTACTGATGTCGGTTGTGGATATCCGACCAAGTCACGGCGGGATACTCAACCAAGTTCTGCTTTAGTTGCTTTGAAGCTACCGAGCTTTGTTCCTTCAAACCTTGGTTAAAGACCTGCACTGTCCGGTTATCAAAGACTGGTAGTAATTCCATTCTCTCTATTTGGAAGTGAGATACAAATTCCCGCAACATCTCATTTTTCTTTGTTTGATTTTGAAGATGTCGGACTTCCTTGTAGCAACTTTGATGTCATCGGGATGTGCCGTTATAAAAGAATCTGCCAGCATGGCAAATGAGTCTATCGAATTTGGGGATAGGTTGTGATACCACATCATATCCCCTTTGAAAACGTTTCCCCGAATTTCTTAAACAGGACAGATTCAATTTCGTCGTCCTTCAGGTCATTTCCCTTTACAACACAAGTGTAAACAGTGACATGCTCATTGGGATTCGAGGTTCCATTGTACTTCAGGAGATCGGGCATTATGAATTTCTTTGGGATGGGCTTCAGAGCCACACTTGACAGGAATGGATTTTGTATGAATTTCTTTGAATCAACGCCGTTCAGGATTGGAGGTGCGCCCGAGATTTGATCGACCCTTGAATTGTAGGTCTCCACCTTTTTGTCATTTGCTTCTATATTCTTTTTGCCCGATTTGATCCTCTTTGTGAGGTCCTCGAGCATCTTCATAATAACGGGGTCAGCTGTTGACCCATTGTCGCTCGGTCTTTCTGGCACCTGTTCGGCTCGAGGCGCCATTTTCGGTGCTGCTGTGTTTGGAGTTTTTTGGTGGCTTTGTAGTTGAGAAATCGCCAACTGTTGTTCCTGCAATATCTCAAAAATGACGTGAAGGCTAACCTCTTGTTCATCCCGAGCTGGGGATTTCTGAGCTTCCTGTTGGTTTTCCTAACGTATACTCCTGTTAGTGTGGGAGCTTACATCGATGTGTTGGGCGTTTCGCGAGACCACGTCCATAGGAATTGGGTTTGGCGGGTCCTCAAGGTTTCATGGTGGCACACCAATGCCTGGAACAGCTGCACCATTCTATCCATGGTCTCCAAGATCGTTGTTTTCATGTGCATTCACTGAGTTTGACATTTTGACCTGAAATCAAAGATTCTTGGGCTAGAAAAAGTGTAAAGAATAACTTGTGTTTTCAGTAAACCAGCACGAAAACAATCACTATTATTTTTAGCCCCACGGTGGGTGCCAAACTGTTTACCGTGAAAATACTAATAACAATTAGATTTGATTTAGTTGTTCAAAAAATATGTGATTTATTTTTATGCTAGTTGTTAGACAGTAGATGCTAAGTGTGAGACTAGAAAATAAGATAAGAGCTTGAAGGTCAAACTCTGTGTAGACCGAATAGCCGAGAATCGGGGTCTTGAGCTAGCCGATACTGGGCCTCGAGGTCGGGCTAAGAGTTTGACTGTGGGTAGCCGATGAAGAACTAACAATTCTAAGAGATTTAATAAGGGCTCTTTATGATCAATGATGAATAATATATGAAAAACAATCAATGAGACACAATAAATGTAAGTAATAAATCAAAGGAGAGACAATAGAGAGTGTTTAAGTTAGAGAGCAGAGAATGTTCTTGTTCTTGTATTGAATATCATGTGTGCAAAAATAAACAAGGGTCCCTTTTATATAAGAGGGGAAATCCCAACGTAGTAGAGATGTATTTATTATAAATACATGCGGCTGGTACAACCATTTAATGCCACGGTACGGGCTTGCACTAGCCTAATAGGCTAGGTCAACTTTAATCACGTGCCTTGGGAATCTCACACTCGTTCATCATAGCCCCCGATTTATACTACCCCGAGGTCGAGCTACACCTCGAGCCTTTGGGTTCATCAAAACCTCGAGTTGTGCCTCGAGCCTTCTAGCAACGAGCTATAGAATACCATGACAATCCCAAAATCGCACTCTCCAATTTTAGCCGTATACAATGTTCTCTACCCGTATCTTGTTATATTTCATGAATCCATTGCTATTTTTATCATCTAATTAGTGAATTAAATTGTAAATTTAAGAAAATTTGTAAAACCTTTCTAAAGTGTAAAATGATGATTTGAACGAGGAATTGATGTCGGAATTTGATAATATTGGTATGGTTGAACTCATAAGGGAAGGAGTGTTCGGGTTTCGTAAATTTTATCGAGTTCCGAAGTGCAGGCCCGTGGTTCGACTTTTGGGTAGACTTTTAGTTCTTGTTAAAAAAATTGAAGCTTTATTATTCAGAATTATTTTCTATAATGTTTGTTTATGATTTGAAGTTATTTTGGCTAGATTTGGAAGGTCCGGAGGTTGTTTCACTTGAGAGGGCCATTTTAGAATATCGGTCTAGCTTCTTTGTATGGGGTAACTACCTCTTAGGATCTGAGTCTTTGATGCTAATCATGTCATGTAAAGTCTGCGTACGCGAGGTGACGAGTATGTGCTCGGGTTTATTTTTGGAAAGTTGATCTTTTAGGGCTCTTAGATCCTTATGTTCATTAGATATGAACTTGCTTTATTATGCTAAATTTCCATATATTTAGTTTCTTCTCTACGTGTCTTAATTTGAAATTAATTGCTTCATGTTCCACTCTTATTACCTATTAGACTCTTGTGTGCCTTACTGAAGTTGTTGTCTCTTCAATTACCATGCTATCATTCCCCAATGACTCATCCTTCATTGAAACTATCATTATACCTTCTGTAATTGTCTATTCTTAATTGAGGTTATGATTATCTTTTTCGTTGCTTATCCTGAATTAAATTTCTTGTATCGCTTTTGTAATTTGCTCAATCCTAAATGAACTTTAGTTATCCTTTATCATAGTTGACTTATCCTTATTTGGAATTATTGACTCATGTTATCTCTCTTGTTGTCGAATTGTACTTTTATGGAATCATTTGTTACATATTATTTCTCCTTTGTTGAGCTATCCTTATTGAGACTAGTATTCTCTATTGTGTTTATTATTTGTGAGCTTGTTCTAGTGCTTCTTTGTGTTCTAAAGCTCTTGGGTTAATTTACTTGTCGTATTCCCGTGTATTGTTGTTGTTGATGTTGTACTCAGTTGGTTGAGCAGAGGACTATGCGCGGTTGTAGTGTTGAAACTGTTTTGAGGAAATGTTATGGAATATGGGCACATGTGTGAAGGTCATTCTATTGTGTTGTTGTGCTCTTGGCACGTGATATTGTTGGGAGGATTTGTTCAGATGTTTTCACGAGGTTTCTGCCGTGCTATTGTTACTATTGATGTTGCACACATGGCATGACAAGGCGGGATATATCTGTGTGTTTGCGCATGTAGCGAGACAAGGTGGGAACATTACTATGCGCATGCGGTGAGACAAGACGGGCATTTACTTTATTATTGCACACATCGCGAGACAAGATGGGCGATATCCGAGATTGACTTATGATGACTTGTAATGGCCTAGGGGCATTGTTGTTGTTGATATTTGTGTAGTGGCGTGCCTAACCTGTGTGAGTTTTTAACTTGTGCAAATTGCGGGGATCATTCTTATATGTCATTCATTTTCTCCACTCTTACTTATTGGCTTGCACTGTGATAGAACACTTGCACAAGCATACACGTAATTAATCACCCCTATCAGTTTAAGAAGATGGATCCTGATTTTATTGATCATTTATAAATACCCTCGTCTACTTGTCTTCTATGTGAGAATGATTCTATTGGAATGTGAGTCGTCCATGCAATTACCAGTTACATTGAGGGAACAAAATGGCAAGTATTTAGGATTCACGAATTGGAGCCCGTGAATTGTGAATATTTTGAGGTTTGGTACCTCGTAGAGATTATTGAATAAAACCTGGTGTGAAAGCGGTTATTCTTATCTAGTTGCTATCTGTCCTTCCTTTATTGTTTTTCACCATATTTAAACTATGTTCATCTTATTCTATTGCACTATTACTTGTTGTGTCCCGCTACTAATTGTTGCTTCTATTTCCTATTGCAAGCACCGTATTGTTGTTGTTATTATGCGTAGTATTGTAGAGATATCGTACTCTGTTAGTTCTATACCTATAACTGTCCAGGTTATTTAGTCCAGTAGGTGTCTTGACTGTCCCTCGTCATTTCTCCACTGAGGTTAGTCTTGATACTTATCGGGTACCGCTGTGGTATACTCATACTACGCTTTTGCATATTTTCTGTGTAGATCCAGGTATTTGGAGTCAGTCGATCGCTAGATAGCTGTACGGATCTTGCTGTGGAGACTCAAGGTAAACCTGCTGCTGCATTCCCAGGCTTCGGAGTCACCTTCTGATATTGTACTTACACTGTTTTATCTCTATTTTGAAATAATTGTATTTGTAGGCTTTCTAGCAAACTCAATAGTGCTTATCACTTATACTACCGGTTTTGGGATTGTAAGTTTTGTATAAAGATTTCTATTTCGTATTTGTCAGGCATTAGTTAAATATTATTATTATTTCAGCAAATGATAGGCTTACCTAGTCCCTAAGACTATGCCATCACTACATCATACAGAGGGAAATTTGGGTCATGACTTGTAAATTCAAGAAAAACTATGCATCTTAAATACCAAATTTTATATCATTTATACTTATAAAAAATTAGTTTATAGGAATATATTTATTATATTAACTTTTAAATCTTAATAATTACTTCATTTAAAATTTAATCTAACTGTGTAATTATACTTGTAATTACACTGTAATTACGTTATGACAAACAAACAGGTCATCGTAATTACTATATTGTGTAATTACTACCCTAGTAATTACATCAATTTCAATTAATGGGTTTCTTTCCAAACAGACCCTTAGTTTCAATAGAAGTAACATAATAAGTTTGCAAATTAAATTGTTGAGTTTTAATTGCTTGTTGACTTGTAACTGTTTCATAATTCCAAGACTCAAACAGAAATTGCTTTATTATTTTTAAACTTAATATATAAATACGTTTTTCACATGTAAATTTATTCGGCATGGTTCGATATTTTCTCAGTTTATTTTCATAAAATTAAAAAACTTACCCTAATTATCGGTATAGTTATAGATTTATATAAAAATCTACGCCTTTATTAAAAGAAACTTAAAAATCGACTCGCTCTTGTTCGGTCGGTTTAGTCGGTTTTTAATTATCCATTGACACACCTTTCAAAGTGCTGAACGTTTTCCATATTTTAGTTAGAAGTTATTTTCTTATATTATATTTTCGTATTAAGAGGTAACTATGTTTCAATTACATTTTAATATACCACCAAAGGATGTAGTGCAATGGATGAGACTGCTCCTCCCTTAACCAGAGGTCTCAGGTTCGAGCCCTAGGTATGGAAAATTCTTGGTACGGAGCGCTTCCCCCGAATGGGGCCCTATGTGGCGCGAATCTGGATATAGTCGGGCTCCAATGTGAATACCGGACACCGGATGAGAAACCAAAAAAAATTACATTTTAATTAGTGGCTAAATATTAAAAAGTGATTTAAAAATTGGCCATCCCACTCTATTTGTGCTCCCTTTCCAATGAAATCCCATTTCAGCCCAAACCTCTCACAAGATCCATGAAGCAAATTAAGTCGTTAGAAAATCCTTAAAAGCATATATAGGTTTGAGTATTATTTATAGATACATTATAATTTTTTTTTAAATAATTTAGTATCCAAAGTGACCTTTGATCCTTATATCATACATTGCCATACTTATTTTTATGAGCATTCACGATAATCAACAAATTACAAAGAATCATATTTAGTACAACTTTCTTGGAAATACAAATAGTACCCGAAAAGAAAAAAATCGGTACCTCTAATCAACTGAAAATAAGAAAGAGATTTGGGGCATGTTTGGCTAATCTCTCAAAACTACTTATTTTGAAAAGACGTTTTGATTAAAAGTGTTTTTCAAAAAAGTTCTTTTGGAAATTAGTGTGAGCACTTGATTTTTGTTTACGCGACAATCACTCCAAAAGAAATCAAAAATAATAGCAAATGGTCTTGCTGTACAATTTTTGGAATTTACGTGGCATTTTTGGTAGTTATTTGTGATCTTGTCCATTTTTATTTTTATCAAACAAAATACAAAAAAAATATATGTGTCGTGTGTAGTTGAACCATAATCCGGTTATTAAAAGAAAAATCACAAAAATGCATCTTTCATTCTATTTCGTCATTAAGTGATGTTATTTTAATTAAATGTTAATTGTGTGATAATTGTTGTTTAATGTTTTTATAGTATTATTTGACAATTTAATTAAGAGATTGAAGAAGAAAAGTATTTTCGGATTGGGTCAGTCCAAATTAAATAGGAACAAGCCCAAACCAAAATGACCAATCCAGTCCAGGTTCCAATTGAGCTGGCCACACGACCGTCCAAACGACGTCATTGTACCATCTTCAATCTGGACCGTTAATCTCACTAGATTGACGGTCCAGATCACTCACCCATAAACCCACACCCGACCCGTTACCCGGACCAACCCCGACCCCAATGCTAAATCAAACGACACCGTTTGATTAACCCTTGGATCCAGGCCGTAAATGTCGTCCGATCTAACGGCCAATATCAAACCATTCACTCCGTTTATAAAGCCTACCTCCTTTACCCCGCACCCCCCGAACCAGACCCCCCTCCTCACTGTTCATCCGTCTCTCTCATTTCAAAGACGGACCTGGATTTAGAACCCTAGCCGCCTCAGCCCCCTTCCGTTTGAAACCCGGCGGCATCAACGCCGTCGGAAACCAGACTAACACCCTAGGACCACTCAATCACCCTGAATCCAAATCCACCAACCGCTTAGTTCGAATTAGTCCCTAGGTCCTCGAATCTTCATTTGAAGATTCGAGCAAAACTTTGACCTACACCAAACCACCCCAGATTCACACTAGACAATCCCCTGACCTCCCTCGTGACCAAACCAAGCTTGGTTTGGTCCGAATCTACCCACAAATCCCAAAAACCCAAATATGAAGAATCAAACCCTAGAACACCAGAATTTGTGGAGTCCGTTGGATTAAAACAAAAGTTTGGGGTCTAGTAGATCCTAATCGAAGTGTTCTTGTTCGAGAACACCTCGGTTAGGATTTGTCCAACCTCAAATGGGTAAATCAAGCTCGGGCCTGGGTCATCTGTGTTTAAGTTTTTTCAGGTTTGTTCATTATTTCCTTTTGTTATCTATTTAGTTTAGATTAATTTATCAGCGTGTTTGTTTAGTTTATTTGTCTATTTTTTGGGATTTCTATTGTCAGCTTGTTTCCCCGTTTCCATAAGACCTTTTTATTTGGTCGTTTGTTTATTCTGTTATGTTGAATTCGTATAGTAGTATACATATTTCAATGTGATTAACTTCGTCGAACCGATAATGCCTGTTGTTTTCCCCTGTATCGTGCAAAATTGTCAAGAACAGTCTATGCCTTATTTATGTTTGTTTGATCGATTGTTTGTTCTATGTTATAATTAGTATAGTCGAGTCGACGTACGTCGTCAATTAGTTTCAGTTGGAATAATCGCAATTCGACTCATGCTATTTTTGATTTACTGAACCATTGTGAATCATCTTAGTTTGTTCATTGTCACTGTGTATCAATTTGAATCAGAAACATCTAAGGGTGGGGTTATAGTTGCAGTTCAGATTTTGGTTTAAATTGATGGCATGTGTATTCTTGGGCAGCATGTGCACTATAGTTCTTTAATAATTAGAGCAAATGGGACAGCATGTGCTGTCATGCCATCTTTAGGCTGCCCATACCCTTGTTTAGTTTAATAAGATGATAAAAAGGCTTGTCAGGGGAATATCATGGGAGGGGTTTTACTTTTTAAGTGTTTGAGTGGAAAACAACAAAAAGGGAGGGAATCTGAATGGTTTTACAGGCTGTAAATGGCCTGATGCTAGACTATAAAGAAGGAGAGATTCCATTAGTTAAGACAGGCATATATATACCAGAGATAGACAGAGGAGGAGGGATAGAAAACACACAGACAAAAATTAGAAACTGTTTTCCCATTGTTGCCTTGATTTCACTTGTCTCGACCTGTTTAATCAACACTGATTTTTCCAAGTCCCAACTGAGTTTACTGGTTGTTTGTTTCATTGGTTCGTTTCTGGATTTGGTCTATCTGGGATTTTGATTCTACTCCACTGTTCGATGCTATCATCTTGCTACTGCTTTCCATTGGTCATAGATGCACCCTTGCATTGGATTTGTTCTGCTGTTATTTGTTGCTACTGCTGCTGCTCGTTGCTTTTATTTGTGGTCACTGCTGTCATCTGAGTTGTTGCTGACTTGCTGCTTCCATTTTCTTCTTTGCATTTCAGCATCCAGGTACACATTTTCAAATCTCACATTGATGTAACAATAGCAATGAGTTGAAATGAAAGACGCGAAGAATTTTTAATCCTTTGGTGTTGCACCTATAGTCTTATAAAGTGTTAGTAAATTTGCGCAAATCTTTAGATTGTAACTCGATAGGAAGATACAGCAGGTAGTTTTGTATTTAATTGAAAACTGGGTTTGTTTAATTATCTTGACTTACAATGGTTTACCTTGTTTAGTTGTGTGTGTGATGTAATTACGTAATTCGTGGAATGCACGAGTAATTGGTACACCAAAAACTAGACTTCATTCTTAGTTATATTCTGCATGTATTAGATGGATTGCTACTAACCTGGACAGACACAATATTAGCTTTAAACTATTCAATTTTACTCCGTCACATCCAAATTCCATTGGGCAGTTTCGAATCCAATTAGTAGCAGCTTTCTAATAAATAGCCGATTTCATTAATCAAGCCCAAATAAGTTAGTTTAAACTCAAACTTGAAGAACATTTAGTGTAAGTTTAGTATATGTTATTAGTCTTGCTTGCAATATCCTTTAGCAAATTAACAGCGTATTCACTCGTTGAAGTAAGGCATGAGATAATTCTCACCTCATAAACAACCAATCAGATAATTAAACAAGAATCCGGAATCGGCCAAGCATGCAATTTACTTAGAATGTAATTTCTTTCTCCATTCATTAGAGACGAACATAATAAAGATGTAATCATCGTAGGTTTACCTTTTTCACAAAATGAGACGAGCCTCGCCAAATGAGAGACACAAACTGCGGGGCCCTTACAAGTGTATATATATTGAATACTTAGAATTTGGGATGGACTGTTTAGTGAATTTCACTGCCTTCCCTAAAGATAATAACGCGTTAGACTCTTTAGGCGCGACTTAATTACATTCTTAAATTTGGGTGCACATTGATGTG
The DNA here is from genome assembly GCF_000715075.1 of Nicotiana tabacum. NCBI lineage: Eukaryota > Viridiplantae > Streptophyta > Magnoliopsida > Solanales > Solanaceae > Nicotiana > Nicotiana tabacum. The sequence goes on from NC_134101.1 coordinate 226,856,084, forward strand.
ACCCAAATCCAAATCTCAACGGAGTCGAAATGTGTTAACAACTACGGGTGCATTGATTGTGACGTGGTTCGAGATGCATTTTCACGATGTTGCGATTCTATAAAAATAAATGATAATAATAAAAGTGGTTTTAAATTCAATAAAAGCACATAAGTCACAACATGTATTTAAATCAGATATTTAGCCATTATAACAATTTAAGCGACCGTGCTAGAACCACGGGATTCGAGGGTGCCTAACACCTTCCCTCGGGTCAACAGAATTCCTTACTTAGAATTTTTGGTTCGCAGACTTCATTTGGAAAAGTCGAATATTTTCCTCGATTCGGGATTCAAGATAAACCGGTGACTTGGGACACCAAAAGCCAAACCTTTCCCAAGTGGCGACTCTGAATTAAATAAATAATCCCATTTCGAATATTGTCACTTAAATTGGAAAAACTCCCTCGCGCATTCAACCCTTCGGGGCGGGCGCGCAAAAAGGAGGTGTGACAGCTCTGGCGACTCTGTTGGGGACGTAGAACCCAGAACCTCCGGTTTAGGGTTCAAGAATTCGAGCTTAGAGTAATTGTTATATTTGGCTTTATTATTTGATATTCATTACATGTTTTGGCATGACGTGCTAAATGTTGTCTTTTACCGCTTTGATATTATCTGAACTGTATATAAACTGTGCCGAAACCCTTCTCTTCTTACCTCAGGGGAGAAGCTCGCTGGTCGAGACTCCCTATTCTGTTAGTGTCAATACCTGAAATAAGAAAGAGGTTGGACAAGTTACAAAGCCGAACGATCTCGCGGGTCCCCGGTACGTAGCCCCCTCCTCGACTCGAGTTGTCCGCTCGGGTACACAGTTTAGAACATATACCCAGGTTATAAACCTAGTATAACGAAACCTCATGCCGGATCCCTAGTAGGAACGCTTTTGTGCATCATGTTGCACTTGACATAGGGGACTCAACACAGGGGTTGGGTCCGTCTAGGACAGGCAACCTGAAATGAAAAGACCATCCTGCTGCATCCCGTTTGTTTTTGCGCATTTATTTGCCTCGGATCTGCATGTTGACTGGTTCCTAAAAAAAAGGAGAAACTTAAAAAGGGAAGGAAATAGCAGTGTAGGGAGATAATTACTTATTTTGGAAAAAATAAAACCATTGTCCAAGTAATGTCAAGACCTCACCGGCATTTTCTAGAAAAAAAAACAAAAAAACATTGTCTTCTAGTTTGATTTATTAAAAAAAAAATAATACTGTTCTATTTGTAGTATCTTTTGGAAAATATTTCATTATTATTTGTCCCTTTTTAAAAAAAAATGAAAATAGTTTTCCTCTTTTTTTCTTTTCTTTAAAAGATTTCATTCAAAAAGGGGGTTTAGTTTATTTCCCTTATTTTTTGATCCGACCAAACTACGCCGGTTTGATTCTCACCGGATGTGAGATACGTAGGCAACCCCCATCGGGTTCAACCCCACCTTTTGCTAAGATAGCCAAAACCAATAAACAAAAACAAATGTGTCAAAATAAGTCGGGTGATGCTGTTTTGTCATAAATAGCCGAATGTTCCCAAAAGGGACGCCGGAAGGCTGACTTTGCATAAACAGCCACTTTTTGGGTCATGTTTAGTATTTTTGTCCAGTTGACCCACACAGCCTTAAAATCTTCATACCCGAAGTGCTGAAAGGCCGTGTTCGAAAATCTGATCTTCTTTTTGAAAAATAGTCAAAATATTTTTTTAAAGTCACCTTAACAAATGTGCAGGATGAGCACGATGCAAAATGAATACTTTTCGATAATGACTAAAATCACTGTCAAGTTACGGCTATGGTGGAATGATCTAGGTGCTGAAGGGCAAGATGAGGTCAAGAAATATCTGAAAGGTCTCGTGGGTTTATTGGAAATCCAGCCTCGGGGAGATATCATAAGAGCTTTGGTCACCTACTGGGACCTGGCACACAATGTTTTCCACTTCTCCTATTTTGAACTCACCCCGACTCTGGAATAAATGGCTGGGTACATCGGAAATGCTGAACTTCCATTAAGGCAAAGATACCTGGTCGCCCCAAGAGCTGTCACGGTACATCGATTCCTAGACTCACTAAAAATACCCAGGACGGTCCGCAACCCGGATTTGGCCGCCGGTTTTTGTAATCCATGCTTCATATACGACAGGTATGGTCATGTAGGAGGATTCAACAATCCGATTAACAAGCTATGCAGCAAAGGTAGTCGTCAGAAGTGGAACAGGCACAGACGGGTGGCTTTCATGATAACATTTTTGGGCCTTTTGGTATTTCCAAGGAAGGATGGGAACATTGATCTGAAGATATCCGGGGTCGTCAGTACCTTACTCACTCAAAATGACAGTACTCTCGCGCCTATGGTGGTATCCGATATCTTTCGAGCTCTCACAGCTTGCAAAGCCGGGGGGAATTTCTTCGAAGGTTGTAACTTGCTGCTACAAATGTGGATGACTGAACATCTCTGCCATCGTTCCGAGATTTTGAGCCATGGTTCCTCAGAGAAAACTTGCATAGAAGAATTTTACACGAGAACCAAAGAGATCAGTCTGCCCAAAGGAGTTATGGCATGGACCTCGTTCTTTCAAGCTCTTACTGCCAGCCAAATACAGTGGACACTGGGATGGCTGCCTGTTGATGAGGTCATATATATGCCAGCAACTAGAACTCATTTCCTACTGATGGGACTTAAGAGCATTCAACCTTACGCGCCCTGTCGAGTTTTGAGACAGCTCGGAAGATGCCAGATAGTACCACACGAGGAAGATCTTAGTGCTCAAACAATTGAGATAAGTCCTGACGGATAATTTCCTGAAGCAAAAATCCGCCAGATCTGGAATGAATGTCAATATTTGAAAGCAGATACTTGCGTGCGGGATCGGGCCAAAAGTGAGATGGCACAAGGCTACCTTGCATGGTACAGAAGAGAACTCGAACATGAAAGGCCGGCTAAAAGACCCCACACCCTGAATTTCGCCGAGTCGTCGCAAAAGCAGTGGGATTGGTTGGCGAAAGAAAGAGGCTATCGTACCGAAATCAGCAGGTTGAAGCAACAAGTGGAAAGCCTGAAATATGAGCACAACGTGCAAGTTGCTACCAATCTGGGAGAACAGAACAGGTTGACTCAGGAAAATGAGATGCTCAGGGCCCAGATCAAATAGATGAGGATGGATGCTGATAAACATCCAAGGAGTCGATCAGACGAGCAGTTGATAAAAAGGTTGAAAAGTGAAGTCAGGGAATGGCGAGATGGTTTAGAAAAGTCTGAAAACGTCATGGCAGAGCTCAGGGCACAGTGGGATACAAGAGCAGATAACCATCGCCGATACTTGAATCAATTGAAAGGCGACCACAAGAAAACTGTTGCCAAAATGAAGAGAGAGATGGCTGCACTCGAGTTTAAAGCAGTTAATCAGGCCGAGGATTTCCAAATCGAGAGCAGATACTGTTACGACTTGTTAGCCCAGATGAAGGTAGAAGTGCGGCAACTGAAGAATCAGCATATACAGGATTCTCAAGTATTCAAGATGTGCAATGATCAGATAAAACGCCTGCTCATAGAGAAGAAGCAAACCAGTGATAAGATCAGGACCATTGCCCATGCCATCATCAGGCGGTGTCTACGGTGTGAGAACATGACCAGCATTACCGTTCTCTCAGCAGTGATGGGTTATGTCAAGCAGACCATGCATGAGTTGGAACAACTTGAAAGGGATCTCACACTAGGACCGCGGCGAGGCCGAACGATGCCCCGCGGGCACCAATTTTCAAAACCATAATGTATTCATAGGTCGAGTCTGTATCTTAACATCTTCTGACTATCTTTTCGCATCAGGGTGTTTTAGTCTGTTTGAGTCTATGTTTATTTTCAAGGTTTTCTCTTCCTTTTTCAAAAATGTTGGTTGTAATAGATCGTTTCAGTAATAAAAGGTGTGCTTCTTTTTACACTTATTTGTTTTTGAACTACGTAATGATCTGATTCACATGGAATCGTGATACGTAGGCAATCCTCATCGGATCCGGTCATATTTTAACCACAAAAATTGAAAACAGTAACAAAAGGAGAAAGAAAGAAAAATAAAAACATAATAAAAAAATAAAAAAATAAAATAAAAAGGGAAGCCTAAAAAGGAAGCCGGAATGATGCATGCTCTCATCGCAAACATGTAGGAATCCACTTAACTGTATAGGTGCATCATGCCCCAACGTGAGATTGTCTATCTGTTATTTGTTTCGAACTAACCGTTCGTTTGTCGTTGAGTTCCTCTAGGTTTTGGAAAAGGCGGTTGGTTTGTTGAAAGTCTGGCCTCACACTCATACTTCACGAGGTCGAAAGGGAGTGTTCAATTACCTGTTATTAAGTCAGGAGGCGGTGCTCACACTTATTTCACAAGGTCAAAAGGAAGCATAGAAATGTCTTCAGAAATTCCTTTGCCGACAATTCCTGTTTCCGAGGAGAGTTCGATCTCGGCCGTCCTCACGCCCAAGTCCGCAACCGCGGAAGAGAATAGAATCCTGCGGCTCCGCATGTTGGAAATGCTGGATGACTGGAATAACGGAAAAGAGCCACCAAGTGTCATCCCTGGATTCCCTGAGTTGTTCTCCAGGACAAGCGGGACTTCTAACGTCCCCATAAGCTATCCAGCTGCCCAATTCAGATACCCAGCCATTTTGGCCTTCTCTGCTGGATCGCCCTCTGATTCTTATCCCGGGTGTCAACAGCAGATGTAAATACAAACATCTTTACTTCACCTCCCTATCCAATCACGGCACAACCTGCTACACATAAGCCAAATTTCGACTCATCCTCGTTTACATTCCAAGCGCCATCTTTCTCAATGGAGCCAACTCGGTTCGCCACTAGCACTCATCCTCCACAGCCTCAATGCGAGTTTTCGCCTGGGCAGAATTAGAACCCCAAAATTGCTGAACAAGATGATATGGCCAAAAGAATGAGAAGCCTTGAGCAGAGTTTGAAAAACATGCAAGGTTTGAGCGGACAGAAGAGCGTCTCCTATACCGACCTATGCATGTTCCCTCACGTGCACCTACCAGTGGGTTTCAAGACCCCAAAGTTTGAGAAGTACGACGGGCACGGTGACCCCATTGCTCATCTCAAGAAATATTGCAACCAATTGCGGGGAGCTGGCGGAAAAGAGGAGTTGCTAATGGCATATTTCGGGGAAAGTCTGGTAGGAATAGCCTTGGAATGGTATATGGACCAAGACATATCTCGTTGGCATATGTGGGATGATCTCGCCAGAGATTTTGTGAGACAATTCCAGTATAACATCGACATTGCACCGGACCGAAATTCTCTTTCAAACTTGAAGAAGAAACCGCCGGAAAGTTTTAGAGAATATGCTATTAAGTGGCGCGAGCAGGCGTCGAGGGTAAAACCTCCCATGGACGAGATAGAAATGGTCACTACTTTTCTCCAGGCTCAAGAGTCCGACTATTTCCAAAACATGATGTCAGCCATGGGAAAGCCTTTCGCAGAAGCGATTAGGATTGGGGAGATGGTGGAGAATGGTTTGAAAACGGGTAGAATTCTGAGTCAGGCATCCATAAGGTCAACCTCCCAAGCCATCCAAAGCGGGTCCGGAGGAATGGCAAGAGGAAAGAAAAAGGAAGAAACGGCCATGGCAGCATCAGAAGCAAGGGAATATCGTAATCCCAGGCCCCGTTTTCCAGGAAGGACCCCACAACACTACTACCCCCACCAAAATGTGGCATATGCTCCTCAACCCTACATGGTCATGAACACCCACCCTTATGTCCATCCTCCGCAGCAAGCCAATCGAGGCCAAGCTCCACCTCCCAGAAATCAGCCTCCATACTGCAACCACTATAGCCCACAGCCTCCTCAAAATAACTTCCGCCCTCAGGAACCACCTAGAAGGCGGACTTTCACACCCATTGGTGAACCATACTCTACTTTGTTCCCGAAGCTAGTCCAGTTGGGTTTCCTGCAGCCGGTCCCTCAGACAAGGCACAATCCGGCATCACCTTCTTACAAAGCCGGTGTTAGGTGCGCCTATCATTTAGGAGCAGAAGGGCACGATACAAACGACTGCTGGGCTTTGAGAAGGGTGGTCGAGAATTTAATAGAGCAGGGGAAAATAGTGCTAAGGGACGAGGAGGTCCCAAACATGACTAACAATCCGTTGCCAGCTCACAATAACGGGCCGCTGATTGGAATGATTTGCGAAGACAAAGAATTTGACCCTGCTTTGAAAGCTATAATCGCCATCGTCGACGCAGGGAAAAAGCCTGAAACAGCCCAGAAGCTAGAAAAAAGGGAAAAGAAGGTCAGTACTGTGAAGTGCAAACCTGAAAAGAAGGTGGAGAAAAAGACGGTGCCTGTGAAGAATGGAGTTCTTTACGTCCCGCGAGGTCAAGCAGAGAAGCCGCAAAGTTTCGAAGTCAAAAGGGCAAGGCCAATGTATGTACCAAAAGGGGCCTATGTGGTCCGGGGGACGATTCAACCACCTCGGCTGAACGAGCCAGTGGTTATCGAATGCGTGCCACAGAAGTCGATGACCAACCCATCCACAGTGCCATGGAATTATCAGAGAACGTTGGTTACGTACAAAGGTAGAGAAGTCACGGGAGAACATCCGGAAAATACTTTCATTGGAAGGTATTCGAACACTCAAGAGCTAAACAACGCCACACGGAGACGCTTCCCACCAAAGAAGCCTATAAGCATTAAAGAGGCGGAAATTTTCTTCCAACAGATGAAAATGCCAGACTATGAAATGTTAGATCAAATACGCAAGTGCCCTGAGCAAGTGTCCATGCTATCTCTGCTGATGAGGTCAACCGAGCATCAAAAGATCTTACTCAAGACCCTGAACGAAGCATACGTACCAGTTGAAACCTCAGTTGAACAACTGGAATGGATGACAGAGAGGTTCTTCGCCGTTAACCAGGTCTCTTTCAGCAAGAACGATTTACCCCCCTGAGGGAGCGGCACACAACAAAGCCTTGCATCTAACAGTTAAATATGAAGACTACTACGTCAAGCGGGTAATGTTGGATGGAGGTTTAGGTGTTGACATTTGTCCGCTCTCCACGCTACAGAGAATGGAAATTGGGACCGGAAGAATCCGCCCCAATAATGTCTGCGTAAGGGCTTTTGACGGCGTTTAGAGAGACACCCTTGGGGAAATAGACTTGGTGTTGACCATAGGACCAGTGGAGTTTGAAATAACTTTCCAGGTGCTTGACATGGATACGTCCTACAATTTTCTCCTCGGCAGACCTTGGATTCATGCGGCAGGAGCTGTGCCTTCCACTCTTCACCAAATGGTGAAGTTTGAGTACGAAGACCGGGAAATTGTGGTCCACAGAGAAGATGAGCAGTCTATTTATCGGGACCCATCCATCCCATATCTTGAACCAAGGGAAGGGAGCGAGCACACAGTCTATCAGGCTTTTGAAGTTGTGCTAGCAGAGCAGTATGAAGAGGGAAGACCTTGCCCCCAACCTTTCTTGTCTAACGCCTCGATCATGGTGGCTAAAGAGATGATCCGGCATGGATTCAGGCCAGGGAAAGGGCTCGGACGAACATTGCAAGGAATAACGGAACCCATCACCTTGCCTTCCGCCAAGAAACTTTTTGGGATAGGTTTTCAACCCACTCCAGAAGATGAAGAATGGGCAAAGAGGAGGAAGAATGGGGGGTGGAAACTGCCTTGGCCACTGCCGAATTTATATGAAACTTTCGTCGGACCAAGATACACTGAAGAAGAAGACGATGAGGTTTTCACGGCTGAGGAAATCGAGGAGATATGTGGGGAAATGAGAGAAATGCTCTACGAGGCTCACATGGTTCAACCAGGAGAAGGCACCAGCACCGCCGAGATGCTATATATGGGGCCAAACGCCAAACTTCGAAACTGGGAGGCCACGCCATTCCCGACTAGGCAGAAGTCCGGGTAGACCTGTCCTGCCACCTTTCCTGCATCACGAGTTATCTCCAGGATATAACTTGGATGTTTTCTTCCCTTCAATTTTTGTTTTGAATTCCTGAGTTGTAAACATTATTGTCTGCCAAATTCCAAGAAACATAAAAAAATCATCATTGTTTTCTCATTTTTCCCTTTGTTCTGATTTCTGTTATTTTTCCTTTATCTTTTCTTTCAGTTATAATAATGCGGCTTTAAATATGACATGCTTGCGGACTTCACGCCCAGATCACAACAAGCTATTTAATTGTGAAATAATGAACCCAGAACCAGAATATGATGAAGAAGAGGCTTTTAGGGAAATAAACCGAGAATTGGAACACTTCGAGAATAAACCTAAGCCAAATCTGAATGACACCGAACCGGTTAATTTAGGAACTCCTGAAGAAATCCGAGAGACCAAAATAAGCATTCACACGGATGAGAAAACGTGAGACGCGATAATTCAACTCCTTTTTGAATTTAAAGATGTGTTTGCTTGGTCATACGATGACATGTCAGGACTAGGTGTTGATCTAGTGGTTCATAAATTGCCAATTCACCCTGATTGTCCTCCAGTTCAACAAAAGCAAAGAAAGTTCAAAACTGAGGTTAGTGACAAAATTAAAGAGGAGATCACCAAGCAGCTGAAAACGGGAGTGATTCGGGTAGTCCAGTATACAACATGGTTGGCGAACGTAGTTCCAGTACCAAAAAAAGATGGGAAGACTCGGGTATGTGTGGATTATCGAGATCTGAATAGGGCGAGTCCCAAAGACAATTTCCCATTGCCCAACATCCACATCCTTGTTGATAATTGTGCCAAACATGAGATACAATCTTTCGTAGATTGCTACGCTGGGTATCATCAGGTATTGATGGATGAAGAAGACGCCGAGAAGACGACCTTCACTATACCTTGGGGCACTTACTGTTGTCGGGTTATGCCATTTGGTCTGAAGAATGCGACTTACATGAGGGCCATGACTGCCATTTTTCATGACATGATGCATCAAAAAATAGAGGTGTATGTGGACGACGTGATAGTCAAGTCCAGGACGCAGGATAATCACATCCAAGACTTGAGGAAGTTCTTCGAGAGACTGAGGAAGTACGACTTGAAGCTGAACCCAGCCAAATGTGCTTTCGGAGTCCCATCGGGCGAGCTTTTGGGCTTCATAGTAAGCAGGAGAGGTATCGAATTAGATCCAACAAAGATAAAATCTATCAGAGATCTACCTCCCCCAAGAACGAAGAAAGACGCTGAAGCGCTGTAGATCCTAGCAGAGTATCATGAATGAAGGCCTAAGTGATGCTCATCAGTGTCGGGACAGCGCAAAAAAACGTGATGAGTTTGTTGGGCAAGTTAAACTATATCAGTCGATTCATTGCCCAGCTGACAAGAACGTGTGAGCCCATATTTAAGCTATTGAGGAAAGATGCGGCGATCAAATGGACGGCTGAGTGTCAAGAAGCTTTTGACAAAGTCAAAGAATATTTTTCAAATCCCCCAGTTTTGGTCCGACCAGAGCCAGAGAGACCACTGTTCTTGTATCTGACAGTCTTGGAAAATTCTTTCGGTTGCGTCCTCGGGCAACATGACATAACCGGAAAGAAAGAACAAGCGATCTACTACTTGAGCAAGAAATTCACCGGCTACGAGGCCAAGTATACTCTGCTAGAAAGAACGTGTTGCGCTCTGACATGGGTTGCTCAAAAGCTGAGACATTATCTCCAAGCTCACAATACTTTCCTCATAAGCAGGCTGGATCCTTTGAAGTATATATTTCAGAAACCAATGCCTACTGGAAGACTGGCCAAGTGGCAAATCTTGCTTACTGAATTCGACATAGTCTATGTCACCCGCACGGCAATGAAAGCCCAGGCATTAGCCGATCATTTGGCCGAAAACCTGGTTGATGATGAATACCAACCATTGAGCACTTATTTTCTGGACGAAGAAATAAATACCGTAGAAGTGGTCTCGGAAAACGCCCATGTTTGGAAGATGTTCTTTGATGGGGTCGTAAACGCTAAAGGTGTAGGAATCGGGGCAATTTTGATTTCGCCCTCCGGTCAGCATTATCCTGTCACAGCTAGACTGCGTTTCTTTTGCACGAACAATACAGCTGAGTATGAAGCCTTCATCATGGGCATGCATATGGCGATCGATTAGGATGTCGAAGACTTACTGATTATGGGAGATTCTGACCTGATTATCCGGCAAGCCCAAGGTGAATGGGAAACTCGGGATGTCAAGCTTATCCCTTACCGACAGCACGTGGAGGATCTCGGCAAGCGTTTTAAATCAATAGAGTTCAGGTATATCCCGCGATGTCACAATGAACTAGCAGATGCACTTGCTACCTTGGCTTCGATGCTACCATACCCAGGCAACGCCCATGTCGATCCCTTGGAAATCCAAATCAGGGAGAGACACGGTTACTGTAACGTAATCGAGGCAGGGTCGTGCATACAACCATGGTACCATGATATCAAGAGGTTCTTGAAAACACAAGAATACCCCGAGCATTCTACTGGAGATCAAAAGAGAACCATTAGGCGGCATGCAAGTGGTTTCTTTTTGAGTGGTGAGTTGTTGTATAAGAGGACCCCGGACCTCAATCTACTAAGATGTGTTGACACCGAGGAGGCAAGAAAGATCATGCACGAAGTACACGCAGGAGTGTGCGGACCTCACATGAACGAGTATGTTTTAGCAAAGAAAATCCTTCGAGCAGGTTATTACTGGATGACCATGGAAAAGGACTGCTTTAGCTTCGTTCGGAAGTGTCATCAGGGTCAGGTGCACGGTGATTTGATTCATGCACCTCCCACGGAATTGCATCCCATGTCTGCACCTTGGCCATTTGTTGCCTGGGACATGGACGTCATTGGTCCGATCGAGCCGAAGGCCTCAAATGGACATAGATTTATGCTGGTTGCCATCGACTACTTCACAAAATGGGTAGAGGCTGTCACTCTCAAGTCGGTCACTAAAAAAGCTGTAGTGGATTTTGTACATTCAAATCTTATCTATCGTTTTGGTATTCCTGCAACTATCATCATAGATAACGCAACGAACTTGAATAGTCACTTGATGGGAGATATATGCGAGCAGTTCAAAATAACGCATAGGAATTCCACTCCTTACCGGCCCAAGGCCAATGGCACTGTAGAAGCAGCAAATAAGAACATCAAGAAGATTTTGAGGAAGACGATCCAGAGTTCCCGATAGTGGCATGAGCAGTTACCGTTTGCATTGTTGGGATATCTCACTACGGTACGCACGTCAGTAGGGGCAACCCCTTATCTCTTGGTTTATGGGACCGAGGCTATGATACCAGCAGAGGTAGAAATTCCTTCGCTTCGAACCATTGTCGAAGAAGAAATCGAAGACAGCGAGTGGGTTAAGACTCGATTGGAGCAGTTGACTTTGATTGACGAGAAACGAATGGCTGCGGTTTGTCACGGGCAGTTGTACCAATGAAGAATGGCTCGGGCTTACAATAAGAAAGTCCGACCCAGGAATTTCGAAGTGGGTCAACTGGTACTGAGGCGCATTCTGCCACATCACCAGGAAGCGAAAGGGAAATTTGCTCCAAACTGGAAAGGCCCATACATCATCAGGAAGATATTGCCGAGAGGAGCATTGTACCTAGGTGATATTGAAGGAAATGATCCCGAAACAGCAGTGAATGCGGATGCAGTCAAAAGATACTATGTCTGAGTGACACCCCAGCGGTCTTGACACATTTGAAATGATGAAGGTTTTATTCCCACTACCCAAACACTATCAACTCTCTCTACAAGCCTTTGAGTCGGTTACATTTCTTTGGTTACCAAAAAAAAAAAAAAACAAAAGTGGCCTGAACTACATCTGACTTGATTCTGAAAGGATACGTAGGCAGCCTCTCTCTGAGGTTCAGTCACACCAACAATAAAATCCCATTTACCCTGAAATTGAAGCCGGGGCACACCAAACGGTTTAAAAGTCGTAGTATTATCTACTTTTCTTTACCAAGCACAAGCCCTTCGGATCAATTACCAAAGGTAGGGGGAAGCCAGGAAGTGTCACGAATGGAGGCCGGTACACTCTAAATTGAGAGAAATAAAATGAGAGAGTCTCGTCGGTGAAAACCTTCGGGCACCATGAGGCGACGGGAGTAGAGAAACCAAAATGAGAGAGTTTGTTTAGTAAAAACTCGCAAAGAGTACTATCAAGAGAGGTCAACTAGCGAAAACCCGCAAAGGGCGCTGTTGGCCGAAAGGATGACTCCACCTCAGAAAATCTTGGCAAAGTTCCACCGGTTCGGAAACATAGATCCATTCTGGGTCGTGAGGAAACACAAGTTCGTTGAAAGTCAGGCGTCCAGTCCAAAAAGCATGTCATGTCCATTTAAAGTCAGCATATTTCCCTCAGATAAGTTTTTCTTGTCCCGAAAGGGACACTTCTTTTCTGAAATTTGCTTTCCCCGTTCTTTGTTTTACTTTTCTTTGAATTCCTTTCATTTTTTAACCCCAAGTTCCTGATATAGTGGAAAGGATAGGTGGCAGGATTGGTTTCACGGAGTTCCGTTTCGCAAAGGAAAATACCCCGCTTCAGTGATACATTTGTCCAAACCCGATGGATCATGATCTTGACTGCATTCGAAGTAGAGCCACAAAAAAAAAGAAAAAAGAAAAAATCCCCACACGTTTTCCCTTTGTACAAATCCCCACAGGGCTTCCTTTTGTAAAAATCCCCACAAAGCCTCCCTTTGTAAAAATTCCCCAAAGAGTCTGCCCCAACAAATCCCCAGCAAGTCTGCCCCAACAAATCCCCAACGAGTCCGCTTTGTAAAAAATCCCCACAGAGCCACCTTCAGACAAATCCCCACAAGGGTCTCGCCTTGTACAAATCCCCACAGATTCCTACCAGTAAAATTCTCCACTCAAAATCCCCAAACAGAATGGGATGGAAGAACCAAAACCTTACGCGAGCAAATCATCACAGAATCTGGAAATGCGAGTCTGAGCAGTCTAAAAGGGTTTCGCCCTTGAGTCCAATCAATGGCAGACTTTTTCACCAGAAATGAGGACGCTACAAAACAACTGGAACAATCAAGGTCACCGAACCAACCGCCGTTTCCGAACTGACGATTGTCCTTTGTTTGAAAAGTTGAAACAGGTATGATCCAAGACAACCGTGCAAGAAGTAGGTGTCGCCCAAAGAAGGAAAAGAAATACACAAGTGCAAGAAACAATTTTCCAATAAGGAATCCACTCAAAAGGGGAGTTTCCACAGAATTCTTTTTTACATTTTACTAAAAAGAAAACTCAAAAAGGGGGTCAGATAGTATCCCCGACATTTTTCTATTTATCCAGCATTAAGGCTCCAACCCTGAACTGAGCATTGCCTGTTAGTCAGCATTAGGACTCCAACCCTGAACTAAACTTTTTCCATTTAGCCAGCATTAGGGCTCCAACCCTGAACTGAGCATTGTCTGTTAGTCAGCATTAGGGCTCCAACCCTAAACTGAACTTTTTCCATTTAGCCAGCATTAGGGCTCCAACCCTGAACTGAGCATTGTCATGTTAGTCAACATTAGGGCTCCAACCCTAAACTGAACTTTTTCCATTTAGCCAGCATTAGGGCTCCAACCCTGAACTGAGCATTGTCTGTTAGTCAGCATTAGGGCTCCAACCCTGAACTGAACTTTTTCCATTTAGCCAGCATTAGAGCTCCAACCCTGAACTGAGCATTGTCTGTTAGTCAGCATTATGGCTCCAACCCTGAACTGAACTTTTTCCATTTAGCCAGCAATAGGGCTCCAACCCTGAACTGAGCATTGCCTGTTAGTCAGCATTAGGGCTCCAACCCTGAACTGAACTTTTTCCATTTAACCAGCATTAGGGCTCCAACCCTGAACTGAGCATTGTCTGTTAGTCAGCATTAGGGATCCAACCCTGAACTGAACTCTTTCCATTTAGCCAGCATTAGGGCCCCAACCCTGAACTGAGCATTGTCTCTTAGTCAGCATTAGGTCTCCAACCCTGAACTGAAATTTTTCCATTTAGCCAGCATTAGGGCTCCAACCCTGAACTGAGCATTGTCTGTTAGTCAGCATTAGGGATCCAACCCTGAACTGAACTCTTTCTATTTAGCCAACATTAGGGCTCCAACCCTGAACTGAGAATTGTCTGTTAGTCAGCATTAGGGCTCCAACCCTGAACTGAGCATTGTTTGTTAGTCCGCATTAGGGCTCCAACCCTGTACTGAACTTTTTCCATTTAGCCAGCATTAGGGCTCCAACCCTAAACTGAGCATTGTCTGTTAGTCAGCATTAGGGCTCCAACCCTGAACTGAACTTTTTCCATTTAGCCAGCATTAGGGCTCCAACCCTGAACTGAGCATTGTCTGTTAGTCAGCATTAGGGCTCCAACCCTGAACTGAACTTTTTCCATTTAGCCAGCATTAGGGCTCCAACCCTGAACTGAGCATTGTCTGTTAGTCAGCAGTAGGGCTCCAACCCTGAACTGAACTTTTTCCATTTAGCCAGCATTAGGGCTCCAACCCTGAACTGAGCATTGTCTGTTAGTCAGCATTAGGGCTCCAACCCTGAACCGAACTCTTTCTATTTAGCTAGCATTAGGGCTCCAACCCTGAACTGAGCATTGTCTGTTAGTCAGCATTAGGGCTCCAACCCTGAACTGAACTTTTTCCATTTAGCCAGCATTAGGGCTCCAACCCTGAACTGAGCATTGTCTGTTTAGCCAGCATTAGGGCTCCAACCCTAAACTGAACTTTTTCCATTTAGCCAGCATTAGGGCTCCAACCCTGAACTGAGCATTGTCTGTTAGTCAGCATTAGGGCTCCAACCCTGAACTGAACTTTTTCCATTTAGCCAGCATTAGTGCTCCAACCCTGAACTGAGCATTGTCTGTTAGTCAGCATTAGGGCTCCAACCCTGAACTGAACTTTTTCCATTTAGCCAGCATTAGGGCTCCAACCCTGAACTGAGCATTGTCTGTTAGTCAGCATTAGGGCTTCAACCCTGAACTGAACTTTTTCCATTTAGCCAGCATTAGGGCCCCAACCCTGAACTGAGCATTGTCTGTTAGTCAGCATTAGGGCTCCAACCCTGAACTAAACGTTTTCCATTTAGCCAGCATTAGGGCCCCAACCCTGAACTGAGCATTGTCTGTTAGTCAGCATTAGGGCTCCAACCTTGAACTGAACTTTTTCCATTTAGCCAGCATTAGGGCTCCAACCCTGAACTGAGCATTGTCTGTTAGTCAGCATTAGGGCTCCAACCCTGAACTGAACTCTTTCCATATAGCCAGCATTAGGGCTCCAACCCTGAACTAAGCATTGTCTATTAGTCAGCATTAGGGCTCCAACCCTGAACTGAACTTTTTCCATTTAGCCAGCATTAGGGCCCCAACCCTGAACTGAGCATTGTCTGTTAGTCAGCATTAGGGCTCCAACCCTGAACTGAACTTTTTCCATTTAGCCAGCATTAGGGCTCCAACCCTGAACTGAGCATTTTTTGGGTTAGCCAACATTAGGGCTCCAGCCCTGAACTGAGCATTTTTTCTGTTAGCCAGCATTAGGGATCCAATCCCTAAACTGAGCGTTTTACCTTATGGCAATAGTAGGGCTCCAATCCCGAAGTTGCATTTTGTAGACTGAAATTTTCCAATCCCTTCATCAATTCTATAAACGTCCTGGCAATTCACTCACGAAATTTTCCTAGTGAAACTGGGGTAGAAAATTTCGTTGGTCTGTTTTTTCCCGCAGGTCTGACCTTGAGGCGCATGGATCGAGATGACCTACGAAATGAGTCTCAACCCAGAATAGAGAAAAGAAGAAAAGATAAAATGAAGATGTTCCGAGATATTTGAAAAAAAACGAAGGGCGGATCGCTCCAAGATTTGATCAAAGTCCCGAGTTCTGCCAATCCCGTCTCACTCAAAATCGCAGAAATAAATAGGCGCTTACAACTTGCAAGCATCAAGATTCGTATCGAAGTCTACAAGCAGAATCAGCTAAGACCCAAGATTAAGTTGCAATAGAATCATAGATAGGAATCTTGTAACTAGCGGTTGACAGGCATACGTAGTTAGTTCAGTTTCAATTTTCCTTTGGTTGTAATAAGGGAGTCGGTAAGCAGCAGCGGCAACGACAATAGCAGTAACAGCAAGCATTGCAATCCCATGGTAGTCCCAGCTACCAACGTTTCCTGAACTATATTGACCCGATTCCTGCTTAGCCCAGGATATGTAGGAAATCTTCGAAGCAAAGATTCGGTCAAATCTTTAAAAATGTGCTTCACACGGAGTATTCCAATAGGCAAAAATCGCTCATATCCGCTCACTTTATCTTTGCACGAAAACTCTTCGTGTTTCCGAACAAAGAGGGGCAGCTGTGACACGTGATTTTTGTTTACGCGACAATCACTCCAAAAGAAATAAAAAATAATAGAAAATGGTCTTGCTGTACAATTTTTGGAATTTACGTGGCATTTTTGGTAGTTATTTGTGATCTTGTCCATTTTTATTTTTATCAAACAAAATACAAAAAAAATATTGTGTCGTGTGTAGTTGAACCATAATCCGGTTATTAAAAGAAAAATCACAAAAATGCATCTTTCATTCTATTTCGTCATTAAGTGATGTTATTTTAATTAAATGTTAATTGTGTGATAATTGTTGTTTAATGTTTTTATAGTATTATTTGACAATTTAATTAAGAGATTGAATAAGAAAAGGATTTTCAGATTGGGCCAGTCCAAATTAAATAGGAACAAGCCCAAACCAAAATGACCAGTCCAGTCCAGGTTCCAATTGAGCTGGCCACACGACCATCCAAACGACGTCATTGTACCATCTTCAATCTGGACCGTTAATCTCACTAGATTGACGGTCCAGATCACTCACCCATAAACCCACACCCGACCCGTTACCCGGACCAAACCCCGACCCCAATGCTAAATCAAACGACACCGTTTGATTAACCCTTGGATCCAGGCCGTTAATCTCGTCCGATCTAACGGCCAATATCAAACCATTAACTCTGTATATAAAGCCTACCTCCTTCACCCCGCACCCCCCGAACCAGACCCCCCTCCTCACTATTCATCAATCTCTCTCATTTCAGAGACGGACCTGGTTTAGAACCCTAGCCCCCTTCCGTTTGAAACCCGGCGGCATCAACACCGTCGGCCACCAGACTAACACCCTAGGACCACTCAATCACCCTAAATCCAAATCCACCAACCGCTTAGTTCGAATCAGTCCCTAGGTCCTCGAATCTTCATTTGAAGATTCGACCAAAACTTTGAACTACACCAAACCACCCCAGATTCACACTAGACAATCCCCTGAACTCCCTCGTGACCAAACCAAGTTTGGTTTGGTCCGAATCTACCCACAAATCCCAATAACCCAAATCTGAAGAATCAAACCCTAGAACACCAGAATTTGTGGAGTCCGTTGGATTAAAACAAAAGTTTGGGGTCTAGTAGATCCTAATCGAAGTGTTCTCGTTCGAGAACACCTCGGTTAGGATTTGTCCAACCTCAAATGGGTAAATCAAGCTCGGGCCTAGTTCATCTGTGTTTAAGTTTTTTCAGGTTTGTTCATTATTTCCTTTTGTTATCTATTTAGTTTAGATTAATTTATCAGCGTGTTTGTTTAGTTTGTTTGTCTATTTTTTGGGATTTCTGTTGTCATCTTGTTTCCCCGTTTCCATAAGACCTTTTTATTTGGTCGTTTGTTTATTCTGTTATGTTGAATTCATATAGTAGTATACATATTTCAATGTGATTAACTTCGTCGAACCGATAATGCCTGTTGTTTTCCCCTGTATCGTGCAAAATTGTCAAGAACAGTCTATGCCTTATTTATGTTTGTTTGGTCGATTGTTTGTTCTATGTTATAATTAGTATAGTCGAGTCGACGTACGTCGTCAATTAGTTTCAGTTGGAATGATCGCAATTCGACTCATGCTTTTTTTGATTTACTGAAGCATTGTGAATCAGCTTAATTTGTTCATTGTCACTGTGTATCAATTTGAATCAGAAACATCTAAGGGTGGGGTTATAGTTGCAGTTTAGACTTTGGTTTAAATTGATGGCATGTGTATTCTTGGGCAGCATGTGCACCATGGTTCTTTAATAATTAGAGCAAATGGGACAGCATGTGCTGTCATGCCATCTTCAGGCTGCCCATACCCTTGTTTAGTTTAATAAGATGATAAAAAGGCTTGTCAGGGGAATATCATGGGAGGGGTTTTACTTTTTAAGTGTTTGAGTGGAAAAACAGCAAAAAGGGAGGGAATCTGAATGGTTTTACAGGCTGTAAATGGCATGATGCTAGGCTATAAAGAAGGAGAGCTTCCATTAGTTAAGCAGGCATATATATACCAGAGATAGACAGAGGAGGAGGGATAGAAAACATACAGACAAAAATTAGAAACTGTTTTTCCCATTGTTGCCTTGATTTCACTTGTCTCGACCTGTTTAATCAACACTGATTTTTCCAAGTCCCAACTGAGTTTACTGGTTGTTTGTTTCATTGGTTCGTTTCTGGATTTGGTCTATCTGGGATTTTGATTCTACTCCACTGTTCGATGCTATCATCTTGCTACTGCTTTCCATTGGTCATAGCTGCACCCTTGCATTGGATTTGTTCTGCTGTTATTTGTTGCTACTGCTGCTGCTCGTTGCTTTTATTTATGGTCACTACTGTCATCTAAGTTGTTGCTGACTTGTTGCTTCCATTTTCTTCTTTGCATTTCAGTATCCAGGTACACATTTTCGAATCTCACATTGATGTAACAATAGCAATGAGTTGAAATGAAAGACGCGAAGAATTTTTAATCCTTTGGTGTTGCACCTATAGTCTTATAAAGTGTTAGTAAATTTGCGCAAATCTTTAGATTGTAACTCGATAGGAAGATACAGCAGGTAGTTTTGTATTTAATTGAAAACTGGATTTGTTTAATTATCTTGACTTACAATGGTTTACCTTGTTTAGTTGTGTGTATGATGTAATTACGTAATTCGTGGAATGCACGAGTAACTGGTACACCAAAAACTAGACTTCATTCTTAGTTATATTCTGCATGTATAATATGGATTGCTACTAACCTGGACAGACGCAATATTAGCTTTAAACTATTCAATTTAACTCCATCACGTCCGAATTCCATTAGGCAGTTTCGAATCCAATTAGTAGCAGCTTTCTAATAAATAGCCGATTTCATTAATCAAGCCCAAATAAGTTAGTTTAAATTAAACTTGAAGAACATTTAGTGTAAGTTTAGTATATGTTATTAGTCTTGCTTGCAATCTCCTTTAGAAAATTAATAGCGTATTCACTCGTTGAAGTAAGGCATGAGATAATTCCCACCTCATAAACAACCAATCAGATAATTAAACAAGAATCCGGAATCGGCCAAGCATGCAATTTACATAGAATGTAATTTCTTTCTCCATTCATTAGAGACGAACATAATAAAGATGTAATCATCGTAGGTTTACCTGCTTCATAAAATGAGACGAGCCTCGCCAAATGAGAGACACAAAATGCGGGGCCCTCACAAGTGTATATATATTGAATACTTAGAATTTGGGATGGACTGTTTAGTGAATTTCACTACCTTCCCTAAAGATAATAACACGTTATACTCTTTAGGCGCGACTTAATTACATTCTTAAATTCGGGTGCACATTGATGTGACCCAAATCCAAATCTCAACGGAGTCGAAATGTGTTAACAACTACGGGTGCATTGATTGTGACGTGGATCGAGATGCATTTTCACGACGTTGCAATTCTATAAAAATAAATGATAATAATAAAAGTGGTTTTAAATTCAATAAAAGCACATAAGTCACAACATGTATTTAAATCAGATATTTAGTCATTATAACAATTTAAGTGACCGTGCTAGAACCACGGGATTCGAGGGTGCCTAACACCTTCCCTCGGGTCAACAAAATTCCTTACTTAGAATTTCTGGTTCGCAGACTTCATTTGGAAAAGTCGAATATTTTCCTCGATTCGGGATTCAAGATAAACCGGTGACTTGGGACACCAAAAGCCAAACTTTTCCCAAGTGGCGACTCTGAATTAAATAAATAATCCCATTCAACCCTTCGGGGCGGGCGCGCAAAAAGGAGGTGTGACAATTAGCAATATGTGTTTAATCATTCATTTGAAAAGTATTAGATTTTAGTTGTAGTGTGAATGGAGAATAGAGGAAAATGAAATGTTGAGTTGGTTCTTTATTATAAAGGAACTTTGTCCCTCACTAGATAGGAAGATGGAGATTGTTGTGCTTATATAGAAGCACTTCTTCTAGTATTTAATGAGTTGAAAAGAGGGTAAGTCGTGCACCGTCATTGTTGCTTCGTTGCTCGCTCTGCTCGACTTTTGGCTTCAGATTTAGATTTGGTCAAATAATATGATTGATATATTTTTCGGACCAAAATTATTTATCCTTTTCAGTTATTTAATTTTCCTTTTTCCTTTATTTTTTGCTCAAATTTAAAAATAAATAAATTCTCGATTTTTTTTCCAATGGTAATTTTCAAATGGTCAGATTTGAAATCTTGACCGAACGGACACAAAATTTTGTCAGGAGACACTGCCTTGTTTCTAAACAGGCACGTTCACACCAACCTGATGACTGCAAATTCATTTAATTGGCCTTATTTTTCACCACTATATATCCGCAAACTTTCTTCTCTCTCTTCTACATTTCT
Organism: Nicotiana tabacum; assembly: GCF_000715075.1. Taxonomy (NCBI): domain Eukaryota; kingdom Viridiplantae; phylum Streptophyta; class Magnoliopsida; order Solanales; family Solanaceae; genus Nicotiana; species Nicotiana tabacum. The sequence goes on from NC_134101.1 coordinate 226,876,802, forward strand.
GCATAGCAATTAAAAGCAAAAAATAAGTGTTGGGTGTGTGATTTACTCGGCCATTTGAGTTCGACAAAGTTCCTTCATGTGAATTGTCATTATCACAGAATAGTTGTCTTTTCTGTCGAGGAAAAAATTAATTCATAAAAGCATGATCAACAGTGAAGGGATTAAATTCCTTAAGGACACACATGTAAATTATGGGCTCGGAATTTTTTCTATTTATGTTTTTGACTAACAACATTTACTGTTTTATCTCCAGTTTGTCGCTACTTTGCTTCACTAATTTTTTGAAGAAATTAACAAGCTTAAAGAATTTAATATTATATTTATGTGTTCATCATGGGAGGCTAAAATCTTACTGATTTTCTCTTTGGAGATTAAATTTTTTGGATTTTTACTCCAATTTGAGATTAAATTCTTTGTGATTTTTTATTCGATTGTCTGTATTCAACTTGAAGATATTAAAACTTTGCCGGTTTACTAAATGTTATTTGTGTCAATTTCTTGTACAAAAAAATACAAGCTCGGAAAACTAAAATGAATTTATTGTAGCGCAATTATTGCCTCGTCAAACCGCACAATGCTTGCACCGGTAATGACTATGGTAGAAAAGCTCGAAAAGTTTTCTGGCGTAGACTTTAAGTACTGGCAGCAGAAGATGTCTTTCTATCTGATCACACTTAGTTTGTAATAATTTGTAAAAGATGATATTCCTATCTTGTCAGAAGGAACTTCGGACAATGAACGATTTGTGGCCGCGGACGCTTGGAAGCATTCTGACTTTCTTTGCACGAATTACATACTCAGCTATTTGGAAGATAGCTTGCATACTGTTTATAGTGTCATGAAAACTTTGTAAGAGTTGTGGAATGCTCTTAAAAGAATTATAAGACTGAAGATGATGGACGTAAGAAGTCTGTGGCTGCCAAATTTCTAAACTTCAAAGTCACCGACTATAAGTGTCAATTCAACTATAGCCACCTGAAGTCCGAACCGAACTATGTACAAGCCCAAAATCATTATATGAGCCTATTAGAAACTTCAAATCACCAATTTGAGGTCCTTTACCCATAATGTTGGCTTTGGTCAACTCATTCAGCTTAAGCCTCAACTTAAGAACTAACTATTCCAAATTACAACAGAATCTCTAGGGAATCAAACCATCAATCCCCACAAATCAAAAATTATCAAAGCAACCTATGAAAAGTATCAAATAGGGGAACATAATTTCTAGAACTCAAAATGATCGATCGCGTCATTATAGTTTTCACCTCTTAAATAAACATTCATCCTCGTAGGGGTTTGAAAATGTATATGGACTGCTAAAAAGATATGGATATTGTAATGATCCAATCGTTCGTTTTGAGCTCTGGCATGTCGTTCGGAAGTTTGAGGCCATGAGTAGCTTCACTTCAGGTATTATGACTTGTACGCGTGATGGGAATTGTAATTCGGGAAGTTCGGAGTCGATTTGGAAAGAGAAGTCTTATTTTGGAAGCTTTAAGTTGGAAGAATTGACTAAGGTTAGAATTTTGAGTAAACGACTTCGAAATCGGGATTTGAAGGTTCCAGGAGGTTAGTATGATGATTTGGACTTGGGCGTATGTACGAATCGGATTTTGGATGACCTGGGAGCGTTTTGACCCCTATCGTGGAAGTTAGAATTTATGGAAGAATTTTATAAATTTGGTTTAAGGTGTATTTCAATGGTATTGATGTCTGTTTGGGATTACGAGTTTGGGAATAGCTCCGTATGTTGATTCTGGTATTGGGACCGCATCCGTAAAAGGATTTGGAGCTCCGCGGGTCATTTGGCGGAAGTTATAAATTTAAAGGTTTTTGAGAAGTTTGACCGGGAGTGAACTTTTTGATATCGTGGTCGGATTCCGATTCTGGAAGTTGGAGTAGGTACATAATATCGAATGTGACTTGTATGCAAAATTTGATGTCAATCGGACGTAATTTGATAGGTTTCGACGTCGACTGCAGAAATTAAAATTTCTTAGTTTCATTAGACTCGAATTGGGGTATGATTCGTGTTTTTAGCGTTGTTTGATGTGATATGAGGACTTGACTAAGTCCGTGTTATGTTTTGAGACTTGTTGGTATGTTCGGATGGGGTCCCGAGGGGCTCGGCTGCGTTTTGGGGTGGTTTCGGACCATTTCAAGGCTATTTTTACCTGTTGGTTTTTGGCTACAGCAGGTGCTATGCGATCGCAGGGAATTGGTCGCGATTGCAATGAGTAAAATGGGAGAAATTGACCAGTGATTCGCGATCGCGGAAGGCCTTTCGCGATCAAGTAGAGGAATGTTTCTGCTGCACTGACCCGACATTGGAGGCTTGTATCTTGCAATCTATAAGGAATTTGGAGATGATCCGTAAATGAAAGTTGTATTTCTTTGTGTCTAGTTTATAGAAATTCAAACCATTTAGCATTTGCAGTTGTGTACAAAAAGTTATGGCTGGTACACTACAGGCTATCTAGGAAGATGAAGAAGAAATTTATGTTACACAGGGTCGATTTCGGGAGCTTATATCTCATAATCTATAAGGAACTTAGAGATGAGCAAGGCATAAATTTTGTAGTCCTTGGAGTCTAGTTTTCAAAAAGTTAAACCATTTGCAATTTGGAGTTTTGTAAATAAGTTATGACCATTATACTAGAGGCTGTCTGGAAGAACTGAGCGTTTGTTCTTCGCGATCGCGAAGGGCAAATTTTGGGCTGAGAAATGTTGTGCTTCGTGATTACAAAGCATTTTACGCGATCGCGAAGAGTAAATACCTGGGCAGAAGCTATATTCCAAGGTTTCGGCCATTTTAAAAATATTTGGAGCTATGTAGCTCGGATTGAAGCAATTTTTGAGGTGATTTTCACCATATGGATTGGGGTAAGTGTTCTATATCCGAAATTAATTATACTTCATGATTATATGATATTCATCATTTATTTCGGATTTAAATGGAAGAAATCAAGATTTTTGCAAAACTTTTGAAGAACGAAAATTTAAGATTTGGATGTCAAGTTGTTATTGGAATTTGATAAAATTGGTATGGTTGAAATCGTATCGGAATGGGTTGTCGGATTTTATAAGTTTCATCGGGTTTTGAGATGTGGGCCCCACTGCCAACTTTTCAAGCAGAGTTGAGAATTTGTTTAAATCGAATTGTTGTGAGTATTAGGGTATATTTTTATGGATTTTGCCTATTTATTGACTAGTTTTGGAGAATTGGGCATCAGTTTGAATTGTTGGAAAGGCATGGGAGCCAGCTATGGAACTTCGGCGCTAGGTAAGTCTCCTTTCTAACCTTGTAATAGGGAATTAACCACGTAGATAAAATAATTAAATATGTGCTCCTATTTGTGGGGTCTACGTACGCACGAGATGACGAGAGTCCGTACGTAGCTACTATTATGCTTAAGTACGCGTGGTCTAGGACCCAAAAGCATGCTTTACTTGCAATATTTGTAACCGTATTGTCAATTTAAATTGCTTAATAATATCAAGCTTGATAAATAAATTTCTAAAGGGTTAAACATCATTTTCTTGACTATTAAAAGAGAAGTTGCCATTTCCTTGGGTAATTGATTCGCTGATGAATTCTTGATTGGCTGTTTGAATGTGTTTATCTATGTGTAACCGCGTCGCATGTATGATTCGTGAGCGGGGTAATTCTTTAAATTTATATTTGACCGTGTCGCATGTATGATTCGGGAGCGGGGTAATAGATGCATCTATAGTTTGCTTCATTTGACCCTCTGGCAGTGCACATTTTAAATATTTGCTGGATCAGGCCATACGACCTAGGCATGGTTTGAGCATGCTTGTATTGCTTGCCTTGAAATTTATAAGCAATGATAATTGTCATGACCCAAACTGATGGGCTGCGATAGTTTCCCGAATCCTACATGTTGAACATCCTTAAGCATGCGTTTAAGATATAAACGTGAATAACATACGTGAGGGAAATCTATCCAAAAGATATATGTACATATACATGCGGAGTACAGTGGGTGAGCCGGCAAGGCTGCTATAGACAACTATATACTCAATACTGAAAGCCGACAAGGCCACATACTATCCAACTATACATAATTGTCTACATACCTCTAATAGAAATACAATTGTACAAATACAAGACCGATCTACGTCATACCCAGATCAAGTGGAGCATGCCAACTCTCGCTGATCAAAGATCCTAAGAAGGGAGACCGTCGGCTTGCCTACCTGCACCTGGAGTAGGGGAAAATTCGTATAATATTCTTGAAAAAGATTGCACTGTACTCCTTTAGAACCGCAAAATTTTACGTTGCTACGGTTCTAACCATTCTCGTTGGAATTGTTTGGTTGTAAGAATTTCGTTGGAAGCTTTTCGGATGGAGTTTAGCGTATGTTCTTGAATACTTTGAATTAGGAAGGAAGACATATATCTCACTTTGTTATTCTCTATCCAATGAACCAAATTTATATAAAAGAGATCAAACTTTTTATAAACTTTGAATGTTTTACACGTTGATGACTTATTCATTTTAGATAGCCACCTAAGCTCATATGAATACTTAGTCATATGTCTTAATAGTGGCCTACTGCCACGTGGAGGGTGGGGGTGGGGATTTTAAATTTTTATCCACTAATTTATTAATTAATTAGGTAATATCCTGCTACCTGATAATTAACAAATTACCCATATAATTAAGAATTGTCTCAACTTACTTAAATTACTACTCATTTTTAGTACACTTTACGTACCCCACTATCGTGGTCATGGGGTACCTTGTATAGCACTAGTTCATAAATACCACATATTATGGCTCATACTATATTTTATCCCAAATTGACAACTTTAACGAAACTTATTTTCTTTGATTCGTTTACCCTTTATCCTGCACGACACTTACTTTTGCTATAGCATGAATGTGTATAATCTCAAGATAATCTTATCCCCGAGTCTATGTCGATTAATTGAAGACGAAACTTTAACGTACAAACACGCGATATGTAAAATCCTTTCCCCCTTAGAAACATTCGTCCTCGAATATTTAACTCCTTGTGATCTATATAACTTTGCTAGAGTTGCCTTTGTAACAACACTACTACTAACTCTTCCTGTAGAAGCTCAATAATTCAATGCACATAGGACAACAAATCATCAATAACGACAATGGCCTCACACGATCAATGACAATATACAAGAATCCATACACGTACCTTAAGGTTATGACATCTCAGTCAGACCCTTCTCTGGAGGAGGAAATATGTAGTGATATCTAGACTTCATATCTTCCTCGGCCTCCTAAGTCATTTCTTCCACATTGTTGTTTCTCCAAAGTACTTTCACTGAAGCTACATCTTTAGTTCTCAATCTCCGAACCTGACTGTCTAATATAGCAATGGGAGTTTCTTCATATGATAGCTGCTCTATGACCCGAACGTCATCAACTGACACAACTATGGAAGGATCTCTAATACATTTAAGGAGCATAGACACATGAAAGACTGGATGTATAGACTCCAAGTCCGAAGACAAGTCTAACTCATATGCTACCTGGCCTACCTTGTGTATGATCCTATATGGTCCAATGTACTGAGGGCTAAGTTTTTCCCTTTTTCCGAACCTCATAACACCTTTCATTGGTGATACCTTTAGGAATACCCAATCGTCAACCTGAAATTCCAAGTCTCGCCGTCAATTATCCACATAAGACTTCTGATGGCTTTAAGTTGCTAATAGCCTTTCCTATATAAGCTTAATTTTCTCCATTTCCTGTTGTACCAATTCTGGTCCTACCAACGTAGTTTCCCCAACGTCGAACCACCCTATAGGCGACCTACACTTTCGTCTATAAAGAGCTTCATATGAAGCCATCTGAATATTGGAATGGTAGCTATTAGTATATGTGAACTCAATAAGCGGCAGATGATCATCCCAGCTACCTTTGAAGTCTATCACACAAGCTCGTAACATATCCTCAAGTGTCAGAATAGTACGTTCAGCCTGTCTATCTGCCTGGGGATGAAATGTTGTGCTAAGACTTACCTGAGTCCCCAATCCGTTTTGGAAGGACCTCCAGAAATTAGCTGTAAATTGAGCTCCTCTATCCAAGATAATAGATACAGAGACACCATGCAATCGTACTATCTCATTAATATAAAGCCTGGCATAAGCCTCTGCAGAATATGTAGTCTACTGGGCAGAAAATGGGCTGACTTTGTAAGCCCATCGACAATTACCCATATCAAATCGAACTTATGCTGGATATGAGGTAAGCCTACGATGAAATCCATATTGATTACTTCCCATTTCCAAGCCAGAATCTCCATAGCCTGCAATAATCCACCAGGTTTTTGGTGCTCAATGTTAACCTGCTGACAGTTAGGACACTGAGCAACAAACTCCGCTATATCCTTTTTCATTCCGTCCCACCAATATACTTCCCTGATATCATGATATATCTTTGTCGCTCCTGGATGGGTAGAATAACGAGAATAGTGAGTTTCTCCTATAACCTACCGACGCAACCCTGCAATATTAAGGACAATAAATCATCCTCGTTATCTTAGGACCCTATTTTCTGTAATTTCAAACGGTGTTTTCTCCTTTTGAGGGGTGGTATCCCTATAATGAACTAACACAGGATCCTTGTACTGGCATTCTTTTACTTCAGTTACTAAAGAGGATGTTATCATATCCTGAATAGTAATTCCAATATCACCTAAGTCCAGTAACCGAACTCCAAGACTAGCTAGTTGATGAACCTCGTGGGCTATTCCCCTCTTTTCTGGCTATAAATATGACAGGCGCCCATAGATCTATGGCTGAGGGCATCAACTACTATGTTCGTCTATCCCGGATGGTATAAAATATCAACGTCATAGTCTTTAAGTAGCTCCAACCATCTCTTTTGACATAAATTCAATTCCTTTTGCTTGAAGATATACTGGATGCTCTTATGATCCGTATAGATATCAACATGAATGACATTCAAGTAGCCCATTTACATATTTAGTGCATGCATCACCGCGGCTTACTCTAAATCGTGGGTCGGGTAGTTCTTCTCGTACTTTCTTAGTTGTTTAGAAGCATAAGATACAACCTTACCATGCTGCATCAGCACACAACCTAATCCAAATCCTGAAGCATCACAATAGATAACATAACCATCAGTCCCTTATGGGAGCATTAGAACCGATGCTGAAGTTAATCTGTCCTTTAATGCTTGGAAATTTCGTTTACAAGCATCAATCCATTGGAACTTTGTTCCCTTCTGAGTCAACTTTGTCAAAGGTGCTGAAAGGGAAGAAAATCCCTCTATAAATTTCATGTAGTAGCCTGCCAAACCAAAAAAGCTACAAACCTCCGTCAGTGTTGTGGGTCTAGGCCAAGTCTTTACTGCCTTAATCTTTTGCGTATCCACCTGGATGCCTTCACCCGAAATGATATGCCCAAGGAAAGCTACAAAGTTCAACTAGAATTCACATTTAGAGGCTTTTGCATACAACTTCCCTTTTCGTAAAACTCTGAGCGCAGTATGCAAATGATCTGCATGCTCAGCCTCTAAACGAGAATACACCAATATATTGTCTCGATAAATACAATTACGAATAGATCTAGAAAGGGCCTGAACACATGGTTCATCAAATCCATGAATACTTCTAGGGCATTGGTCAAACCGAACGACATAACATGAAACTCAAAGTGCCTGTATCTGGTCCTGAATGTTGTCTTCGGAATATCTTTCTCCTAAACCCTTACCTGATGGTACCCGTACCTCAAGTCTATCTTTGAAAAACACTTGGCACCTTGCAACTGATCAAATAAATTATCAATCCTCGGGAGAGGGTACTTATTCTTGATCGCCACCTTGTTCAACTATCTATAATCAATACATATCCGTAAGGAACCATCTTTCTTCCTCACAAATAACACAGGTTCTCCCCACAGTGATATACTAGATTTGATAAAGCCTTTTTCAAGCAAGTCCTTTAATTGTTCCTTCAACTCTTTCAGCTCTGCAGGGGCCATTCTATAGGGAGGAATAGATATTGGATGAGTATCTAGTAGTAGGTCAATAGCAAACTCAATTTCTCGCTCTAGCGGAAAAACCGGAAGCTCATCGAGAAAAACATCGGGAAACTCATTAACCACGGGGATGGGCTGAATGGATGGTGACTCTACTTCTATATCATGAACCCGAACTAAGTGATAAATACATCCCTTTCTGATTATCTTTCTTGCCTTGAGATAGGAAATATATCTACCTCTCGGCAACACTGTATTACCTTTCCACTCTAAAATATGCTCCCCTGGAAATTTAAATCAGACTATATTTAATCTACAATTAACGTTGGCATGACAAGAATCCAACAAATCCATACCCATTATAACATCAAATTCTACCACATCTAATTTGATTAGGTCCGCTATGGTAGATCAACTATGAACTATTATACAACCCGTATATACTCGTTTAGCTATCACTGAGTCCCCAACAGGTGTAGACACCTCAAAAGGTTTAACCTATTCAGGTTTTATTCCAAACTTACTAGCAAACAATGGAGTAACATATGATAAGGTGGAACCTGGGTCAATAAGTGCATATACATCATATGAGGAGACTGATAATATACCTGTAACAACATCAGGTGATGACTCCCGATCCGGTCATCCTACCAACGCATAAATGCGGTTCTGAGGGCCTCTCGAGCTAGATGCTCTACCTCTGCCTCTACCACGACTCTTTGGTGCATGTGAACCTTTCCTAGGGGTCGTACTGATGATGACAAACCAGCTACAGATCCCGCTGGCTGAGCTATGCTTGCATCACCTCTCGTCGGACAATCCCTCATAACATGGCCCGAATAACCACAAGTATAACAAACATTCAATCCCATATGGCACTGCCCGACATGCTTCTTACCACACTGAGAACATCGTGACAAGGTCAGCCTCATCTGACTTGACTCACCCCTATACTAATGACCTGACGCACTGGAATTCTGACCAAACCCTGAATATGTAGAACAATCAAATCTTTTACCGCCAAACTGAGGGGGTGGGATAGCCAATGGTTGGGCTTGATACCTCAGGTACTATTGCCTCTGACCACCTCGAAACTACCAGAAGGACCCGAAGACCTCGCTCTCTTATTATGGGCCCTTTTATGCTTACGATCGACTCTTTATTTTTGCTTATGCTCCTCTACACCCTGAGCGTATGCCTGAATACGAGAAATATCCATTTCTAGCTAAAGTGAGACCAACATACAATCGTTAACCAAGTGTGGCTCTAACCCCATCACGAACAGGTGAACCCGATCCTCCATCTTAGTTACAATAGTGGGAGCATACCTATCCAATGAATCAAACTAAAGATTGTACTCTCGAACACTCATGTTACCCTGCCGAAGGGTCAAGAACCTATCAACTCTGGCCCGCCTAAGCTCTTGTAGCAGATAATGACGAAGAAAAGGTTCTGTAAACTCCTGCCATACTATTGGAGGGGCATTCTCACCTATGGACAACTCCCAAGACTCGTACCAATTAACTGCAACATCCTGAAGTTTATAGGAATCTAACTCAACTGACTCAGTTGTAGTGGCCTTTATTACCCTCAAAGTCCTCTGCCTTCTATCGATAAATACCTGAGGGTATTCATTTGGATCTTCCCTAATGAATATCGGAGGGTCCAAATTAAGGAAATCACAAACCCTTGCACTGACGGACCTATCTGTATGACCAATACATACTTCCTAATATTGAGCCTGTACGACTACTAATCGAGTTAATAGTTGAATAGCATCTCTCATCTCCTGACTCGGTGCATCTAGCTGAAGGACTGAAAGTATACGGGCGGGCGCTGGAGCTGGTGCCTCTCAGAGCTCTTCTAAAAAGGGCGGGGTATGTGAAGTCTGAGATGGAATCTCACTATGAGACTCTTCTGAGATGGAATCTCACTATGAGACTCTCCCTAAGCCTCGGTAACTCTTGGCGGTCGACTAGTAGTCTCACTAGCCACGAACTTTCCCTTCACGGCGGCTGTAGTCTTGGGAGACATCGATGAAAAGGTAACATATTGGTAGGAACATGAATTCTTATATCGCACGATCTGAGATAAAAAAGAGGATAACATCCTATATGTCCTGTAGCCTCTTGTCTATTAGTGTGGTGCACAACACACCCATAAACATGACTCTACTAGACATGGTCTGTAGACAACCCTAGGATAAAACTGCTCTGATACCACTTTTGTCACGACCCAAACAGATGGGCCGCGACGAGTGCACTAGTCTTGCCTGTCGAACACCCTTAAGCATGCATTTGAAATATAAATGTGAATAACATACGTGAGAGAAATCTATCCAAAAGACATATGTACATATATATTGTGAGCAGCTTATTTTTGACCATGGTTGAATTTATTCCTACTTTTCTCTACTCACTACCCACTTTTCCCACTTTCTCCACTCACTACCCACTTTCCCCATTTTCCCCACTCATGTTCCCCACTCTCCCCACTTTCCACACTTTCTCCACTCACTACCCACTTTCCCCACTTTCTCCACTCACTACCCACTTTCCGCACTTTCTCCACTCACTACCCAGTTTCCCCATTTTCCCCACTCATGTTCCTCACTCTCCCCACTTTCCCCACTCAAGTTCCCCACTCTCCCCAAAAAATATTTCCTCCACCCACTCTTCATCATTCTCTCTACCTATAACACACACATCAAGACCTCGCCTTAAAAAAATTATATATGGAAAAGGGTGCATTTACAAGAGAGCTCTCTTCTTCTTCTTGGATTTTTTCTCCAAGCAACAGACAAATACAACATATCTCACCCTTTCTTCCCAAGAAAAATGGCCGCACACACTCATTTTACCACGGAAGCTTCTCTGAAAATGCACACCTGAATTCACACCCAACATTTGAGAGTCTCACTTTGAAAGTTCTTCACACTCAAAAGAGCTGAAAGCAAAGGCTTCAAAATTCAAAATTTTCAGCTGGATTTGGGTAAAGGTTTGCTGCTCTGTTGCTACTGTTGAAATTGCTTCTTGAGCTCATCATGTGATTTGGATTCTGCTTTTCTTTGGCTTATCTCTTGGTGTCCGCTTAACTCTGTTAGGTCAGTCCCAAATCCTTTGTATTATATTTTACTGAATGGCTATATAAAGTTATTGAATTCCTTTTAGATTTTTGGATTTGCTCAAAAATACGATTCCTGCTATTCTAGTGTGTCATGGATGAATGTTTGGTTTCCATTAGAATAAAGTAGTGTAATGAATCGAAAATGTTAAACTTTAGATGAAATGTTGATGAAGTAAATGATGTAAAGATTCTGGAATCTGTTATTTGCTTTGGGAATCTTTACTCATTTTCTTTAATTTTCACTTCTTGTCATCGAGGAAGAGAGTAAAATCCAAGCAAATTTGCTCTTAAATCGAGGATCTGATGGCCATAAATGGTTATCTTTTAATAGCAAACAAACCATAAATTATATTCTATACTCCACTTTCAGAAATAAGATAAGCGGCATCATGAGGTATATAGTTTTTTTTAGTAGCAAAAATATAAAGATATATAGTATCACATGTTTCAACTCGTAGGCATAATGATTCCTCAATAGTTTGTTAATGAGTTGTTTGTGCACTCCAGCTTTTACAACCACAATCTACTTTATTTATTTGATTAGTTTAACGTCAAAATTCGCCCCCCCCCCTATCCTCTCTGCCTCACGTTTTCTTGTTCTTGGACTTTTTGCCTCCTGATTTATCCAATCCTTTTTTTACTAGTCTATGTATTTTCATGACTTGTACATTAAGTTACATAAGTCGAGCAAATTTAAATATATATCTTCCTTTTTTACAAAAACTTTTGAAGTATGTATATTTTCGTGTATGTATAAAAGAGATAGAAAATGCAAGCTAAAAAAATAGAAATTGGCTTGAACTTTCGTAGTTTACTTTAGGTGCGTTAATTGAATAATTGGCATAGCTACGAGTACGGTTCCCGTAACGTAGTTTGTGACACCTAGTTACTAAAATTCGGGGGTACAGTTATGTGACCCGGCCACAATTAAATCTTTTAAAAAAAAATTAAACATGTTGTAGATCGTGAGTACGGTTCTCGTGACATGATTCGCAATATGTAACAATAATTAAATAAAAGCGGTTATAAGGTAAAAATGCACAATAGTTTAAAACATGTATTAAAATCAGATAATATGCCAGTTATAATAGTTTAAGCGACCGTGCTAGAACCACGGAATTCGGGGATGCCTAACACCTTCCCCCGGGTTAACAGAATTCCTTACCCAGATTTCTGGTTCGCATACTTCAAAAAAGGAAAGTCGAAATTTTTCTCGATTTGGGATTTAAAATAAATCGGTGACTTGGGACACCAAATAAACTATCCCAAGTGGCGACTCTAAAAAAATTGAATAAATTAATCTCATTTCGAATAATGTCACTTTAATTGGAAAAACGCTCTTGTACTACCTTCGGGTGTGTAAAAAGGAGGTGTGACAGCTCTGGTGACTACGTTGGGGACGAGCCCAGAATCTCTGGTTCAGGGTTCAAGAAATCGAGCTAAGAATAACTGTTATAGTTGGCTTATTTTATTTGATTTTTACATGTTGAGCCTAATGTGCTAAATGCCGCTTTTACCGCTTTGATATTGTTTGGACTGTATATAAATTGCTACGAAACCCTCCTCTCTCTGAGTCTTCTAAATCATCTGAGAAGTGTGCACTTCGTGTGACTTCTTTTCTGTTAAAGTCTTGTCCCAATTTTTGAAGGAGGTTTGGACAAGTTGCAAAGCCGGTGAAGCTTCTATATTCCCGGTACGCTGCCCCCCTCGGCTCGAGCTGTCCACTCGGGTAAGCCAGGTCTATAACAATAAACCCAGGTTTTTAAACCTAGTATAACAAGCCTCATGTCGGATCCCTAGTAGGAACGTTTGTTTGCATCACGTGCATTTGGCCTTGGAGACTCAACACAGGGGTTGGGTCTATCTAGGACAGGTGTACCCAAATGAAAAAGACCATCCTGATGCATCTTATGTGCTACTTGCGCATCTGTTTGTTTCGGCTTGCATGTTGACCGGCTTCTAGAACAGAGGAAGAAAATCAAAATAAAAAAACAAAAAAAAAGAGAAAATAAAAAAAAACAATAAAATAAATAATAATAATAATAATATAGGAGTGAGAGGTAGGTATTTAGAAAATTCCGAAACTCTGCCGAAATTCCGAGAAAAAAGAAGTCATCTCCAAATGAGCCAAAGTTTTCAACTGCCATGTTTCCCCTGTTCTGTCAAAACTAGCAAACTACGCGGCTCTGATTCTCACCGGATGTGAGATACGTAGGCAAACCTCATCGGTTCCGGCCCATAATTTTCAAAAAAAAAATCCAAAAATATTTTCCTTTACTTCCTCTCTAGAAAAGTCTTTTTTTAGACTCCAATTTTCAAAAAAAATCCAAAAAAAAATTAAAATATTTTCCATTACATGCTTCTTTAGAAACTAATTGTTTATTTAAAAACAATATATACAAAAATATTTTCTTTAGAAGGCCTTTCTTTTAGACCCTAATTGTTTTTTTAAAAAAAATATATACAAAAATATTTTCTTTTAATTTCTTCCAAAAATCCAAAAATATTTTCATTCTTCTTTCAAGATTGAAAAGAAAATTCAAAATTCAAAAATATTTCATTTTTTAGAAGCATTTCTTTCATAAATTCAAAATAAAATTCCAAAAATATTTTTCTTTCTTCTTTAGAAGTTTTTTCTATCGAAATTCCAAAAAAAAAACAATAAAAGTCTAAATTAAAAAAAAAAAATCTTTCTTCTTTCGAAATTCCCAAAAAAAAATAAAAAATAAAATAAAAGAGTTAGTTTATTTACTTTATTTCTGGTCTTCCCGAACTATGCCAGTTTGATTCTCACCGGATATGGGATACGCAGGCAACCCCCATTGGGTCCAACTTCATTTTTGTAAAAATAGCCCAAAGAGACCAAAATTGTTTTGTTTGATTGTAAATAAGTAAGGTGATGTCATTCTTGTCTAAAATAGTTGAATGTCCCCAAAAGGGCGCCGGAAGGCCGTTTTTGCAAGAACAACCACCTTTAGTAGTTTTTTAAGGTTTTGGTCGTTTAGCAAACACAGCGTTAAAATCTTCTTCCCCGAAGTGCTGAAAGGCCGTATTTGCAAAGCCGGATTTTTTATGAAAATTTAAAAAAAATAGTGATAACCTTTTCTTGAGTCAAAATGAGTCATAACCTTTTAAATTAAATCACCCTAATAAATGTGCAGGATGAGCACAGATGAAAACGAACCCTTTGTAGCTCTTGAAGAGATTCCCTTATAGCTCCACATGTGGTGGAATGACCTAGGAAAAGGTAGCCGAGGAACTGTGATAAAAGTTTTGGGTGGTCTTGTCGGACTTTTGAACATCAAGCCAAGATTGGACGTGATTGAAGCCTTGATACCTTTTTGGGATCCGACTCACAATGTGTTTCGCTTTTCTGATTTCTGAGCTCGCACCCACGCTAGAGGAAATTGCAGGTTACTCCGACCTTAGCGGAAACTTTAGAAGTTGGTACCTGGTGTCACCGAGACCAGTATCTCCTCACAAGTTTCTGGATATGTTGAGTATTAGCCGAGATATTCAGGATGGGAATTTATCTGAAGGGTTTTGCACTTTCCAGTTCCTGTACCTACGCTATGGCAATCCCCAAGGTTTCGAAGCATCGAATACTGTTCTGACCCATGCCGGAAATAAAGATGTCCGCGAAAAGACGGCAACATAGAATTGGGCCTCGTGGGAATAGTTGATGTCGCAATCAAGAAAGCTAATAACACTTTGGTTCCCCTGATTTTATCTGAGATTTACCGAGCTTTGACCATCTGTCGAGAAGGGGGAAATTTCTTCCAAGGCTGCAACTTACTACTACAATTATGGATACTGGAACATCTCTGCCACCGTGTCGGGTATATGAATTACGGCATGACCAGTTTGGATTGCATCGAAGAATTTGAAAGTTGAGTGGTGGGGGTTGAATTTCCAGAGGGTACCAAAGCTTGGTTTGCACACTTGAGTTCTTTAACTTCGGATAAAATTGAGTGGATGTTCGGATGGCTCCCTGCCACCGAAGTCGTATACATGTCAGCTAAAGTGTGCTACTTTCTCCTAATGGGTATCCGGAGCATCCAGCCATATACTCCTCACAGGGTTTTGCGCCAACTGGGAAGATTTCAAATCGTCCCCCATGACGAAGATTTGAGTGTACATGTCGTCGAATTGGGCCCAAAGGCTGTATTTCCAGAAGGAAGAGTTCGCCAAGTTTGGAATGAGTGCAGATTTCTCGAACCCAAGACTATGGTGCGGGATCTAGCTAGAGGTGAGGTGGACCCCAATTATATGGTTTGGTTTGGCAAAAGGTTTCAAATTCCTCGAGAGCCTGAGAGACCTGCTAAGAGACCCCATGTCCAACAAATCACTAACGACTCGCAGGAACAGTGGGGCTGGTTGGCAAAAGAAGAAAGCTATAGGGCCAAGATAAGTAAATTAGAGGGACAAATCAGGGACCTCAAATTTGGCCACAGTATCCAAGCTGTCGCAGATGAAGGGGAAAAGAAAAAGCTAACTCAGGAAAACGAAGCTCTCAAAGCTCAAATCCATAAAATGAGAATAGTTGGTAGAAACCTGGAAAGAAGCCGGGCAGATGAAATGCTTATAAGCGGTATGAGAAAGAAAGTACTTGAGTGTCAAGATAACCTAGAAAAATCTGAGGCTAGTCTAGCAAAAGTCCGAGCACAATTGGCAGAGAATGCAGAAGGGCGGGCAGAGTTTGTGCGACAAATGAAAAGAAAATATGAGGTGACAATCGCCAATTTAAAGAGAAAGCTAACCACTCTTGAAAATGAGGCGGACAAACAGGCCAGGAATTTTAAAGCCGATAGGGAACATTGTTATGCTGTGATGGCCCAAATGGACGAAGATATGCAACAATTGCGGAATCAAAATCATCATGACACTCAAGTGTTGGAAGCTCGGAATTAGCAAATCGGGTGTTTACTTCAGGAAAAGGGTATTGTCCGAGAGAGGGTTAGAGACATTGCCTACTATATCGTCATGAAATGCCACGCATGTGAGGATATGACTCAGACCACTTTCTTTGCTGTTGTAATGACATTTGTCCGCCAGATAATGAGTGATTTGGAGGGGCTTCAAGGGTATCTCGCACGTAGGCCCGTGAGACCGGATGATGTCCCACTGGCCCTAGGAGTCAAAGCATTGATGTATTCATGATTTTTCATTTATTGAGTCTGTATTTTGGAAATTATTTTTGAGTCTGTTGGTAGTTTTTAAAATTCCAAGAAAATGAGTAGTTGGAAGTCTTTTGTAATAGAAAGTTTAGGAGTTTTATTAATGAAAATTTGAAAATTCCCAAAAATTGTTTCTTTATTTTTCGCATTTGTTTTTCTTCAACTACGTAATGATATGATTCACGCGGCATCGTGATACGTAGGCAATCCTCATCGGATCCGGTCACATTTTTGTAAATAACTCAAATAAGAGAGGGATGTGAAAAAGAGAGCCAAAGAAAAACCAAAAGAAAAACGAAAAAAAAGAGCAAGGAAAGAGAGGAAAGAAAATAGTGGAAAATAGGAATAAGAGGAGAAGTACAAAAACCAAAAAGGGAAAGAAAAAGAAAATTGGGGAAAATAAGCAGAGTCGGGATGAAACATGCAACCGTTGCGAAACATGTAGAAACACATTTAAATGTATAGGTGCATCACACCCCAACGTGCGATTACCTATGTGTTAATTGCTTCAAACTGACCGGTTTGTTGTTTACTGTTAAGTTAGGTTCTATAGTAAGGTGGTTGGTTTTGTGGTAGTTTGCTTCACATTCATACTTCACAAGGTCAAAAGGAAGCATTGAAATGTCTTCGAAAATTCCTCTGCCAACAGTTCCTATTCCAGAGGATAGTCCGATCTCGACCATCCCAACTTCTGAGTCATCAACTACTGAGGAAAATAGAATTCTGCGTCTCCGCATGATGGAAATGTGGGACGCATGGGCCAATGGAAAAGAACCACCAAGTGCGATCCCTGGATTCCCTGAGCTTTTTCCCAGGGCAAGTGGGACCTCCAACATCCCCATGAGTTATCCAAATACCCCACTGGGATATCCTACCATTTCAGCCTACTTTGCTAGAACACCTTCTGAGTCTCGCCCCCAGGTGTTAGCTTCAGGTGCAGCTTCAAACATATTCACCGCTCCAGCTTGTTCAACTATGGCATAACTTGCTTTACCCAGGCCTAACTTCGATTCATCTTCCTTCACATTTTAAGCACCATCTTTCCCACTGGAACCTACCCAGTTTACTACCAATGCTTACCCTCAGCCGCCCCAGTATGAGTTTACCGCAGGGCAGGAAAAAGCCGAAAAAACACCTGAACGAGAGGAAATTACCAGGGTCTGAGTGGGCAAAAGAGCATATCTTACGCTGACCTGTGCATATTCTCGCACGTACATCTACCCTTGGGTTTCAAAACCCCAAAGTTTGAAAAATATGATGGGCATGGGGATCTCATTGCCCACCTGCGGGCGGAAAAGAAGAGCTTTTTATGGCCTACTTTGGAGAGACTTTGGTCGGAATTGCATCTGAATGGTATATGGATCAGGATATATCTCGTTGGCATATCTGGGACGACTTGGCTTGGGATATTGTCAGGCAGTTTCAATATAACATCGACATTGCCCCTGACAGTAATTCATTATCAAATCTAAAGAAGAAGTCCTCTGAGAGCTTTCGAGAGTATGCTATCAAATGGCGCGAACAAGCGGCCAGAGTCAAGCCTCCAATGGACGAAACAGAAATGGTCAGTGTCTTCCTTCAAGCCCAAGAGGCTGATTATTATCAAAACATGATGTCTGCAATGGGAAAGCCGTTTGCCGAAGCCATCAAAATCGATGAAATGGTTGAGAATGGGTTGAAAACAGGGCGAATCTTGAGTTAGTCTGCTATAAGGGCTACCTCCCAAGCAATCCAAGGCGGGTCTAGAGGAGTAGCAAACCGAAAGAAGTAGTAAGAAGTAGCAATGGCAATTTCGAGTGTAAGAAAACCCCGTTCGGCCAGACTTCATTTCTTTGAATGAACCCCACAACACTACTACCCCCATCAAGATGCGGCCTATGTTATTGATCTTCAGCCATACGCAGTGATGAATTCACAACCATACGGTAGGCCACAACAATAATTTCACCAAAACCGAGCTCAATTTCCTAGAAATCAACTTCCTCACCAAGCTCAGTATAATCCTCGACCTCCACAAAATAATTTCCCCTACAATGCCCGTGCTCGGGAGCCGCCCAGGAAGGCGAAAATTCACACCTATTGGTGAGTCATATTCTAGCCGTTTCCCTAAATTGGTCCAAATGGGTTTGTTACAACCCATACCCCCAAATAGGCAAAACCTAGAGTCACCCTCTTACCAACCTGGCGCCTGATGTGCCTATCATTCTGGGGTGGAAGGGCATGACACTGAGAGTTGTTGGACTTTGAAAAGGGTTGTTGAAAATCTCATAGAACAAAAGCGGATAGTGTTAAAGGATTATGACATTCCTAATGTGACCAACAACCCGTTACCGGCTCATAACAATGGACCGGTTATTGGAATGATCTGCGAAGATAAAGAGTTTGATCCTGCCTTGAAAGCCATCATTGCAATCGCTGACGTCGAGAAAAAGCCAAAGGCTGATGCAAAGCAAGAAAAGGGGAGAAGAAGAGTAAACCCACCCCTCAAAACACAAAAAAAACAATGGAAACCAAAACTGAGGTAGTACCCTCAAAAGATGCCATCCTTTATGTGCCCGGGGTCCTAGGAAAGGACAAGTGACATTGAGCCCTCCAAGAAGGTTTGAGCTGAACAAAGGATCTAAAATGTATGTGCCAAAAGGGACCTATGTGGTACGAGGGCCAATAATTTCACCAAGGCTGAATGAGCCCGTGGTTATTGTCCGCGCACCGCAGAGGCCCATGACAGATCCTACTGCCATCCCATGGAATTATAACGAGGCGGTAGTAACCTACAAAGGAAAAGAAGTCCTGGGAGAAGTAAATGAAACTAACCCGGCTGAGAAATACCTCAATCTGGAGGAAGTGAATAATGCCACGAAGAAGCGTTTCCCACTCAAGAAGCTAGTTAGTGCCGAAGAAGCAGAAGAGTTCTTCAGGAAAATGAAAAATACGGACTACGAGATAATTGACCAACTTTGAAAGTCTCCTGCTCAGGTCTCTTTGTTGTCTCTATTAATGAATTCAACTGAACATCAGAAAGTGTTGATCAAAATCCTCAATGAAACTTACGTTCCGATTGAAACTACTGTGGAACAACTGGAGAGGATGGCAGAAAGATTCTTCACAATCAATCAAATCTCCTTTAGCAAGAATGACCTGCCCCCGGAGGTGGCCACCCACAACAAAGCCCTCCACCTAACAGTTAAATGTGAGGGGTACTATGTGAAGAGAGTTATGCTGGATGGCGGTTCCGGAGCAGATATCTGCCCTCTATCAACTCTGCAAAGAATGGAGATCGAGACTAAGAGAATCAGGCCCAACAACATCTGTGTTTGTGCCTTTGATGGCATCAAAAGAGACACCATAGGCGAGATCGATTTGATTTTGACTATTGGACCTATGGATTTTGAGGTGACCTTTCAAGTCCTAGACATGGATACTTCTTATAATTTCCTCTTGGAAAGGCCTTGGATTCACGCGGCAGGAGCCGTACCTTCCACTCTCCACCAGATGGTGAATTGGAATATGAAGATCAGGAGATCATAGTCCACGGAGAGGATGAGCAATCGATCTATCGGGACTCGTCGGTCCCATGCCTCAAAGCTAGGGAAGGTAGTGAACATATAGTCTATCAAGTTTTCGAGGTTGTGGTCGCAGACCAATATGAAGAAGGAAGCCCTTGCCCTCAACATTTTCTCTCAAAAGCGTCAGTTATGGTTGCCAAGGAAATGATCAGGCATGGTTATAAACCCAGGAAGGGGCACGGGGCATCATTGCAAGGTATCACCGAACCTATCACCTTACTTGCCACCAAAAAGTTCTTCGGTGTGGGTTTTCACGCCACAAAAGATGATATGACGTGGGCAAATCAACGAAAGAGCAATGGTTGGGTTTTATCTCAGCCAATTCTGCATCTCTACAGAACATTTGTCAGGCCCAAGTACAATGAAGAAGAAGAAGATGAGGCCTTCACGGCCGAGGAAATTGAAGAAATCTGTAGGGATATGAGGCAAATGCTGTATGAAACCCACATGGTTCAGCCGGGAGAAGGCTCGAGCACCGCTGAGGTGCTGTATATGGGGCCCAATGCCAAGCTGCAAAACTAGAAGGCTACTCCGTTCCCAATCAGGCGGGAACGGTAGTCCAGTCCTACCACCTTTTCTGCATCACGAGTTATTTCAGGGTGTAACTCGGATGTTTTTCTTTTAGTTTCCTGTCTTTAAATGCTAATGTAAACCATGTTATCTTCAAAATTCAATGAAATGAAATTAATATTTCATCATTCATCTCTCTTTATTCTTTCTGATTTTGTTACTTTTTCTTATTTCTTCTTTCAGTTCTAATAATGCGGCTTTAAATAACATGACATGCTTGCAAACTTCATGCCCAGATCCAAACATGCTATCTAATTGTGAAATAATGAATCAAAAAATGGAATATGATGAAGAAGAGGCTTTTAAGGAAATAAATCGAGAATTGGAACAATTTGAGAATAAACCTAAGCCGAGCTTAAATGAAACCGAGCCGGTTAATCTGGGTATCTTTGAAGAAGTCAAAGAAACCAAGATAAGCATTCACACAGATGAAAGAACCAGGGATGCATTGATCCAACTTTTGTTTGAATTCAAAGATGTGTTTGCTTGGTCATACGATGACATGCTAGGATTAAGTGTCGATTTAGTGGTCCATAAGTTTCCAACCTACCCCGATTATTCCCCTGTCCAGCAAAAATAGAGGAAGTTCAAAATTGATATCAGTGACAAAATTAAAGAAGAGGTCACAAAACAGTTAAAGGAGGGAGTGATCTGAGTGGTCCGATATACCACATGGATGGCTAACATAGTTCCCGTGCCAAAGAAAGATGGGAAAATTCGGATGTGCGTTGACTACCGAGATCTGAACAAAGCAAGCCCCAAGGACAATTTCCCTCTGCCAAACATCCACATCCCTGTTGATAACTGCGCCAAACATGAATACAGTTTTTTGTGGATTGTTATGCAGGATATCACCAGGTGTTGATGGATGAAGAAGATGCGGAAAAGACAGCTTTCACCACACCCTGGGGCACCTACTGTTACATGGTCATGCCTTTTGGTTTGAAAAATGCCGGGGCAAATTACATGAGGGCCATGACTACCATATTTCATGACATGATGCATTAAGAGATAGAGGTGTATGTGGACGATGTGATCATCAAATCCAGAACCTAGGACGACCATGTTCGGGACCTAAGAAAATTCTTTGAGCGGCTACGTAAATATGATTTGAAGCTAAATCCGGCGAAATGTGCATTAGGAGTTCCGTCTGGCCTAGAAACTTTGCTCCAAAGTTAGAAGTGCGGCCTAGAAACTTTGAAGTGGGGCAACTCGTCTTAAGGCATATTCTCCCCCATCATCAAGAAGCCAAAGGAAAATTTACTCCTAACTGGAAAGGCCCATACATCATCAGAAAATTATTGCCAAAGGGGGCATTGTATCTAGGAGACATTGAAGGAAATGACTCAGAAACAGCTATAAATGAGATGCGGTCAAAAGGTACTATGTCTAATCCTTCTGTAGCAATAACATTATCCGATTGGGATGACGAAGGCTTTCATTCTCGCTACCCCAAACACTCCAATACTTTGCTAACCCTTTGAGCCATTTACCTTTCTTTCATTACCCTCTTTGGAACCTGAAAGTGTCAAAAAAAAGAGAAAACAAAACAAAACAGAAAAACAAAAGAAAAAGCAAAAACAAAGTTTCCTGAACTACGTTCGACTTGATTCCGAAAGGATACGTAGGCAGCCTCTCCCTGGGGTTCAGTCACACCAAAACAAAAATCCAAATTTCCCCAAAAGTAAAACTGGGGCAGACGTTATAATAATTCGGCGATGATCCCGCCTAAACGGTTCCAAAGTTGTAATTCGATCCAAGTTCTTTTTACACAAACCTATTGCAAGTCCTCTCGATAAATCGGCAAAAGGTTTTTCAAAATCAAAGAATGCAGTTGCTTGGATCTGATGCAATCAAGATGAGAGAAATAAAATGAGAGAGTCTTATTGGTGAAAACCTACGGGCACCATAAGGCAATGGTGAGCAGATAAATCGAAAATGACAGAGTCTTGTTAGTGAAAACTCGTAACGAGCACTATAAGGCGACAGTAAGAAGAGAAATGAGAGATATCGATTGGTGAAAACCCACAAAGGGCGTCATCGATTGAAAAAAAGAAACTCCTCACCACCATTGGTATTGAAAGAGTCCTGGCAAGGTTTCTCGGTTTTGAAACACGGGTCGCAATGGGTTTATGAGAAGATATGATATTTGTGCGGATCGGTTGTCTAGTCCAAGAAGTATGTCATGTCTATTTGAAGTCTGCATGCACCTCAGATAAGTCCGTCCTTCCTCCCCGAAAGGGATGCTTCTCTTTTAAATTCATTTTCTTGTCCTTTGTTTACTTTTCCTTGAACCTCTTTCGGTCTAATTCTGTTCCGTAACTAATACAAAGAAAAGGTGGCAAGATTGGTTTTACAGAGTTCTGCTTCATAAAAACCAAGTCCAAAGAAAAGTACCCCAGCCTCAGCGGGTGCATCAAGTCGATCCCGACTGGCCATAATAGCTGATGCTCTAAAACCAGAGTTATTGAAAATGAAAAGAAATTCGAAGTCAAAGCCCTAGAGGTGGATTAAAGTGAAAGGGCCAAAGCCCCGCACGGTTGAACCGCCGTTTGGAAAGTTTGAAAATTTGAGTTCCTCGGTTTTAGGAGAGAGATCAATCTTCAGCAAGCAGCAGAGGTTCTCTCCAAAAGAGCTAGGCCGAGATTAAGTGATCAAAAACAATGAAGGCCACAAAACCGACCACCGTTTCAAATTAACAGTTGTTCTTTGTTTGAAAAATTGAAACAGGTGCAATCCAAAGCAACCATGGAAAAAGCAGGTGCAACCAAAAGGAAATGCGCAAGGGTTAGAAATAGCTATGCTGCAATAAGCAACCCAAAAGGGAAGTCTCCTCCCAATTCTTTCCTGCATTTTTTACTCATTTTCTTAAACTCAAAAATAAATAAAAATAAAAATAAAATGAAGATTGATAAAAAATAAAAATAAAAAGAAGAAGAAGAGAAATTCAAAATCATGGTAGCATAGGGTCTCCAATCTCTAGCTACGTCATTTCCAACATAGGATCCCATTCTCTAGTCGATGCCAGCATAACCTGGTAATCTTTTCCCACCTAGGGTCTCATTCCCTAGTCACTGCCAGCATAACCTGGTAGTCTCTTTTAGTATTGAGTTCCACTCTCTAGTTGATCCCCGGCATAACCCGAGGACATTTTCCTTTCTCCGGCATAACCCGATGACTTTCCTGGCATAACCCGGGATATGTAGGAAATCTTTGAAGCAAGATTCGGTCAGATCTTTCAAAAACATGCTTCACACGGAGTAGTCCATAGGCAAAAATCGCTCATACACGCTCACTTTATCTTTGCACGAAAACTCTTCGTGTTTCCGAACAAAGAGGGGCAGCTGTGAGCACGTGATTTTTGTTTCGCGCGACAATCGCTCCAAAAGAAATAAAAAATAATAACAATTGGTCCTGCTATACAATTTTTGGATTTTTACATGGCACTTTGTTAATTATTTACGATTTTTGCCCATTTTATTTTATTAAAACAAAATACAAAAAAATGTATGTGTCATGCGTAATTTGAACCGTAATCCGGTCGTTAAATAGAAAATCATAAATAGGCATCTTTGTTCGTGATTTTTGTTTTGTTTGATTTTACCTGTTTTAAATATTTTGATATATGTGTGCAAATAATTGTATTAAGTGTTTATTTAATTTTAATTTGATTTACTTAGGTTTTGTTATAAAATAAAAAATAATAATAAAAGAGAGAGTGCAAAATTGGGTTTGAAAATCAGTTTGGGCTGATTTTCATTTTAATTCAAAGCCCAAACAAACTCAGCCAAAACCCCATGTAAACCCGGTCCAGATCAGCTAACCTCAGGAGGCGTTCCAAACGACGCCGTTTTGATCCAGTCTGATCTAAGCCGTTGATCTCAGATTGATAAACGGCCAAGATCTCTCACCCCAAACCCACTAACAGACCCGACCCGTCTCACCCGGACTGATCCCAACCCTTTACCCTTGAAACGACGCCGTTCCCTGTTAGTCGAAGGATCCTGGCCCTTCATCACATCTCATCCAACGGCCAGGATCCACCTACCCACTAACTATATAAACTCATAACATTACCCTGCCCCCCCTATCCGAACCCCAGCCTTCATCGTCTTCAACCCCAAACCCTAGAGCCGCCTCTGTACACCTTCACCATGAAAGCCGGCGGCATGAACGCCGATGACCTTCACCTTAACACCCTAAAACCACCTTGACACCCTGAACATGGATCTGTAGTCTGTTTAGTTCGAATCATCCTCTAGGTCCTCGAATCTTCATTTGAAGATTCGAGCAAAACTCGATCTACACCGATCTGCCCTAGATTCATACCAGACAATCACCGGACCCCCCTCGTGACCAAACCATGCTTGGTTTGGTCCGAATCTAACCATGGAAGCTCAAGTTCCAAATCTACCTTCCACAAAACCTAAAAACCCCAAGCCCGGTCCGTGCCTGTTAAGCCAAGAGGTTAGGGTCTAATGGACCTTAATCGAAGTGTTTCTCATCTGAGAAACCCTTCGATTAAAGTCCGTTCAACCTTAAAAAGGGTCTGTTCAAACACAAGCTGATTTTCTGTTCCTTCTTTCAAAGTTTTTAAGGTAAGTTTGTTTTCTCTTTGTTATTCAGTACGTGTGTGGTTTAGAGGTCTGTGCATATTTTGTGTAATTTGTCTCTGAATTTCTTTTGTCAACTGTCAATTGCCCCCTTTGCCCGGACTCCTGTATTCAGTCAAGTCTTTCTTCATAATGTGTGTGTATAAACTGTATGTTCAATTGAATTCGTAATTGGTCATTCATTTAGTTCCTAGGGCCTTTCTGTGTTAACATCACAATATGAACCCCTCGTGTGATACCTTTGAATGTCTGATTTTTTGTTACGATTGTATGTGTTATAACTAGTATAGTCGAGTCGACATATGTCGTCAATTAGTTTCAGTTGTCCGAACAATAACAAATCGACTTACTTCTGCTAAGCATTTGTTTGAATCAATTAGGAACTGAGTTTGCTTATTTATAATTGGTAATTTGAATCAGAAATGCAAAAATCAATGTTCTGTTTAGTCACAGTTTTGAAATTGGAGGGCATGTGCACTTATGCACAACATGTGCATTTTGTGCACAGCCTGTGCCCTGCCTAAGTGCTTTTGAATTAAATAGTTGGACAGCATGTGCTGTCAGACTACATCCTGCTGCCCATATTCTGCTTTAAGTTTCAGAAGTAATAAACATTACTAAAAAGTTTAAGCCTGCCAAGGGAATGTCATGGGTTTAATACTTAAATAGCTAAGTGGAAACGGAAAAGAAGCTGGCACATGGGAGGGGTGTTCTTTTGGTCTAACAGGCTGTTAAAGGGCTGAGGTTTAGGCTTATAAAAGAAAGGAGACAGACATAAGAGGACGGACATCAGATAAGATCTGGGAAGAGAGAGCAAAAAATACATACATACACACACATAGACACACACACAGATAGACATTGATTATAAAGGGAGGGGAATTCACTGATATAAGGGAGATTGATAAAGAGAGTTGTCTGAAAACACACGGACAGAAATAGATAGAGAGAGGCCTAACACAGGAAAAAAAAGGAACTGCATTTTTTTCATCTTTGTCTTGATTCTCAACTAGTCTGGATTTGCCTGTTCCATATTGATTTATCCTGAGTCTTGTTTGAGATTACTAGTTGTGTGTAGTATCAGTTCAGTTCTGGATCCATTCTGGTTAAATTCTGATTCCATATTAATGGGAATTTGCTACATTCTGCCATCTTTCATTGGCTCTAAATTGCATTTTTGCACTGGGAATTTGTCCTGCTGTTGTTCATCTGTTACTGCTGTTCCGCTTGCACTGTTGCTCAACTAACTCCCCTACTTTCTTCATTGTAAGCGTTTCCTCAGGTACACATTTCGAATCTGTCTGATGTTGCAATGAAAGTTGAATCGAAAGATCTGAAGGAGTTATAATCATCTGTTGCATTGCTTACGAATTTTTTATATAAATGTTGTTAAGATGTGTAAGTTTCTAGTCTGTTAGCTTAATAGAGATACATTAGTAAGGTTGTACTTAATTAAAGTTTATGCCAATTTAAAACTGCGACATTTGACTCGTTTAGTAGTATACAAGATGTAAATACAATTCATGAAATGTGCAGCCATTTAACACGATTGTTAACTTAAACTCGCTCCTTCAGCATGCTTTGAATATGTAAGGGCAAATGGCCGTTTAAATCTAGCTAAAGATAATACAGTTTCAGATTCTCGAGTTTCAGCTTCATTAGGCAGTTTATAGGACGAGTTTCAAATATCATTAGTCGCATCTTCTAATAAGTTGGTCTTAATTAATCTTGTCTAAATAAGTTAAAGTTAAGGAGCTCTTGTAGTAGTCATAGCATTTCATCAATCTTGTATATAATTCTTCTATCAAATTAAAAGCATGCTTCATGAGGTACAATGTTTCTTCACTCTGTAAATAATTAATCAGACGATTAACCAAAATCTGGATTTGGCCAAGGCATATAATTGAATTAGCATGCATCTTTTCTTCTATTTTTAGAGACAAACACATTAGAAATGTATGTCACTTTAGGATATCCTTTCTAAAATAGAGACGAGCCTAGCCAAATAAAAACGTAAATTGCGGTGCCCTCAATAATTAACCATAATAAATATTTAGAATTCAGGACAGGCCGTTTAGCGAATTTCATGGCCTTCCCCAAAGATAATAACGCGTTAGACTTTTTAGGCGCGACTTAATTAAAGTACATTCTTAAATTCGGGTGCGCATTTATGTGACCCAAATTCAAATCTCAACAGAGCCGAAATGTGTTAACAACTATGGGTGCATTGATTGTGACGTCGTTTGAGATACATTTTCACGACGTTGCAATTCTATAAAAATAAATGATGATAATAAAAGCGGTTTAAACTTAATAAAAGCACGTAAGTCATAACATGTATTTAAATCAGATATTTAGCCATTATAACAATTTAAGCGACCGTGCTAGAACCACGGGATTCGAGGGTGCCTAACACCTTCCCTCGGGTCAACAGAATTCCTTACTTAGAATTTCTGGTTCGCAGACTTCATTTGGAAAAGTCGAAAAATTTCCTCGATTCGGGATTCAAGATAAACCGGTGACTTGGGACACCAAAAGCCAAATATTTCCCAAGTGGCGACTCTGAATTAAATAAATAATCTCATTTCGAATGTTGTCACTTAAATTGGAAAAACTCCCCTGGCGCATTCTACCCTTCGGGGGCGGGCGCGCAAAAAGGAGGTGTGACAGCTCTGGCGACTCTGCTGGGGAAAGGTTCCAGAACCACTGGTTCAGGGTTAGAATTCGAGCTTAGATAAAGTGTTATATTTGGTTTTATCTGATTTTTACATGTTTGAGCCTAATGTGCTAAATGCTGCTTTTACCGCTTTGATATTATTTGGACTGTACATATAAACTGTGTCGAAAACTTTCTCTTCTTACCTCCGGGGAGAAGCTCGCTGGTCGAGACTCCCTATTCTGTTAGTGTCGATACCTGAAATAAGAAAGAGGTCGGACAAGTTACAAAGCCGGACGATCTCACGGGTCCCCGGTACGTAGCCCCCTCCTCGACTCGAGTTGTCTGCTCGGGTACACAGTCTAGAACAAATGCCCAGGTTATAAACCTAGTATAACGAAACTTCATGCCGGATCCCTAGTAGGAACGTTTTATTTGCATCATGTTGCATTTGACTTAGGGGACTCAACACAGGGGTTGGGTCCGTCTAGGACTAACAACCTGAAATGAAAAGACCATCCTGTTGCATCCTATTTGTTTCCGTGCATTTATTTGTCTCGGACATGCATGCTGCCCCACTTTGGAGTATTTGAAAAATGTAAAAAAAAATAATAATAATAATAATAATAAATAACAGTGTATAGGGCTAATTTTCTACTTTGAAAATAGCAATGCCCAATTACTGTCAAAACTCTGCCGAAATTTTGCGATAATAAAAAGGGAAAATGTTTTGTCTTCAATAATTTTCTTTACTAAGAAAAAGAAAAAACAAAAAGATAGAAAATAGTCTTTTATTTTTGGAAAGTTGTTTGTTGAAAGGAAAGAATTTTGTTCTAAAATAATTCGGTTAATTTGACCGAACTACGCGGGTCTGATTCTCATCGGATGTGAGATACGTAGGCAACCCTCATCGGTTCCGGCCCCAATTTTTTAAAAAAATCCAAAAAATATATTTCCCTTTAGTTCTTTCTTTATAAATTTTTCCTTAGAAAATATAAAAAAAAAAAGGAAACAAAAAATAATATAGAAGTTTTCTTAAACTCAAATAAAAATAGTCTCCTTCTTTCTGAAGTCTTTCATGTGAAATAATGTAATAAGAATTAAAAATCAGCAATAAAAATCCAAAAAAAAATACTCTTTGCTTTTTAGTCTCTCTTTTGTAAAATGTTTTTTTTTTAAAAAAAAATATTTGAAAAATTGAATTTCAAAATATTAGGATTTTCTTTAGAAGTGCTTTTGTAAATAAATAAAACTCAGAATTCCACATCATTTTCTTAAAAGTCCCTCTTTCAAAATTTAAGGGGCAACATCATATACATTCTTTCTTCCGTAGAAAAGGTAAAACAAACAAAAAAAAATCAACCAAACATATTTTCTTTTTTAATAAATTTCCAGAATTCAAGTCAAAAGCAAATAAATTTTTTAAAAGTATTTCTTTAAAAAATAAAACAAAAATCAAAATAAACAAAATTTTCTTTCTTCTTTTAAAGTATTTCTTTCAAAAATTCCAAAAAAAAAAATTGAATAAGTAAATAAACAAAGAATAGTCAAATCTTTTGAGCCCTATGCTAAATGAGCACTTGCTTCTTTATTTTTATACTTGTTAGTTTCGAACTACGTAATGATCTGATTCACGTAGGCATCGTGATACGTAGGCAATCCTCATCGGATCCGGTCGCATTTCTTTTACTGCAAAATAAAAAATATATAATAATAAAAAAAAGGGAAAAAACTGATAAAAGGAAGAATGCCGGAATGACGCATGCTCTCGTAGCAAACATGTAGTAATCCACTTAACTGTGTAGGTGTATCATGCCCAACGTGAGATTGACTATCTGTTATTTGCTGCAAATTAACCGTGCGTTTGTCGTTGAGTACTCCAGGGTTTTTGAAAAGACGGTTGGTTTGGTGAAAGTCTGGCCTCGCACTCATACTTCACAAGGTCAAGGGGAAGTGTTCAACTACCTGTTGTTAGGACCAGAAGCAGTACTCACACTTACTTCACCAGGTCAAAAGGAAGTGTGGAAATGTCTTCAGAAATTCCATTGCAAACAATCCCTGTTTCCGAGGAGAGCACGATCTCAGCCGTCCTCACACCTGAGTCCGCAACTGCGGAGGAAAATAGAATCCTACGGCTCCGTATGTTGGAAATGCTGGACGACCGGAATAATGGGAAAGAGCCGCCAAGTGTCGTCCCCGGATTCCCTGAATTATTCTCCAGGTCAAGTGGGACTTCTAATGTCCCCATAAATTATCCTGCTACCCCATTCGGGTACCCAGCCACCTCAGCCTTCTCTGTTGGATCGCCTTCTGACCCTCATCCCCGAATGTCAGCCACCGATGCAAGCATGAACATCTTTATTGCATCGCCTTGCCCGATTACGGCACAGCCTGCCACGTACAAGCCAAGCTTTGACTCATCCTCTTTTACATTCCAAGCACCATCGTTCTCAATGGAACCAACTAGATTCGCTACCAGCACTAATCCTCTACCGCCTCAGTGCGAGCTTGCACCCGGGCAGGATCAGAACCCCAGAATTGCAGAACAAAATGAGATTTCCAAGAGAATGAGAAGCCTTGAACAAAGTTTGAAAAATATGCAAGGATTGAGCGGACAGAAGAGCGTCTCTTACGCCGACCTATGCATGTTCCCTCACGTGCACCTGCCAGCAGGTTTCAAGACCCCAAAGTTCGAGAAATACGATGGGCACGGTGACCCCATTGCACATCTTAAAAAATACTACAATCAATTGCGGGGAGCTGGCGGAAAAGAAGAACTGCTAATGGCATATTTTGGAGAAAGTTTGGTGGGAGTCGCTTCGGAATGGTATATGGACCAGGACATATCTAGCTGGCATATATGGGATGATCTTGCCAGAGACTTCGTAGGGCAGTTTCAATATAATATTGACATCGCACTAGACAGAAATGCTTTGTCAAACTTAAAGAAGAAACCCTCGGAAAGTTTCAGAGAATACGCCATCAAATGGTGCGAGCAAGCGTCAAGGGTAAAACCTTCCATGGACGAGATAGAGATGGTCACTACTTTTCTCCAGGCTCAAGAGTCCGACTATTTCCAAAACATGATGTCGGCCATGGGAAAGCCTTTCGCAGAAGCGATTAAGATTGGAGAGATGGTGGAGAACGGTTTGAAAACGGGAAGAATTTTGAGTCAGGCAGCCATAAGGGCAACCTCCCAACCCGTCCAAAGCGGGTCTGGAGGAATGGCAAGAGGGAAGAAAAAAGAGGAAACATCCATGGCGGTATCAGAGGCGGGAGAATATCATAATCTCGGGCTTTGTTCTTCGGAAAGAATCTCGCAACATTATTTCCCCCACCAAAATGCGACCTACGCTCCTCAGCCCTACATGGTCATGAGCACCCAGCCTTATATCCAGCGGACACAACCAGTCAATCGGGGGCAGGCCCCACATCCTAGGAATCAGCCTCCTCACCGAAACCACTACAATCCTCGACCTCCTCAAGATAATTTCCATCCTCGGGAACCACCCAGGAGACCCAACTACACACCAATCGGTGAACCCTATTCCACCCTATTCCCTAAGCTTGTCCAAATGAATTTGTTGCAGCCCATGCCACCAAACGGGCAGAACCCGGGATCACCATCATATCAGCGGGGTGTCAGATGTGCATACCATTCAGGGGTAGAAGGGCACGACACCAACGACTGTTGGACATTGAAACAAGCTGTAGAGAATCTGTTAGACCAAGGGAAGATTGTGTTGAGAGACAAGGATATCCCAAATGTGACCAATAATCCGCTGCCCGCCCATAACAATGGGCCGATAGTTTGGATGATTTGTGAAGACGAGGAAGTTGATTCGGCACTTAAAGCCATAATTGCTATTGCTGATACAGAAAAAGGACCCAGGGTAACTCCGGAGCAAGAAAAAGGAATAAGTGATGTATTCAAGCAGACCTCCATGGTATGGGGGACGATCAAACAACCTCGGCCGAACGAGCCAGTGTTTGTCGGACGCATACCACAGGAGCCAAAATACAACAAAGAGGGAGATGATAAGGTGTCCCCGCTCGACGAGAGTGAGAAAATATGTGAGGCGACAAGGGAAAAGCTATGCGAAATACACATGGTCCAGCCAGGAGAGGGCACTAGCACCGTTGAAGTATCGTACATGGGACCAAGCACCAAGTTTCAAAACTAGAAGGCTACGCCATTCTTGATCAAACGGAAGTCCTAATGAACCTATCTTGCCACCTTCTCTGCATCACGAATTACCCCAGAGGGTGACTCAGATGTTTTTCTTCATTTTTCATGTTTTTAATTTCCTGAATGTCAACCTTTTTCCTTATCTTCCCCAAAATGCCAAGAAATGAAATCATGTTTCATTACTCACTTTCTTCTTCTATGTTTTCTTTTGTGTTCTCTTCAATTCTGATAAATGCAGCTTTAAATAACATGACATGTTTGCAGACTTCATGCCCGGATCACGAGAACTCCGATCAGATTTCAAATAATGAGTCAAAAATTTGAGATATAAAGAATTTGAAAAGTAGGAACAACTGGTTCATGGTTTGGAAAATGTCCGTCACTAAAGCAGAGTTTGAGAGCAGTAAATGGGTTTAGACCCGTACAGAATGATAACCTTAATAAATGCGGTTTGTCACGAGCAATTGTACCAAGAAAGAAGGGTCCATACGTCATCGAAAAACGTTACCAAATGGAGCATTTGTATCTGGGCGACGTCGAAAGAAACGACGTCAGCCTTGCTTGGAAAGCAGGTGCGGTGATATGTCTAAATCACTCTAGCGATATCTTTGCACAGTTTGAGATGACGAAGGCTTTCATTCTCGCTACCCAAACACTATTAACCCTTTGCAAACCCATTTGAGCAGGTTACTCTTCTTTGATTACCCTCTTTGGAACCTGAAAATATTATTGAAAAAAAATGAATAAAAAAAAAGAAGAAGAAAGAATCGGAAGAATGAGGAAATATATATACAAAAAAAAATCCAAAAAAAAAATCCAAAAAAAAAACAAAAGAACATTATGAACTACGTCTGACTTGATTCCGAAAGGATACGTAGGCAACCTCTCCTTAGGGGTTCAGTCACACCAAAACAAAAATCCAAAGTCCCCCAAAAGTGAAACTGGGGCAGAAGTTATAACGATTCAGCAATAATCCCACCCAAAAGGTTCCAAAGTTGTAGTTCAATCCAAATTCTTTTCACCCCAAACCTTTTTCAAGTCCTTCTGATCAATCAGCAAAGCATTTCAAAATAGGAAGATGGAATTATTTGGGTCCGATACAACAAAATGAGGAGAATAAAGATGAGAGAGTCTTGTCGGTGAAAACCTTTGGGCACTGTGAGGCGACGCGAGAAGAGAAATTGAAAATGAGAGAGCTTGTTTAGTAAAAACTCGCAAAGAGTACTAGCAGGCGACAGTAAGAAGAGAAATGAGAGAGGTCGACTAGCGAAAACCCGCAAAGGGCGTTGTCGGCCAAAAAGATAATTCCACCTCAGAAAGTCCTAGCAAGGTTCCCGGGTTTTGAAAAAAAAAATAGATCTGTTTTGTTTCATGAGGAAATGCAAGTTCTTGGAGGTCGGGCATCCAGTCCAAAAGGCATGTCATGTCAATTTGAAGCTGGCATACACTCCAAATAAGTCCTTCTTTTCTCCCCGAAAAGGGCGCTTCTCTTTAAACTCATATGTTCTCCTTTGTATAATTTTCTTGGATTTCTTTTGGATCTAACTCTTAATTCCGTAATAATCGCAAAGAAAGGTGGCAGGACCGGTTTTACAGGGCCCCGTTTGGCAAAAGTCAAAAATGAACGACCTTAGTGGCGCGTCAGTCCCATCCCGTTTGGCCATGGTAGTTGATTTGTTTCCAAAACCGACAAATACCCACAGGGTATCCCTTGTTACAAATCCCCCATGGAGTCTCCCCTTGTACAATTCCCCAAAGAAGTCCACCCCACCACATCCCCAGCAAGTTTGCTACAAAAAAAAAATCCTCACAGAGTTCGCATTGGACAAATCCCCACGGAGGTTCTCTTGTACAAATCCCTACAGAGTCTCCCTGATAAAATCCCCACCAAAATCCCCAAGCAGAACGGGACGGAAAAACCAAAGCCTTATAAGGCAAATCATCACAAAATCTGGAAACGCGAGTCTGAGTAGTCCAAAGGGTTTCGCATGTAAATCTAGTCAATGGCAGAGTTTCTCAACAAGAATTAGGCTAAGACAAAGCAATTGGAACGGTCAAGGCCCCAAAACCAACCGCCATTTTCAAACTGACAATGTTTTCTTTGTGTAGGAAATTGAGACAGGTGCGACCCGAAGCAGCCGTGCATGAAGCTGGTGTAGCCCAAAAGAAATGGAGCACACAAGCATTGAAACAGCCTTGCAGCGGGAAAACGACCAATGGAAATTGAGACAGGTGCGACCCGAAGCAGCCATGCATGAAGCTGGTGTAGCCCAAAAGAAATGGAGCACACAAGCATTGAAACAGCCTTGCAGCGGGAAAACGACCAATGGTAAGTTTCCCCATAATTCTTTCGTGCATTTCTGATAAATAAAAAAAATAAAAAAAGAGAGAAAGGGGAGAACCAAAGGAAGGAAAGAAGACAAGGAATAAAAAATGAGCATCTCAAAAGAAAAACAAATCATGGTAGCATAGGACCTCGTTCCTCAACTATCCCGGTATAAACCCCGGATTTCCCTGGCATAACACAAGGAACTTTTTCTATCCAAATTCCCGGCATAACCCGAGGACTCTTTTCCTTTTCGGCATAACCCGATGAATCTTCCCGGCATAACCCGATGAATCCCCCCGGCATAACCCGATGAATCCCTTCGGCATAATCCGATGAATCTTTCCGGCATGATCCGAAGAATTCCCCGGCATAACCCGATGAATCTTCCCGGCATAACCCGATGAATCTCCCCGGCATGATCCGATGGATCCTCCCGGCATAACCCGATGAATCCCCTCGGCATAACCCGATGAATCTTTTCGGCATAATCCGATGAATCTCCCTGGCATGATCCGATGAATCCTCCCGGCATAACCCGATGAATCCCCCCGGCATAACCAATGAATCTTCCCGGCATAACCCGATGAATCTCCCCGGCATAACCCGATGAATCTTTCTGGCATAACCCAATGAATCCCCTCGGCATAACCCGATGAATCTTTTCGGCATAATCCGATAAATCTTCCCGGCATAACCCGATGAATCTTTCCGGCATAACCCGATGAACCTCCGGCATAACCCGATGAACCTCTGGCATAACCCGATGAATCCCTCCGGCATAACCCGATGAATCTTTCGGCATAACCCGATAAATCCCCGGCATGATCCGATAAATCCTCCCGGCATAACCCGATGAATCCCCTCGGCATAACCCGATGAATCTTTTCGGCATAACCCGATAAACCTTCCCGGTATAACCGGATGAAGCCTCCCGGTATAACCCGATGAATCTTCCCGACATAACCCGATGAATCTTCCCGGCATAACCCGATGAATTTTCCCGGCATAACCCGATGAATCCCCTCGGCATAACCCGATGAATCTTTTCGGCATAACGCGATGAATCTTCCCGGCATAACCCGATGAATCCCCTCGGCATAACCCGATGAATCTTTTCGGCATAATCCGATAAATCTTCCGGGCATAACCCGATGAATCCTCCCGGCATAACTCGATGAATTTTTTCGGCATAACCCAAGAACTCTTTCCTTTCAGCCAGCATTAGGGTTTTAAACCCTAAACTGAGTTTTTCCATGCATGTCAGCATTAGGGTTTTAAACCCTAAACTGAACTCTTTCCTTTAGTCAGCATTAGGGTTTTAAACCCTGAACTGAACTTTTTCCTTTAATCAGCATTAGGGTTTTAAACCCTAAACTGAATTTTTCCGCAGATGGTCAGTATTGGAGTTTCAACTCTAAAAACTGAACTTCTCCCCAGTTATTCAGTATTAGGGCTCCAACCCTGAACTGAGCATTTTTATCTTCCCTCCTCAATTTTATGAACTTCCTGGCGAATAATTAACGAAATATTCCTAGTGAAACTGGGGTAGAAAATTTCGTTCGTTTGTTTGTTTTCTCCCGCAGGTCTAACCTCGAGCCACGCTGATCGAAATGACCCACGAGATGAGTCTCAAACCAGAATCCAAAAGAAAAGGACAAAAAGAAGATGTCCCGAGATATCAGAGTTAATGGAAGGTGGATCGACTCCAACATTGGATTAAGGTCCTGAACTCTGCCAGTCACGCCTCATTCAGCATCCCAGAGAATAAGCAAGCACCTACAACTTGCAAGCATCAAGATTCAGATCGGAGTCTACAAGCAGAATCAGCTAAGACCCAAGATCAAGTCGCAAAAGAATCATAGATAGGAATCTTGTAACTAGCAGTTGACATGCATATAAGTGTTTAGTTCAGTTTCAATTTTTCTTTGGTTATAATAAGGCGGTCAGTAAAGCAGGTGACAACAGCAACAGCAGTAACAGCAAGCATTGCAATCCCACGGTAGTCCCAGCTACCGAAGCTTCCCGAACTACATTGACCTGATTCCCGTTTAGCCCGGGATATGTAGGAAATCTTTGAAGCAAGATTCAGTCAAAACTTTCAAAAACATGCTTCACACGGAGTAGTCCATAGGCAAAAATCACTCATATCCGCTCACTTTATCTTTGCGCGAAAACTCTTCATGTTTCCGAACAAAGAGGGGCAGCTGTGAGCACGTGATTTTTGTTTCGCGCGACAATCGCTCCAAAAGAAATAAAAAATAATAACAATTGGTCCTGCTGTACAATTTTTGGATTTTTACATGGCATTTGTTAATTATTTACGATTTTTGCCCATTTTATTTTATTAAAACAAAATACAAAAAAATGTATGTGTCATGCGTAATTTGAACCGTAATCCGGTTGTTAAATAGAATATCATAAATAGGCATCTTTGTTCGTGATTTTTGTTTTGTTTGATTTTACCTGTTTTAAATATTTTGATATATATGTGCAAATAATTGTATTAAGTGTTTATTTAATTTTAATTTAATTTACTTAGGTTTTGTTATAAAATAAAAAAAATAATAAAAAGAGAGTGCAAAATTGGGTTTGAAAATCAGTTTGGGCTGATTTTCATTTTAATTCAAAGCCCAAACAAACTCAGCCAAAACCCCATGTAAACTCGGTCCAGATCAGCTGACCTCAGGAGGCGTTCCAAACGACGCCGTTTTGATCCAGTCTGATCTGGGCCGTTGATCTCAGATTGATCAACGGCCAAGATCTCTCACCCCAAACCCACTAACAGACCCGACCCGTCTCACCCGGACCAACCCCAACCCTTTACCCTTGAAACGACGTCGTTCCCTGTTAGTCGAAGGATCCTGGCCCTTCATCACATCTCATCCAACGGCCAGGATCCACCTACCCACTAACTATATAAACTCATAACATTACCCTGCCCCCCCTATCCGAACCCCAGCCTTCATCGTCTTCAACCCCAAACCCTAGAGCCGCCTCTGTACACCTTCACCATGAAAGCCGCCGGCATGAACACCGGTGGCCTTCACCTTAACACCATAGGACCATCTCACCCCCCTAAACACGGACCTGTTGACCGTTTAGTTCGAATCATCCTCCAGGTCCTCGAATCTTCATTTGAAGATTTGAGCAAAACTCGATCTACGCCGATCTGTCCTATATTCATACCAGACAATCCCCGGACCCCCCTCGTGACCAAACCATGCTTGGTTTGGGTTGAATCTAACCATGGAAGCTCAAGTTCCAAATCTACCTTCCACAAAACCTAAAAAACCCAAGCCCGGCCCGTGCCTGTTAAGCCAAGAGGTTAGGGTCTAATGGACCTTAATCGAAGTGTTTCTCATCTGAGAAACCCTTCGATTAAAGTCCGTTCAACCTTAAAAAGGGTCTGTTCAAACACAAGCTGATTTTCTGTTCCTTCTTTCAAAGTTTTTAAGGTAAGTTTGTTTTCTCTTTGTTATTCAGTACGTGTGTGGTTTAGAGGTCTGTGCATATTTTGTGTAATTTGTCTCTGAATTTCTTTTGTCAACTGTCAATTGCCCCCTTTGCCCGGACTCCTGTATTCAGTCAAGTCTTTCTTCATAATGTGTGTGTATAAACTGTATGTTCAATTGAATTCGTAATTGGTCATTCATTTAGTTCCTAGGGCCTTTCTGTGTTAACATCACAATATGAACCCCTCGTGTGATACCTTTGAATGTCTGATTTTTTGTTACGATTGTATGTGTTATAACTAGTATAGTCGAGTCGACATATGTCGTCAATTAGTTTCAGTTGTCCGAACAATAACAAATCGACTTACTTCTGCTAAGCATTTGTTTGAATCAATTAGGAACTGAGTTTGCTTATTTATAATTGGTAATTTGAATCAGAAATGCAAAAATCAATGTTCTGTTTAGTCACAGTTTTGAAATTGGAGGGCATGTGCACTTATGCACAACATGTGCATTTTGTGCACAGCCTGTGCCCTGCCTAAGTGCTTTTGAATTAAATAGTTGGACAGCATGTGCTGTCAGACTACATCCTGCTGTCCATATTCTGCTTTAAGTTTCAGAAGTAATAAACATTACTAAAAAGTTTAAGCCTGCCAAGGGAATGTCATGGGTTTAATACTTAAATAGCTAAGTGGAAACGGAAAAGAAGATGGCACATGGGAGGGGTGTTCTTTTGGTCTAGCAGGATGTTAAAGGGCTGAGGTTTAGGCTTATAAAAGAAAGGAGACAGACATAAGAGGACGGACATCAGATAAGATCTGGGAAGAGAGAGCAAAAAATACATACATATACACACATTGACACACACACAGATAGACATTGATAATAAAGGGAGGGGAATACACTGATATAAGGGAGATTGATAAAGAGAGTTGTCTGAAAATACACGGACAGAAATAGATAGAGAGAGGCCTAACACAGAAAAAAAAAAGGAACTGCATTTTTTTTCATCTTTGTCTTGATTCTCAACTAGTCTGGATTTGCCTGTTCCATATTGATTTATCCTGAGTCTTGTTTGAGATTACTAGTTGTGTGTAGTATCAGTTCAGTTCTGGATCCATTCTGGTTAAATTCTGATTCCATATTACTGGGAATTTGCTACATTCTGCCATCTTTCATTGGCTCTAAATTGCATTTTTGCACTGGGAATTTGTCCTGCTATTGTTCATCTGTTACTGCTGTTTCGCTTGCACTGTTGCTCAACTGACTCCCCTACTTTCTTCATTGTAAGCGTTTCCTCAGGTACACATTTCGAATCTGTCTGATGTTGCAATGAAAGTTGAATCGAAAGATCTGAAGGAGTTATAATCATCTGTTGCATTGCTTACGAATTTTTTATATAAATGTTGTTAAGATGTGTAAGTTTCTAGTCTGTTAGCTTAATAGAGATACATTAGTAAGGTTGTACTTAAGTAAAGTTTATGCCAATTTAAAACTGCGACATTTGACTCGTTTAGTAGTATACAAGATGTAAATACAATTCATGAAATGTGCAGCTATTTAATACGATTGTTAACTTAAACTCGCTCCTTCAGCATACTTTGAATATGTAAGGGCAAATGGCCGTTTAAATCTAGCTAAAGATAATACAGTTTCATATTCTCGAGTTTCAGCTTCATTAGGCAGTTTATAGGACGAGTTTCAAATATCATTAGTCGCATCTTCTAATAAGTGGTCTTAATTAATCTTGTCTAAATAAGTTTAAGTTAGGGAGCTCTTGTAGTAGTCATAGCATTTCATCAATCTTGTATATAATTCTTCTATCAAATTAAAAGCATGTTTCATGAGGTACAATGTTTCTTCACTCTGTAAATAATTAATCAGACGATTAACCAAAATCTGGATTTGGCCAAGGCATATAATTGAATTAGCATGCATCTTTTCTTCTATTTTTAGAGACAAACACATTAGAAATGTATGTCACTTTAGGATATCCTTTCTAAAATAGAGACGAGCCTAGCCAAATAAAAACGTAAATTGCGGTGCCCTCAATAATTAACCATAATAAATATTTAGAATTCAGGACAGGCCGTTTAGCGAATTTCATGGCCTTCCCCAAAGATAATAACGCGTTAGACTTTTTAGGCGCGACTTAATTAAAGTACATTCTTAAATTCGGGTGCGCATTTATGTGACCCAAATTCAAATCTCAACAGAGCCGAAATGTGTTAACAACTATGGGTGCATTGATTGTGACGTCGTTTGAGATACATTTTCACGACGTTGCAATTCTATAAAAATAAATGATGATAATAAAAGCGGTTTAAACTTAATAAAAGCACGTAAGTCATAACATGTATTTAAATCAGATATTTAGCCATTATAACAATTTAAGCGACCGTGCTAGAACCACGGGATTCGAGGGTGCCTAACACCTTCCCTCGGGTCAACAGAATTCCTTACTTAGAATTTCTGGTTCGCAGACTTCATTTGGAAAAGTCGAAAAATTTCCTCGATTCGGGATTCAAGATAAACCGGTGACTTGGGACACCAAAAGCCAAACCTTTCCCAAGTGGTGACTCTGAATTAAATAAATAATCCCATTTCGAATGTTGTCACTTAAATTGGAAAAACTCCCCTCGCGCATTCTACCCTTCGGGGGCGGGCGCGCAAAAAGGAGGTGTGACATCCGGCATAACCCGATGACTCTCCCGGCATAACCCGTGGACCTCCCTGGCATAACCCAAAGACCTTTTTCTTTTCCTCCCGGCATAACCCGTGGACTTCCCTGGCATAACCCAGGGACCTTTTTCTTTTTCTCCCGGCATAACCCGTGGACCTCCCTGGCATAACCCAAGGACCTTTTTTTTTTCTTTTCTCCCGGCATAACTCGTGGACCTCCCCGGCATAACCCGAGGACCTTTTTCTTTTTCGGCATAACCCGATGAATTTTTTGGCATAATCCGAGGACCTTTCCTTTTTCCGGCATAACTCGATGAATTTCCCGGCATAAACCGTGGACCTCCCTAGCATAACCCAAGGACCTTTTTTATTTCCGGCATAATCCGATGACTTTCCCGGCATAACCCGATGACTTTCCCAACATAACCCGTGGTCTTCCACGGCATAACCCGAGGACCTTTTTCTTTTTCGGCATAACTCGAGGACCTTTCCGGCATAACCCGATCATTTTTTCCAGTATAACCTGGTAATCTTTCCAACTTGGGGCCTCCGATCCCCATTTGATTTTATTTTAGATATAGGGTCTCCATTCTCTAATCTCTTTTTCTCTGGGATACACAATCCCGATTTTATTGCTTTCAATAAAGAAATAATTTAGATTTTGTTACAATAACTCACAAAATTTTCCTAGTGAAAACTGGGGCAGAAAAATTTCGTTCGTTTGTTTGTTTTGGTGCCTAAGAAGGTTTTTACCTTGAGGGACATGTTTCGAGGCGACCAAAAGAAGAAGTCTCTTTTCAAATAAAATAAAAGAAAAACAAGAAAAAAGAAGTGAGCTCTAAAGTGCAAAAGCGGAGAAAAGATGCAGACTGCTCAAGATAGGATTGAAGTCACAAGCTTCGCATGTCCTGCCTTGATCCAAAAGTTGAAGAATGAACTAGCGATTGCAGCTAACGAGCATCAAGATTCAGATCGGAGTCCAACAGCAAGAACCAGCTAAGACTCAATATCAAGCTTCAAGAGACTTATAGATGGGAATCTTGTAACTCATAGTTGATAGGCTTAGCTAGTTTAGCTTTTTATTTTTTCATTTTTGTTTTTGTGTAATAAGGAGCTCAGCAAGCAAAAACAGCAGCAACAGCAGTGAAACCACAGTTTTCCGGTAATCCCAGCTACCAAAACTTTCAGAACTACACCGACCTGATTCCTTTATAGCCAAGGATATATAGGCAACCTCCGAAGCAAGGTTCGGTCAAACTTTTTCAAAATGCTTCCAAATGGAGTTTCATACGGGCAAAAATTGCTTGTAGTTGCTCACTTTATCTTTGCCCGAAAACTCTTCATGTTTTCGAGCAAAGAGGGGCAGCTGTGAGCAGCTTATTTTTTACCATGTTTGAATTTATTCCTACTTTTCTCTACTCACTACCCACTTTCTCCACTTTCTCCACTCACTACCCACTTTCCCTATTTTCCCCACTCATGTTCCCTACTCTCCCCACTTTCCCCACTATCTCCATTCACTACCCACTTTCCCCACTTTCTCCACTCACTACCCACTTTCCCCATTTTCCCCACTCATGTTCCCCACTCTCCCCACTTTCCCCAGTTTCTCCACTCACTACCCACTTTCCCTATTTTCCCCACTCATGTTCCCCACTCTCCCCACTTTTCCCACTCATGTTCCCCACTCTCCCCAAAAAATATTTCCTCCATCCACTCTTCATCATTCTCTCTACCTATAACACACACACATCAAGACCTCACCTTAAAAAAGTATATATGGAAAAGGGCGCATTTACAAGAGAGTTCTCTTCTTCTTCTTGGATTTTTTCTCCAAGCAACAGACAAATACAACAGATCTCACCCTTTCTTCCCAAGAAAAATGGCCGCACACACTCATTTTACCACGAAAGCTTCTCTGAAAATGCACACCTGAATTCACACCCACCATTTGAGAGACTCATTTAGAAAGTTCTTCACACTCAAAAGAGCTGAAAGCAAAGGCTTCAAAATTCAAAATTTTCAATTGGATTCGGGTAAACGTTTGTTGCTCTATTGCTACTGTTGAAATTGCTTCTTGAGCTCCTCATGTGATTTGGATTCTGCTTTTCTTTGGCTTATATCTTGGTGTCCGCTTAACTCTATTAGGTCAGTCTCAAATCCTTTGTATTATGTTTTGCTGAATAGCTATATAAAGTTATTGAATTCCTTTTAGATTTTTGGATTTGCTCAAAAATACGATTCCTGCTATTCTAGTGTGTCATGAATGTTTGGTTTCCATTTGAATAAAGTAGTGTAATGAATCAAAAATGTTAAACTTTAGATTAAATATTGACGAAGTAAATGCTGTAAAGATTTTGGAATCTATTATTTGCTTTGGGAGTCTTTACTCATTTTCTTTAATTTTCACTTCTTGTCATCGAGGAAGAGAGTAAAATCCAAGTAAATTTGCTCTTAAATCGAGGATCTGATGGCCAGCAATGGTTATCTTTTAATAGCAAACAAACCGTAAATTATATTCTATACTCCACTTTCAGAAATAAGATAAGCGGCATCATGAGGTATATAGTTTTTTTAGTAGCAAAAATAAAAAGATATATAGTATCACATGTTTCAACTCGTAGGCATAATGATTCCTCAATAGTTTGTTAATGAGTTGTTTGTGCACTCCAGCTTTTACAACCACAATCTACTTTATTTATTTGATTAGTTTAATGTCAAAATTTGCCCCCCTATCCTCTCTGCCTCACGTTTTCTTGTTCTTGGACTTTTTGCCTCCTGATTTATCCAATCCTTTTTTTACTAGTCTATGTATTTTCATGACTTGTACATTAAGTTACATAAGTCGAGCAAATTTAAATATATATCTTCCTCTTTTACAAAAACTTTTGAAGTATGTATATGTTCGTATATGTATAAAAGAGATAGAAAACGCAAGCTAAAAAAATAGAAATTGGCTTGAACTTTCGTAGTTTACTTTAGGTGCGTTAATTGAATAATTGTCATAGCTACGGGTACGGTTCCCGTAACGTAGTTTGTGACACCTAGTTACTAAAATCCGGGGGTACAGTTATGTTACCCGGCCACAATTTAATC
The DNA here is from genome assembly GCF_000715075.1 of Nicotiana tabacum. NCBI lineage: Eukaryota > Viridiplantae > Streptophyta > Magnoliopsida > Solanales > Solanaceae > Nicotiana > Nicotiana tabacum. Next base: position 226,920,272 of record NC_134101.1, read on the forward strand.
TTTTAAAAAAAAATTAAACATGTTGTAGATCGTGAGTACGGTTCTCGTGACATGATTCGCAATATGTAATAATAATTAAATAAAAGCGATTATTAGGTAAAAATGCACAATAGTTTAAAACATGTATTAAAATCAGATAATATGCCAGTTATAATAGTTTAAGCGACCGTGCTAGAACCACGGAATCCGGGGATGCCTAACACCTTCCCCGGGTTAATAGAATTCCTTGCCCAGATTTTTGGTTCGCAGACTTCAAAAAAGGAAAGTCGAAATTTTCCTTGATTTGGGATTTAAAATAAATCAGTGACTTGGGACACCAAATAAACTATCCCAGGTGGCGACTCTGAACAAAATTGAATAAATTAATCTCATTTCGAATAATGTCACTTTAATTGGAAAAACTCCCTTGTACTACCTTCGGGTGTGTAAAAAGGAGGTATACTTATACGTGCGAAATACGTTGGGAGAGCCGACAAGGCTGTTATAGACAACTATATATCCAAAACTGAAAGCCGGCAAGGCCACATACTACGCAACTATACATAACTATCTATAGACCTCTAACAGAATATACAACTATACAAGGATGAGATTGGGCCCCGTCATACCCATATATGTATATAAACATATCGTACCAAATCCAAAGGAGCTCTGGATTAAATGGAGCACACCAACTCTCGCTGATCAAGGATCCTAAGAAGGGGGCTGTCAGCTTGTCTACCTGCACCTGCGGACCCAATTTCCCTTTCTTTCCAAATCTTATAACACCTTTCATGGGTGAAACCTTCAACAGAACCTTCTCGCCAACCATGTAGGACACAACTCGAACCTTCTCATCCGCATAACTCTTTTGCCTCGACTGCGCTGTACGAAGCCTCTCCCGAATCACCTACACCTTCTCCAAAGCATCCTGTATCAAATCAGTCCCCAATAGCCTAGCCTCACCGGGCTCAAACCAACCAATTGGAGATCTACACCGCCTCCCACACAAAGCCTCATATGGAGCCATCTGAATACTCGACTGGTAGCTGTTGTTATAGGCAAACTCTGCAAGCGGTAGAAACTGATCCCATGACCCTCCAAAATCAATGACACAAGCATGCAACATGTCCTCTAATATCTAAATAGTGCGCTCGGACTGCCCGTCCATCTGAGGGTGAAAAGCTATGCTCAACTCAACCTGAGTACCCAATTCTCGCTGCACAGACCTCCAAAAATGCGAAGTAAACTGCGTGCCCCTATTTGAAATGATGGAAACTGGGACACCATGCAAATGAATAATCTCCCGAATATAGATCTCTGCCAACCACTCAGAAGAATAGGTAGTACACATAGGAATGAAGTGCGCGAACTTGGTCAGCCGATCCACAATCACCCAAATAATATCAAACTTCCTCAAAGTCCGTGGAAGCCCAACAACAAAGTCCATAGTGATCCTCTCCCACTTCCACTCGGGAATATCCATCTGCTGAAGCAAGCCACCCGGTCTCTGATGCTCATATTTCACCTACTAACAATTGAGACACCGAGCTACAAACCCCACAATGTCTTTCTTCATTCTTCTCCACTAATAATGTTGCCTCAAATCTTGATACATCTTCGCGGCACCTGGATAAATGGAATACTGTGAGCTGTGGGCCTCCTCTAGAATCAACTCCCGTAGCCCATCCACATTGGGCACACAAATCCGACCCTGCATCCTTAATACCCCATCATCACCAATAGTCATGTCTCTGGCATCATCATGCTGAACTCTGTCCTTAAGGACCAAAAAATACGGATCATCATACTAGCGCTCTCTGAGACGATCATATAAGGAAGACCGAGAAACCATACAAGCCAATACCCAACTGGGCTCCGAAATATCTAACCTCACGAACCGATTGGCCAATGCCTGAAAATCAACTACAAAAGGTCTCTCCCTAACTGGGATATATGCCAAACTCCCCATACTCACTGCCTTTCGGCTCAAAGCATCGGCCACCACATTTGCCTTTCCCGGATGGTACAATATAGTGATATCATAATCTTTAAGCAACTCCAACCATCTCGCTGCCTCAAATTAAGATCCTTTTGCTTGAACAAATGCTGAAGACTGCGATGATCAGTGAACACCTCACAAGATACGCCATACAAGTAATGCCTCTAAATCTTCAATGCGTGAACTATGGCAGCCAACTCCAAATCATGAACGGGGTAGTTCTTCTCACGGGGCTTCAACTGATGAGAAGCATAAGAAATAACTCTACCCTCCTACATCAACACACAACCAATCCCAAATCTCGAAGCATCACAATTCACGGTATATGAACCTGAAGCTGATGGCAAAACTAACACTGGAGCTGTGGTCAAAGCTGTCTTGAGCTTCCGAAAGCTCTCCTCACACTCGTCCGACCATACAAATGAAGCACCCTTCTGAGTCAACCTGGTCAAGGGCGATTCGATAGATGAGAATCCTTGAACAAACCGGTGATAATAGCCTGCCAAACCAAGAAAGATGCGAATCTTTGTAGCTGAGGACGGTCTGGGCCAACTCTGAACCGCCTCTATCTTTTTCAGATCAACCTGAATACATTTGTTGGACACCACATGCCCCAAGAAAGCCACTGAACTAAGACAAAACTCACATTTGGAGAATTTTGCATAAAGCTTCCATGAGCACGTGATTTTTGCCCTACGAGAACTACTCCCAAAAATTCAAAATAAAATGGTTTTGTGTTGTTTGTGATTTATTTGTATTTCGTCTGTGCATGTTTATTTCTGCTTTAATTAAGAAAAATACAAAAATATGTGTTGCATGTGCATTTAGGATTTAATTTTACAATTTAGGATTTAATTAAACAATCAAGTTTGTTTTACAAAATGGAAAAATCACAAAAATATGTACTTTCATTATTAGCATTTAATATCCAAATTGTGTGATTTTATCTTTATTGGTGTTTAATTTCGTGTGATAATTATCATTAAGAGCTAATATTTTAAGTTAATTGTCGATTTTATAATTTAATTTAGGATTTTTAGGTTTTTAAATTTTGAAAAATTAATTAAAAAGAAGTTAAAAGAAAAGGAAGAAATGAAAAATCCAAGGAAATTGGAACTGGGCCGTTTTATTTTGACCAAAATCAGGCCCAAACCCTCACACACCTCACACGCCCAATCCATGCCCAAACCGGCCGGTCCCAGATATATCCAAACGATGTCGTATCTGGATAATAGATCTAAGCCGTTGATACGACTTAATCCAACGGTCCAAATCACCCCATCCTCACCCTGCCTAGCCCGACCCGCTTTACATTCAAATCGACCCAAACCCCGCTTAAAAGAACGGTGTCGTTTCTATTAAGTGTTTAATCCAGTCCGTTAATTTTAATTAATCTAACGGACTGGATCGAATCCTTCATCCACTAAATATCCCCAAACCATACCCCGCCCCCAAGCCAAACCCCCCCTCACATTTTCGTCTCTGAGCTTCAGAGACCAAACACACCCTCCGCCTCTTACCACCGTGCTCCGCCCACCGGAAATCGCCTCACGGCGGTTCCGATGGTCCAAACGACCCCATCTTTTCACCAATGATTCCCCTCGACCTCCCCATTCTGAATCCCTAACTCTTATCCCTCGAATCCCAGCCGTGTGCTTCGAATATTAGATCGAAAATCAGGCCGGAACCCTATCTCGTCCAATGGCCTCCAATTTCACACCACAGCTTCCCCAAGACTTCCTCGTTCCAGTCCCATACTCATTTCCCTTCAAATCAAGCCCGAGCATTTTGAATATTCATTCAAAGGTCCAAACCCTAGCGTCGCCACAAGATTCTCTGGTGGAGGCGCCACCTAAACCCTCCCAAACTTACACTCGTTGACCACTAGACCTCCCCAGTCCCAAATCACACCCCAGTTTCGTTCGAATCTCATCGGAAATATTCAAATCCCAAATCGAACAAACAAACCCTAACACCAAACCTAGAGGCAGTCCGAGGAAAATTGGGGTTTGTAATAGACTTTAGTCGAGTGTTCTCAGTTGAGAACACTCGATTAAAGTTTGTTTTTGCCCCAAAAGGCTCAAGTCGAAGTTACGAGCAGAGCGAGTGAGAGACATGTCTGAGTTTGGAGGTATTTCTTCTGTTTCTCTATTTGTTTTTCATGTTTTGTTGTTTGTTTGTCTAAGATGAGTTCAAATTTGTCTTTTCTTTCTCTATCAGACCTTTTATTTGGTCCAATTTTATCATTGCTTCTGTTTGTTATCGATTGTTATATGTTATAATTTGTGTAATCGATTGAATAAGTGTCGTCGATTAGTCTGGTATGCTTGAATGTTAGATTAACATGATAATAGTTTAATTTGTGGTTCATTCCAGTAGGTTTACCCTCATGTTTCTTTTCTATTCTATATTTGTGTTGAAATAAGCCTGTTGGTATCATTTGTTTCAAATTGTTCCAATTTCCTTTTCTCATTGTTATTCACCATGTTTTTTCATATGAGTTCAGTTCGTTTGTCGATTTCAGTACGTTTACAGTGATCATTCCTTCTGCCTAAGTTTGATTTAGAATTGTGAATGCAGTCAGTTAATCCCATGTACATATGCATCTTAGCAGCTTTGCATCAGTCTGCTATTTGATCTAATCTGAGTCCTAAGTTCAAACTGCTAGGGGAATTGAATTAAATTGGTTAGAGCTGTTGTAATTTGCTAATTAATTAGGAATCAGTTTAGTTATCTGATTAAGGAGATTGGTTATAGCTGATGAGGTAAAACGGATTGGGTAGGACAGTAATTTCAGGGGCTTTAGGAGGGTATTTTGGGATTGAAAAGGTTTGAAAGTAGTTTAAGTTGAATGGTCTGACATTAGGGTACTAAAATACCATTAAACTAATGAATTGTTTAAGTGCTAATGGGGAACAAAACATAATGGTAGGGGAAGGTTTAGAGGAAATGGATTAGGAAATAGGTTCCCATACCTATTTGAATTTAAATAAAGAAAAGACAAGGGTAGTGGGGAACAAGTGAATTAAAAAGAGAACAACACATGTAGTAGTGGTCGAGGAATGTCATGGGTAGAAAATCTGATAGATTCAAGGCAGAGAGGGCAGGCCTATTTATGGGTAATAAATAGAGTCATTTTAGACAGATTGGGGAGATTCAGAAAAATCTAAAGGGGGCTTCTGAATCTAAAAAAGATCACTGTTTGAGAGTTTAAAAATGGTTGGCTTTTGAAAATACCATTCTTTCAAGAAGTTGCTGATTTGATTTTGAGTAAGCTGGGTCTATTGTAGCTATTTGGTTTCCTTCCTGAAGTTGAAACTAGTGTGTTGTCTAGTTAAAGTTGACTCTTGGACTGCTTTCTGCTACTCTTTTGGTTTGAAGTTGGTTTCAAGTTAGGTTTATTTTGGGTGTTGTTATTGCTGTGTTGGTTTGTTTGTGTTGCTGTTTGGTATAGCTGGGGAATTTTTAACCGGTTTTCCTGAGTTGCTACTGGATATCTGTTACTGTTGTTGTTGTGATGTGCTATCTGTTGTGCTGATCACTCCTTCTTCTTCTCCATTGTATTCCATTTCCATGTACACATTCTAAAAAATTGTGTTGATGTAAGCTCGAATTTGAAGTTGAAGTTGAGATGAAATGGAAATGCAGCTGTTAGTTCTATTTGACATGACTGTATAAATAAACTGAAACTGTTTCTTTATTAGCTAGATTATCACTCGATATGTCTTGAATGTATATAAGCCTGTGATCTCGAGCAGTGGTTGTATTTAGTTTTATGTTAGGTTAATAGGATAGTTAGATTAATTTCAGTTTTGGTAATTTGTTTCGTGAAGTCATTTGAAAGCGATTCACATTGCAATAAACCTTTAGTAATGGTCGTCATGTGTTTTGTACTAAAATAGGACTGTTTATTTGCTACATCATGGCATGTTAAAATTGGCCCATAAAGAGTGTTGTGATTATTTTGTTCAAGTTGTTCCAAGAAGAACGATGTACTGCTTTCACTATAAAATCAGGATGCTTACCTAATGACATGCAAATGAATAAGCAAATGCTTGACTTCAGGGGCTCGATCCCTCGATCTCTCCTACGCAGCTTGGCACGCCCCATTCGGTTTTGGGCTTGCCTCAAGGCCCACCTGTTCTTGTTCGTTCACAAGTAGAATTAGTTGGCCCATTTAATTTGGGCCTGATTTAAAGGTTTCAGTATATAGTTAACACAATATAAGTTTGGGGCTTTGAGTTAGGTAGCGGGTTCAAATTAAAAGGTCCATCCTTTTGTTTGGACTCGAACTTGAACTCGAAGCCCGCTTTTATAATATTAACTAATTAGGACCTTTTCTTTATCTTTAGAGAAAAAAAAATAGAAAAATCTTAGTCGCTTTAGGATATCCTTTAAATAAAATATGAGACTAGCCTCGCCAAATAAAACGTACATACGGTGGGGCCCTCAATAAATGGTTATTTTAAATACTTAGACTTCGGGATGGGCCGTTTAGCAAAATTTCACGGCCCTCCCCAAAATAATAATACGTTAATCGCTTTAGGTGCGCATTTTAATAATCTTACCTTCTTAAACTCGGGTGTGCATTTCATGCGACCCAAATCCAAATCCCAAAACATTGAATAAAATGTGTTCCGGATTGCGGGTGCATTTCATGTGACGCAATCCAAAAACATGTTTTAAACGATGTTCACATTCTTTAAAAATAAATAAAAGCGATTAAAAGTCAAAATTGGCACATGGGTTCAAAGGTTTAAAAATCAGATAAATAAGCTAAACATGACAGTTGAGCGACCATGCTAGAACCACGGAACTCGGGAATGCCTAACACCTTCTCCCGAGTTAACAGAATTCCTTACTCGGATTTCTGATGCACGGACTATTAAACAAAGTCATTCTTTTCCTCGATTCGGGATTAAACCGGTGACTTGGGACACCATAAATCTCCCAAGTGTAGACTCTGAATTAAATAATAAATCCCGTTTCGATTATTCTTTAATTGGAAAAACTCCCCTAATCCCTCTGCGCCCCGGCGGGCGCGGGTAAAAAGTAGGTGTGACAGCTCTAGCGACTCTGTTGGGGAGCGAACCCAGAATCTATGGTTTAGGGTTCAGAATTCGAGCTTGGAGAAATTGTTATATTTGGTTTATCTGATTTTGTTACATGTTTGGGCCTAATGTGCTAAATGATGCTTTTACCGTTTTGATATTATCTGAACTGTATAAAAACTGTGTCGAAACCCTTCTCTTCTTACCTCCGGGGATGTGCTTACCGGTTGAGACTCCCTATTCTGTTAGTGTCATACCCTGAAATAAGAAAGAGGCCTAACAAGTTACTAAGCCGGATGGCCTTTTGGTTCCCAATACGTAGCCCCCTCCTCGACTCGAGTTGTCTGCTCGGGTACACAGTCTAGAACAAACACCCAGGTTATAAACCTAGCATAACTCAGATTCATGCCGGATTCCTAGTAGGAACGTTTGTTTGCATCACGTACATTTGACTTTGGAGGCTCAACACAGGGGTTGGGTCTGTCTAGGACAAGTGTACCAAAATGACAAAAGACCATCCTGATGCATCTTACTGGCTACTTGTGCATTTGTTTGCTTCGGACTTGCATGCTGACCGAGTTTTGAATATTTTGAGGAAAGAGAGATAGAGGTACGAGTGTTAAAGAGAGTTAATCGCCTGTTTAAAAAAAACCAATGTCCAAATAATGCCGAAACTCTGTCGAATTTTTGAAAATGAAAAAAAAAAGAAAAAAATAGTTTTATTTGCCAATGAAAAGAGTTTTGTTTTCAAAAGAATTTTGTTTTATCGGCCCGAACTACGCCAGTTTGATTCCCACAGGGTGTGAGATACGTAGGCAACCCCCATCGGGTCCAACTTCACTTTTTGCGAAAATAGCCAAAGGAACTAAATTTTATTTGAAAATAATTCCATTTTTGCTAGAAATAGCCGAATGTCCCTAAAAGGGCGCCGGAAGGCTATTTTTGCAAGAACATCCGCCTGAGGTCATTTTTAGGTTTTCACCGGTTAACCAACACAGCCTTAAAATTTTCGACCTCGAGGTGCTGAAAGGCCGTATTGGCAAAATCAGGTTTTATTTTAAATGAAAAAAAAAAGAAAAGAGAAAGGTGTCCATGTTATCTTTGAGTCAATTGAATCGTGATTTTTTAACCACCCTAATAAATGTGCAGAATGAGCACAAGTAAGAATTTACACGTAACAATTGTGAACAAGATCCCTTTGGAGTTGCACATGTGGTGGGATGACTTGGGCGAATCAGGGCGCGACACAGTCAATCTATACCTGGGAGGCCTCACTGGGTTGCTGAAGATCAATCCTGTAAAGGCCTTGGTCGCATTCTGGGATCCGGCTCACAACGTATTTCACTTCTCGGATTTTGAACTTACCCCAACATTGGAAGAACTAGCCGGATACATCGGGGGTACCAAGGTTCCTCTGAGACACCAGTACTTGATCGCTCCAAGGACCGTAACCGTACACAGGTTCCTAGACTCTTTGAAAATAAGCAGGGGGGTCCACAGTCTAGACTTGGCAGTTGGTTTTTGTACTTTGCGGTTTATATACAACAGATATGGCCACATATGGGGGTTCAACAAGCCGGAAAACAAAATCTGTAGCAAAGGAAACCGCCTTAAGTGGGAAGAATATAAGTGTTTTGCATTCATGGTAGCCTTTCTAGGACTCCTGGTGTTTCCTAGAAAAGACGGGAACATTGACATACGAGTAGCTGGGGTTGTCAACACTTTACTCACCTAGGCCAACAACACCCTCGCACCCATGATAGTAGCTGAAATCTTCCGCGCTCTCACAGCCTGCAAAGCCGGGGAAACTTTTTTGAGGGGTGCAATGTGTTGCTGCAGATATGGATGATTGAACACCTATGTCGTCGTCCTCAATTTATGAGTTATGGGTCGACAGAGAAAACATGCATAGAGGAATTTTCTACGAGGATTGACGGAATCAGCTTACCAGAAGGGGTCACATAATGGATAGCACGCCTCCGTTCTGTCACTGCGGGCCAAATAGAATGGACATTTGGATGGTTGCCTGTGGATAAAATCATATATATGCCAGCCACTGGACCCCATTTCCTTTTGATGGGACTCCGGAGTATTCATCCCTATGCCCCGTATCGAGTCTTGAGACAGTTGGGGAGATGCCAAATAGTTTCGAAAGATGAAGATCTTAGTGGCCAAGTAGTCGAGATCGGGCCCAACGGACAGTTTCCCTGAAGCAGCAGTCCGACAAATTTGGAGCGAGTGTCAATACTTAATAGCCAATACATGTGTACGTGATCGGTCCGAGGGTGAAGTTTCATCGGGATACCTTGCTTGGTTTAGGAAAGAAATAGAGTTTGGGAGACCGGCCAAAAGGCCCCATATCCAGGAGTTCGTCCAGGCATCGCAAGAACAGTGGGATTGGTTGGCTAAATAAGAGAGTTACAGGGCAGAAATAGGCAAGATGAGGCAACAAATTAGAGACGTGGAATTTGAAAATAGTCTGCAAGTTGATGCCGATCGGGGAGAAAAGAGCAAATTGGCCCAAGAAAATGAGGCGCTGAAAGCCCAAATCCGACAAATGAGGAGAGATGCTGACAAACAATAAAGGAATTGGTCGGATGAGCGGTTAATAAAAGGATTGAAAAAGGAAATCGGTGAGTGCCGGGATGATTTGAAGAAATCTGAGGATACCATAGCACAACTCCAGGCACAATGGGCAAAGAGAACGAAAGAGCGCACACAACACTTACAGCAGGCGAGGAAAGATTATGAAAAGACCATTGTCAGTCTAAAAAGGAAGGTGACCACCCTAGAGAGCAAGGCGGCTAAACAAGCCAAGGCTTTTGAAACCGAGAGTAAACACTGCTATAATCTGATGGCTACAATGGAAGATGAAATATAGCAGTTAGGAAACAACATCTGCATGATTCTCAGGTTTTGAAGGCTAGAGGGGATCAGACAAAACGCCTACTCATAGAGAAAGACCGAACCAGGAACAAGATCCTGACTATTGCTCATGCTATTACCAGGAAATGTCGAGAGTGTGAAAACTTGACCCGCACTACCTTCTTCTCAGCGGTGATGATATTTGTGAAGCAGTTCATGTATGAATTGGAACAGCTGGAAAGGAACCTTACACCTAAACCCACGGCGAGGCCGAATGATGCCCCGCAGGCGCTAAATTCAAAACTCTGAAACATTCATAGTTTGAGTCTGTATTTTCCTTGTCTTCGGAGTCTGTTGTCCATTGGAGTTTGTATTTCCCTTTTGGCATAAAGTCTATAGTCTGTATCAAGTATTTCAATTTCCTTTCAAAAAAATGTTTTGCCTTGTAATAAAACGTTTTGCTAGTAAAGGTTGAAAAATCCAAAAATGGTGTGTTTATTTTCCACACTTGTGGCAGAACTACGCGCGGTCTGATTCATACGGGGACATGATACGTAGGCAATCCACATAAGATTCGACCACCACTAAAAAGAAAAAGAGAAAAGGCAAAGTGAATAAAAGAAAGGAAAAGAAAGAAATAAAAAGAGAGATAAAGAAAGTTTCATAAACACTTAAACGAGGCACAAACAAAGTAAGCCGGAATGACGCATGCGGTCGAAGCAAATACATGTTAGAAATTGTTAAACTGCCTAGGAACATTGCATACCCCAACGTGAAATTGCAATATGTGTTAAACTTTAATGTTAACAAGTTTGTTGTTTTTACAGAGATTTCGAACCTTAGTTTGTTAGAATGTTCTGGTAGATTACCATTACCAAACAAGATCCAAAGGGCCCATACTAAAAAGCATGACTAGTTCAGACCAAAGTGTCGAGGATGAAAGGATGGAGAATCAAATGCTGAAGGAGGAAATGGATAAGATGAGACAGGAGATGAAAGAAATGCAGCTGGCCTTAGCTAGGGTACAAAAAGTGTGTGACCCTCTCGCTACTCCCACTTTCCCACCAGGACACACGCCGGAATACCTTCCCCCAGGCCCTTCGACAAGCTTCCCCAGTCACCAATACTATCAGGGAAGAAATGCCTATGATCCCCAAGCTTCACAACCCAATTAGAACCCTCCTCCACCAAATGTTCCTGTTTTCGTGGCACCCCCACCAGCTACGCTGAAAAGATCATCTAGCGAGCCGTTGTTTTAGGCTCACGATAACCAATATTACCCCCCTAAACCAACCTTCAAAGGACCCGAGCCTCATACTTATAATACTCAATTCGAGATCCCGGTAGAGACTGAAAAGCCGGCTAAGAGCCCAGAGCAAGACGAAGTGCTTCGAAAGTTTAAAATCCTAGAACAGTCCTTCAGGAATATCCATGGTTTAGGCAACCAAGTCAGTGTGGCCTACAAAGATCTATGCCCATTCCCCGATATTCAATTGTCGGCAGGGTTCAAGATGCCAAAGTTTGATCTATACGAGGGGCACGGTGATCCAATGGCACATCTGCGAGGTTTTTGCAGTAAGATGAGAGAGGCCGGGGGAAAAGACGTGCTGTTGATAGCTCATTTTGGTCAAAGTCTAAGCGGGTCTGCCCTGGAATGGTACACAAGACAGGATCCTAGCAGGTGGTACACCTGGGACGATCTGGCACAAGTCTTTGTAGTCCACTTCCAGTACAACCTTGAGATCGTCCCTGATCGTCTCACATTGCTGAAACTTGAGAAGAAGTCCGGGGAAAGCTTCCGAGAATTTGGGTTCCGCTGGAGAGAGCAGGCGGCAAGAGTTGATCCTCCGATGAGAGAGGGGAAAATGGTGGACTACTTTCTGCAGACTCTGGAGCTAACTTACTTCGGTCACCTGGTGACGTCAGTTGGCAAATCTTTCAACGAAGTAGTAAATATGGACGGTATGATTGAAGAGGGACTTAAGTTCAACAAAATCCTGAGCTATTCAAAGATTAAAGCAACCACTCAGGCCATCCAGAGCGGCACGGGAGGTGCGCTCGGAAAAAAGAAAAGGGAAGATATCACAACAGTCGAGGCAGGTACTTGGTCCAGATCCAGAGGTTCCCCCCTCACTACCAACCTAGACCCCATCACTAAAATTACCCACACATTCCATACGGCCCTCCACAGCCCTACTACCCACCATAAGAGCCACATTTCTCTGTCCATCACGCCAAAACTTACACCCAGCCTCCGGCTCGCCCGCAATGGAGTGCGCTAGCTCCCCATAATACATATCCACCTCCACAAAACACATATCTACCCCCACAAAACACATATCCACAACCAAGGGCCTACAGGAATCCTTCGGGACCAGGTTTCCGTGGGAATCAAAATTTCAGGAATGAAAGGGTGTAGAGGAAGAGAACATTCACTCCGCTGGGAGAAACCTATACTACTCTGTTCCACAAATTGAGGCAGTTAGGCCTATTGAGTCCGATGGAGCCCAAATTTCCAAATCCCCTTCCCAAAAATCTGGACCACTCGGTAAGCTGTAAATATTGCTTGGGGGCTCCCGGGCATGATACTGAGAAGTGTTGGAAGATGAACACTGTCATACAAGATCTTATTGACACAAATAGGATCGAGGTACATGAGCCAGAGGCACCTAACATCAATCAGACCCCGTTGCCGGCACACCATGAAACTCACATGATCAAACTAGTGCACGAAGGAGGGAAGCTCAAGAAGCCCTCACAAACGGTAATGATGATCCGTGCCAGTCCGAAAGAAAAGTCTATTAGTGGAAAAGTGGTAGTACAGTCGGAAAGGGTAGAAGGCAAGCCAGTGGTGGTGATGGAGAAGAGTACGTCTGATGTTGCCAAGAATCCAGAGCCGGTCAAAGTTACGGTGCAAGGGATATCAAGCAAGCTAGTAGCCGTGAAGGGGGCATGCACAGGACCAGTTGTTATCAGGCCAGTAATGCAGTTGCCAATAATCAGCAAGAAAGTTGTGTCATGGAGCTACAGTCAAGTAATGGTAATGCATAAGGGGAAGGAAGTTGTGTAGGAAATATGTGAGGCACAGAGGTTAACTCGTTCGGGAAGGTGTTTTGCTCCGCAGAGTTAAGAAGGGCCAATCCAGTAGCAACAAAGAATCCAGTTATCGAGGAAGAGGCGGAAGAATGTTTAAAGAAAATGAAGGCGCAAGATTACTCCATTGTGGAGCAGTTGAGGAAGACCCCAGCACAGATCTCATTGTTATCATTGTTGATCCATTCAGACGAGCATCGCTAGGTATTGATGAAAATTCTGAACGAAGCCCATGTTCTGGATAAGATCTCTGTGAATCATCTGAAGAAAATAGCAAACAAGATTTTCGAGGTCAGCAGGGTCACTTTTTCAGACAACGAGTTTCCCGTGGAGGGTACACAACATAATAGAGCCCTTTATTTGACCGTGAAGTGCGAAGACTCGGTAGTCACTCGAGTACTAATTGATAATGGGTCCAGTGCCAATATCTGTCCTTTGGCCACATTGAAAAAACTAAAGGTCGATAGTGACAGGATTCATAAGAACAACATCTATGTTCGAGGGTTTGATGGTAGTGGTACAGACATAGTGGGTGACATCATACTTGAATTAACAATTGATCTAGTCGAGTTCACCATGGAGTTTCAAGTGTTAGACGTGGCAGTGTCATATAATCTTCCGTTGGGGCGACCCTGGATCCACGCCGCCAAAGCAGTGCCTTCTACATTACATCAGATGGTCAAATTCGAGTGGGATAGGTAAGAGATCGTAGTACATGGGGAAGACAATGCAAGCGCCGTAAGTGATGCCATCGTACCCTTCGTAGAGACTGATGATGATAAGGGACCATAGGTTACCAGGTTTTCGATACGGTTTTAGTGGACAAAGTTCCCGAAGGTGAAAGCATCCCACTTCCCAAAATAGCAGCTGCAACTGTCATAGTAGCCTCGGAGATGTTGAAGAACGGGTTTGTGCCAGGCAAAGGTTTAGGGGCTGATCTTCAGGGTATTGTTCAGCCGGTTTCTTTGCCCAAAACTCTGGATACCTTTGGGTTGGGGTTCAAGCCTACAGCGGTGAATGTGAGACGGTCCCGCAAGTTGAAGAAAAGAGTCTAGGTTCTTCCCAAGCCAATCTCGCGCCTATCCAGATCATTTGTCAGAGCAGGTATCAGAAAGTTGTCGGTCCCGAAAGTTCTCGGACCACTGATTGGGCCAGATGGAGATTTGACTGAGGGCTTTGAAAGGTTGTTCGCCGATGTCAACATGATAGAAGCTGGAGAAGGGTCTAGTAGGTTAGATGTACAATTTGTGGGGCCTAGGGCAAATATCAACAATTGGATGGCTACTCCCCTTCCTACCCGGAGGGAGTCTTAGTAGTGGGCTCTGATTTTTCTTTCTTATTTTTTGGATTATTCCAGGGTTGTAATCTAGTTTTGTTTTGTATTTGGCAAAGTGTGAAACTCTGTTATCCCGTATTTTAAAGCTTTTCTCTTTTTATTTTGTTTTCATTTTGTTTTCTTCTTTTCTCTTTCTGAACAGTTCTCTTTATATTGGTTCTAATGACATGGCACGCACAACGGATCTTCAACCTAGTCTAAAAAATCAATCTGATTCCGAACTAGTTGTACAAGAGGTCGATTATGATGATGAATCGGAATACGATGAGGATGAAGCCTTCAAAGAGATAAAAAGAGAGTTAAGCCAGTTTGAAGAGAAATCCAAGATCAACTTAAATGACACAGAAGCCATCAATTTAGGGGATGCGGATGATATTAGGGAAACCAAAATAAGCATCCACATTGCACCGAATATCAGGGAAGAACTAATCAAAGCACTTATTGAGTTCAAGACTTTTTTGCATGGTCGTATAATGACATGCCGGGGTTAAGCACAGATTTAGTGGTTCACAAATTGTCCATTAACCCGGCATGCCCTCCCGTCAAACAAAAATTGAGGAAGTTCAAAACAGACATGAGTGTGAAGATTAAAAAGGAAGTAACCAAGCAGCTGCAAGCAAATGTTATTCGGGTCACTCGATATCCTGATTGGTTGGCTAATGTGATGCCAGTATCGAAGAAAGATGGGAAGATCAGGGTGTGTGTCGATTATCGCAATCTGAACAGGGCAAGCCCAAAGGATAACTTTCCATTACCCAACATCCATATCTTAATCGATAATTGTGTCGGAGGTGAGATCGGGTCTTTTGTGGATTGCTATGCTGGGTATCATCAGATTCTGATGGATGAAGAAGATGCGGAAAAGACGACTTTCATTATGCTGTGGGGGACTTATTGCTACCGGGTAATGCCATTTGGTTTGAAGAATACTAGGGCAACATACATGAGAACAATGACTACTGTGATTCATGACAGGATACACAAAGAGATTGAGGTATACGTGGACAATGTGATCATAAAATTCGAGCATCAGGAAGACCACGTAGCATACCTAAGGAAGTTTTTCCAAAGACTTTGGAGGTACGATATTAAGCTCAACCCGGCCAAATGTGCATTTGGTGTTCCATTTGGAAAGCTGTTGGGATTCATCGTCAGTCGGCGAGGCATTGAGTTGGACCCGTCAAAGATCAAATCCATCCAAGATTTGCCACCGCCGAAGAATAAGACAGAAGTAATGAGTCTGTTGGGAAGGTTGAATTATATCAGCAGGTTTATTGCTCAACTCATAGCAACTTGTGAACCTATTTTTCGGCTACTGAAGAAAGATGCTACGGTAGAATAGACGGCAGAATGTCAGGAAGCATTTGACCAAATTAAAGGATATTTATCAAATCCACTTGTGTTGGTTCCACCTGAGCCGGGAAGACTGTTAATTCTTTATCTAACGGTCCTGGAGAATTCGTTTGGCTGCGTACTGGGCAACACAACATTACAGGAAGGAAGGAGTAAGCCATATATTATCTCAGCAAGAAGTTTACAGGCTATGAGGTTAAGTACACTCAACTCGAGAAGACATGTTGCGCCCTAACTTGGGTGGCCTAGAAATTGAAGTATTATCTGTCATCATATACTACTTATCTCATTTCACGCTTGGATCCACTGAAGTATATTTTCCAGAAGCCTATGCCCACAGGGAGATTGGCGAAATGGCAGATATTACTCACAGAATTCGACATCGTCTATGTGATAAGGACGGCCATGAAGGCCCAAGCATTGGCTGATCACTTGGCTGAGAATCCTGTTGATGAAGAATACGAGCCCTTGAGGACGTGTTTTCCTGATGAAGAAGTGATGCATATAGATGAGTTGGAAATGACCAAGGAACCAGGATGGAAGCTTTTTTTCGATGGAGCCACAAATGCGAAGGAAGTTGGAATAGGAGCGGTACTTATTTCTGAAACAGGACATCATTATCCTGTTACGGCTCAGCTGCGTTTCTATTGTACCAACAACATGGTTGAGTATGAGGCATGCATTTTGGGTCTACGGCTAGCTGCAGACATGGATGTCCAGGACGTCTTGTCTTGGGAGACTCGGACCTCTTGGTACATCAGATTCAGGGTGAATGTGAAACAAAGGATTTAAAGCTCATACCATATCGACAATGTTTGCACGATCTGAGCAAGCGATTTTGATCAATGGAGTTCAGACACATCCCAAGAGTTCATAATGAGATTGTCGATGCTTTGTCCACCTTAGCATCAATGTTGCACCACCCAGACAAAATTCATGTTGACCCGTTGCATATTCAGGTTCGTGATCATTATGCTTATTGCAACATGTTAGAGAAAGAATTGGATGGTGAACCATGGTTCTATGATGTCAAGGAATACCTCAGGATGGGGATATACCCGGAGCAGGACACTAGAGATCAAAAGAGAGCCATTCGGCGACTGACAAATGGATTTTTCCTCAGTGGAGGAATGTTGTACAAAAGAACACCAGCTTTGGGATTGCTGAGATGTGTAGATGCTAGTCAAGCCACGACAGTTATGATAGAGGTACATGCTGGAGTTTGTGGGCCATATATGAGCGGATATGTATTGGCGAAGAAGATTCTTCGAGCAGGGTACTATTGGCTCACTATGGAGCGTGATTGTATTAGTTTCGTACGGAAATGCCATCAGTGTCAGATACACGGAGATCTGATTCATTCTCCACCGACAGAATTGCATACAATGTCAGCACCTTGTCCATTTGTTGCCTGGGGCATAGATATCATTGGACCAATTGAGCTAGCAGCATCCAACGGGTATAGGTTCATCTTGGTAGCCATTGATTATTTCACCAAATGGGTTGAGGCCAAAACTTTCAAGTCTGTGACCAAGAAAGCAGTGGTCGATTTTATTCACTCAAATGTCATCTGTCGATTTGGAATCCCAAAGGTGATCATCACGGATAATGGTGCTAATCTTAACATCAATTTGATGAAAGAGGTATGTCAACAGTTTAAGATCACACATCGTAATTCCACCCCATATCATCCCAAGGCGAATGGAGCAGTTGAGGCAGCCAACAAAAACATAAAGAAGATACTTCGGAAGATGGTAGAAGGTTCGAGGCAATGGCATGAAAAATTACCATTTGCATTGTTAGGTTATCGCACTACTATCCGTACTTCAGTAGGGGCAACTCCTTATTTGTTAGTATATAGAACTGAAGCAGTGATACCTGCAGAAGTTGAAATCCCGACCTTCGGATTGTCGCTAAAGCTGAGATTGATGATGATGAGTGGGTCAAAACTCGTCTGGAGCAGTTGAACTTGATTGATGAAAAAAAGATTGGCAGCTGTGTGTCATGGCCAGTTATATCAAAGGAGAATGGCAAGAGCATACAACAAAAAGGTGTGTCACCAGAAGTTTGAAGTGGGCCAGCAAGTGCTGAAACGCATCCTCCCACATCAGGCTAAGGCGAAGGGCAAGTTCGCCCCGAATTGACAAGGGCCATTCGTTGTAACTAGAGTGTTGTCCAATGGCGCTTTATGTTTAACAGATATCGAAGGGAAATGCGTCGACGTGGCTATCAATTCTGATGCAGTTAAGAGATATTATGTATGATTTCCTTTAATTGTAATTGTTGTTTGTTTGCATTTTGGCATGGTATTGGAGAATGAAATGACGGAGGCAATTTGTTATTCTATCCAAACACTTCAACCTTTGCTTACCCTTTTAAGCCTTATTTATTCTTTCATACCCCTCTTTTGGAATCAGTAATGAAAATGAAAGAAAAAGAGAAGAGAAAAATAATGATAATAAAGACAAAAGAAAAGTCACAAGAAAAATAAAGGAATTGGGAACTACGTTTGACCTGATTCCTCAAAAAGGATACGTAGGCGCCTCACGGCTCGGTCATAGTGTAAAAAAAATAAAAAAAATCCTCAAGCAAGAAACTGGGGCAGAAGGTGTGTTTGTAATTTTGGGAAGGAAGTTTGATTCCAAGAGTTGTAATGTTTTACCCATCAAAATTATTTTGAACGTTTTGATACCCCTTTTCTTTTAGCCATACAAAAAAACCCATATTGATGTACAAAAAAGACCTCCCGATCAGTATCCGAGAAGTGCCAAGTCATGCAAATGGAAGTCGGGAATAACACTCTGATCCCCAGCAGAGAAGAGGATCATAAGCTGGAAATGAATTGATAGCCGAAAGAATCCCCAGTAGAGAGAATCTTATCAGTAACTCTCCAATACCCAGCTGAGAAAGAGAAAATGTCTTATGGTGAAAACCTTTATAGGCACCGTAAGGCGACCAAAGCTGAGAGAAACAAAATGAGAGAGTCTTATGGTGAAAACCTTCATAGGCACCAGAAGGCGACGAGAGTTGAGAGAAATGAGAGAGTCTTATTAGTGAAAACCCCTCGAAGGGCACTATGAGGCGACAAGATAAGATTGGCGGAAAGGATCCGTCGAGGCATCAAACAGTGCAAAAGTGTTGATTTGGCAAAAAGAGTTGGGCGCCTGCATATCCCCCAGCGAAATGAGGCCACAAGAAAGATTGATTGATACAAATAGACTGGGTTGATTAATCCGGAATGCACGACATGATCGTTGGGATCGGTTATATCATTCAGATAAGTCCTTTTCCTTTTCTTCTCCCCAACATTCATTCGGAAAGACTTCTTCGTTTTCCATCTTTTGAAATCATCACTTTTCATTTCTTTTGTTTTAAGAATTTTTCCTCCAGTGGTTTGTTTTGAGAAAGATTTTTCAGAGCTTACTACTAGTTGCCAAAATGGTGCAAAGCAAAATGCAAATAGGACAGGCCAAAGATAAGGCGACAAAGCGAAAAGAATTTTGTTGCAAGACCAAATGATGAATGGGTCTAGATTCCAGGGGGACCAAATTCCCAGGGAAAGTTGGACAAAAACAGAAAATTAGGAAGTTGAAAAGTTATGGATCAAATTCCAAGAGGATCCCCAGCAGATTTGCGAGATGCAGGAATAACTCCGACAGATTATCGACCAAGTTCCGCGATGGTCGGACAACACAGAGCCAGGAAGGAAGAGAAAAGAAAAATCATCCCCAGTAGGAATATCATCCCCAGCAAATAATATCATCCCCAGCAAGTTTTGTAATAAAACGCAAAGCATGGAAAGGAAAAAGGGAAAAACCATCCCTAGCAGGAGTGGCACGACCACTCACCACGTTTTAAACTAACAAATTTTTCTTTGATTTGAAGGAGGGGAACGGAAATGTTATTGACATGGGCAAGACATGACCACAAAGAAGATTATCAAACTGGGGTAGAAAATTTTCTCTCATTGCGAATATTTTCTTGAAATCAGATACCCACTTGGGCAAGATGGAAGATAACACAAGTTTTGAAGGAAGTGGAATCCCCAGCAGTTTACGGGAGAAGGCAATACAAGTTTTAAAGAAAGCAATCTTGGAAGAAGCAAGATAACCCAAGTTTTAAGGGTAGTGGTCTTTGAATCAATATCATCCCCACCATTGTTAAAAGGAGGAAAGTAACTAGTCTTAAAAAAGGAAGATAATTCTCCAGCAGTGTTATCCCCGGCAGGTTTCAGAGAAGTGAAAACACCAATTTGAGGGAAGTAATCACTGAAGAAGTCAGGATCCCACCTATAGAATGGAGGTTGTTAAATTTTAAGTTGATGAAGTCAGGAGCCCGCCTGTAGAATGGAGGTTGCTAAATTTTAAGTTGATGAAGTCAGGAGCCCGCCTGTAGAACGGAGGTTGTTATAATTTTAAGTCGAAGAAGTCAGGAGCCCGCCTGTAGAATGGAGGTTGTTAAATTTTAAGTTGATGAAGTCAGGAGCCCGCATGTAGAATGAAGGTTGTTAAATTTTAAGTTGATGAAGTCAAGAGCCCGCCTGTAGAACGGAGGTTGTTATAATTTTAAGTCGAAGAAGTCAGGATCCCGCCTGTAGAATGGAGGTTGTTAAATTTTAAGTTGATGAAGTCAGGATCCCGCCTGTAGAATGGAGGTTGTTAAATTTTAAGTTGATGAAGTCAGGAGCCCGCCTGTAGAATGGAGGTTGTTAAATTTTAAGTTGATGAAGTCAGGAGCCCGCCTGTAGAACAGAGGTTTTATAATTTTAAGTCGAAGAAGTCAGGAGCCCTCCTGTAGAATGGAGGTTGCTAAATTTTAAGTTGATGAAGTCAGGAGCCCGCCTGTAGAATGGAGGTTGTTAAATTTTAAGTTGATGAAGTCAGGAGCCCGCCTGTAGAATAGAGGTTTTATAATTTTAAGTCGAAGAAGTCAGGAGCCCTCCTGTAGAATGGAGGTTGCTAAATTTTAAGTTGATGAAGTCAGGAGCCCGCCTGTAGAATGGAGGTTGTTAAATTTTAAGTTGATGAAGTCAGGATCCCGCCTGTAGAACGGAGGTTGTTATAATTTTAAGTTGATGAAGTCAGGAGCCCGCCTGTAGAATGGAGGTTGTTAAATTTTAAGTTGATGAAGTCAGGAGCCTGCCTGTAGAACGGAGGTTGTTATAATTTTAAGTCGAAGAAGTCAGGAGCCCGCCTGTAGAATGGAGGTTGTTAAATTTTAAGTTGATGAAGTCAGGAGCCCGCCTGTAGAATGGAGGTTGTTAAATTTTAAGTTGATGAAGTCAGGAGCCCGCCTGTAGAATGGAGGTTGTTAAATTTTAAGTTGATGAAGTCGGGAGCCCGCCCGTAGAATGGAGGCATTACTTCTTTTTTTAAAGTTGTTGCATTCGGGAGCCCACCCGTAGAACGGAGGTGTTACTTTTTAAGCTGTTAAAGTCAGGAGCCCGCCTGGAAAATAGAGGTGTTATATTTTTAAGAAGTCGTTGAAGTCAGGAGCGCGCCCTGAGAATGAAAGTGTTATATTCTGGAGAAATAGTTGATGTTGAAGTTAGGAGCCCGCCTGGAGAATGGAGGCTGCATTATCTTTAAATTGTTGTTGAAGTCAGGAGCCCGCCTGGAGAATGGAGGCCGTATTATCTTTTAAAGTCAAGTTGGAGTCAGGAGCCCGCCTGTAGAACAGAGGAGTACATTTCAAAACGAAGTCAGGTGCCCGCCTGTAGAACAGAGGAATAAATTTCATGTTTGAAGTCAGGAGCCCGCCTGTAGCACAGAGGGCTACACTCAATTTCAAGTCTAGAGTCAGTAAAGCGGAGGGTTACAACAAAATATCCCCAGCACAAATTCCGCTGCAGAAATCAGAAGGAAGGCTACAAGAGCAAGTTTGAAGATAGATAAGATGTTGTAATCCCTAGTTTAGTCTAGCTTCTTGTCTTCTTTTAGCACGGTGTAATAAGAAGGTCGAAAAGTAGTAGTAACAGCATGCAGCAGCAGTAACAGCAAAATTACAGCTTCGCGGTAGTCCCAGCTACCGAAACTTCCCGAACTACATTGACCTGATTCCCTTTTAGCGAGGGATATGTAGGAAACCATTGAAGCAGAGGTTCGGTCAAATCTTTCAAAAATGCTTCACGCGGAGTAGCCGAATGGGCAAAAAATCGCTCGTATCTGCTAACTTTATCTTTGCACGAAAACCCTTCGTGTTTCCGGACAAAGAGGGGCAGCTGTGAGCACGTGATTTTTGCCCTACGAGAACTACTCCCAAAAATTCAAAATAAAATGGTTTTGTGTTGTTTGTGATTTATTTGTATTTTGTCCGTGCATGTTTATTTCTACTTTAATTAAGAAAAATACAAAAATATGTGTTGCATATGCATTTAGGATTTAATTTTACAATTTAGGAATTAATTAAACAATCAAGTTTGTTTTACAAAATGGAAAAATCACAAAAATATGTACTTTGCATTTTTAGCATTTAATGTCCAAATTGTGTGATTTTATCTTTATTGGTGTTTAATTTCGTGTGATAATTATTATTAAGAGCTAATATTTTAAGTTAATTGTCGATTTTATAATTTAATTTAGGATTTTTAGGTTTTTAATTTTGAAAAATTAGTTTAAAGAAGTAAAAGAAAGTAAGAACAAAAATAGCAATGAAATCAGAACTGGGCCGTTTATTTTGACCAAAATCAGGCCCAAACCCTCACACACCTCACACGCCCAATCCAGGCCCAAACCGGCTGGTCCCAGATATATCCAAACGATGTCGTATCTGGATAATAGATCCAAGCCGTTGATACGACTTGATCCAACGGTCCAGATCACCCCATCCTCACCTGGCCTAGCCCAAACCGCTTTACATTCAAATCGACCCAAACCCCGCTTAAAAGAAACAGTGTCGTTTCTATTAAGTGTTTAATCCAGTCCGTTAATTTTAATTAATCTAACGGACTAGATTGAATCCTTCATCCACTAAATATCCCCAAACCATACCCCGCCCCCAAGCCAAACCCCCCCCCTCACCTCTTTGTCTCTGAGCTTCAAAGACAAAACACACCCTCCGCCTCTTACCACCGTGCTCCACCCACCGGAAATTGCCTCACGGCGGTTCCGGTGGTCCAAACGACCCCATCTTTTCACCAATGATTCCCATCGACCTCCCCATTCTGAATCCCTAACTCTTATCCCTCGAATCCCAGCCGTGTGCTTCGAATATTAGATCAAAAATCAGGTCGGAACCCTATCTCGTCCAATGGCCTCCAATTTCGCACCACAGCTTCCCCAAGACTTCCTCGTTCCAGTCCCATACTCATTTCCCTTCGAATCAAGCCCAAGAGTTTCGAATATTCATTTGAAGGTCCAAACCCTAGCGCCGCCACAAGATCCCCTGGTGGCAGCGCCTAACCTAAACCCTCCCAAACTTACACTCGTTGACCACTAGACCTCCCCAGTCCCAAATCACACCCCAGTTTCGTTCGAATCTCATCGGAACTATTCAAATCCCAAATCGAACAAACAAACCCTAACACCAAACCTAGAGGCAGTCCGAGGAAAATTGGGGTTTGTAATCGACTTTAGTCGAGTGTTCTCAGTTGAGAACACTCGATTAAAGTTTGTTTTTTCCCCAAAAGGCTCAAGTCGGAGTTACGAGCAGAGCGAGTGAGAGACATGTCTGAGTTCGGAGGTATTTCTTCTGTTTCTCTATTTGTTTTTCATCTTTTGTTGTTTGTTTGTCTAAGATGAGTTCAAATTTGTCTTTTCTTTCTTTATTAGACCTTTTATTTGGTCCAATTTTACCATTTCTTCTGTTTGTTATCGATTGTTATATATTATAATTTGTGTAATCGATTGAATAAGTGTCGTCGATTAGTCTGGTATGCTTGAATGTTAGATTAGCATGATAATAGTTTAATTTGTGGTTCATTCCAGTAGGTTTACCCTCATGTTTCTTTTCTATTCTAATTTTGTGTTGAAATAAGCCTGTTGGTATCATTTGTTTCAAATTGTTCCAATTTCCTTTTCTCATTGTTATTCACCATGTTTTTTCATATGAGTTCAGTTCGTTTGTCGATTTCAGTACGTTTACAGTGATCATTCCTTCTGCCTAAGTTTGATTTAGAATTGTGAATGCAGTCAGTTAATCCCATGTACATATGCATCTTAGCAGCTTTGCATCAGTCTGCTATTTGATCTAATCTGAGTCCTAAGTTCAAACTGCTAGGGGAATTGAATTAAATTGGTTATAGCTGCTGTAATTTGCTGATTAATTAGGAATCAGTTTAGTTATCTGATTAAGGAGATTGGTTATAGCTGATGAGGTAAAAGTGATTGGGTAGGACAGTAATTTCAAGGGCTTTAGGAGGGTATTTTGGGATAGAAAAGGTTTGAAAGTAGTTTAAGTTGAATGGTCTGACATTAGGGTACTAAAATACCATTAAACTAATGAATTATTTAAGTGCTAATGGGGAACAAAACATAATGGTAAGGGAAGGTTTAGAGGAAATGGATTAAGAAATAGGTGCCCATACCTGTTTAAATTTAAATAAAGAAAAGACAAGGGTAGTGGGGAACAAGTGAATTAAAAAGAGAACAACACATGTAGTAGTGGTCGAGGAATATCATGGGCAGAAAATCTGATAGACTCAAGGCAGAGAGGGCAGGCCTGTTTTTGGGTTATAAATAGAGTCATTTTAGACAGATTGGGGAGATTCGGAAAAATCTAAAGGGGGCTTTTGAATCTGAAAAAAGATCACTGTTTGAGAGTTTAAAAAGGGTTGGCTTTTGAAAACACCATTCTATCAAGAAGTCACACGTTTGAAAATCAATGGAAAAGGGTCCTAAAATCAGTCTAGGATAGATGTTAAGTCAGTTCTTGTTTCTTCTTTAGCTTGGGAGAATCAGTTTAAAAGGAAAAAAGGTTAGGCATTCATGGAGTTTGTTACTGTGCCATTGGGGTCCAAAGTTGTTGCTGATTTGATTTTGAGTAAGTTGGGTCTGTTGTAGCTGTTTGGTTTCCTTCCTGAAGTTGAAACTAGTGTGTTGTCTAGTTAAAGTTGACTCTTGGACTGCTTTCTGCTACTCTTTTGGTTTGAAGTTGGTTTCAAGTTAGGTTTATTTTGGGTGTTGTTATTGCTGTGTTGGTTTGTTTGTGTTGCTGTTTGGTATAGCTGGGAAATTTTTAACTAGTTTTCCTGAGTTGCTGCTGGATATCTGTTACTGTTGTTGTTGTGCTGTGCTATCTGTTGTGCTGATCACTCCTTCTTCTTCTCCATTGTATTCCATTTCCAGGTACACATTCTAAAAATCCTGTGTTGATGTAAGCTCGAATTTGAAGTTGAAGTTGAGATGAAATGAAAATGCAGTTGTTAGTTCTATTTGACATGACTGTATAAATAAACTGAAATTGTTTCTTTATTAGCTAGATTATCACTCCATATGTCTTGAATGTATATAAGTATGTGATCTCGAGCAGTGGTTGTATTTAGTTTTATGTTAGGTTAATAGGATAGTTAGATTAATTTTAGTTTTGGTAATTTATTTCGTGAAGTCATTTGAAAGCGGTCACATTGCAATAAACCTTTAGTAATGGTCGTCATGTGTTTTGTACTAAAATTGGACTGTTTATTTGCTACATCATGGCATGTTAAAATTGGCCCATAAAGAGTGTTGTGGTTATTTTGTTCGAGTTGTTCCAAGTAGAACGACATACTATTTTCACTATAAAATCAGGATGCTTACCTAATGACATGCAAATGAATAAGCAAATGCTTGACTTCAGGGGCTCGATCCCTCGATCTCTCCTACGCAGCTTGGCATGCCCCATTCGGTTTTGGATTTGCCTCAAGGCCCACCTGTTGTTGTTCGTTCACAAGTAGAATTAGTTGGCCCATTTAATTTGGGCCTGATTTAAAGGTTTCAGTATATAGTTAACACAATATAAGTTTGGGGCTTTGAGTTAGGTAGTGGGTTCAAATTAAATGGTCCGTCCTTTTGTTTGGACTCGAACTTGAACTCGAAGCCCACTTTTATAATATTAACTAATTAGGACCTTTTCTTTATCTTTATAGAAAAAAATAGAAAAATCTTAGTCGCTTTAGGATATCCTTTAAATAAATATGAGACGAGCCTCGCCAAATAAAACGTACAAATGGCGAGGCCCTCAATAAATGGTTATTTTAAATGCTTAGACTTCGGGATGGGCCGTTTAGCAAAATTTCACGGCCTTCCCCAAAATAATAATACGCTAATCGTTTTAGGCGCGCGTTTTAATAATCTTACCTTCTTAAACTCGGGTGTGCATTTCATGTGACCCAAATCCAAATCCCAAAACATTGAATAAAATGTGTTCCGGATTGCGGGTGCATTTCATGTGACGCAATCCAAAGACATGTTTTAAACGATGTTCACATTCTTTAAAAATAAATAAAAGCGGTTAAAAGTCAAAATTGGCACATGGGTTCAAAGGTTTAAAAATCAGATAAATAAGCTAAACATGACAGTTGAGCGACCGTGCTAGAACCACGGAACTCGGGAATGCCTAACACCTTCTCCTGAGTTAACAGAATTCCTTACTCGGATTTCTGGTGCGCGGACTATTAAACAGAGTCATTCTTTTCCTCGATTCGGGATTTAACTGGTGACTTGGGACACCATAAATCTCCCAAGTGGCGACTCTGCATTAAATAATAAATCCCATTTCGATTGTCCTTTAATTGGAAAAACTCCCCTAATCCCTCTGCGCCCCGGCGGGCGCGGGTAAAAAGGAGGTGTGACAGCTTCTCCTACCTCAATCTCTGTAACACAACTCTCAAATGCTCTATGTGCTCCTCCTGACTACGCGAATACACCAGAATATCATCAATGAAGACTATGACAAACAAATCAAGATAAGACATCTCCAGGAGCTCATAATGACCATATCGGGTCTTGAAAGCCGTCTTTAGAATATCCGAATCTCTGATCTTCAACTGGTGATAGCCCGAACGAAGATCAATCTTGGAGACACTCTCGCTTCCTGAAGCTGGTCGAATAAATCATCAATGTGAGGCAAAGGATACTTGTTCTTAATTGTTACCTTGTTCAATTGCCTATAATCAATGCACATCCTTATTGTGCTATCCTTTTTCTTCACAAATAGAATCGGCGCACCCCAATATGACACACTAAGCCGAATAAACCCCTTATAAAAGAGTTGCTGAAGTTGTTCCTTTAGCTCCTTCAACTTCGCTGGTACCATACGATACGGCGGAATAGAAATGGGCTGAGTCCCCGGCACCAAATCAATACCGAAATCAATATCCCTGTCTAGTGGCATGCCCGTCAGGTCTGCAGGAAACACATCTGGAATATCCCTCACAACTGGGACAAAATCAATACTGGGAGCCTCAGCTCCAACATCCCTCACGAAGGCTAGATACGAAATGCATCCCTTCCCAACCATACGCTGGGCTTTCAAGAATGAGATCACTCTGCTGGGAACATAATCGGTCAAGCCTCACCAATCAATCTGTGGCACACCCGGTATAACCAATGTGACTGTCTTAGCATGACAGTCCAAAATAGCACGACACAGAGATAGCCAATCCATGCCCAAAATGATGTCGAAATCCACCATACATAATAGTAAAAGATCCACTCGGGTCTCCAGACCACCAATAGTCACCACACACAACCGATACACACAGTCTACAACAACAGTATCGTCCACCGAAGTAGATACATGAACAGGTGAAACAAGAGACTCACAGGGCGTATCCAAATAACAGGCAAAGTATGATGAAACATAAGAAAAGGTGGAACCGGGATCAAATAATACAGAGGCATCTCTGTGGCAAAGTGAAACAATACCTAAAATCACGGCATCTAAATCAGTAACATCTGATCTACCCGGAAAGGCATAGAAACGAGCCTGACCCCCACCTGATCGACCTCCCCCTCTAGGGCATCCCCTGTCTGACTGACCTCTACCCCTAGCTGGTTGGGCTGGTGGTGAAGTAACTAAAGCAGAAGTCGAGGGCTGATCCCTCTGCTGAGTCTAACCATCAAAAAGATGAGGGCACTGCCTCCTCATATGCCCAAACTCTCCAGACTCATAACAACTCCCCGGTGCTGGAGACGAGGGACTGAAGGGAACCCTTGGCACCGGAATGACCAGTAGAAGGACCCGACATGGAAGAACCCTGGACTGATGGAGCACAAGACGAGATCTGAGCTAGAAGGGCACTAAGTGATGAGTGGCCCTGATGAGAACTGTGAAAGCCACGACCCGATGATGCTCTACGATAACCTGGGCGAGCTGAATGGGCCTGCCTGAAAGAACGACCTCTCCCTGCTGGAATTGACCCCTCAAAGGAGCACGGCTAAAGCTACCAGATTCCCGAGGCCTCTTGGCCTCCTTGTCCTCTCGCTCCTACTAGTGAAACGACTCAATCTCACGGGCAATATCAGCAACCTCACCGGACTCATCCTCACCCTCTACACCACTGAATGCCGGGGGCTGGAGTCTGCCAAACCTCTCAAGTCAACGCTGCTCTTCGTCCGGCATAACTGGTACCACAAACTCCTAAGATGGTGCAACCGGCTGGGCTGGAGGTGCCCCCGATGTCTGGAGTCCCTGTAAAACCTACTCAGGTGTGCGAGCAACGGGAGTTTGGGTACCTCCCCGGCCTGAAAAGTAGCTGCAGCCGTAGTAATTGAAAATGCCTAAGCCAAACTGGTACATACTGATAAGATCTGAGCTAAAGCCTCCTGATGGCCTGGAATCACAATGGGCACAGCCGATGCCTGAGCTAGTGTTGTTGTAGCCTCCACAACTAGGACCTGATCATGAACTGAGGCAGCTGGTGGATTTGCAGGTGCTGCCCTAGCTGCTCTGCCCCTACCACAGCCTCGACCGCATCCTTGGCCTCTGGTGGCCCCAACTAGTGGACGTCCACCCCGCCCGGTAGCTCGTGTCCTCACCATCTGTGAGAGAATGGAATAATAGAAGTTTAGTATTCAGATCAACATGTTTGCACGACAAGAATATCAAGAAAATAAAGAATTTTCCTAAAGGTTTTGCAGCCTCTCGAGGATAAATACAGACGTCTCTGTGCCGATCCGCGAGACTCTACTAAACCGGCTCATGACTCGTGAGACCTATGTAGCCTAGGCTCTGATACCAGCTTGTCACGACCCCAATATCGGTCATGATGGCGCCTATCACATTACTAGGCAAGCCAACTAATCAATAACCACAACCCTCTTTCTAATAACATTAAGCCATTTTCTAACGCAAATTTTAGGTACCAAATTCATTATAAGCATTAAGGCAACAGACGATATGCGGAAAGTCAAAATAATAATAAACTACACAGCCCCAACAATTTGGTGCCACAAGTCTAGAGCCTCTAATACAAGTCTGAATACCTAATACATCAATAGTCTAGGAAATGCGAAAAAATAATAAGATAGGAGGGAGAGAACAGGGCTGCGGACGACATGCAGCTACCTCAAAGTCTCCGTCAAATACTGAAATAGCTGAAAGCCCTCACTCGGCCGCTCGGGCACCTGGATCTGCACACAAGGTGCATGGAGTAACATGAGTACGCCAACTCAGTAAGTAACTAGAGTAAATAAGGACTGAAAGCAGTGACAAGCAGTTTAAAAATACATAACTGGATAATCAATAGAATATTAGGTCATCTTTATGGTTTAAAATTAGTTTTCGTTATAAAATCACATTTCCAATTTAAACATTTGGAATCAAATACTTAGCGGTATATCAAATAGAGGCTTATTTAAATGAAGAGTGAAATCAGTGAAAATATCATAACAGGTCCTCTTGGGCAAGGAATCACTCAGAATATGGCCCCTCGGGCAGCCTCTCAGTTACTCGTGACTCGACTCTCGTCACACAATAATCACTCTCAGCACTCGGCTCATTAGTATCTCATAATAATAGAAATCATAGTAACCATTGCGGCGTGCAGCCCGATCCATATATAATAGTCGACTACGCTCACTAGGGGTGTGCAGACTCCGGAAGGGCTGCTATAGCCCAAGCGTCATATTGTTGCAGCGTGCAGCCCGATCGAATATATATCGCTGCAACGTGCAGCCCGATCCATATAAGTATTGTCGCGGCATGAAGCCCGATCTATAACTCACATATATATAATTATCCTCACAATTGGATTCTCAACCACTCTCGGTCTTTAACTTCACAGCCTCTTGGGCACAACAATGGAAATTAGAGAACTCAACCCAAATAGTCCTCACAATTGGAAGTAGATAATAAAACCAGTTTTAAATATTTAAGCAGGTAAAACATGACTGAGGATTTACTTCTAGCAAGTAAAGTGAGGAAAAATAGTCAAAATACCCCTAAGGGTTTCTACAGGTCGGCACAAGGCCCCAAACAGTGCATACAGCCCATAATACAGTATAAATATCCAAAATACGGAATAACATAATATTTTTAAATCAAATACGCGGTTTAATAGTCGCTACAGGACGGACCAAGTCACAATTCCTACCGGTGCATGCCCACACACTCATCACCTAGCATGCGCGTCACCACGTTTATCAAAACAAGTCAAATACCGGGGTTTTGTACCCTCAGTTCCAGATTTACAATGGTTACTTACCTCAAACTGGTGAAAATACTACTCCGCGATGCCTTTGTCCCTTAAAATGGCCTCCACTCGCGTCGAATCTATCCAAAAGCAGAATTACGGCGTCAAAATATGCTAAGGGAACGAAGCCCAAGCAAAAACAATCGAAAAATACCAAAAATCCCGAAAATGGCCAAACCCAACCCCCGGGCCCAAGTCTCGGAATTCAATAATTTTTATGTCAATAGGTTCCTTATCTCCCCACGAGTTCATATATATCAAAAGTTCTCAAATCCGACCTCAAATGGTCCTTCAAATTCACAATTAAAGGCCTAAGTTTCCAAGCCCTAGTTTCCCCAATTTTAACCTTTGATTTTCATAATTTCTAACTCTAATCCATGAAATAATAGCATAGGAACGAGTTTTAGGTCCAAATTCCTTACCTCAACGACGTTCTCTTGAAATCTCTCTTTCAAATCACCCAAAGAGCTCCCAAGCCGAAGTCAAAAATGGTGAAATAAACCCATAATTCGCGAAGGACCCTTTTTATGCCTTCTGCCCAGATGTTCTGCATCTGCGGCACCATTGCCGCTTCTGCGGTACCGCATATGCGGTCTATCCTCCGCTTCTGCGGAAATCACTAAGCGGACCAATTCCACATCTGCGATCCAATCTACGCACCTGCGACTCCGCGGGTGCGGTCCAATTACCGCATCTGCGGTTCCTGCCTCTTCGTCTCAAATCCGCTTCTGCGGCTCCCTTTCCACACGTGCGGCGCTGCACCTGCGGTCCTCAAACCGCAGGTGCGAAAACACCAAAAGCAGCAAAGTTCAGCAGCTACAATAACATCTCAACTTCTCCGTTACCCACCCGAAATCACCCCGAGGCCCCCGGGACCTCAACCAAAAGCACAAACATATTCCAATACCTTATTCAAACTTGTTCCAATCACCAAAACACCTCAAACAACATTAAATCACCCAAAACACATCGGATTCAAGCCTAAGTTTCAAAAATCATCCGAATTTCGCTTTTGATCAAAAACCCAACCAAACCACGTCCGAATAACCTAAAATTTTACACACACATCCCAAATGACACGACAGAGCTACTGCAACTCTCGAAATTCCATTCCAACCTCTATATCAAAATCTCGCCTACCAATCGGAAATTACCAAAATATCAACTTCGCCAATTCAAGCCTAAATCTACTCCAAACCTCCAAAACCCATTTTGATCATACTACTAAGTCATAAATCACCTCCTGAAGCTAATTGAACCATCAAAACTCACATTCGAGGCCTCTAACTCATAAGTCAACATCCGGTTGACTTTTCCAACTTAAACTTCCTTAAAAGAGACTTAGTGTCTCAAACCCTACCATAATCATTCTGGACTCGATCCGACCAACCCGATATTACAAAATACGGATAAAGAAGCATAAAGAAGCAAAAAAAGGAAAAACGGAGCGGTAACCCATGAGACTACTGGTCGGGTCGTCACACACCTAAGTTCATATGACTACTTAGTCATATGTCTTAATAATGGCCTACTGCCACGTGGGGGGTAGGGTGCGGATTTTAAATCTTTATCCACTAAATTATTAATTAATTAGATAATATCTCACTACATGATAATTAACTAATTATCTACATAATTAAGAATTATCTCAAATTACTTAAATTACTACTCATTTTTAATACACTTTACGTACCTTACTATCGTAGTCATGGTGTACCTTGTATGACAATAGTCCATAAATA
The DNA here is from genome assembly GCF_000715075.1 of Nicotiana tabacum. Classification (NCBI taxonomy): domain Eukaryota; kingdom Viridiplantae; phylum Streptophyta; class Magnoliopsida; order Solanales; family Solanaceae; genus Nicotiana; species Nicotiana tabacum. Next base: position 226,952,304 of record NC_134101.1, read on the forward strand.
TCGGGTATTATGGCTTGGATCGTATTTTATCCCAAATCGACAACTTTTAACGAAACTTATTTTCTTTGATTTGTTTACCCTTTATACTGCACGACACTTACTTTCACTATAGCATGAATGTGTGTAACCTCAAGGTAATCTTATCCCCGAGTCTACGTTGATTAACTGAAGACGAAACTTTAACGTACGAAAACACGAGATGTAATAATATTGCCTCCCTGGTCTGAGATAAATTGGTAAATGATGAAATACATATTTGGAAATATCTTATTATCAAAAGGATTTTCCCTGAGCTTACAGCCATTCTTAATAAAACCCATGATTGATTATATTATCAGTTTATTATCATTGGATCATTAGTAAGTGTCGGAGTCGATCTCTCGTTACTACTTCTTCGAGATTAGACTGGATACTTACTGGGTACATGTTGTTTGCGTACTCATACTACACTTGTTGTACATTTTATTGTACAGGCACATGTATGCCTAGTGGCCTTGTGGGCGCGTCGGTATGATGGATATGAGGACTTAGTTGAGCTGCATCTTATGCTACGATCCGCAGCCAGTAGAGTCTCCTTCAGAGTATTTATATTTTTCTTTTCTGTCCAAATTTGTATTCCAGACATATGCTGTATTTTATTTATTTTTTCTAGTTGTTGCTCATGCACTTTTGACACCGGGTTCTGGAATGATTATGGATTATTCATTGATGACATAGTTAAAATATTATTACTTATTCTGAAATCTCATCTTGTACTGTTAAATTGGAGAAAAATCATGGTTTAAAAAAAATACTAAAACTAGAACTAAATTAAGTATTTATGGTTGGCTTGCCTGACAGCGGTGTCCGGCGCCATCACGACCTTTATTGTATTTTGGGTCGTGACAAATATCTGCTCCGCATATTTGACTCGGTCTTCCATATAGCTTCCTGGTTCGCTTATCTTTTCCAAAGAACCTTCACCGAAGCGATCTCCTTTGACCTAAACTTTTGAACCTGCTTGTTGAAAACAACTATCGGTTCTTCTTTATATGCCAAGTTCTCATCTAGATGCACTATTCTGAAGTCCAAAATATGCGACTTATCTTCATATTACCTTCGAAGCATACAAACATGAAATACCGGATGTGCCCTTGATAGGATAGGAGGCAAATCAAGCCTATAAGCAACCTTACTATATATCTCTAACACCTTAAATGGTCCAATAAATCTCGAACTCAACTTGTCCTTCTTCCTAAATCTCATCACGTCTTTCATAGCTAGGTACCTATTATATGCTATCCGAAGTTATCTTTTAATCAACTACCCCTTTTCCACAATATCACGTACCAAATTCGTACCCAACAACCTGGGGAATATAAATCCCTATTGAATCATTAGGATAAAACAACTAACTGAAAGGTATAACGTGACATATTTACAATTTTGCTTGGCAATATAAATAAATACCAAAAGCTATTTCTGCTTTTCTACTTTTTCTTTATGTATTCTGACTTCTCTGAAACCAATAGTTAAATAAAAAGTATTTCTCTTCTTTCTATTGATATATTTAGCTCTCTGTTTCCTTTCCAAGATCATTAAAGTATTATCACAAATAAATGATTACTATCTTTTTCCGACAATAAATATTATTTTTAACGCTAATGATAAATATTATTCGTAGAAATATTTGCCTATTTGTAGAAGAAAGTATTCATAAAATCAATTAATTATAGGAGCTAGTCGAAAAAAGGTATATTTTTCAAATTGTATTTTATTTATATTAATGAAAATAGGTAAAAAAAAATTCTTGTTAAAAAAATTAATAAGAGAGGTAAGCGTAATATCATATACCATAGGGAAGGTCAATGCGAAGAGCGAAAAATAAGGGTATATCTGAAATTATCTCTACAATTTAATAACCAAGCTTTCAAATAAATATTTATCCATTGAAAACTTAAGAATAGTAAATAGTTTGGTGTGAAATGAAATATAGAGGCAAAATTGATCTTGTAGATAAATATTTATTGATAAGAAACATAAAAATTACCGTAGATTTCCTTGAAAAAGAAACTTTCCTCCTACTTCTTATAATAGTTTGATTTGAGTATTCTGAATATTAGGACTTCTTACTTAATTCAAATTAGAAATGATTTACTAAGAAAGATTTTTATTTACTTTCAGATTTTTTAAATTTTAAAAAAATAATTTAATTTACAATTTTTTCCATGTGAATTTTGTTTTCAAGGGTAAAATAAGCGAATGACATTTCGCTAAAGACCTTCGTGCTTATTTTTTTTTTTAATTTTATATATTACTGTGATCCTTTCTATAATTTTTACGTCATTTGACAATAATTATGAATAGAACCTTTTTATATATAAAGAGAAAACAATAATTATAATTTTCTCCCCTTTTAATCATCACGTTTTAAATATCTATATACTTACATTAAGTGGCTGGCAAAAACTTTTGGGTAAAAACTATGAAGCACTTATGACTTTAAAATTTTGAATTTGTCACTGTGCATATTACAATCAGACCTATCTATAACAATATTCCTATATAACAGCTATTCACTATAAAAGCCTAGTTTTACTCATAATCGATTTTTTATGTTATATTTTGCATCTTTTCTGCCTATAACAGCAACAACCATCGTTATGACAGTATGCTATTTGTAAAATTACCCCTCTATAACAACCATGCAGATTTTCTAAGATTATTACTAATAATAATTCAAAATATTTAAGCAAATATTTTATAACTTTAATGTACAACTTATAATAGCTATATATAGTATCTTAAGGATAGCAGTATGTTCAATGAACACATGCACGTCAAATATTTTTATAACTAAATATCTACAAATGATATATTTTGCATTAGAAAAATGTCAATAGATACTTAAAAGATCTATTTATCCTTTTTGAAGATATGCATATCATTCTTTTTTTATTTGAAGATGTACAAATGATATATCTTATATTGGACAATTACCAATAATATGTAAACGTAATCCATTCATATTTTTTTAATTGTGTTCCTTAGAGTTTAAATATGTGTGTGTTTAGTTAAGAATTTTTTAATAATGTATCTGATTTCTTTAACGGAAAAATGCATAAGTACCCCCTAACCTATACTCGGATTCCCAACTACACATTTTTTCTACGCGGGAATCCTATTACCCTCCCCCCTCCCCCCTAAACTTAATTTAAATGGAATTATTTGCACCCTTAAATTCGTGAAATATTTATATCTTTTGAGATTTTGAATTTAGATATTTTATTAATCTTTTATATATAATATTATAAAAGAAAAATTATTAGTTTTTGGATAATTTTTGTCTATAACAGCTAAAATATATTTAAATACCAAATGTTGTTATAGGTGTATAACATTCATTCACTATAAAAGTCAAAATGTTTTGGAACAAACGATGTTGTTATAGAGAGGTTTGACTATACTTCATTATTGTCATTTTATATGTATTAAACATATTCAATTCCGCATATTTGAGGTTATGAACGTGTAGCTAAACTTATTGTAATATTAAGAAACAAAAAAAAAAAGCATTGAACAATTAGTTAGATTGCGTATTTAAATATGACTTGTCTAGTTTCTAGTTAATTGGTAAAAAAGTCAAATGCACAAAAGTAGGAAAATCATTCGCTTATCACATGGCTTATGTAGTAAGTAAGTGGATAACTTTATCTGGATGTCCTTAATTTTCTGAAACTGTTTACTATTCATAGTTCCCCTAAATTAGGAAAGTAAGAGATACCCCAAAATAAAAAGCATAAAAACCCTTTTCCCACACTCAACACTTCACTTACTTATCTATTATAATTGCTAACAAGAGTTTTAAACTGCTATTTACTCTGACACAAAACCGGTAAACACTAACAATGCATAACAAAGATGTTTCAATGGTATGTTCTATCTAAACATGAATTTGTACCTAGTAGTTTTTTTTTTTTTTTAAATCATATTCTTATTCATGTAACTTTATTTTTTTATTCAAGGTTGAGAGTGGGAATAGTTCCAACAATGCAACGACAAACGAACCAGTCGATGACGATCTGAATAGGTGGTTGCCTATAACAGCTTCCCGAAAAGCCAAATGGTGGTATTCAACATTCCATAATGTAACAGCTGTTGTAGGAGCTGGTGTTCTTGGCTTACCATATGCTGTGTCACAACTCGGCTGGTAAATCCTATAATACTCCCTCCTCTGTTCACTTTTATTTGTCGTTTCGCTTTTCGAGAGTCAAATTACATAAATTCTTACTAATATTTTAATATATTTTTTTACTATATTGATATGAGACGAATTACAAATTATAGTACTTTTCGTATAGTTTCTGAATATTTAACTTAAAATATTAAGAAAATTCAATCCAACTGGACTTCAAAGATTAGTCGAACTGACTCTCGAAAAGTAAAACATGACGGAATTGTTTGGTAGGGTGCATAAGAATAATGCTGAATATGGTATATTAGTAATGCTGGTATTAATTATGCTTGCATTAGTTATGCTAGTATTAGTTATGCTGACATATTTCTTATCTATTGTTTGGTTTGATGTATTAAAGCATTGCACAATTTCTAAAAGAATTGTTTGTTTACAAAAATGCCCTCAAAACTAGTTCACACTCTAACTTTTTAAAAGAAATATATGTTGAGAAATATTTTTATATGAAAAAGTTTACAAAAAAATTATTTGATTTGTCTACTTATATTGTAAAATAAAATTAAATATTTATTTATAAAAAAGAAAATATGCTAAGTATTTATTTATTTACTAGGGATATAATTTTATTTCTCACTATTTGGATTATTTTGAACTTGTATTAATATACTAACTAGCATATTTTAATCAAACATAAATTTTGAAGGATAATTTTGTCTTTAACTAAGCTAATGCATGTATTAAAACTCATTGCATTGCTAATACCACTGTTTTCTATGCATTAGTTATGCATAGGATAATACCAAATAGGATGTATAGCTAATGCTTGCATAACTAATGCATAAGTTCAAAATGTGTATCAAATAATGTATTATTAGTACACAAAGCTAATACATGCATTATTTTATATAATGCATCCTACCAAACGACCCCGACAAGTAAAAGTGAACGAAAGGAGTACATCTCAGGTAAGTTATTCATTTGCGAAAAGCATTCTGACCCTTTTTTTGTTTGGTATTTTTAAATTAATATGCAGGATTCCAGGAATGGGGATGATAATAATTTCATGGTTTGTGACATTATACTCACTTTGGCAATTGGTTAATTTGCACGAACATGTTCCAGGGAAGAGATTTGACAGATATCCTGAGTTAGGAAAACATGTATTTGGCCTAAAGAGAGGTTATTGGATAGTAATGCCTCAACAGATGATTGTTCAAGTTGCCAGTGACATAGTATACATGGTTACAGGGGGAAAATCTCTAAAAGAAAGTATGCATACGATGTTCCATTGGTCTAAAGGGATTAATCAAACTTGCTTTATTTTGTTTTTTGGAGTTCTTCAGTTGATACTATCTCAAGCTCCTAATTTTAATTCCTTGAAAGTGGTCTCTTTCACAGCAGCTGTTATGTCTTTGAGGTACGTAAAGAATACAAAATGCAAAACATAATTTCTTTTTTTCTTACGTGTTGTTACATGTTGTATTGTATCGTATTGTTTGGATGTTTATGACAAGTTGTATTGTATCGTATTGTTTGGACGGTTGTCAAGTGTTGTATTGTATCGTATTGTTTTGATGGTTGTTACCTATTGTATTATATCGTATTGTTTGGATGATTGTTACCTGTTGTATTATATCGTATTGTTTGGATGGTTATTACATGTTGTATTGTGTTGTATTGTTTGGATGATTTTTACCTGTTGTATTGTATCGTATTGCTATTTTAAATATAATATTTATTTATTGATTATTACTTAAATTTTATTGTATCGTATCGTATCGTTAAATTTGTCGTTACGTAATGACGAAAAGTATCATTTTATGAAATGACCGATTTGGTGTGGTCACATCTTTTCTTTATTTTTTTTTCCTTTCATCTTGTTTTTTCATATTATTAAATAATCATATTTTATCCTTTATCCTATCTTTTTCATATAATAACTCTACCCCGTATATTACTTTTTCTTTATAATATTGCAAGTTTATTCTTAATATTGTTGGTGCATGACATCATGAAAACAATACAATCTATCCAAATATTGTATACATTAAAATGATACAATATTGTATAAAACGATACTTAACAACCATCCAAACAAGAACACAAAATGTAAAACACAAGTCTATTATTATGTTATTTTTATGACATATTGAATTCATTTTTGTGTTTATATATACATGCAGTTACTCAACAATTTCGTCAGTAGCATCAATTATCAAGGGTATTGAACATCCACAACCAGTTAACTATGGTCGACGATCTCATACTCCAGCTGGAATAACATTTGATATTTTCAACAGTTTAGGAACGATTGCATTTGCATTTGCTGGACATAGTGTTGCATTAGAAATTCAAGCAACAATACCTTCAACACCAGAAAAACCATCTAAAGGGCCAATGTGGCGAGGTGTTACTGTAGCTTATGCAATTGTTGCATTTTGCTATTTAGCTGTTGCTGCATCTGGATTCTGGGCTTTTGGCAATCTTGTGGATGATGATGTCCTTGTTACACTAAAACACCCACATTGGCTAATTGCTCTTGCAAATTTTATGGTATTTTTGCATGTTCTTGGAAGCTATCAGGTGATGATCTGAAACTGTATACTCTCTCCGTTTCAATTTAGATGATATAGTTTGACCTGGCACAAATAAATTTTTTTTTAAGTGAAAGTGATATTTGAAAATTAGAGTAAAAAAAATGCGACACATTTTTAAATAGACTAATAAGGAAAGTGTGTTATTTAAATTGAAACAGATAAAATATATTATTATATATCTTGAATATTGGATCAAATGTTCTTTACCATTTTTTTTAATCTCAGGTTTTTGCAATGCCTGTTTTTGACATGATTGAGTGTTACTTGGTTAAAAAGCGTCATTTCACTCCTGGACGACCTCTTCGCCTTATTGCCCGGAGTATTTACGTTGGTAAATTGAATTAATCTTTCACTACTTGTAGGGAATTAATACTAACATAATAAAATGAACTAATCCTTGTTTATATACCAATTGTTAAACAGTTGTGACGATGTTCGTTGGAATGTGCTTTCCCTTTTTTGGAGGGCTGTTAGGCTTTTTTGGAGGATTGGCATTTTCATCCACATCATTTTTTGTACAATCTCTATATATCCTATCTTTCTTTAGAATTCGTACTAACCAATATATATATCCTTAATTGTGTATATTTATATTATATGGCAGCTCCCATGCATAATGTGGCTTGTCAGCCAAAAACCTAAAAGGTGGAGCTTTCATTGGATCGCTTCTTGGGTAAGTTTGTTGAGATATATAAGAGCTGTTTTATATTTAGCCTACGCCGGAAATTTTTTACGTTCGGTAACCGAAAAAGTGTATAAAATTTATATAATTTTTATATATAACATACAGAATTTATATATATATATATATATATATATATATATATATATATATATAAAATATATATTTTTCGGCTACTAAATATATAATATACTAATATGTAAAGGAAACTTACGCCATTTAACTGTATAATACTTTACTTTTATTTCTTTGACTTTGTTTTCAGCTTGCAATTATTATTGGTGTGAGCATAACTGTCTTGGCACCAATTGGAGGAGCACGCACCATTATCATCTCAGCAAAGAATTACAAATTCTTCGATTAGATAGTTTTCTTATTTTCTATTACTTGCTAGGAATTTCTTTAGAATCATTTATTCTAGAGATTTTGTTTCACATCAAGCTAAATCAGTTCAATCTCAATGTGTTTCTCATTTTTATCAACATTAATTCTATACAGAAAGTGTTTCCTCTCATTTCTAGCTATTGATTACTCTATATTATTTGACCACTCACCAAACTATCGTCTAACTCTTTGCAAGAAATGTAAAGCAGAAAGACAAATATTGATGTTCATGCATATATATATATATATATATATAGGGTAAGGTCACTAAAGCTTTTATTTTAGGTCCTCAAGAGTCAAAGGCTCCCCAAAACTTTTTCTATTAGTTATACTTATTTATATTAGTAAAGTTTTTTTAAGTTAACAAAACGTTAACATTTTGTTTCAATACACTACACTGGTTCTAGTTATCAAATATTTTATTAGTAGATATGAATATTTAAATAATTTAACTCAAAAGTTTAAAATATTGGACAATGTTATACTGTGAAATACTTAAAAGAGAACTTAAACCCTGAATGAAAATTTGTTAAGACCATACAATTTTTTCTTGGTTATTTAAATTAATCGTGTGTATTTATCCAACTGTTGTCACATTACTAATGCTATTTCCTTACATCTCTTAGGTTTTGGCTTTAGGCTTCTAATTTCATAAAGCCGACCCTCTATATATAGTTCACGTCAGAAAGATGCATCTTTCCTTTATTCAATGTCCACTCTCCTATATGCCCGTTTGAGAACCGAGAAATGTTCAAATTTATTCATTCAAGATTATATTTTAGTGTTCTGATGCTATTATATACCCCGTGTGATGTGATTGTAAGATAGTTTGTTATTGGCAAGTTGGAAGTGGGATTCTTCCCACATCGGAAGAAAGAAGTTTCGTGCCTGTTATGTGAAACACCTTCGAGATCGACCTTACTCGTATTGTGCCTGTTAGCCTCGAAACTGATCATTTTGAAATAGCACTCAACAGGTACGAGACTAACTCAACAGGCACGAGACTGACTCAACAGGCACTAGACTGACTCAACTGGCACGAGATCCTAGAGTTAATTATTTTTAACAGAAAAATCAAATTTATTTGAATTTTAAATTCAAAATTCGAATAATAGTCGGGTTTGTTTGTGAAACAAGACATCTTTCCTGAAACTGACTCAACAGGCACGAGACTGACTCAACAGGCACGAGATTGACTCAACAGGCACGAGATCCTAGAGTTAATTATTTTTAACAGAAAAATCAAATTTATTTAAATTTTAAATTCAAAATTCGAATAAATAGTCGGGTCTGTTTGTGAAACAAGACATCTTTCCTGAAAGGGTCTGTTGGTTGCCTATAAATACACAGGAATTCCAACGAAGTGGAAATAGAAAATCACAAGTGTTATTGCAGGCTTCGTTGTATCCTGAAGAGAATCGTTTTGTATTTTCCCTAAATTAGTATACAGGCGATAACTCTTTAAGGACAGTCGATTTTCACGCCTCAAAGCCAATTTTGTTTATTATTTTCTAACAATCTTAAAGAGTTATACTGCTATGGAGAAATTGATGTCTGTTGTTGAGAATCCGAAGGAGTTCATCAAACTTGATCGCTTTGATGGAACGAACTTTACCCGTTGGAGAGACAAGATGATATTCTTGTTGTCCGCTCTCAATATCTACTATGTTCTTGATTCTGCCTTGCCTTCGATGCCTGAGCCCACAGCAGAAGATTCTGACGTAGTTAAGGAAGAAATGAAGAAACGAGAACATGATGAACTGTTGTGTCGCGGCCATATTCTGAATACTTTGACAGATCGACTCTATGATCTTTACTGCAATCTGAAGTCGCCAAGAGAGATTTGGACTGCTCTACAAACTGCATACCAGAATGAAAAATGAGGTATTAACAAATTCCTGGCTCTACAGTACTTTGAATTTAAAATATTTGATACTAGGCCTATAATGGATCAGATTCATGAACTGCAAATCTTAATATCAAAACTAAGTGATCTTGAAGTTAAAATTCCTGATGCACTTCAAATAGGTGTTATTCTTTCGAAATTGCCTTCATCTTGGAATGATTATAGAAAGAAAATCCTACATTCTATGGATAAAATGACTGTGGAACAATTTCGTACTCACATTCAAATTGAAGTGAGACTCCTGCTCGTGATGCTATTAGTCAGCCTTCGAGTTCCGCAGTCAATTTTGTCAGTCAGAATGGTTCAGGAAGTGGGAACTGTTGAAGTTTGGCAAAATGCCAAAGTCCCACATTGGTTGGGAGTTAAGTTTGGGGGGGATTTTTCCCCTATAAAAGAAGGCCTAATGTTTAGGATTGAAACACACCTCTCATTTGCCTTCTCATCTGTTTAAGGCATTTGTATCTTCTCTCTTTAGTATTATTTCACTTGTATTTTTGGAGTGAAATAAAATATTGGTTGTGTCCGAGGAATAGGCAAAATTAGCCGAACCTCGTAAATTCTGGTGTTCCCTTTATTGTTGTTTTATTGTCTTATTTATTATTTGGTGGCTGTCATAATTTTTGGTATAGTAGTTGTGACTTATTCACACTATATACATTTGGCTTCCGCAACAATTGGTATCAGAGCCAAGGTACTGTCTAAGTATGCTCTGTGGTTGCAGCATAGTCTGATCTTCCACATCAGAAAAGATTTATCTTGGTAACTGAGTCAAGGTTCTGTCTGAGTATGCTCTGTAGTTGCAGCTTAGTCTGATCTTCTACATCAGAAAGGAAATAATCTTGATTTGTGTCGTCAGCTATTAAATAATATTTGTGTCAAATATGGGGGACAATAAACAAGAAGAATCTACATCAAGTGTCAACAATACGTCATCATTGGCATCTTCGCTTATGACAAGAATTGTGTCAAATGTGAAATTTGCGGTAGAAATATTTGACGGGTCCGGACATTTTGGGATGTGGCAAGGCGAGGTTCTAGATGTCCTTTTTCAACAAGGGCTAGATCTGGCCATTGAAGAAAAGAAACCAGATGTTATTGGAGAAGAAGATTGGAGAATTATCAACCGTGTTGCTTGCGGTACCATTCGATCCTACCTTGCTAGAGAGCAGAAATATCCATACACAAAGGAAACTTCTGCAAGTAAATTATGGAAAGCACTGGAGGATAAATTTTTGAAGAAAAACAGTCAAAATAAATTGTACATGAAGAAGAGACTGTTTCACTTCACCTATGTTCCTGGTACCACGATGAATGAACATATCACCAGTTTCAATAAGTTGGTCACAGATTTGCAAAATATGAATACAACTTATGATGATGGTGACTTGGCCTTAATGTTGTTGGCGTCACTTCCTGATGAATACGAGCACCTTGAAACTACTCTACTCCATGGAAATGACGAAGTTTCTCTCAGAGAAGTTTGTTCAGCTTTGTACAACTATGAACAAAGAAAGCGAGAAAAACAGAAGGGCGGAGAAGGAGAAGCACTATTTGTGAGGGGTCGTCCTCAAAATCAAACGAGGACAAAGAAGGGAAGATCCAAGTCAAGATCCAGACCCAGCAAAGATGAATGTGCCTTTTGTCGAGAAAAAGGGCACTGGAAGAAAGACTGTCCGAAGTTGAATAATAAGGCCAAACATAACAATGGAAAGGCCATTATGGATTCAAATGTAGCTGATTGTGATGATTCAGACTTCTCATTAGTTACAACGGAGTCATCAACATCATCAGACATATGGTTGATGGACTCGGCTTGTAGCTATCATATATGTCCCAACAGGGACTGGTTCGTGGAATTTCAAGAAGGAGAATATGGAGTCATCCACACAGCGGATAACAGCCCTCTTACCTCATATGACATTGGTTCAATACGATTAAGGAACCATGATGGAATGATCAGAACATTGATAGATGTTCGATATGTACCGGATTTGAAGAAGAATCTCATCTCTGTGGGAGCCCTAGAATCAAAAGGGTTCAAAATCATTGCAGAAAATGGAGTGATGAGAGTATGCTCCGGTGCACTAGTGGTAATGAAGGCTAATCGGAAGAATAATAATATGTACCGCTATCGTGACAGTACAGTTATTGGGACAGCGACAGTAACATCCAGTGACGACAAAGAGTGCTATGGCACATGCGCTTGGGACATGCTGGAGGAAAATCCTTGAAAACTCTATCAGATCAAGGATTGTTAAAAGGAGTAAAGGCTTGCAACTTGGAGTTTTGTGAGCATTGTGTCAAAGGGAAACAGACAAGGGTTAAATTTGGTACAGCGATCCATAATACTAAAGGCATTTTGGATTATGTACACTCTGATGTTTGGGGTCCTTCCAAAACACCTTCACTGGGTGGGAAGCACTATTTTGTAACCTTTGTTGATGATTTTTCCCGAAGAGTATGGGTGTATACAATGAAGAGCAAAGATGAAGTGTTGAGAATTTTTCTCAAATGGAAGACGATGGTGGAGAATCAGACAGGCAGGAGAATCAAGTGTATTCGCACAGACAATGGAGGTGAATACAAAAATGATCATTTCAATAAGGTCTGTGAAAATGATGGCATCATCCGACACTTCACTGTTAGACATACACCACAACAGAATGGAGTGGCAGAACGTATGAACCGGACCTTGCTGGAGAAGGTACGGTGTATGTTGTCCAATGCTGGCTTGGGCAAAGAATTTTGGGCTGAGGCAATTACATATGCATGTCACCTCATTAATCGTCTACCATCTGCTGCTATTGATGGCAAAACACCATTTGAAAAATGGTACGGAAAACCTGCTGTAGATTATAACTCTTTGCACGTGTTTGGCTCAACTGCATATTATCATATGACGGAGTCAAAATTGGATCCAAGGGCAAAGAAGGCTATTTTTATGGGAATTACTTCTGGAGTCAAAGGATATCGCTTATGGTGTCCTATGACAAAGAAAGTAATATTCAATAGGGATGTTACCTTTGATGAATTTGCTATGGTAAATAAGGTAACAGAAGATACCAAACAAAATGAAGGTGCTTCTAAGCAGGTGGAGTTTGAGGGAAAATTTATTTTTCCTACACAAGAAGCAGAGGAGGAAACAAATGAAGATTACCCTCTGGAAGGAGAGCCAGTAGAGGAGATTCCAACTCAGGAATCTCAACAACAACTTGAATCAATAGCAACCAGCAGGCCAAAAAGAACAATAACGAAACCTGTTTGTCTCATAGAGACGGTTGCTTGTGCAACCTCAATTGTAGCTGATGATGTTCCTACTACTTATAAAGACGCTGTCCAAAGTTCAGAAGAAGATAAGTGGAGGATTGCCATGAATGATGAAATACAGTCCCTTCATCAGAATCATACATGGAGATTGGCCAATCTCCCGAAGGGAAAGAAAGCAATTGGGTGCAAATGGGTATTTGCAAAGAAGGAAGGATTTCCTAACCAAGTAGATGTTCGCTACAAAGCAAGATTGGTGGCCAAAGGATATGCTCAAAAGGAGGGAATTGATTACAATGAAGTATTTTCTCCAGTTGTAAAATATTCCTCCATTAGAATTATGTTGGCTTTGGTAGCACAATTGGATTTGGAACTAGTTCAGATGGATGTAAAAACTGCGTTTTTACATGGAAACTTGGAGGAGGAAATCTACATGACTCAGCCAGAAGGATTCAAAGTTGCTGGAAAAGAAAATGTGGTGTGCAAACTTGAAAAATCGTTGTACGGATTGAAACAATCTTCTAGACAATGGTACAAGCGATTTGACGAGTTTATGTTGCGGCAAGGGTACAAGAGAAGCAAATATGATCATTGTGTGTATTTGCACAAGCTTAAAGATGGTTCCTTTGTATATCTTCTCCTATATGTTGATGATATGTTGATAGCTTCCAAGAATTCGGAAGAAATTGATAAGTTGAAAATTCAACTGAAGAAGGAGTTCGAGATGAAGGATTTGGGTGAGGCAAAGAAAATTCTTGGCATGGAGATAATAAGAGATAGACGTTCAAAGAAACTCTGTTTATCTCAGAAAGAATATTTGAAAAGAGTACTACAACGTTTTGGCATAGATGACAAGACTAAGCCAGTTAGTACTCCACTTGCTCCCCATTTTAAGCTAAGTACTAATATGTCGCCAATGGATGAAGCTGAACGAGAGTATATGTCAAAGGTACCATACGCAAATGTTGTTGGTAGCTTGATGTATGCAATGGTTTGCACAAGGCCTGACATTTCACAAGCTGTTGGAGTTATTAGCAGATATATGCACAATCCAGGGAAGGAGCATTGGCAAGCTGTGAAGTGGATTCTACGGTATATTCATAATACTGTAGATGTCGGGTTAGTTTTTGAGCAGGAAGACAATCAGTCTGTAGTTGGATATTGTGACTCAGATTTTGCGGGTGATCTGGACAAACGACGATCAACTACTGGTTATGTGTTTACTTTTGCAAAGGCACCAGTTAGTTGGAAGTCTACTTTGCAGTCAACAGTTGCTTTGTCTACAACAGAGGCAGAGTACATGGCTATTACAGAGGCTGTGAAAGAGGCAGTTTGGCTTCAAGGATTGCTAAAGGAGCTTGGTGTTGAACAAAAAGGTATCACAATTTTTTGTGATAGTCAAAGTGCTATTCAATTAGCGAAGAACCAAGTTTATCATGCAAGGACGAAGCACATTGATGTTCGGTATCATTTCGTACGAGAAATCATAGAAGTAGGTGGAGTCACAGTGAAGAAAATTCATACTACGGAGAATCCTGCTGATATGCTAACTAAGGTGGTGACTGCGATCAAGTTTCAACATTGTTTGGATTTGATCAACATTGTTGAACACTGAAGATTGAAGATGAAGACACAACCAAAATTTGTTATTGAGAGAGAATTGAAAATGTGGAATTTTGCCAAGGTGGAGATTTGTTGAAGTTTGGCAAAATGCCAAAGTCCCACATTGGTTGGGAGTTAAGTTTGGGGGGATTTTTCCCCTATAAAAGAAGGCCTAATGTTTAGGATTGAAACACACCTCTCATTTGCCTTCTCATCTGTTTAAGGCATTTGTATCTTCTCTCTTTAGTATTATTTCACTTGTATTTTTGGAGTGAAATAAAATATTAATTGTGTCCGAGGAATAGGCAAAATTAGCCGAACCTCGTAAATTCTGGTGTTCCCTTTATTGTTGTTTTATTGTCTTATTTATTATTTGGTGGCTGTCATAATTTTTGGTATAGTAGTTGTGACTTATTCACACTATATACATTTGGCTTCCGCAACAGGAACAAATATCTGAAAGTTTCCAAAAAGTCTTCTTTTTAAAAAAAAAAGAGAAAGAACTTTAGTTGTCATCATTGTCAAAGAAAGGCTTCAAGATAGTTATTGAGTCTGATCATGTAATAGTGTCTAAGAATGGAGTTTTTATTGGAAAAGGCTATAACTGTAACGGCATGTTCAAATTGAATATTAATGAAATAAATTATGTTTCTGCTTACATCGTTGAGTCTGATTCTTGTTTATGGCATGCTAGACTAGGACATTTATATTTTGGCTCCTTGAATTATATGTCCAAAAATGGTTATATCTCATGTAAAACTCAACATATAAAATGTGAAATTTGCATACAAGCAAAGATGACAAAGAAACCATTTCGTAAAGTTGAAAGATCCACAGAACTATTAGATTTAATACATTCAGACTTGTGTGAATTAAATGGAGAATTAACTAGAGGAGGCAAAAGATATTTTATTACTTTTATAGATGACTTCTCTAGATTTACATATGTTTGCCTACTTAGAACTAAGGACGAAGCTTTTCAAAAGTTTAAAGAATACAAGTCTGTTGTGGAAAATCAAAGGAGTAAGAAAATTTAAATTATCTTAAAGTGTGGGGGTGTATATCCTATTATAGAGTACCTGACCATCAAAGAACAAAATTGGGTCCTAGAGGAATTAAAAGTGTTTTTGTAGGATATGCACAACACTCCAAAGCTTATAGACTGCTAGATCTAGAATCTAATGTCATTATAGAATCTATACATGTTGAATTTATTGAAAATAGATTTATAAATGACAATGTTAATGAAATGACTGAAATAAATAGAAAACGTATTGATGCTAATAAATTGTCGTTTTCTGAAATTATTAAAACTAAGGAAAGAAATGATGATATGCAGATAGAACCAAGGAAAATCCAAAGAATAAGAAATATATATGCAACAACCTGAAGGTTTTGTTCTTCCGGAAAACGAGAAGAAAGTTTGTAAATTGATAAAGTCTCTTTATGATCTTAAACAAGCGCCTAAACAGTGGCATGAAAGATTTGATAGTGTAATAATATCAACCGGATTCGTACATAATAATGCAGACAAGTGCATTTACTCTAAATTTACAAAAGAATATGGAGTAATAATTTGTTTATATGTCGATGACATGCTGATATTTGGTACGAATCTACAAGAAATTACCGAGACCAAGAAGTATCTAACCTCAGTTTTTAAATGAAGGATTTAAATGAAGTTGATACTATTTTGGGAATCAAGGTCAAAAGAGATAACAAGCAAGTGACTTTATCACAAGCACATTATATAGATAAAATCCTTACTAAATTCAGTCATTTAGGAATAAAGGGGTATAATACTCCTTATGATTCTAGTATTAAGCTAACTGCAAATACTGGAAGAGCAGTAGCAAAGTTGGAGTATACAAGTGTGTTAGGTAGTATGATGTATGCAATGCATTGCACTAGACCCGACATAGCATTTGCTGTTTGTAAACTTTCAAGGTTTACCGGTAATCCAGATAATAATCATTGGAAAGCAATAAGTAGAGTACTTGGATATTTAAAATATCAAAGCACTTAGGCATTTGCTATAATGGTTTTCCTAACGTATTAAAGGGATATTCTGATGCAAGTTGGATTACAAGTGTTAATGATAATAAATCCACATCAGGATGGATATTTACTCTAG
Organism: Nicotiana tabacum; assembly: GCF_000715075.1. Classification (NCBI taxonomy): domain Eukaryota; kingdom Viridiplantae; phylum Streptophyta; class Magnoliopsida; order Solanales; family Solanaceae; genus Nicotiana; species Nicotiana tabacum. The sequence goes on from NC_134101.1 coordinate 226,969,047, forward strand.
GCGGTGGAGCCATTAGTTGGGCATCCAAGAAACAAACATGTATTTCCCATTCTACTATAGAATCTAAATTTATTGCATTAGCAGCTGCTGGAAAAGAAGCAGAATGGCTGAGGAATATGTTACTTGATATAAAGTTGTGGCCACAACCTATGCCAGCTATTTTCATATTCTTTGATAGTGAGACTACAATGTGTGTTGCTCACAATAAAATATATAATGGGAAATCGAGACATATAAGCTTGAGACATGCTTATATAAGAGAATTAATTACAAATGGAGCTATAGCTATAATATATGTGAGATCAAATAAGAATTTGGCTGATCCACTTACGAAGCCATTAGGTAGAGATGTAGTACAACAAACTTGTGGAGGGATGGGGCTGAGACCCTTAAATTAAATACAAGGAATAGGAACCCCACTTTGAGTTAGTATACACTCTAACAATATAAGTTCAATGGGTAATAACAAGTTACTTGTATTGTTTAAGCACTAATCTCCTCTTTAGGAGCCCTAATTCTATTGTACTACTTACTGTTGTATGAGGAGTTAAGGAGTTGTTAAATACTTGTTATAACAGGGGCATAAAGACAAACTCCAAAGTGCATACTGTTACATGAAGAGGTTGATTAATCTTAATGGAATTATTAATGTCTGGAGTAACAGGGACATAGTAACTAATTTCACCTATATGAATATTGAAGTGGTGCCGCTTCTAGCAAGATTTAAAGGATTGATCTTGTAAATATTCATGAATTCAGGATGAGCACATGGCCGTAAATGTGCTAAAGCGAATACTGGATTTTCTAAGCTACTAGATAACGCTGTGTGTGTGGTACTTTCGGTTTTGGCACAAGGAGTTGTGGTTCAAATCTTAAAATACCATTAACTTCGTCAAAACTATAATATACTTACAGTAAAGGAAAGTTCAAATCTGTAAAAGATACTTTCAATTATTCACAAGTGTTATGAGGCGAAATAACAAACTAGTGGGGGATTGTAAGATAGTTTGTTATTGGCAAGTTGGAAGTGAGATTCTTCCCACATCGGAAGAAAGAAGTTCCGTGCCTGTTATGTGAAACACCTTCGAGATCGACCTTACTTGTACCGTGCCTGTTAGCCTCGGAACTGATCATTTTGAAATAGCACTCAACAGGCACGAGACTGACTCAACAGGCACGAGACTGACTCAACAGGCACGAGACTGACTCAACAGACACGAGATCCTAGAGTTAATTATTTTTAACAGAAAATCAAATTTATTTGAATTTTAAATTCAAAATTCGAATAAATAGTCGTGTCTGTTTGTGAAACAAGACATCTTTTCTGAAAGGGTCTGTTGGTTGCCTATAAATACACAAGAATTCCAACGAAGTGGAAATAGAAAATCACAAGTGTTATTGCAGGTTTTGTTGTATCCTGAAGAGAATCGTTTTGTATTTTCCCTAAATTAGTATATAGGCGATAACTCTTTAAGGACAGTCGATTTTCACGCCTCAAAGCTAATTTTGTTTATTATTTTCTAACAGTGATTTATCAACATTCTGCCTAATACATTGAGGGGAAGTAACTGGAGATACACTATATATTACCCCCAAAAGTAAGCAAATGACAATAAACGGTAAAGCTATTTCCATTTAATAAATAAAATCTAAAGAGGTAATTAAAAGTGAAACAAATTTTAGAAAAGATGTATGGTGCAGCATATATGAATGCGGATCACAATATAATGTCAAACCTTGTTGTATTCCAGCCAACAGTATTCCTCTCGCATGCAACTAACCACTTCTTCACCTTTTAAAGAATACATCTCCAACTAATTAAAAGCTTCCAAGAACAATTTAATATTAAAATAAAATATGCCACGATCTCCGCGAATCATGTCATATTTTATTAGACTCATCAAATTATCCAAAGTTTGTTCAAGTCATACGACGTAATCCGACGGTTGTATATTAAAGAGGACAAGATAAGATGATTATTCTTGGACTAGTGAAGATTTTGCTGCAGTGGGCTTGAATCTCCTTAAAAAAGCGAGATATCTACATCAGCCTGAAAATATTTTATTTTCTTTATTTTATTTTTCAACTATGATTGTATTTTCATCAACACCTTTTAAATACAAACTTCCGTTTGTTCAAGCATATATGAAGGATCTGTTAGTAATCTGTGTTCAAAACCAGACAATCAGAGAAGTAAAGAAATGTTAGTTCAATAAAACAAAACATAAAATAATTTGCAAGCCCACAAGTTGCTCGTGTGTCCTTAATGAATTTAATCCCCTCATTGTTGCCTAAGGTTATGGATTACTTCCTCCCACAATAGAACGGAAAAGTTATTTTGTAATACTGGCAATCAAAATTATAGAACTTTAGATCGAACTCAACAAACGGAGTAAATCACACTTGACACTTATATATATATTTTTTTGTGAAAATGCATAAGTACCCCCTGACCTATACCCGAATTCTCAACTACACACTTTTTCTTTGCGGGAATCATATTACCCCCCTAAACTTATTTTAAATATAATTATTTGCACCTTTAACGCTGATGTGACAGAATGTGTGTATTTCACTCTCCCAAAGGAGAGTGAGAAGCAAGAAAAAATGATTTTCAGAATATTTTTATTCTTTTTTACCATTTTTTCTTACTTTTTTTTCCTTTTCCTTTTTCTTTGTTTTTTTTCTTTTACTTTTTTTTCGTTTCTTCTCTAATTCAGGCAGATATTCATTCATCGGCAATTTTGTCTAACCGTTTTTCTTCCATTTTTTCTTTTCACACACAATTTAAATTCTCAAAACGATCTATTCGTAAGCAAAGCAAAATACACTCAGATTTGGGGGGAAAAATTCATCATCGGAAAATCTTCCCACGCCAGAAAAAAAGCTTATATTCGTTTTTATTTCTTTTGCTCTTCCTCCCACACATAAAGTACGCATTCAAGAAAAATTTATATATATATAAAATAAAAAACACTTAGATCGGGATAAAAATATGTCGCCGGAAAAAAAAATCACCGGAAAAAATATTTGTGAAATTCAGATGACTACCATTTTATGCCGCCGGTGACCAAAACAAAAAGAAAGAGAATGAAATAACCAAAAAAAATGAGAATAATAAGAAATAAGAAAAAAAAAGATAAGAAAAAGAAGAAAGAAGAAAAAAAGTACTTAAAATACATGTGGGAGCACGTGTAGCTCACCACTTGCCAAGAGTTTGGTTGTCAGCGTTAAGGGTGCAAATAATTAGATTTAAAATAAGTTTAGGGAGGTAATAGGATTCCCGCAAAAAAAAGTGTGTAATTGGAAATACGGGTATAGGTTAGGGGGTACTTATGCATTTTCCCCTTTTTTTTTTTGGAAAAACAGTGCAACAATGTAGAGACTTCAGATTTTTCTTTAAGTGATAGCATTACTACTTAACAGATACATCAATCATGTTAGAAACCAAATAAAATTAGACATTAATAACTCTAGGCGTGCAAACAATCCACAAATTACCACAGCAATAATAGAAAAATTGCTATGTGTATTGCTGATATCTGGCTTAGGACAGAAATTACTTGTACAGTTTAAATAAAAAAATTCGACTGGATTGTGTTTCAATAACCAATAAATATGTCTTCTTACAAATTTTCTCCAAATCCAGTCTAGTATCGAAAAAAACATAAAGACAAAAATAAATAAATAAATGGATGTTTCAATGAGAGATACAGAAAGATGAAGTGAAAAATCTAAAACAACAGAAGGTGAATGATGTCTGTTAGGTCCAAATGCACACACAAGTATACACAATCAACAAGTAATAAAGTGATGAGAAAGTTGTGGGGTCCATCCCATCAATATAGGCATGTGCCTATATAATAATACTTGACTGAAGTTTATATTTGGTGACCAAGTTTGGAAAGATGTGGAAGAGAATCAAATTGCTCATGTAGAATACTTTGAGCCCACGGCTCTTTTGCCTTATAAAAGGAGGGAATTCTCTCAATTGTAAACACACCAAAAGCAGAGAGAAGTAACAGAAATTAGAGAGAGTAATCTACATATCATAGTCTGCGAGATAAATAGTGAGTGTGACTGTGTGAGTAATATTGTTGTGAGGTATTAAAATAAAGAGTGTTATTTTTAAGTTGTAGTAGTCTCTTGACACTACTAAGTTGAAATATTATAGTGGTAATATTGTTCCGCTCAAGTACTATATTTTATCCCATTAAATAATTTGGTGTCTTTGTTACTCTCTTGTATTATTATTTATTTATCGTGGATATTATTCTTGGGCAGAATATTATTTTCCCAACAAGCGATGGCAAATAATGGTCTGTTGTCTTTTCAATACCCCTGTCTCATAAAAGATAATTATATGAAATGGTGTCTACGCATGAAAGCCATTCTTGGCTCCGAGGATGTGTGGAAAATCGTAGACAGAGGATATGCAAAACTCGATCATGAGAAAACTCTGCCTCAAAATAAAAAAGATGGCTTGGCAAAGACAAGGAAGAAGGCTCACCAAGCTCTCACGCGCATCCACCAATGTTTGGATGATGCCATGTTTGAGAAGGTGACAGATGTTACCACCTCAAAGGAAGCTTGGGAGATTTTACAAAATTCTCTCCAAGGAATTGACAAGGTGAGGAAAGTAAAACTTCAAACTCTAAGGGTTGATTTTGATGTTTTAAAAATGAAAGAATCTGAATGCATTTCTGATTATTGTTCAAAAGTGAAGGCTATTATGAATCAATTAAGAAGATATGGGGTGGACATAGAAGATGTCCGTGTGGTAGAAAAGATCATTCACACTTTAACACCTAAATTCGATTTTGTGGTGTGTGCTATTGAAGAGTCTATGATGGTGGAGCAATTGGAGGGTTGTTTATAGGCCCATGAAGAAAAGATCAAAAGGAGACAAGAAGTGTCATTGGAGCAACTTCTTAAAACTCAGGCATCCTTCAAGGATTATGGAGGTGAAAAGAGCTATCGAAGGAATGGATGGGGACGAGATCGCGGTCATGAAAGAGGAATGAGTAATAGTAACAACTTCAACAATGAAGTTAAAATCCACCAAACATTCAGAGGTCGTGGTCGTGGACAAAGAGGAGGAAGAGGACATGGCTACTACCAAAAAAGAGGAGGAAGAGGACGTGTGACAACTCTTTTAAATGAAGGGTTAAAAGAGAAGAGTCGTCATCCAACGATTTTTTAAGGTGAGTTGGGGCACCTATTTGCAAGTGACTCAAGTTTGACTTGTTTGCATCACAAAAGATCGGGTAAGGGCACGAAATTACCTCGAAGAGAAGGTGTTAGGCACTCTTTGAGGTCCACAACTGTGGGTCCCGACCTAAATTGAATTACATAAATTAGTCAGATAAAAAAATCAAGAAGGTTGGGAGGTTTTATTATCAAAAAACTTTGAATAAACACTTGATTCAAAGATAAATAGGAGTAAAATGAGGGGTCCTAAGTTTTTTAGCCTAAAGGATCACCCCGTGCAACATAAATAATACTTCGTAACTCCCTCAAGACGGGGTATTACTCGTATTATTCAGGGGGCACAGACTATCATCTCCTGCTACCCGATTACTATCTTTAAGTTATTACCTAAAGCGCACTAGTTGATTCTAAATCGTGCCCTACACGTGCACTACTCGTTCCACACCTATGGTCCAGGTGATTTTAGACCTCTATTTGGATGGTTCTAGACCTTATCTGGGCTGCTTAAAAATACAAAACTAGGCAACAAGCAAAACACATAAAGACTTCACATAAAAGCAACTAAGGGCTCACATTGACCCCCACTCGTAAAGAGCAAATTCACGCAAACACATATGCAAATTAGGAGATTTTTAGAATTCAGAACCTTAAACCTATAGACATGATTTCTAGGTGGCTTTGGATCAAAGTACGTGGACAGTTTTAGATGCAGGATATTGCTCACGAACAGAATTATTCAGGCATTACAAGTTGGTTATCGCAAATTTAAAGTTATTAACCCTATATGTGTTATGCCTAGGTGATCTACGCAGTTGAGTATAACAAAATCTGCTGGGAGAGGTCCCTGAATTATTCGCAGTAGCGTACATGAAACATTATTTGAACAAATTTAATATTGACAAGTTATAATCATTCCCTATAGGCAAGTTCTCTAACAAATAGTACTTAGAGCTTATTTTATTGTCATATCTTAATCCTATAAGCATATTTTCTAGGTGAACAACGCCAAATAGAATAATTAGGGTCCTATAGGCAGGATTTTTAATAACACATAGCAATAAACATAATTGCAGCATTTTCTACTTGTGTTTGCTAGCAGACAGTATGTGTGTGTGTGTGCTTCCTCTAATGACATGGTTTCTATAGTGCACGTAGTAATTGAACAACACGTATAGAAAATAATTATCAAGTCCTATAGGCATATTATCTACCCATTTTATATGCAAATATTAAATTCTACTTATTTCCCCTTTTACTAGTACCCTAATCATTTATACAAAAGTTATTACAGGCCCAATAATGAATAAAATCAAAGTATTTTATAAAACGATGACAATAAGCCTTCAGCAAGCCCAAATAAAATACCCAGCACAGTCTGGGCCTTCAGTAAGCATACCCATGCCTCTAATAAGGATCCATATTCAACACACGACCCCAAAATCTATAAAGGAGTCCAAAGTCGATTTATTTGACCACAATGCCAAGTATTGCACCATTTAAATCAGCCAATTCAGGTATACAACAGATAACAGGATAGAATGGGATGAATGGGAGTAGTTTGAGATTCAGGAAATGACTAAGGACCAAGTCCTAGTGTGCCAGAGTTCACAAGGGTCTCAAATTGGACCCCGAGCAGTGCTCACACTAGGGAGGTCAATGAAAGAACCTAGGTAGCCTTGTCTTTCAGCCGGCTAAGAATGAGAACTCCAAAGAGCCCAGGTAACAAGTGAAAGAGAGTAAACTAAGGTTGAGGGACAAAACTGAGGGATACAAACATAGTCAAGTTGAGCACATAGAGCAGATAATTGGATATGCTTTAGGTTTTAAGTATAAACTTAGCAAGAATTCAAATAACAAGTTCAACTCTTAGTGCATAAGTAGTCATTCATTAGCAGAGTTAAAGGGAGAACAAGTTTGCAGGATTGATGAAATACACTGATTCATAATAAAGGGAAAGGTCCAGCTATGCTAAGTATAGGTCCTAATGTTATGAAATAGTCATACTAATTTGGTAGTAGAATAACATTTAGACATGATAAAAAGTAGATTACAACTACTAGTGAATCGGGGATTCAAAACATGCTAAAGGGCATACTAATAGAGAACAGAATCAAAACATACTATATAGGCAAGCTATCACAACAAAAATGCAGAATAGGATAGGAAAATAGACTTATGCCATACAGTGAGGGTAAATGTTCATGCTTTGAATACAATTGACTAGCCAACGAAAAAGAGAGCACAAATTATGCAGGTAAAGCATGTTAAAATGATAGGATTGATAGCCCAAGGCAAAATTAAGCACAAAAAGATGCTAACAAGTGTAAAGTCCCAAACAGTAGTAATTCATAATATGTTGGCTAGTGAGGCTTGAAAAATATCTAATTTAATAGAATTAGGTTTAGGCATGCTTCAAAATATCAACATTACGAAGCTAAAATTTAAAGAGACCTAAAAATTGAAGTAAAGCAAGCAGAATTGCACACAAAACAACCCAGAAGAACACATTTAGAAAACTTCAGGAGTGAAAACATATGTAAATTACAGATGCATAGGAATGAAACTACGAAGTCCAGTAACTCACCAGTTAAGCGAAGAACAAGACAGAACAAAAGTCCACAGTATTCTGAATATCAACGAAGAGCAAGAGCCCATAATTTCGATGTCCTTGGCTTTGGCCAAGAAGTAGAGTATAGAACAAGAGAATTAGATAACAAAGAGCAATCACTTCAGTTTTAGTGAAAATTTTAACAATTCAAGTCTGCCTTAAAGGGGAAATGGAGAGGGGTTTATGTAGTAGTTAAAATCGGCACCTAAATAAGGAAATACAGTCAATCAGACATAAAAAGAAAGTAGAACACACACAAATCAATTTAGAATCGGATTAGGAGAAGAAAAGGATAAATCCTAGTTTGACGAGGATCAGAAATTAGCTAGAGATATGGGGGAATCTGAACCTCATAGCATTTCTATGATCGCATAAGGACGAAATATCGTCCAAATCTTGAAGAATAAGGTTGATTTTCTTCGGTTCAAAGACGAATACTTGTCAAAATTGGGCGAGTACTAATTAATACCATATTTATGCAAATAACAATGATATAATCCCTAAAAGGTAAGCAAATCAGTGTAAGAATCCATGAATGTGTTGGATTAGGAAAAGAACTAAAGGCGACTGTTAGGGTTTTTGAGGAGAAGAGAAGGTTCGAGAGGTTTTGGGGGCGGCGGACGGGTAAAGTGAAGTTAGGGTTTGGGGTTGAGGGGTTATAAGGAGAGATGAGAGATTATTATGTGTTGTTGATCATTTGAGATCAACGGCCAAGATCGAAAGAGGAGTGGGGTGGGTCGTTTAAAATGGGTCGCGAACGGGTTCATTAAAGGGTTGGGCTAGTTTGGGCTGCTAAGAGGGGAGAGGGTGTGGACATAGGATTTGGGCCAAAATTGGTCCGAAAATTAGCCTAGAATTGGGCTAAATTTGAAACCTTTGAAAATTAATTAAAAATAAATTATTAAACCACTAATAAATGGTAAAAATAATATTTATACTGTAAAACTATTTTAAAATAATAACTCAACATTAAAAAAATATAAAAATGATACAATAAATGCAACTATTTGTTGAATATAGGCCATTATTGCAAAATTAGATAAATAGCTTAAAAGGCTAATGTAGAAATAGAATAAAATATTTGAAATAATTTATGGATGCAAAATAATAATTTTTGGCAATTAAGTCATCATAAAAAATAATTTAAAGGATAATTATTAGATATTTATATAATTAAAATGTAGAAAGAAATTAATTTAGAGCTTTAAAATTATGGAAAATTATAGAAAATGCTTGTATAGGTTCGTAAACTAAATAATGATGCAAACATGCTATTTTGAGAGTATATACACTATTTGAGATAATATGAGGAAAAAATTGGGTATCAACAGCTACTCTTAGGAATGTCGTAGTAATGTTGAAGAAAAAGTTAACCTTGTTGACGACAAGAAAAAAGAAGATGAGTCAACGTTGTTGCTGAGAAGACGGGGATGATTGTAGCTCATGGTGTTTGGACAATGGAGCAAGCAATCATATGTGTGGATGCAAAAAGATGTTTGTGGAGATGAATAAAACTGTGAGAGGTAATGTGTCCTTTAGCAGATACCTCAAAGATTCAAATCGGAGGGATAGGTACGATTTCGATCTCCTGTAAAAATGGTGACCACATGTTAATTCAAGTGGTTTATTATGTTTCAAATTTTAAAAAGTAATATTTTGAGTTTGGGCCAACTTCTTGAAAAGGAATATGACATCCACATGAAAAATATGCATCTTTGGCTTAGAGATTCAAGTGAAATTCTAATTGCTAAAGTGCATATGTCAAAGAATAGATTATTTCTCTGAATTTTAAGATAATTGATGCAAAATGTTTGAAGGCTAATGTGCAAGATGAATTATGGTGTTGGCACATACGATTTGGGCACTTGAATTTTGAAGCGCTCAAATCAATGAGAGAAAAGAATATGGTGCATGGGATACCATCAATCAACCATCCCAATCAATTATGTGAAGCTTGTCTTCTTGGAAAATATGTAAGGAGGAGTTTTCCAAAGGATGACATGTCAGGATCAACCAAAACGCTCCAGCTTATTCACACTGATGTGTGTGGATCAATCAATTCATCTTCCTTTGGTAAAAATATATAATTTTTGCTTTTCAGTGATGACTTTAGCAGAAAGACTTGGGTTTATTTCTTGAACTAAAATCTGAAGCTTTTACTGCTTTTAAAAATTTTAAAGTACATGTGAAAAAAGAAAATGGCTATGAAATAAAAGCTTTAAGGTCCTATAGAGGAGGCGAATTCACTTCAAAAGAATTTAATGACTTTTGTTGGTTTCATGGTATTCATCGCCCTATAATGGTACCTTATTCACCCCAACAAAATGGAATTGCAGAGAGAAAGAATCGAAGGATTTTTAATATGGCTAGATGTATGTTGAAAGCTAAAAGTATGCCCAAGGAATTTGGGCCAAAGTTATTTCTTGTGCAGTTTATTTGCACAGCAGGTCTCCAACAAGAAATATTAGAGATCAAACCCCTCAAGAAGCATTGAATGGAAGAAAGCCAAGTGTTAATCACTTGAGAATCTTTGGGAGCATAGCCTATGCTCATGTGACACAGCAAGGGAGAGATAAGCTTGACGATCGAAGTGTCAAGCATGTGTTTGTTGTCTATAATACGAGCTCAAAAGGCTACAAGTTATACAACCCAATTAGCGGCAAAGTGGTGGTAAGTCGCGATGTTGAATTTGATGAAGAATTGGCATGGAATTAGGAAGCTCAAGAAGAAATTTCATATGATTGTCTTCCATACTTTGGTGATGAAGAAGAACCAGATACCGTGGAACTTGTACAGCATACAACTCCACCTCTTTCTCCAACCAATGTTGCATCTCCTTCTTCCCAAGAAAGTTCAAATGAACAGCCGCAAAGGACAATGAGTATTCAAGAGCTCTATGAGGATACAAAAGAAGTTACTAATTTTGATTTTTTATATTGTCTCTTTGCTGATAGTGAACCAATGAACTTTGATGAAGCTGTTACAGACAAAAGGTGGAGACAAGCCATGGAGGAGGAGATCGAGTCAATACAGAGGAACAACACTTGGGAGTTAACAACTCTTCCCAAGGGACAACGAGCAATTGGAGTGAAATGGGTATACAAGATAAAAAAGAATGCTGATGGAGAAGTGGAGAGATACAAAGCACGACTTGTGGCTAAAGGCTACAAGCAAAGGAAATGCATTGAATATAAAGATGTCTATGCACCTGTTGCCCACATGGAGACAATTTGTTTGTTGATCTCATTAGTGGCACAAATAAAGTGGAAGATCCATCAACTAGACGTCAAATCAGCCTTCTTGAATGGCTATCTTGAAGAAGATGTCTATGTTGAACAACCACTGGGATTTGTGGTCAAAACCATGAATATAAAGTGTTGCGGTTGAATAAAGCTTTATATGGATTGAAGCAAGCACCACAGGCATGAAATAATTACATCGACAAGTATTTTCAGGACAATGGGTTTACTCGTTGTCTCTATGAATATACTCTTTACCTTAAAGTTCATACTAATGGAGATATGTTTCTATTTTGTCTTTATGTTGATGATCTTATTTTTACGGGTAATAACCCAGTTTTTTAAGCTTTTAAGAAGTATGTGTCACGTGAGTTCGAGATGACAGACATAGGGCTCATGTCATACTACTTGGACCTAGAAATGAAGCAGATGGAACATGGAATTTTTATCTCTCAAGAAAGCTATACAAAAGAGATATTGAAGAAGTTCAACATGCTCGATTGCAACCCCGTGAACACACCGATGGAGAGTGGGACAAAATTATCCAAGTTTGATGAAGGAGAAAAGGTGGATCCCACATTTTTCAAAAGTCTTGTGGGAAGTTTGAGGTACTTGACTTGTACTAGGACAAATATAATCATTGCAGTTAGAGTAGTAAGTTGCTTCATGGAAGCTCCTAAATCCACTCACTTGAAAGTCACTAGAAGAATTCTTCGTTACCTAAAATGTACGATTGATTTTGAGCTATTTTACTCTTCTTCTAGTTATTTCAACCTTATGGGATTTTGTGATAGTGATTATGCGGGAGATATTGATGTTAGAAAAAGCACAACTGGTTTTGTATTTTTCTTGGGTGATTCTGTTATTTCTTGGAGTTCAAAGAAACAATCAATTATTACTCTCTCAACTTGTGAAGCTGAATATGTTGCACCAACATCTTGTACATGTCATGCTATTTGGCTGAGAAGATTATTGAGGGAGATCAATTTACAACAAATTGAAGCTACGGAGATTTGTATTGACAACAAATCTGCACAAGCACTCGTGAAGAATCCAATATATCATGATCGAAGCAAGCATATAGATACAATGTATCACTTTATCAGAGAATGCATTGCCAAGAAGGAAGTCGAGCTCAAATATGTGAAGTCTCGTGATCAAGCTGCGGATATCTTTACAAAGCCTCTTAAGTTTGAAGATTTTCAGAGATTGAGATCAAGAATTGGAATGAAAAATAAAAATCAAAATTAAGGGATAGATTGTGGGGCCCATCCCATCAATATGGGCATGTGCTATATAATAATACTTGGATGAAGTTTATACTTGGAGACCAAGTTTGGAAAGATGTGAAGGAGAATCAAATTGCTCATGTAGAATGCTTTAAGCCCACAGCTCTTTTGCCTTATAAAAGGAGGGCATTCTCTCAATTGTAAACACACCAAAAAGTAAAGAGAAGTAACATAAATTAGAGAGAGTAATCCACAGATCGTAGTTTGTGAGATAAATAGTGAGTGTGAGTAATATTGTTGTGAGGTATTTAAAATAAAGAGTGTTATTTTTTTCGAAATTGTAGTAGTCTCTTGACACTACTAAGTTAAAATATTATAGTAGTAATATTACTCCGCTCGGGTATTATATTTTACCCTGTTAAAAGATTTGATATCGTTGTTACTCTCTTGTGTTATTGTTATTTATTGTGGATATTATTAATGGGCGGGATATTATTTTTCCAACAAAAGTATCATTCCCACGAGAATTTATGATCAACTATTGCCCAATATAAATTATTTATAAATTTATTGCTCAAGTGGTGATGAAGAAAATGATGGTGATTTTTGTTAACTAAATTACTATGAAACTAATAAGCAAATAAGAAAATAAGATCGCAAGTAGAGAAAACAAACACTTAGCGAAAATTCAATGAGATGGGAATATTCTGGGGTTACACGGGATTAATGTATCTCCTACTGAGTTCTTCCGGTTAATTTAATCACTTGATTTATCTAATTTATTGATTAACAAGTTTTATTATGCTCGCGAAGTTCTTTCAACGCTTCTCTCGCCTATTCAAGCCAACCTAATACTATATGTCTATAGAATTAGAATTAACAAAATGCATGTAGATTTCCTGCGAAAATTAAATAACCAAGTAAGACAACTAGAATATGTCTATCATAATCGTGAATCTATTCTCCGATGTCCGGATTCAAGAACTTACTGTATTCAATCTTATATGTAATCTATACTTCCCACTTTCGAGTTCAACTATGAATTCATAGATAGTAGTCTATTGTTAGCTACGCAATAGAATAATTAAGTGCAAGATTTAATAAACAAATTAGTATGATAAACCAAACAAAGCAATCAACCGTCAACTACAATAGTCAATAACGAATCATAATCCCAGAAAAATGAGGTTTGTAGCCACTCATGATATGGTTAAACAATTTCATAAGTGTCGAATAGTTGAAAATACAAAGAAAGATGAAGAAAAATTGAGAATCCTTGCTCCCGAGTGTTCTGTTCTGTGTTTTTCTCTCAAAATGACATCTTCGTCTAGAATATGTTTAATCTTCTTTTTATACGAGCTGGGGTGTGTAGGGCCGTCAAATCCTTGTCCCGAGAAAAATAGCAGAGTGTCATGTCACCTATCATCCAGGGTAATCACATCACGCTAGCCCTGGCACTAAGATGTGCCAAAAAACTTCAGGTCTGTAATCTGCGCCACGGGTAGCGCGATGCACTACCCTGAGCGCTACACTGGCCCATTTTTTCCTTTATTCTCTTTTTACTTCAAGTTGTGCACTTTCATCCCACATTGCCTCTAGGTGACTCTTATACATAGAAATATCATGAATTAGAATAAATGATTACATTACACATCCAAATTTCATAAATTATGAGCAAAATGTGAGGCGACATGCATATAAATACACATACTTTAAGCCGAATATCAACGCTCCACACTTAAACTCTTGCTTGCCCTCGAGCAATGGGACTATCAACTACACCCCAACAACTTACACATCAAGTATGGATGATCAATTCAATTATTCAATCATACACTCTACCTTTGACTATGGTCGATACCGGAAATCAAGTATGAACATATGAAATCCACATTCTTCTTGTCTTAAACATGTACAAGTATAAACATTTCAATCAAACCAATTCAAAAAACCTACCCATAACCACCCTACCTCAAGAGCCGATGCATTACCACTAAGCACCCTCAACTTGCACATTCACTCAACAAGAGAAGTTAACAACATTACCAATCTGTCATGAGACTATGTGCTCTTACCAACAGACAAGAGAGTGAATATAAAAATAGTCCAAACATACAAGTATAACTTTGAACATAAAGTAAGGACATCACTCAAGTGAACAAATGGCACTAACTCTTACAAAGAAGTTCATGTGCATCCAGTGGTAGTACCATAAGTTTTCCCGTAGTGTACATTTCTACTAATCTAAGCTAGCCGAGTCTAGGATCAATTTGGTCTTTCTAGATTATAGTGTAGGCTAAGGGATGGGTAGGATATATTTAAGAATAGTGACTAACCCTCCTAAGCACTTTAATACACTATACTCACAAGTCAAGCACATATTCTTCTCAACCAATTCACTTGCCACAACTCATACACAACATACCCCCCCCCCCCCCCCCATTTTTTTTAATTGAGCACTTCTACATCCCCACTAGCATGAATTAGTAATATCAGAAAATGTGTGTTATTTTTTTTCTTTTTTTTTCTTTTTTTTACATGCACTCCTTACATTACTGTCGCGCCCCCTTTTTCCTTTTCGCGGAAATCGGGTTCATGACATTTTGGTATGGGACAACTCTTTCCTTTTAGGAAAGGGGTTTTGCAATTTTGAATAGTCGCCACCTAACGATTTTAAGGAGCATTAGGGCACCTATAGGGTTCATTTCTAACTATGTTTGGATAACCAGAGATAGGGTAAGGGCTTGAAATTATCCTAAGGGAAAGGTGTTAGGCACCCCTCGGGATCCACTAGTGTAGTTCCCAGCCAGACAGTTTTTTGTGAATTTATGCAATTAGCGAGTAGACAAGTAGGGCTCAAATAGTAAGGGGATACGAGTGGTTGAAAACAATTAGTGAAAAGTAAGATTTTTGAGAAAAATTACAATCTAAGCCTAAAAGGGGGAGGGGATCCTAGGCTTTATAATAATATGGATCACATCAATGCAATACCCGGTATGACACTCCTCAAAAGAGGGGCTACACGTGGTATTAGCGCACTGGTCATCATATCCATATCTTCCCTTTCCTGCCCCGTGGAGGTAATTAAAGCGAGGGTTGGTATCGACCCTTATTGCATGTTGTTACCCGTCCCTTCCTATCAGTCCCAGGGGAGTTTAGGACTTCTATCCTATTAGGGAAGTTCTAGGCAGACCCTCAGGTTTAAGGACAAAATACTAAGCGACAAGCAAGCATATAAGACTGCATTTTAGGGAAAAGACAGAAGCAAATAGAAGGCTCAGGTATACCTCCACATGTAACGCATATAGACAACATGACTCATACACAGATAAGGTCTGAATGCAAAATTCTAAGCATGGTATCTAAATGATTACAACATAATTAGATCTATCACATGACTTAGAAAAGAAGTCTGAATCAGGCTTGCCTACTGATTTAACATACTGGAAGTTAAACAAGGACAATTCTGTTTTTTATTATTTAAGCGGTTACCTAAGGCTTGCCTAGGCGTAAGTAATGTGCAGTAGTTGTTCCTAGTTATTAAGACAGTTTGGAGATTATTTATACCTAAAACATGCTATTCTAGTCGAATGCAGAGATTATTACCAAATTATTTAGAAAGCATCACAATGTGAAAATTATTACTTACTACCTTTTTATGAATCGGTAATTAACGAGGCATTTGAACGAAATGCAAACAGGATCCTAAAACAAGATATTCTGATATGCAAATGGTAGGGTTGTTGGAAACAGAGTCCCTAAGGCATGATTTTTAAATGTACACAAGAATTGCAAAATTGTTGAGATACGACTTCATGAGCAACTACTTTTATACCAATGTTGTTATTGCCCTAGGAGCAGGATTCTAAGTGATAAACATAAAACATAGATTAATGAATGATATGCTAAAGCAAGAAACATGGATCCTAAGAATATGATTTCTAATGCACGTATGAATCCTAAGCATGGTTTCTATTTCACAATTAGGAATATAAACCTAATGACATGTTTTCTACCCTTAACAAATTATAGCATGCATATTTACCCTACCCCTTTTCACTAGCCACCCCAATACTTGTTTACAAATTATTACAGGCCATGTGAGGGAATTACATAAGTAGAAATAAAAAATAAGAAACTACACTATAGGAAGCCTGATTAAGACTTCCTCGCTGAGTTATGTAATAAACTACCTCAAGTGCCAATATCATTCCATAGCCTTTCTCATATCTGGGTGTGTCAGAGTTCCCTAAGGACCTCCAGGGATCCCGAGTAGTGCTCACACCCCGATTGTATAACCAAGAGTAAGTGCAGTGTGGAAGGGCCAACTCTTATATGTCCAGGTTCAGGAGGAGCTCAAGGGTCCCAAAGCAAGGCTCACACAAAAGGGGCAGAACCTAGTGGTCTAAGAGTATATGTGAGAGTGCTTGACATAGATTTAGAGGATTTGAGTTGGAAAACAGTTTTGAAAACAGCCATGTTTGAAGTGAGTTTGCAAAAAAAACAACAGAACAGTTGCTTAAGGAAAAACAGTTTTGAAAAGGGTAGGGGATAGGAGCAAAACAATACATACAGAACAAGTTCAAAGAGCAGTATAACTTCAGAAGTTACAAACAGGGAAGTAGGGGTTGGGGACACAGAGGGTCCAAATTAGAAACACATAATCATAGCTGAGAAGAGATGCACATAGACCAGCAAATACAAGGGGTGAGTAGGGGCTAATTGGTCTTCAAAACACAAACAACCACTTCAGGGCATGCTTGAAATTATAACAGTAATAAAACATAGGGACAGGGCATAGGAGTAGTCATGCAGGGGGGCCTATTACACATTATCAGTCATGAATTAGTATTAATCAAGTACATTAGGAGACATACTAGTTGAGGGACATAAACAAGAACAAGTAAACATGCTGATTACATTTGAATAAGGGAGGGCGGAATATTAGGCATGCTGAGTAAAAAAGTAAACAAGAAGTGCAATTTAAAATGAGCCACTAAATCAGTGCAGAAAGAGACAGGGATTGACAAACAAGGGAACACATAGAGTTATGTTTCAGAATTTGAACAAGGAACATACCAGTTGAAGAAACAAAATGGAGAAAAAGTAAAGCAATCAGAGTTCCACAGTCTGGCCTTGGCTTCCAGCCGGCTAGACAAACCAGTAGCACACGTAGTAGAGAAAGAAGAGAGAGTTTGAGTGTATATGTGTATGTTCTGAACTAATTGTTCGTATGTTTAAAGAAGAGAGGGTAGAGTTTTTATAGCTTTGAAAAATAGGTAGAAAATAAGGTAACAAGTAAAGGTTTAGCACAAACATGGAAGTAATCACACTTAGAATCCCATTAATACAAGTACTCGCCTTTAAACAAGGAATTAGAGCCTAACAGATACTAACAATGATAACTTAAGGAAAGAAAATCAGTTTTAAGAAAGATTGGTTTTGTACCATATAAGGGTAGTAAAAGTATAGAGTATATAATTGAGTCTAAGTACATAATATACTTAATTTGAGGAAATGATTCAGCAAGAATGAAGCACCACAGTAAATAGGGGAATGGAATCAATCAACTTAAACAAACGAGTAAAATTTAGGGGTTAATAAGAAAACCTTGCAATCAAACCGTAATTTAAGGAAATCGGGATCAATCAAGGGGGAGTCACGATTCTACATTTTGACATATAAATAGAGAAGAATGGACAGGCGTATCAGACATGCAAGGCCAGCCATATCGACAAAAGGAAGCAAACTAGATGAATACAAACATACTAAAGTGACATGAGTAGGCAAAAAACATAGCGGTAAAAGAACCCACTCGAAGCATGGTAATCAACAAGTCAAGGAGATATGGCTAACACATAGAACCAGAGTGAAAAAAATCAAACTAACAAGTAAAGAAAGTCTTTAAACTCAGAGTAATAAGTGAAGAAAATCTTTAAGAAATTAGTGTTTTAACAGAGCTGAGTTAAAAAGTGGTGAGAACTTAGAATTAGTCAAGATAAACAAAGAAAAGGATCTAACCATAAAGAACTCAATCGAAACTGGTATACATACAAAATAAACAAAGACAGTTCCAGGACCCTAGATAGAACCAAAGATACCTAGGGTTTTTAACACGATGAACCAGGTAGAGGAAAACATAACCAAACTGTTTAAACATAGTAAAATCATATGACAATACTGAAAATCAGAGGAGAAGTCTTTTTATTAAAAAAAAAAAGAGGTTAAGAAAACCCTAATCTTGAAGACGGAGAGTTACTTTGAAAAATCGGAAAAACCTTTGAGGAAAACACCAAAAGGTTCATAATATTCACAGATCTAAAACAGATCTGAAAGAAAATCGGAAAATCTTTAAAGTTAGGATTTCGGAGAACCTAGAGAAAGTAAGAAACCTTGAAAAATTACCGGTTTAGCCAGAAAAGTCATTGATCTTACTCGAGAGGCCATGGATGGCCGGAAAATGGCATGAGAAATCATGGGAGGCAAGTGAACCGCCTCTAGTTCACTTGAAGGCCTCAAAACGACAACACACGTTCAAGAGGGAGCCATAAGGCTAGTAGGTGGTGAGACCACCATGGATTCAGGCAAGGAGATGGCCGGCAAAAGTGGGTGACGTTCATCGGAGAGGAGAGGATGGGGGAGGGTTCTAGAGAGAATTAGAGATAGAGAGAAAGAGATGAGAGCCGGTTGAGTGAGAAATGAGAGGGTTTGGGGGGGGGGTGTCGTTTGGTTTAATTTAGGAAGGGAGAATGGGGACCGTTGATCTGAATGATCAACGGTCCAGATTGAATGGTGTAGGTGGGGATCTGGATTTGGGTATGGGTTAAAATTGGGTTAGGGTCAGTTTTCAATTGAAATTGGGCTGGAAAATTGGGGTTTGATTTGGGCTATGATTGAAAGCCAATTTGGCTAAATTTTAAATAGTTGTTTTTCCCATTTAATTTATAGAAAATAGTAGATAATTTCTAAAAAATATTTTTTAAATGATAAAATGATTTACAACACATAATTAGCAATTTAAAAATACAGTATCCAATTTTGTGCATATAAAACCTAATTGAACCTTAAAAGAGCTAATATTGCAATTATGTGTAATTTAGCTTTAAATATACTAAATATAATTATAAAAAATATGTAAAAATTGCCTTAGCCATATTTTAGCATAAATATAAATAGATGAATTATCAAAATAATAATTTTGAAAATAATTATTGGGTTTTTATGGATAAAAGGGGGAAAATAAATCAATTTAAACCTTTGAAAATTATAGAAAAATAATAAAAATCTTGGATATGCTTATGTATGCATATATATGCTATATTGAAGGTATTTTTTATATTAAAAATATAGGAAAAAATTGGGTATCAACAACTGCCTCTCTTTACCCGGGAATGATGAAAGAGTTGTCGAGTAAAGATATGATGGCCAATTTTGACCGACCGAAACGGTTTGAAGAAGATTTAGGCTGCACCCTGGCTTCTGAACTGCCTACATATCCCTGGTTTCATAGGAATCAGGCCGTATGTAGTTCAGGATCCATCGGCGGAGTATACCGATGAAGTCCTTTCAAGAACGAACGCAATATTTAGGGCTGGGTGAGTGAAAGGTTTACGGGAATGGTTAGGTTTGAATGGCTGAGGGAACTAGAGTGAGATCGCTCCTACTGGGATAGTCGTTGCTCAGCGGTTTACCTGCAATTAGACACAATACAAGCATATGTTGTGCATAAATTTAAACATGATGCAAATTCCCGTTGGACCATGAATGTTGTCTTTGGACAGTTAGGAATGGTGTCCTCAGACCATGACGTCCTGGGTCATGAAGCGTATGATAAAGGATTCGCAGGCCATGAAATGATGTTCTCAGGCTATGAGGATGGTGCCTCTGAACCATGACGCCTTTGAATAATTATGTACAAAAGATCGAGAGAGATCCTCAAGCCATGACATGGTGTTCTCGGGCTATGAAGATGGTGCCTCCGAACGATGATGCCTTTGGATGAGTTGGCAATATTGTAGCCCATGAAAGATGTAGTAGTACGGATAAGACAGAGCTTATCTTGCGAACTGAAGGGCAGAGCTTATCCCATGAGAAAAGTGAGATAAATAGTGCTTGAGATGGTGCTTAGTTTCGAAGAAAATTGGAGGCAGAGCTTAGCCTCGGAAGGCAGAATGATAGCCTTATGCAAATATGCAAATGCAGACGGAGGTAGAGATTAACCTCGGAAGGTAGAATGGTAGCCTTATGCAGATTGGAAGGCAGAATAGTAGCCTTATGCAAGTTGGAAGGCAGAATGGTAACCTTATGAAATGCGAATGCAGATGGAGACAATGTTTTGTCTCGGAAGGCAGAATGGTAGACTTATGCAGATTGGAAGGCAGAATAGTAGCCTTATGCAATGCGAATGCATATGGAGGTAGAGCTTAACCTCGGAAGGCAGAATGGTAGCCTTATGCAAAAATGCAGATGGAGACATCGTTTAGTCTCGGGAGGCAGAATGGTTGCCTTATGCAATGCAGATGTAGATGGAGGCAACGTTTAGTCTCGGAAGGCAGATTGGTATCCTTATGAAAATAATAAGATAACAGCTGACAGTAGAGTTTTCTTAGTTGATAGCATATTGCGGCGTTATGATTACTGGGAGCATTGTGACATACGTGACATCATTGGTGTATGCTGGTAGCAAATGTTTGGCAAGTGCAACGGTTCGGAGAGTCGTATCCTTGATCAATATTTGTTCTATGGGCATACAGTATGTTTGATGATTTCGCAATCCTAGTGTCTGCATCCAAAGAAAAATCATGAGTTTTGCAAGGGGGGAGGTTAGTTCATATCCACGCTGGCTCTGCTTGATTCGTTCGGCTTTGATCTGGTGATATCGTCTGTATCATTGGGGTAGCGTTACTAAACAAAGCAGTTTCAATAATAAATATGCATGATTTTGTAAAAGTATGACATAATTGTATAATAAAAAAAACTTTTAGATGAACCGACAGCTGTGACATGGTTCGGGACATTGCAACCTCTCTTGATACGGAATTTTGAGGGTCCTCCTTAAAATTCTGCCCCAGTTTGATGGGTTGACATTTCTGACTATTGCTCGTACGGCGATTGGTTGAAGTTACTTCAGAATTTTGAGGGTCCTCCTCAAAATTCTGCCCCAGTTTCCAATTGCGGGAGGAAATGAAATTTTTATTAAATTGTGAACGAACCCATAGGGCTGCCTACGTATCCCCTCTTAAACGGGAATCAGGTCAGGCGCAGTTCAATTTACATCATATAAGGAAAGTGATAATAGGCTAAATTGTTTAATATAGCCTATGTTTTAGCTCAACTTAAGGATGGTTTACTATTGTAAATGTTCAAATAATGCACAGCAAATGTTGGTGGACGGCCCAGAAAATCAGTTGATACTAGGCCATGCAATAGTCAAAAGTTTGTGTCAGCCAAGGCACAGGACAGATTTAACAAAAAGGAGGAGAAAACAATAGTGCCTGAACAAGCAATAGATGCAAATGCTTTGGCTATTAATTGTCCCAACATAGCAAACGAGTTGAGGAGGCGTGGGCTTGACATATTCTTCGAGGAGCCAATCACGGCAAATGTAATGCTAGTGAGGGAATATTATGCCAACCTTCCAGAACACGATAACTACAATGTTACAGTCCGAAAGCAACAAGTCAATGCATCTATAGAAACAATTCGGGATGTGTACAGGCTACCCCCAGTGGAGGAAGATTACATGGATATGTTCCAGGCATATAACACCAAGCTAATACCATGGTCCACGTTCACCAACATAATTTGTCGCCCGGATGCAGATATCCAATGGTATAAATATGGGAACAAGTTCCAAGCTAATGCCCTGAAGTTCGAGGCCAAATGTTGGTTGTACTTCATCAACAGCCGTCTCTTGCCTTCCAAGAATTTGTCTGAAGTAAACATCCCTCGAGCTTGCTTAATATGGTGTTTCATGAATAGGGCATGGTTTGATGTTCCATTGTTGATACATAACGAAATGTTCCAGAGGGTTAGAATTCAACGCTACGGGTTGTATTACCCATCTCTTGTCACCCTACTGTGACTTCGAGCCAATGTACCAAACAATCTTGCTGCTGATGGACGACTACCTAAAGTCAATCCTTTCACAGCTAAAATGGTCACCACAGGTAAGGAAGTTGTACATCCAGCTGAATTGGTTGCTCCTGATTCTGATGACAGTGATGATGAGGAAGGAGAGGACCAACAAGAAGGAGCTGACGATGTGGAGATGGGAGAAGATGCACCACCTGCACAACCACAAGTTTTTGATGCAGCAGGACTGTCTAGGGATAGTTGGGGACAAAGGATAGACCGCATGGAGCAGGAAATCACTGAAATTAAAACATCAGTGATAGTTCTGGGGAGACGTGTTGATGACATGCAAGTTCAGCAGAAGAAAACGGATAGCCGGCTCTTGGGTTGGCTTCGTGCAATTGGTCGGGCATGCAATGTGGATACCGGTTCTGTCTCCGACCAGGAGTGACTCCTCGGGGAAGTATCTTTGCTTAATCTCTTGTTTATAATGAAAGACATGGGGACATGTCTCGCTTTAAGTGTGGGGTGGAGGATTCCCTTAAACATATGTTTAACTGTTCTTAAATGAATGGATGGTAGTAATTATTATGGATTTTTAGGTTGTTTCAATTGTTTTGGATTGTTGGAATGTTTTGGTGGTGTGGTACAATATATAATATTTTGGGATTGCGTGACTATTTCACTTTTGTTTTTAAATGTTTTGGTGATTTAGTATTGTTGGAGTAATTGTTGTCTGTTCTTAAACATTTTTTTAGTAGTTATATTGGCGCGGCCCGATGACGGATTCTTTTAGATAGGAGTTCTTGAGGGACTGAGCTTATAGAAAACAACAAAAAGATTTTTGTTTTTATTTTTTATTCTTAGGTAGTATAACAAATCCCCCTTGGTTTTTCTTTAAGCCACAGTTCTTTTCCAAGGGTTTATTTTGAACCGGGCATATGTAGTTTTTAATTTTTGTTTTCAATTTTTTTGATTTGTATATTAAATAAAGGGATGCAAGCTATAAAAGAGAACTCATAGCGTTAACACACCTGAATACATTAGACCCTAGAGTGTAACACACTTAGTCTTAATTGTTGAATCTCACTGAAAGTGCCTTAATTTGTATGTTTGTACTGAATTGAGTGCTCGTAATGGAGTGTCTTGATGAGCTGATCTGGAATGAGTCATATGCCATGTGTGGTGAGTATTTGTGTAGTCCATGTATTGTACTTGTATCTAGAACTTGCTCGGTATGTGAGTTGAAGCGAAATTTGAGGTGATGCTCGGTTTGAAAAATGATGTTAGGCTTTCTTTGACCTTTTTGAGCTTAATTGCTTATTAAAAACAAAATTTGTCCCTAGTTAACCCTTATGAGCCTTCAGACTTTTTGTTTGGCACCCGCATTACAAACCTATACCCTTTTGTTCTTAATTGACATTGTTTTGATCCTTTTACCTCTTAAAGCACTTTAATTGTGAGAAGAGCGCTAAAAGAAGTAAGAAGGAAATAAGTGTGGGGTGGCTTTTGAGTGGAACCAATAAAAGGATGAAAGGGGCACTTATGTTGTAAACGAATACACCACTAGCAGAAATTGAGTGACAAGAAAAATTACATTGTGTTTTGCTCTATCTAGTGGGAATGAATTAATAGAGTGCTTGAAGAAGAAGGCCGTATTTGTGGGATGATATTGTGTATAAATGAGGAGTGGGTTGAAGAATTTATGCTGAAAATTTCTCGTGTGATGTGTTAAAGTGCTTAGGGGTTGAGTCACTATTCCTAAATACATCCTACCCATCCCTTAGCCCACATTACAACCATGAAAAAGTCCTAATTGATTTTGGATTGAGCTAGCCTACATTAGTAGAGATTTACATTAAGGGCAAGCTTATGGTACCAATTGCATGCATGTGACCTCTTTTGTGAGAGTGAGTGATTTCCTTGATATATGTGAATATATGAATTGAATGTGGGGGATTGAACTCAGTTTTTGTTGATGTAATTGTGAGGGCATATGAATCGTGACGGAGAAGCAAGTCTTGATTTCTGTGTAGAGTACTTTGAGGAAGTGTAAATATTGCATGGCACTTGAGAGTTGACTTTGAGGCTAGGATTGTTCACTGCTAGGCGTAATATATGTACAATGTTCTAGGTGTAATGCGTGAGAGGAAATGGTTGAGTGAAGAACTCTCTAAAAAGAATATAGTGGATTGCTCGAGGACTAGCAATGAGCTAAGTGTGGGGTGTTGATAATAGGCTAAATTGTTTAATATAGCCTATGTTTTAGCTCAACTTAAGGATGGTTTACTATTGTAAATGTTCAAATAATGCAAAAATTGGGTCTAATCATGACTTTAATGTCTCATAGGAGTTCAATAAACAAATGAGGATTTATGATGGTAATCAAGTGAAAAATGGAGTTAAATGATGAAAAGTTGAGCAGCAACATCTTAACAAGAGAAAAACCCCACTAGCGCGGGTCATGCGCTGGTCATGCGCTCCCGCGCTAATCCTGTCCGGGAAATCAATTATTTGGGGGCAAAATGGGAAATTTGAGAGGATCCACTCAACTTACATAAAGCAAGAGCTCCATTATTAGGGGGATCAGTTTTGAGAGGAAGAAATAATTTTAGAGAGAGAAAGTGAAGAGAAGACTCAATCTTGAAGTGAAGAAAAGAAGGGGATTACAATCTTGAAGCAAGGATTCAAAGAGTTCTTCTAAACTTTCTTCTATTTGTTTGTTTATATTATGTTTAAGACTTTTATTGTTGATTTTTGTATGATTATGAGTAGCTAAAAACTCTAGTATTCTTGGGTCATGGATGTTAGATAATTATGTTATTTGAAGCTTAGATTGAAGATCTTGAATTTATTGTTATGGGTTGTTTATTTGACTCTGCTTCTAATTATTTTACTGTGTAGCTAACAGTGAAATATTATTTACGAATCTTGAATTAAACTTGACAAAGAAAATTCTTGGTTGCATATAGAATCAAATAGAACAAGTTTTGAATCCGGGGCATCGGGTGAAGAATTAGCAACTAAGATAGACATATACTTAATTGCCTTGTTTGGTTGAAAAATAGGAGTTGTAAATGCATTCTTGATAATATTAATACCATAGACATATAGGTATTAGTTTAACTTGAATAGATGCATAAGAACTCGAAAGATTCTTATGAATATTATTAGCCCTATAATCAATAACCCGAATAATTTAATAAATCCATTTAAAGCTAAAATAGTAGCATAATTTCTAGCAAGTCCATGACCCGGGAATATATTTATCCAAATTGTTATAAACATATTGTGATATTGGTGTAGTAATTTTGTGTTGAATTTTGTGCAATTATTAAGTAAGTTGTAAATTGGTTCTTTAAATATTTTGTGATAATTTAGCTTGAATTGATAATTGTTTGAGTCTACATCAGTCGATAAGTTGATCACAATTCCTCGTCGGAACGATACTTTACTTACTACTATATTACTTATCGATCGCGTACACTTGCATGAGTGTTTTGGTCGCAACAGAAAGCATAAAGATTACACATAGTAGAGCTTGACTACATCTGAATTGATCGGCTTTGGCCTGACTACTCCGTCCATTTCTACAAGTATGAGAGCTCCTACTGTCAAAACACGGTGAACCATGTATGGACCCTGCTAGTTGGGAGACAACTTTCCTTGGCTTCATCTTGATGCGGAAATATTTTCTTCAACACTAGTTGTCCCGGTGTGAACTGTCTTGGCTTTACTCTTTTGTGTAGGCTCTGGATATCCTGTTCTGGTAGAGTTGACCGTGGTACACTGCTTTCATTCTTTTTCCGTCTATAAGGGCTAGTTGCTCATAATGACTTTTTACCCACTCTGCGTCGTCGAGCTCAGCTTCTTGTATGATCCTTAGGGAAGGAATTTCTACCTCAACGGGAATGACAGCCTATGTACCGTAAACCAGCATATAGAGGGTTGCCTCGGTTGATGTGCAGATTGTGGTGCGATACCCTAGTAGAGCAAATTATAACTCCTCGTTCCACTACTTATGTTTCTCTATCATTTTCCTAAATATCTTCGTGATATTCTTGTTGGCGGCCTCTACAACTCCATTCATTTGAGGCTTGTAGGCTGTGGAATTCTTGTGTCTGATCTTGAAAGTTTCACACATAGCTTTTATCAAGTCGCTGTTGAGATTGGAGCCATTGTCAGTAATGATTGACTTTGGAATCCCGAATCGACAAACAATGCGGTCGCGGACGAAGTCTGCCACGACTTTCTTAGTTACTGCTTTGTAAGATGCTACTTCGACTCACTTGGTAAAATAGTCTATGGCTACCAGGATAAACCTGTGTCCTTTGGAAGCGGCAGGCTCGATTGGTCCAATAACGTCCATTCCCCAGGCGGCGAACGGTCACGATGATCTTGTTGTGTTAAGCTCTCTTGGAGGTACCTTTATCATGTTTGCATGAATCTGACAGCGATGGCATTTCCGGACATACTGGATGTAGTCTATTTACATAGTCATCCAAAAGTAACCAGCCCGGAGTATCTTCTTTACAAAGACAAAACCATTCATATGTGGACTGCAAGTCCCAGCATGAATTTCCTCTAGTAGCTTGGATGCTTCCTTTGCGTCGACGCATCTTAATAGTCCCAAATCAAGAGTCCTCCTATACAGAATTCCTCCGCTGTGAAAGAAGTTGTTGGAAAATCTCCAAAGTGTGCATTTCTTAATTGGATTAGCAAGCTCTGGGTACTCTCCCTTTGCCAAATATTCCTTGATATCATGAAACCAAGGCTTTTTGTCTTCTTCCTCTTCGACATGGGCATAGTAAGCTGGCTGATTATGGATTTTCACCAGAATGGGATCAATGAAATTCTTGTCTGGATGTTGTATCATAGATGATAGGGTAGCCAATGCATCGGCGAACTCATTTTGGATTCTGGGAACATGCTGGAATTTCGTCTTCGTGAACCTCTTTCTCAATTCCTGTACATGATGCAGATATGGGAGTATCTTGGAGTTCTTGGTTGTCCATTCTCCTCGTACCTGATGTATAAGCAAGTCTAAATCTCCAATCACTAGCAGCTCTTAAATGTTCATGTCAATGGCTATTTTGACTCCTAAGATGCAGGTTTTATACTCGGCCATATTTTTGGTGCAGGGGAATTTGAGTTTGGCAGACACCGGATAATGCTGACTGGTTTCTGATACTAGGACCGCTCCTATGCCAACTCCCTTGAAGTTTGCTGCTCCATCGAAGAACATTCTCTAACTGTCATAGGATTCCGCAATGTCTTCTCCTATGAATGATACCTCTTCATCAGGAAAATACGTTTTCAGGGGTTCGTATCCTCCATCCACGGGGTTTTCAGCAAGATGGTCCTCCAGTGCCTGTCCCTTGACCACTTTCTGAGTTACATAAACAATGTCGAACTCACTCAATAGAATTTTCCATTTGGCTATCTTGCCAATGGGCATGGGCATCTAAAATATGTACTTCAAGGGATCCATTCTTGATATGAGATATGTAGTATAGGCATAGAAGTAATGTCTCAGCTTCTGAGCTACCCATGTCAAAGCACAACAGGTGTGTTCCAATAGAGAATACCAGGCCTCGTACGGGGTGAACTTCTTACTGAGATAATAAATGGCTTGTTTCTTCCTCCCTATTTCATCATGCTACCCCATAATGTAGCTGAAAGCTCCATCTAACACATTAAGGTAGAGTAATAAGGGTCTACCTAGCTCGGGCGGGATTAAGACTGGTGGTGTTGACAGGTACTCCTTGATTTTGTCGAAGGCATTTTGGTAGTCATCGGTCCATTTGGTAGCGGCGTCCTTTTTCAATATCTTAAAGATTGGCCCACAGATAACTGTAGACTATGCTATGAATCAACTGATGTAGTTAAGCCTCCCCAAGAAACTCATCACATCCTTCTTGTTCTTTGGCGGTGGTTGTTCTTGAATGGCTTTGACTTTTGATGGATCCGGTTCTATTCCTCGTCGGCATACAATAAACCCAAGCAATTTTCCAGCAGGAACCCCAAATGCACACTTGGCGGGGTTTAGTTTCAGGTTGTACCTCTGTAGTCTATTGAAGAATTTCCTCATATCTTCCATGTGGTCAGTGGCCTTTTTGGATTTGATAATAATATCATCCACATATACCTCTATCTCCTTGTGTATTATATCATAGAAAATGGTAGTCATGGCCCTCATTTAGGTGGCCCCTGCATTCTTCAGGCCGAATGGCATCATCTTATAATAGTACATTCCCCACGACGTAATGAAAACCGTTTTCTCAGCATCTTCCTCATCCATCCAGATCTGTTGATAACCAGCGAAGCAATCTAAGAATGACTATAACTCATGCTTGGCGCAATTGTCGATCAGGATGTGTATATTTGTCAAAGGTAAGTCGTCTTTCGAACTGGCTCGATTGAGATCCCGGTAGTCGACACAGACTCTGACCTTCCCATCCTTCTTTGGTACTGGCACAATGTTGGCTAACTATGTCGGATATTCTACTACCTTGAGAACCTTAGCTTTGATCTGCTTGTTGACTTCTTCCTTGATTTTCAAACTCATATCAAGCTTGAACCTTCTGAGCTTTTGCTTTACCGGTAGGCACATCGGATCGGTTGGCAGTTTGTGAGCCACAATAGACGTACTCAGACCAGTCATGTCATCATACAACCAGGCGAATATTTCCTCATACTCCTTTAGAAATTCTGTGTATTCTTTCTTCTCCGATGGCGATAGGTGAATGCTGATTCACATTTCCTTGACATTTTCTGCATCTCCCAGGTTGACAATTTTGGTCTCATCCAGGTTGGACTTAGGTCTATTCTCAAAGTTCTCAACTTCTTTGATAATCTTGTCAAGTATGTCATCTTCCTCTGAATCAATATCCGTTTGTTACGTTGTCTCATTGCATATCACAGTCATTGGTTCATCAAGACAAGTAATAATAACGTTGTATAGGTAAAGTAATGAGAGAAAATGATAGCAATAAGTATTGATTCATGAGAAAATTCAAAATGCTTTTGATAAATTGAAAATGATCGTTTGTGGAGTTCTGAGGTTCTGGGATGAGTAATGGAGTGTTGTTTGGGGTATGGCAGGTGTTGCATTGGTTCTTTGAGGGAGCAATGTGATGGTGAGGAGCAGGATGATTTTGTTGTTTTGGTATATTTTGAGGATATGTAGGGTTTTGAGTGTTGGGGAAGTTGATATCTGGGGTGTTGAGGGAAAATGACAGGTTTGTTAGATTCCGAACCTGATCGAGCTCTTCCTGGAACTTCAACAATTTCTATTCAAGTTGTGGCACATTCTCGTTTGGAACCCGAATACCCTGGACAATAGTGGCCTCTACCCGTTCAAATGTGTTCTCTTTCCTGATATTGTTTAAATCTTCCATTTTGCCTTTGTTCTTGCCTTTGATAGGACTAAGAGGAGGAGTGTGTGGAGGGCCCCTGGATCTTGTGAAATAAGATGATGATGCATAGTGCACGAACTAACCTTTGGGGAAGGGATTAATAAAACTAAAACAAAAGGTAATCAAGTTAGTAAGGATTATAAAAAAGTATTGCAATATTTAAACACATAGTGCGGAAATGTAAAGCGTGTCCTAATTTGGGAACCTCTTTGTGCCCGAGGTAGGCCTAGCGACAAATAGATTGGAGAACTTCGAATGCCAATAAATGCTTCATTTCATAATATAAAAATAGACAAATCCCAAAATGATACTAAAATAATAATAATAAGTCACTACTGGCACTTGGCCTTATTACATTTGAAAAGCGAGTAAACCTAATCTATTTGGCCTCAAAAGGACCTTCCTCAAGTTGAATGCTCTCGTTGATCAAATCCTCCAGTTCGCATAGGTTCACTAGTAAAAATGCCTTTGCCAGGTGTTCTCCTTCATTTCCCTCAGTGTTCTGGCATTTGGTGACTCTCTTCCTCACTTTTCCTTCCAATTCCAGCAGACTATATTCCAGATATTCCAAATTTTCGCTAGCTTTGGCAGCCCTCTCTTTCCACTCATTGATTTCATCATTCGATGGAAGACTCTTCCATCAGTCTAGCAAGAGTGGGGGCGTGCTAACCATAACGAAATTGGGGACCTCGTGCCTCATTTTTTACAAAACAAAAGGTTTAGACCCTACCCCCACCGGACTCGACTATTGGTACATTTATGATCGGCATATTGACATTTAGTTCTCCAAATTAATGCACAGAACGTGATGATGTCCGTTTGGGTTAAGGGAAACCTAGTGGACTTTTGGACAAGGCTATCTTAAAGGATCATTATGTGGACAACATAACTGACCCAGCTAGGTTTGACCATGATGCATGCGTAATATAAACAGAGTAAGGTTTCTATGGTGTTTTAGACTGGTATCCTTGAGCGGACAACTCAAGGGGGAAGGCACGGAACCTTCAACATCACCGCTGATCGACTAGTTTTATCGCAAATATGCCTTTCCGAATTTAGGGGGTAATGATATAGGAAGAGCGCAACCACTCATCAAGCGTTGCTATAGTATTTGTTTGGCACGAGTGGAGTATGATGTTGAGCATGATTATGCAATAATTAAAAGCATGTTGACATGTATTTTCACGTTAAGAAAGCGATAAATATAGCAGTTTCATAAATTTAAAGCAGTTATAAAGGAAGGAAACAAGAAAAAATATGTCAGTTTTGCTTTTGAAGAAGAAATTAAACGCTTAAAGAAAATAAATAAGTAATTGCACATAGGGTAGAAATTCAAAAAAAAAACAATCTGTAATGGTAAAAGCCTAAAGATCCCCAGCAGAGTCGCCATGCTGTCGCACCCCCTCTTTCCTTTCCGCAGAAATCGGGTTCATGACATTTTGGTATGGGACAACTTTTTCCTTTTGGGAAAGGGGTTTTGCAATTTTGAAGAGTCACCACCTAACAATTTTAAGGTGCATTAGGGCACCTATAAGGTTCATTTCTGACTATGTTTGGATAACCAGAGATAGGGTAAGGGCTTAAAATTATCCTAAGGGGAAGGTGTTAGGCACCCCTCAGGATCCACTAGTGTGGTTCCCGGCTAGACATTTTATTGTGAATTGTACAATTAGCAAGTAGACAAGTAGGGCTCAAATAGTAAGGGGATATGAGTGTTTGAAAACAATTAGTAAAAAGTAAGATTTTTGAGAAAAATTACAATCTAAGCCTAAAAGGGGGAGGGGTCATAAGCTTTATAATAATATGGATCACATCAATGCAATACCCGGTATGACGCTCCTCAAAATAGGGGATATACATGGTATTAGCGCACCCATCATCATATCCATATCTACCCTTTCTCGCCCCGTTGAGGTAATTAAAGCGAGGGTTGGTCTCGACCCTTATTGCATGTTGTTACCCGTCCCTTCCTATCAGTCCCAGAGGAGTTTAGAACTTCTATCCTATTAGTAAAGTTCTAGGCAGACCCTCAGGTTTAAAGGCAAAATACTAAGCAACAAGTAAGAACATATAAGATTGCATTTTAGGGAAAAGACAGAAGCAAATAGAAGGCTCAGGTATACCTCCACAGGTAATGTATATAGACAGCATGACTCATACACAGATAAGGTCTGAATGCAGAATTCTAAGCATGGTATCTAAATGATTACAGCAGAATTAGATCCATCATATGACTTAGAAAAGTAGTCCGAATCAGGCTTGCCTACTGATTATAACATACTGGCAGTTAAAAAAGGACAATTCTATTTTTTTATTTAAGCGGTTACCTAAGGCTTGCCTAGACGTAAGCAAAGTGTAGTAGTTGTTCCTAGTTATTAAGACAGTTTGGAGATTATTTTTACCTAAAACATGTTGTTCTAGTCGAATGCAGAGATTATTACCAACTTATTCAGAAAGCATCACAATGTGAAAATTATTACTTACTACCTTTTCATGAATCGGTAATTAACTAGGCATTTGAACGAAATGCAAACAGGATCCTAAAATATGATATTCTAATATGCAAATGGCAGGGTTGTTGGAAACAGAGTCCCTAAGGCATGATTGCTAAATGTACACAAGAGTTGCAGAATTGTTGAGATACGACTTCATGAGTAACAGCTTTAATACCAATGTTGTTATTGCCCTAGGAGCAGCATTTCTAAGAGATAAACATAAAACATGGATTAATGAATGAGATGCTGAAGCAAGAAACATGGATCCTAAGAATATGATTTCTAATGCACGTATGTATCCTAAGCATGGTTTCTATTGCACAATTAGGAATATAAACCTAATGACATGTTTTCTACCCTTAACAAATTATAGCATGCATATTTACCCTACCCCTTTTCACTAGCCACCCCAATACTTGTTTACAAATTATTATAGGCCATGTGAGGGAATTACATAAGTAGAAATGAAAAATAAGAAACTACACTATAGGAAGCCTGATTAGGACTTCCTCTCTGAGTTATATAATAAACCACCTCAAGTGCCAATATCATTCCATATCCTTTCTCATATTTGGGTGTGTCAGAGTTCCCTAAGGACATCCAAGGATCCCAGACAGTGCTCACACCCTGATTGCATAACCAAGAGTAAGTGCAGTGTGGAAGGGCCAGCTCTTATGTATATAGGTTTAGAGGGAGCTCAAGGATCAAAAGCAATGATCACACAAAACAGGCAGAACCTAGTGGTCTAAGAGTATATGTGAGAGTACTTGATATATATTTAGAGGAGTTGAGTTGGAAAACGTTTTTGAAAATAGTCATGTTTGAAGTGAGTTTGCAAAAAAAACAACAGAACAGATGCTTAAGGAAAAACAGTTTTGAAAAGGGAAGGGGATAGGAGCAACAACAACACATACAGAACAAGTTCAAAGAGCAGTACAACTTCAGAAGTTACAAACAGGGAAGTAGGTGTTGGGGACACAGATGGTCTAAATTAGAAACACATAATCATGGCTGAGAAGAGATGCACATAGACCAACAAATACAAGGGGTGAGTAGGGGCTAATTGGTCTTCAAAACACAAATAACTACTTCAGGGAATCATGCTTGAAATTATAACAATAATAAAACATAGGGACATGGTATGGGAGTAGTCATGCAGGGGGCCTATTATACATAATCAGTCATGAATTAGTATTAATCAAGTACATTAGGAGACATACTAGTTGAGAGACATAAACAGGAACAAGTAAACATGCTGATTACATTTGAACAAGGGAGGGCAGAATTTTAGGCATGCTGAGTAAAGCAGTAAACAAGAAGTGCAATTTAACAGCATGAGCCACTAAATCAGTACAGAAAGAGATAGGGATTGACAAACAAGGAAACACATAGAGTTGAGTTTCAGAATTTGAACAAGGAACATACCAGTTGAAGAAGGAAAGTGCAGAAAAAGTAAAGCAATCAGAGTTCCACAGTCTGGCCTTGGCTTCCAGCCGGCTAGACAAAGCAGTAGCACAAGTAGCAGAGAAAGAAGAGAGAGTTTGAGTGTATATGTGTATGTTCTGAACTAATTGTTCGTGTGTTTAAAGAAGAGAGGGTAGAGTATTTATAGCTTTGAAAAATAGGTAGAAAATAAGGTAACAAGTAAAGGTTTAACACAAATATGAAAGTAATCACAATTAGAATCCCATTAATACAAGTAATCCCCTTTAAACAAGGAATTACAGCCTAACGGATACTAATAGGGATAACTTAAGGAAAGAAAATCAGTTTTAAGAAAGATTGATTTTGTACCATATAAGGGGTAGTAAAAGTATAGAGTATATAATTGAGTCTAAGTACATAATATACTTAATTTGAGAAAAGGATTCAGCAAGAATAAAGCACCACAGTAAATAGGGGAATGGAATCAATCAACTTAAACAAACGAGTAAAATTTAGGGGTTTATAAGAAAACTTTGAAAACAAACCGTAATTTAAGGAAATTAGGATCAATCAAGAGGGAGTTCCAGGAAGAAACAAGTAAAGAAAGTCTTTAAACTCACAATAATAAGTGAAGAAAATCTTTAAGAAAATAGGATTTTAATAGAGCTAAGTTAAAAAGTGGTGAGAACTTAGAATCAGTCAAGATAAACAAAGAAAAGGATCTAACCATAAAGAACTCAATCAAAACAGGTATACATACAAAATAAACAAAGACAGTTCCAGGACCCCGGATAGAACCAAAGATACCTACGGTTTTCAACACGATGAACCAGGTAGAGGAAAACATAACCAAACCGTTTAAACATAGTAAAATCATATGATAATACTGAAAATCAGAGGAGAAGTATTTTTTTAAAAAAAAAAAAAAGAGGTTAAGAAAACCCTAATCGTGAAGACGGAGAGTCACTTTGAAAAATCGGAAAAACCTTTGAGGAAAACAACAAAAGGTTCATAATATTCACAGATCTAAGACAGATCTGAAAGAAAATCAGAAAATCTTTAAAGTTAGGATTTCGGAGAACCTAGAGAAAGTAAGAAACCTTGAAAAATTACCGGTTTAGCCGGAAAAGTCACAGATCTTACTCGAGCGGCCATGGATGGCCGAAAAATGGCATGGGAAATCATAGGAGGCAAGTGAATCGCCTCTGGTTCGCTTGAAGGCCTCAAAACGGCGACACACGTTCAAGAGGGAGCCATAAGGCTGGTAGGTGGTGAGACCACCATAGATTCAGGCAAGGAGATGACCGGCGAAGGTGGGTGACGTTCATCGGAGATGAGAGGAGGGGGGAAGGTTCTAGAGAGAACTAGAGATAAAGAGAGAGAGAGAGAGAGAGAGAGAGAGAGATGAGAGTCGGTTGAGTGAGGAATGAGAGGGTTTGGGGGGTCGTTTGGTTTAATTTAGGAAAGGGGAATGGGGACCGTTGATCTGAATGATCAACGGTCCAGATTGAACGAGGTAGGTGGGGATCCGGGTTAGGGTTGGTTTTCAATTCAAATTGGGCTAGGAAATTGAGGTTTGATTTGGGCTATGATTGAAAGCCAATTTGGCTAAATTTTAAATAGACATTTTTCCCATTTAATTTATAGAAAATAGTAGATAATTTATAAAATATAATTTTAAAATGCTAAAATGATTTAAAACACATAATTAGCAATTTAAAAATACAGGATTCAATTTTGTGCATATAAAACCTAATTAAACCTTAAAAGGGCTAATATTGAAATCATGTGCAATTTAGTTTTAAAAATACTAAATGTAATTATAAAAAATATGTAAAACATATATTAGCCGTATTTTGGCATAAATATAGAAATTAAATATATGAATTATCAAAATAATAATGTTGGAAATAATTATTCGGTTTTTATGGATCAAAAGGGGAAAATAAATCAATTTAAACCTTTTAAAATTATAGAAAAATAATAAAAACCTTGGATATGCTTATGTATGCATATATATGCTATTTTGAAGGTATTTTTCATATTAAAAATATAAAAAAAAATTGGGTATCGACAATTACAGTTCATCGGCTAGCGACCTTTCATAATTTTAGTGTACCTTTGTGGGACCTTCCATGATTCCACTCAAAATCTATTTCCCAATCTCTTACCTTACTTCTTTTAGCGCCTAAGTGCCTTAGGAGGTAAAGGTTCAACAAACTTAAGTTAAGAATAAATTTAGGGATGTGGCTTGTAATGTGGGTGCCAAGAAAAAGGTCTACAGGCTCAAAGGGGCTAACAATGGAGAAATTTTTATTTGTAATGTCATCTATGATCGAGCAAACAACTACCTACGTCATCTCTAGACTAGCAAAACTTAATGATTTCGATTCGATTAACACACATGGCAAGTTCTAGATAACACATGACAGCACAGAATATCACAAATCCTCACACACACATTGTACATGTCTCACTCAAGATGGTTTTGTTCAACTCTCAAGTCAAGCAATCACATATAGCTGAGAATTTTAAGCAATAATTCACTAGGTGACATACAAGTCAAACAACTAAGAATAGGCATCACATAGTAGGCTATTTATTTCACTTAGGCATCACAATTCAAATAAAATATAACAGGAAGACAGATTGTATGCCATAGCAGAATGTGCCAGCACCAAACATATCAACAAGTATCTAAAGCACTCAGTTTTCTTCCTATCCTACTCCTAAAAAGATAAAACCAAAATACACGATTCAAGCTATACCCTTGGAAAAGAATTGGTGCCTAAAGAAAAACCAAGGGAATACTGATACAAATAAAATAAAATCTTTTTGGTATTTTTAATCAGACCTAAATCCCTCAAGAAAGATGTCCAAGAGATCCATCGACAAGAAAAGTCCGAGCTTTTTTTTATTTTTGCCCCCTATTTTTTTGTTTTTTTCCCCAGCAATTGTCTACTACTCTAAACTAAACAACTACTAACCACACGTTATAAGAAAAATTGAGAAAAGACTTTATACAACTATGCTCAGAGAGTAATTCCCTCACCCCACACATTTTTCATGCTTAGTCCATGATACATGGATCACAGTACAAAATATTATAACAAGGATGAGAAATACTCTCTGAGACCTTCTAGGGCTCATCTGGCAACATGATCCTCAATATTAAGGATCGGAATGACCCCGCACTTAAGCTTAAACATGCTCCTCAGGTTCAACTCCGGGTGCTCAGACTTTCCCTACCCTGTAAAATAAAAACAAAACAAAATATAACACTAAAATAATAATAATAATAATAATAATAATAATAATAATAATAATAATAAATAAATAAATAAAATACATGTTGGGTTGCCTCCCAACAAGTACCTTATTTATAGTCGTGGCACGATATGAACGACTTGTTCAAGCTGGACACTTTCATTTCCTTCTCTTTCCATGGAGTTTTGCCTTCTTGCATACTCTAGGATGATCTCCTCTTTCCTCTCTGACCCTTTTCTCTTTTACCTTTACACATTCAGCTCGTAACACCACTTCTTCTAACTCGATTTTCTTTTCCATGCTACTAGGCTCCACATAAGGACCTTCCTCTATCAACTTCGATTCTATCACAGAGATCACGCAAAAATCCTTATAATGCTTAGGAAAGATAAGCGCCTTGTACACATAAAATGTGATTTCTTTATCATTCACTCTCATCTTTAACTTGCCCTCCATAACATCAATAAGTGCCCCTCTAGCGGCCAAGAATAGTTGCCCAAAAATAATTAAGACTTTTTCATTTTCCATGTGGTCAAGAATAATAAAATCGGCGGGAGGATGAACTTATCCACTCGCACCAACACATCTTTAATAATTCCTTTAGGCACTGCTAATGACCGATCTGCTAGCTGTAGAGTTATAGTAGTAGGCCTAGGTGCTCCTAAGTCGAGATCTTTGAACACTGATAGTGGCATCAGATTAATACTTTCCCCTAGATCGCATAGGGCTCTACCAACCTCGTGTTTTCCAATCATCAAGGGAATTGAAAAATAACTAGGATCCTTCAACTTAGACTGGAACTTACTCCGTACTATAACATTGCACTCTCAATAAGTGCAATCGTTTCAAACTTTATCAACCTTCTTTTGTTGGCCACAATGTCTCTCAAGTACTTAGTATATTTAGGAAATTCTTGCAGCACTTCTACTAAAGGTAGATTCACAAGCACCTGGAGCAAGATATCCAAGAACGTTTTGTACTTGGAATCATCTTTCGATTTTTGCAACCTTTGAGGAAAAGGCGGTGGTGGCCTTACCTTTGTCTCCTACGTACGCTCCTCATCTTTATTTTTAGCTTCCGCCTCCAGTTGAGGTATCAATCTTTCAAAACCTTATTTAGGAATATACTTCTTGGGTGGCACATCCTCTAATGCTTTCTCACTTCTTAGATTAATTGCTTGTACCTGTTCAATGAGATTTCCCTCAGTGATTTGGGAGTGCTCCAGTAGGTCAGTTATTTTGTTGTGCAACTAACTGCCCAATCTGTCAAAGAGTAATGATATAGGGAGGATCTAGAGAGAGGTGAGAGAAAGTCCCAAAGTGCATGTTAGACCTATCTTGCTAACGTGCATGCCACCACCACCATGCCTCGCCGAAAACGGAAGGCTCCTCAAGCTTCTCCTTTTACGCATACCAAACTAGAGTCACTAATAGCTCCTACCATTATCAGCCCCAAATCTATGAAGGAAGATCTGGATGCACAAAATCGTCCAATTGATAAAACCCAAAAAAGCGCTAAAGCGAACTAGAATGAGATGACACTGCAATTGAGCACAAGCAGCGATAATGGTGATGAGAAAAGTAGAAAAAGTCATTACTGAAACAAGGGAGTCCCAAGCCCTAATCCATTCCAACTGGCCAGCTAGATTCTGGAAGAGTCGAGCTTAAAACAATCACAAATGGAAGACAAGCAACCTTTGTATAAGGAGGAGTAAGATTCACAGCCTGCTCGGAAATTGAACTTCGAGAGAGTGAACCAACCAAGACCAACAATGGCATAAGCTGTCAAAAATAACAGGATACATAACCAAGGTATAAAACTCAAATTTTACTCACTTGTTCTCAAAGATGGACTTAAAATAGTGCAATTAACTCACCATGAGATAGAATATCAGAAGCAAAAGTGTAATTGTGCGCTTGCTGGTTATGTTATAGGAGGTTATCCAACGTTCAATGAGATGCTTCAATTTGTTTATGGGGTTTGGCATTTCGTCTCAACTCCCAGGGTCTTTTTGCATGATGATGGGTACTTCATATTTCGCTTTCAATCTGAAGAGGACAAAAATATAATTCTACAAAATGGACCCTATACCTTTCGAAATAGGCCAATGATTCTAAAGCAGTGGAAAATGATTTTCAGCTGAAAAAGGAGCCTCTGAGAGTACTGCCAATATGGGTGTGCTTCCCAGGCCTACCACTTCTTTACTGGTCTGAGGAAAATCTAGGAAGGATATCAAGTTCTTTGGGTGAACCTATTTGTACTGACAGTCTAACAGCCAAAGGAGACAGAGTTTCCTATGCTAGAATGTTGATAGAAATGGATATTGCTCAACCACTCCCAGACTATTTGAACATTGAAAGAGCGGATGGCAGTATCTGGGAACAAAAAATTGACTATAAATGGAGGCCCATACTTTGTGAGGATTGCTTACAACTTGGACACTATTGATACCCAATTTTTTTCTATATATTTTAACCATGCATAAATACCTTCAAAATAGCATATACATGCATATATAAGTATGCACAAGGTTTTTATAATTTTTCCCATAAATTTAAGGATTTAAATTGATTTATTTTCTTCCCTTTTATTCATAAAATCCCCAATACTTATTTCCTAAATTATTGTTATGAGGATTTAGCCATTTAATTCCTATATTTATGCCAAAATATGGTTAATATATTTTTTATGCATTTTTGTAATTGCATTTGGTAATTTTAAGCTAAATTGCATATGATTGCAATATTAGCCCATTTAATGTATAATTACATTTTATATGCGTAAAATTGGTCCCTATATTTTTAAAATGATAAATATATATTTTAAATCATTTTGGTACATAAAATTATTTTTCAGAAATTGTTTATTATTTATTATAAATTAAATAGGGAAAATTGGCTATTTAAATTATAGGGGCTAATTGGGTTTCAATTGTAGCCTAAATCGAACCCAATACCCAGCCCAATTTCAGCTAAATTACCCGACCCAGACCCTATACACACTTACCTGACCTAGAACTCGTTAGATCATGGCCGTTGATCTGAA
This sequence comes from Nicotiana tabacum, assembly GCF_000715075.1. Lineage (NCBI taxonomy): Eukaryota > Viridiplantae > Streptophyta > Magnoliopsida > Solanales > Solanaceae > Nicotiana > Nicotiana tabacum. The sequence continues at coordinate 227,009,058 of NC_134101.1, forward strand.
AGATCAACGGCCCGTATTATTTCTTTCTTTTTTTAATCCTAAACGACCCCTAACCCTAATCATTCTCTACACACCACCACCCTCAAATCCTCTCATCTCTTCTCTTCTCTCAAACTAACCCTAGCCTCCTTTCAACCGCCTCTCTTCTCCGGTATTCTCCGGTGACCACCCTTCGACCCCTAAGCCTCCAATGGCTCCTCCATTGCTATGCTCATCTTCTCTGAGGCCTTCAGGGGCCCTGAGTCACGCCGACTTATATCTAGGATTTACTGTTTTGGCTGTTCATGGCTACTTCGGTGTGATTCCGAGCAAAATCACACTGTATTTGTTACGATCTTTGAGTTTCCAAACAGGTTCTTCCATCTCTACTTGGGTTTCTTCTGAAACCCTAATTTTGTTTACATCTCCTAGATCTGTGCTATTTTTAAATGATTCAAGTCTGTTCCTTTTATGTTTTACACTGTTCTTGAACCTCTTTTGCAAAAATCGTCGATTTTAAGTTGTTTTCACTTTCTTCTAAAGTTAGGGTTTTTGGAACTTCTTCTACACTTTGTTTAAACCGATTTTTTTATGTTTAAACTTCTATCCTTTGCATATCTCGACTGATTCTATGTTCTTACTGCTTTTTCAACTCGCCTATGTTAAAATCCCTACTTTTTCTAAATCTTCTTTGTTTGGTTCTGTGTGTTAGCATGACTACTCGATTCTTGTTATCTGTGGTTACCTTGCTTCGAATATGTTCTTATTGAGTTCCTAGCCTAACTTATACCACCTCTATGTGATTATGTTCATCTTGAATGTTCAAGACTTGCCTCTTTCTATCGATATTGTTGACCCTGCTTGTTTGCTACATCTAGTTATTCTTACTCTATTTATATGTTGAGTATGGAATAATAACTTCCTCTTGATTGATTCTGATTTCCTTATTTTATGGTTTGATTGAAAGATCTTCTTTTAAACCATAAATTTCTACCTCGTCTGTTTAAATTAACTGATTCTCCTACCTTATTTGCTATGGTACTTTATTCTTACTGAACTATTTCCTTAATAAGAGCCTTCTGAACTTGGCCCTAATTGTCTACCCTATACTTACTAAATTTGAATCTTTTTTTTGTTAGTTATATACTAATCTCTTTCCTTATTTATCACTTGTTCTTACAGTTTGAGTTAATTCCCTTGACTTAAGGGGAGTCCTTGCCTTGATTTCCTGACTGACTGATTCTGAGTTCCTTAATTACTAATGGACTTTAATTTTTTACCTTATTTGCTACCTGCTTTCGAGCTATAAATACCTCAGTCTTTTATTAACACAGCACACGAACACTCTTGATTCAAAAACTATCTCTCACACTTAAACATTTTCTGCTCTCTTTTGGGCTACTTGCTATTGCTCTAAGTTAGCCGGCTGCAAGCCAAGGCTAACCATTGTGTCCTATTGTTCTTTCACTTTGTTTACTGTCCTCTTTACTAGTATGTTTAAATTTCAATTCAAAGTTCCAACAACAATATGATTTTGTTATTGCTTCAGTTCATCCTGTTTCTAGTTTGCTTCTATTTGTGGTTTTGTTGTGAAACTTGTAATTGATGTTTACATTGTTATGTACTCCACTTCCTTTACATCAGCATGTTACCACTCTGTGTTGTTTTTGAACATGTCTGTACCAATTATCTCTATGTGTTTACCACCATATGTTCCATGTATTCCCAAACTCCTTGACCCATGTTTGTGACTACTGAACCTGCCTTGGTGTTGTGACTCCTGGTTGTGTATGAACCTGTCCTAAGGTGTTGTGTTTGGACTTCTGTTCATTTATTCAATCTCTTTTCAAACAGTCTAAATTACTTTCAAATAGGCCTTCTTTTATACAGTTTTTCAATAAAATCACTTTCACTCTACTCTTAGTCAATAAGTTCTACCCCCTCCAATATGTGTACTACCTTGGGATCCTCTTGAGAACCCTCTGAACTCTGGCATACTGACGCTAGCCTTTCCACACTGCACTTTTTCAATCTTTGGTTACTAAGTCTAGGTGTAAGCACTGCCCGAGATCCTTGAGATCCTTAGGGAACTCTGATGTACCTAGACTCTGATATTGTCTATAGAATTGAGGCATTTGAGGCCATTGGAGGCTTTGGACATCTGGGCCTAATCGAAGGCTCCCTATAGAATAGCTTCTTATTTTCTTATTTACTTATGTAATTCATTCATTGGTCTGTAATAACCTGTAAACAAATACTGGGATATTTAGTGAAAGGGATGGGGTAGATACATGTTTTATGGGGTAATACGGGTAGAAATCATGTTCGTAGGAGTTTACATTTAATCGGATTGCTTTATGAAGTAGAAATCATGCTTATACGGCTTTACATTTTGTCATCTCACCATGCTAGAAACCATGCCTATAGGTTCCAAATAATTATGCCTACAATATCTTAAAATCGGCTTAACTAATAGATGTCATGCCTATAAGACCTAGACCAGGTTCTGTTATGGCAAGTGTTTATGTATGTTTTCATGTCTGCATGTCTTAAAATTAGATTAACGAAGTTAGATATCATGCCTATAGGTAACCCTATTCGAAATTTTGCCTGTCAATCTAAACTAGTCTAAATAATTCAACATGGCCCACGCCTAGTTCACTTTTGAACTGGTTTAATTAAGTAACTCTTCCTGAAACAAGTTCTTTAAAACTGTCTTAATCTACCAATAGACAACATGCCCATAGGATTTTCAAAAGTCTGTTTTAAAATTTGCCTTGTCTTAATATACAATGCAGTCATTAGTATTCCGCGTATAGGCAAACTTGTAGAACATTTTCAAAACTGTATTTTCTAAAAACTGTTTCTGTGACTTAATGTCTTTCTGATCTTAACAGGCTTTTTAAAGACTAATAGGCAATTGTTAGGGTCCTTACTTCTGGGTCTAAAAATAAAATGCTTGTCTTCCGCATATTCACCTAGACATCCTATCTAATAAAAGCCCTTAATTATACTTGAGTCGTGTTGTTTATGTGCCTTGTTTGAGGAGGAAACTTTGAGCCTCTAACTGCTCCCTTTTATGTGCTGGAAGTCCTATGTGTTTTGCTTGTCGCCTTAGAATTTTCACCTTTAAAGCCTTAGGGGTCCGTCTAAAACCACCTATAGATAGAGGTTCTAACTCCCTCCAGGACCATTAAGAAGGGACGAGTAGCAGCATGCAATAGAAATCACTGACCAAACATTTACTTTGCATGACCACTAAGGGGATGGGAAGGGTAGATATGGGATATGATGACTACGCGCTAATGTCATGTGTAGCCCCTCATTGAGGAGTGTTTACCGGACATTGTGTGGGGTGATCCTATAGGCTAACCAACCTAGGACTCCTCCTTTACCAAAAATCCCTTTTTATTTAAACCTTTGTTTTACAACTTGTCCAAATCTTTATCTTATTACTTGACTTATCCAACGTGTTTTACTTGCAACCTATTTGATTTGATTGTTTACTTGTAATGGACTAATTTGGGAATATAAGTTCGGCCGGGACCCACAGTTGTGGAGCAAGAGGGGTGCCTAACACCTTCCCTTCGAGGTTACTTCGAACCCTTACCCTAATCTTTGGTAATGCAGACCAACCCAAGAGTTAATCACTCTAGGTACCCTAACGCACCATAATTCGTTAGGTGGCGACTCTTCAAACACCCAATTCCCAAAAGGAAATGAGTTATCACACCCCATGGAATGTCAAAACCCGGACCTCTCTCCGCGAAGAAGGAAAAAAGGGGGCGCGATAGCATGGCGACTCTACTGGGGATATCTTTTAGGCTCTTACCATAACGAACTTATCTTTTACAAATTAGTCCAAGCATGTTTTATCCTGTACCCTTCTCCCTTATTTGAATTTAACTGTCTATTTTTCAAGCACTTATGATTTTTTTATTGCCCTGAAACTGACTTGTCTCTTTGTTTTCCTTTTCCTGTAACTGTCTTCAATTATTTAAATTTTGTATTTATTTTTCCTACGTGAAAATACTTGACTACATGTTATTAATTGCTGCCTAAATCATGCTCCACATCATATTCCACTTGTGCGTCTCAAATCCTATAGCAACGCTTTAATGAGTGGTTGCGCTCTTCCTATTTACTACCCTTAAATTCGAAAAGGCTTATTTGCGGTAAAACCAGTCGATCAGCGGTGCAGTCGACGGTTTCGTGGCTTCCCCCTCAAGTTGTCCACTTAAGGGTATCAGTCTAAAACCCTATAGAAACTTTACTCAGTTTAAATTGTGCATGCATCATGGTCAAACCTATTCAGATCAGATAGGTTGTCCACATAATGATCCTTTAAGATAAGCCTTCTCCAAAGTCCATCGGGTTTTTCATAATCCTAACGGACACAACCACGTTCTGTGCATTAATTTGGAGAACTAAATGTCGATACATTGATCATGAATGTATAAATAGTCGAGTCCGGTAGGGGTAAGGTCTAACTCTTTTGTTTTGCAGAAAATGAGGCACAAGGTCCCCAGATTCGGTATGGTTAACAACACCCCACCATTGCTGCTAGATTGGTGGGAGGACTTTCCCTCAAATGACAAGAAGCATGTGAAAAAGTAACTGGGTAATTTGCCTTCCTTGCTATATTGAGCCAAACAACAAATTGATCGAGGTTGCCACTTTATTTTGGGATAGTGAAAGAGCTATGTTCCATTTTGGTGACATAGAGATGACACCGCTTCTATAGGAAATAGGAGGACTTACGGGATTGACTTGGGATAGTCCTGGGCTTTTGGTACTAGAAAACCGTACGGGTAGGGGATTTTTGAAGATGATGGGGCTGAAAAAGAATGTCAACCTAGTGTGCTTGAAGGATTCATACATACCTTTTGAATATCTATACGAGAGGTATGGCCGTAGCAAGTCTTTCCGCACTTACCATGATGAGATCTCCCTCACTTCTCTGGATCACATCCACCATAGAGTGTTTGTATTCATTGTGTGCTTTCTAGGCCTGATAGTGTTCCCTATGAAAAAGGGAAGAATCCATACTAGGTTGGCCACGGTCGCCAAAACTCTAATGGAAGGGATTAGTGGACAGACATATACCATAGTCCCCATGATCATAGCCGACATCTACAGGGCCTGGAGTGTTGTCAAAGAAGGGTAAAGCATTTTGAAGGTTGTAATTTGTTACTACAGTTATGGTTGCTGGAGCATCTCCAAAAAGGTGACTATCGTCAAGAATTTCCGCGAAGGGCTTGGAACGACCACATTGCCTTCCATCACCCTAAGCAAATGACTTACATTCCAAACAGATTTGCTCAGCCAGAAAATGCCAGAGAATGGGTAGAATTCTTCGACAATCTGACTGAGGAACAAGTGTAGTGGATGGTTGAATATTTCCCAACAGACGAGTTTATTAACAGGTCCAGGGATGCTCCGCACTTGGTGCTGATCGGGTTGAGAGTGATATACCCATATGTCCCTATGCGAGTTATAAGGCAAGTAGGCAGAAAACAGGTTGTATCAAGGGTTGTCAAAATGAGTCATTTCAAGGCAAACTTCCAAGATGACGACGTCCCTTACAAGTGCCAAGCTCAGAACATATGGCATTACAAAATCATTGTAGAGAAAAGCATTGTTGAGCCAGACAGGTATCATGCAGGGTGTGAACCTCTCTACCCAGCATGGTTGGAGGACAATCTGAAAGGAATGGTGACACCAGGGACTAGTCAAGGGAATAGAATCATAGACGAGGAGGCTGAAGCACAAGTCAAATACAACAGGCTGCGCAAGAGGGTCCACGACTCTGAGAATGAGCACCAAGAAATACATGAGAGGAATGTGAGGTTGATCGAGGAGTGGAAAGAGATGGCAATCACTTCCAACAGGAAACTGGAATATCTGGAGCGAGGAATAGTGGAGCTGCAGGGCAAAGTCATAAAGAGGATTGAAAATTGCCAGAACGTTGAAGGAGCTGAGGGAGGACTTCTGGCCAGAGCCTACTTGCTGCTAGGACTGCGCAAGCTGGGAGATCTGTATGATGGAGTTCGAAAGATCGAATCTAGGAAAGGTCCTTCTGGGACCAAGTAGATTAGATTTACTTGCTTTTCCTAAAAATGTAATAAGGCCAAGTGCTAGTGGTGACTTATTATTATATTAGTGTCATTTTGGGATTCGTCTATTTTTTATATTATGAAATGAAACATTTATTGGCATTAAAAGTTCTCCTTTATTTGTCGCTAGGCCTACCTCAGGCACAAACGAGGTTCCCAAAATAGGATACGAATTTATATTTCCGCAATATGTGTTTAAATACTGCAAATATTTCAGAATCCTCACTAACTTGTTACCTTTTGTTTTTGCTTATTTTTATTATTATTCCCATCCCCTTAGGTTGGTTCACTCATACTGGCCTCATCAGCGTATCATACCAGATCCAGAGGCCCTCCACCTCCTCCTCCTCCAAGCAATACAAAAGGAAAAGGAAAGACAAAGATGGACGACTTAAGTGGAATCCGAAAGGAAAATGTTGAGAACGTAGAGACTTCCGATGGCCGTAGTACTCTGGGCCCGAATGACCTGGTTTTGAGGTTGGAATAAAAGATACTAGAACTGCAAGGAGAAGTTGAGCAGGTCCGCAACTTGGCAAATGTGTCACTCACCCTCAAGGTCCCCGATGTCCACCAACAAAATGCAAAGAAATCAACTCCTCCTCAGAACACACAAAACCAACAGCCACAAAATCCTCCCGCACCAAATCAATACGTGAATCCACCCCCAATACCAACTCCACCACAACATCATCATCAACCAATTCAGTACCCACCAACCACCACTTACCATACTCCCCAAAATACACCAACACTCATTCCCGATCCGCAAAACTCCACCAATGACCATCACTATACCCAAGTTCCTGGCACCCATCAAAGCAACCCTATATATGTGGAAACTATACCCCATTCAACCCAACCAATCTCCTATGCACTGGAGCCCTCCGAGAAGGACCTGCTCATTAAAAACATGGTTGAAGAACTCAAGAAGTTGACAAGCCGAGTTCAAGGTGTTGAAGGCGTCAGAGGAATAGAGGATTTAAACTATGAAGATCTGTGCATACTGCCGGATGTCGAACTGCCAGAGGGGTACAAACCTCCCAAGTTTGAGATGTTTGATAGTAAGGTGATCCTAGGGTTCATCTAAGGACTTATTGTGACAAGCTTGTCAGGGTCAGGAAAGATGAAAAGATCCAGAATGAAGCTCTTTATGATGAGCCTTACTGGGGACGCTATGTCTTGGTATATCAACCAGAATCCCAAGAAATGGGCTAATTGGGTAAGCATGGCGTCAGCATTCATGGACCGATTCAGGTTTAACACGGAGAATGCACCGGATGTCTTCTACATTCAAATTCTCAAGAAAAACCCTACTGAGACTTTTCACGAGTATGCTACTCGTTGGAGGTCGGAAGCAGCAAGGTCATGCCCTCTCTAGACAAAGAATAGATGAATAAGTTCTTCGTCAGGGCACATGATCCACAATATTATGAGAGGTTGATGGTTATAAAAAATCACAAGTTCTCCAACATCATCAAACTCGGGGAAAGGATCAAGGAAGAAATCAAGAGCGGGATGGTAATTAATTTTGAGGCACTGTAGGCCACAGATAAGGCACTACAATCAGGTGGCATATCAAAGAAGAGAGATGTTAGAGCAGTAATGGTGGCCCAGGGCCCAAAATCTCCACTCACATATCAAACACCTCCTCCCACATTTCAAACACCTCCCATATATTAAACACCTCCACCTACATATCAAACACCTCTACCCACATATCAAACACCTTTGCCTACATATCAACCTTCATCTCCCATATATTCCCAACCAGCCACTGTCCATCACACCTATAATTCCCAACCACCAGCTTGCCAAAATTATCCAAAACCAAGACCTAAATTCGACCGCAAGCTGCCCAGACAATACACCGCCATTACTGAGCCCATCGACCAACTATATGAAAGGTTGGAAGTCGCAGGCTGTGTAACTCATGTTCCCGTTGTGGCATTAGAAAATCCATCCCAATGGGTCAATCCGAACAAAACCTGTGCGTACCATTCTGGTATGAAAGGGCACACCACTGCCGGATGCCAAACATTGAAGGATAAGATCCAGAAACTCATTGACAACAAGGTCATACAAGCAAAGGAAGCCGCGCCCAATGTCCGCAACAATCCCCTCACTGATCACAAAGGTGATGGTGTACACATGATAGAGACAAATGAAGAATCGGACCCTGAGGGGTTAATCGGGCTTATTCGAAAAGGCGATGACTTTAAGGTTGCAGTCACACTTACTCATGTTGTGGTTCAGACTCAGGTATCAATCGATGTTGAGGTGACTACATCAGTTCCATTAGAAGTAGAAGTGGCTCTGCCCGCAGCCACCTCTGCTCCATTTGAAGTAGAAGTGGTCACACCTTTTACTCTGATGGTATCAACCACACCCCCATTCAACTTAAAAGTAATACCCTAGGATTATGTTGCCGAGGCTCGGCAAAAGGGAAAGACTAAGATAGAGGAATCTGACGCTGCACAAGGGATGACTAGAACTGGAAGAGTCTATACACCTGAACACCTGGGAGGTTCAAGTAAGGATGCCACTACTAGGCAGCCTATAATTGAGACCGGGCCAGATAACCTGTGGAGGAAAGTATAGGCAAAGGAATACTCTATTGTTGACCATCTGAACAAAGTCCCTACGTAGATATCTATCCTTTCACTATTACAGACTTCAGAGGCACACAAGAATCCTTTGATGAAAGTACTGAGCGAGGCTTATGTACCCAATAACATCACTGGTGGAGAAATGGCCAACATGGTTGGGCAAGTGCTGGAAAGCCATAAGATTATCTTCCACGAAGATGAGCTGCCGCCCGAAGGTCTGAATCACAATCGAGCATTTCATATTATGGTACAATTTGAAGACAAGTTCATTGTCGGGGTCTTGGTTGATGGAGGTTCGAGCTTAAATATTTGTCCATTGGACACCCTGAAAAGTTTGGACAAAGGTTTCCATGAAATACGGACAAGAAGCATGAATGTGAAGGCTTTTGATGGGTCCTAGAGGGCCACAATCGGGGATATCAACCTTTGCTTGCAAATGGGGCCCACTTGGTTCGACGTTGAATTCCAAGTGCTTGACATACCAGCCTCATATAATCTTTTGTTGGGCCGCCCATGGATACATGCTGCTGGAGTCGTGCCTTTCACACTACATCAGGCCATGAAATTTGAATGGAACTGCCAGGAGGTAATCATTCACAGAGATGGAAGTAACCCCATCTACACTATTCAAAACATCCCGGCCATTGGACATAGAAGAAGGCTAAGAGGGGAAACCTAATATCACATCGAATGGGTCAATGCCATTGAGAATGATAAGTGGTGGAGTAACAAAATAGAAAACATACTAGCATGGTCTGGATACGAACCCGGCAAAGGGTTGAGAAAGAACCTCCAAGGTATCACCAAACCAATACGGCTGAAAAATCACGGTACCATATTTGGGCTCAGATACCAGTATACATGACAAGAGTACAATGATTGGTCGCCTTCATAGCGAGGGTCGTACTACCCTCTTTAGCAGCCAGTGCCATGTTTGGAACAAGCTTTTCACTAGGCTAACATAATATGGGGAACTGCAGAAGAAGAAGCACTAGCTGGGTTGAAGAATTTGTTCTTGGAAGATGAGGACATGGACTACGGTGCCATAATTGAGGAGGAAAAGAAAGAAGGCCTCACCATTCAGACTGTGGCTAAGGTAGCTGTTCTCAGAAACTGGACCGCCATACCATCCCGAGCCCGTCGAGTCCCTGGTATTATTATTACTTTCCCTAATGAAGCATTGACTGTGACATGTAATGAGGAAACACAACATGAGAATAGTGACTCAGAGGAAGAAGATGAGATACTCGAGGAAATTGTTAGGGAGGTTGAAAATTTTGAGAATAAGCCTAGGTCCAACCTGGATGAAACAGAAGCAGTAAATTTGGGAGATGCCGAGACCGTCAAGGAGACCCGCATCAACATTCACTTATCGCCAACAAAAAAGGAAGAGTACATTCGATTCCTAAAAGAACATGAGGACATTTTCGCATGGTCATATGATGACATGACTGGTTTGAGCACATCTATAGTGGCTCACAAGTTGCCTACTAATCCCATGTGTCCACCAATCATGCAGAAACTCAGAAAATTCAAACCAGACATGAGTTTGAAAATCAAGAAGGAAGTTACCAAACATATCAAAGACGAAGTTCTCAGGGTGGTTGAGTACCCAACCTAGTTAGCTAATATTGTGCCAGTTCCGAAGAAAGACGGGAAGGTCAGGGTATGTATTGATTATCAGGATTTAAATAGAGCAAGTCCCAAGGACGATTTTCCACTGCCAAATATACATATCCTGATCGATAATTATGCCAAGCATGAACTCCAATACTATATAGATTGCTTCGTGGGTTATCACTAGATCTGGATAGATGAAGAAGATGTAGAGAAGACATCTTTTATTACACCATGGGGTGTATATTGTTATAAGATGATGCCATTCGGTTTGAAGAATAATGGGGCCACTTAAATGAGAGCCATGACAACCATCTTCCATGATATGATACACAAATAAATAGAGGTGTATGTTGACGATGTCATTATCAAATCCAAGAGGGCCACAGATCACATAGCAAACTTGAGGAAGTTCTTCAACGGGCTAAGGAGTTACAATTTGAAACTGAATCCCGCAAAGTGTGAATTCGGGGTTCCCGCAGGAAAATTATTGGGATTCATCGTCAGTCGTCGAGGGATCAAGCTGGATCCGACTAAAGTCAAAGCTATTCAGGAGTTACCACCACCTAAGAGCAAAAAGGATGTGATGAGCTTCCTAGGATGTCTCAACTATATCAGTCGCTTCATAGCACAGTCCACAGTCATATGTGAACTCATCTTCAAGATGCTAAGAAAGGATGCCAAAACGAGTTGGACCGAGGATTGTCAGAAAGCTTTTGACAAGATCAAGGAGTACATGTCCACACCACCAGTTCTGGTCCTGCCAAAACTAGGACGACCTTTGCAACTTTATCTATCCGTATTAGATGGATCCTTCAGATGTGTTTTGGGACAACATGATGAGACAGGAAGAAAGGAGCAGGACATATATTACTTGAGCAAGAAATTCACACCCTACGAAGCACAGTATTCTCTGCTTGAACGCACTTACTATGCTTTAACCTGTACAACCCAGAAATTGAGGCATTACTTCTGTGCCTACACTACATACCTTATATCCAAGATGGATCCTCTGAAGTACATATTTCAAAAACCCATGCCTACTGGGAAGTTGGCTAAATGGCAGATACTACCAAGTGAGTTCGATATCGTCTATGTAACTCAAAGGCAATCAAGGGACAAGCATTAGCAGATCACCTTGTTGAAAATCCGGTGGGAGGAGAATACGAACCCTTGAAAACGTATTTTCCTGATGAAGAAGTATCATTCATAGGAGCAGACATTACTGAAGCATATGATAGTTGGAGGATGTTCTTTGATGGAACCGCAAATTTCAAATGAATGGGTATTGGAGCAGTCTTGGTATCAGAAATGGGTCAGCATTATCCGGTATCTGTTAAACTCAGATTTCCCTGCACTAACAACATGGCAGAATATGAAGCCTGCATACTAGGGCTCAATATGGCAGTCGACATGAACATTCAGGAGCTGTTGGTAATCGGTGAACCAAATTTGCTTGTGCACTAGGTAAAAGGAGAGTGGGCCACTAAGAATTTCAAGATATTGTCGTATCTGCACCATGTCCAGGAGTTGAGAAAGAGGTTTACAAAGATAGAATTCTGACATGTGCCCAAAATTCAAAATGAGTTTGCCGACTTATTGGCCACTTTGTCGTCCATGATACAACATCCAGATAAGAACTACATTGATCCCATTCCGGGAGGATCCACAATCAACCATCTTACTGTGCTTATGTTGAGGAGGAAGTAGATGGAAAGCCTTGGTTCCATGACATCAAAGAATACTTATCAAAAGGAGAATACCTGGAGCATACAGATCACACTCATAAACGCACGCTCCAGAGATTGTCAAATCACTTCTTCCACAGTGGAGGAAACTTGTACAGAAGAACTCCTAATTTGGGGTTACTAAGGTATGTCGACGTGAAGGAAGTTTCTAAGTTACTTGAAGAGATACATGTCGGGACCTGTGGTCCACACATGAATGGTTTCATCTTGGCTAAGACGATACTCAGAGCCGGTTATTTTTTGAATGACCATGGAGATGGATTGCATTCAGTATGTCCGCAAATGCTTTCAATGTCAAGTGCATGCCTATATGATAAAAGTGCCACCAAATGAGCTCAATGCAACAAGCTCACCTTAGTTATTCGACGCCTGGGGAATAGATGTTATTGGTCCGATTGAGCCCACTGCTTCAAACGGACATAGGTTTGTTCTGGTAGTCATTGATTACTTCACAAAATGGGTAGAAGTTGCATCTTACAAAGATGTAACCAAGAAAGTCATTGCAAATTTTGTCAAGTATCGAATTGTCTGCCGATTTAGAGTTCCCGAGTCCATTATTACTGATAATGCCGCCAATCTCAATAGCGATCTGATGAAGGCTATGTGTGAAACTTTCAAAATCAAGCATAAGAATTCCACAGCCTACAGACCTCAGATGAATGGAGCCGTAGAAGCCGCCAACAAAAACATCAAGAAGATACTAAGGAAAATGGTAGAGAACCATAAACAGTGGCATGAGAAGTTACCCTTTGCTTTATTAGGGTACCGCACTACGGTTCACACATCAACTGGGGCAACTCCCTACATGTTGGTTTATGGCACCGAGGCAGTTATCCCAGTCGATATGGAGATTCCTTCTTTAAGAATCATACAGGAAGCCGAACTTAGCGATGCAGAGTGGATAAAGAGTCACTATGAACAGTTGGTCCTTATCGATGGAAAGAGGATGAATGCAGTATGTCACGGCCAACTTTATCAGAACAGAATGTCCAAAGCTTTCAACAAAAGGGTCAAACCAAGACAGTTCGCACTAGGGCAACTGGTATTGAAGAAGATCTTCCCACATCAAGATGAAGCCAAAGGAAAATTCTCTCCTAACTGGAAAGGTCCATACATGGTCCATAGGGTGCTAATAGGAGGAGCACTCATACTTGCAAAAATGGACGGAGAAGCTGGCCAAAACCGCTCGACTCAAACGCAATCAAGAGATCCATGCTTAGATTATGTACATTTCCTCACTTGATGTAATTGAACTACGCTTGACCTGATTACCGTTTAAGAGTGGATACATAGGCAGCCTTATGGGTTCGGTCATATCATAATAAAGTTTTCATGTCCTCAAGAGCAGAAACTGGGGTTGAATTTTGAGGAGCAAGTCCAACCAGAGCCATCGCATGCCAGGAAGATAGTAATCAGTTATGAACTGGGGCAGAATTTTGAGAAGGATTCAGTAGGGTCTATCATCCGCAAATGGTCAAAGATCATCTATCAAACTGGGGCAGAATTTTGAGGAGGACCCTCAAAATTCCAATATAAGAGAGTTGCAATGCCTTCGAGATGTGTTACAGTCACTGGTTCATTAAAAATTACTTTATATATTAATACGTTTCTAAAACAACTCTATTTTTTCAAATATTGCATATTATCGAAAACTCTACTACCATAATAGTCAGGTGTCACCCGGGGAAACTCAAAGGGCTTTCAGAACGGAGTAGGGCAAGGCCGGCAGATGAAGCAAGAACCAACCTCTCCTCACAGAACTTAAAATTTTTGTTTAAACGTAGGCACATTTGACATAACGATAGAACTCGCAAAACATGTATACACAAAGATGATTCACTATCAATCAGGCCATCAGACATCGAAAACATCTCCACCTAAGACATACACTACTCTTATTTGCTACTCGCTCTTTGAATGGGACTAATCCATGTCCCCCTATTTGTATAGGACTAATCCCTATCCCTCATACCTTCATGAGGCTAATATATGCGTCCCTACTTGCATGAGTCTAACCCCTGACTCCATGTTTGCATGAGGCTAATCCATGCCTCCATACTTGCATGAGGCTAATCCCTGACTCCATAAGGCTAATCCTTGCATCCATATTTGCATGAGGCTAATCCTTGCCTCCATACTTGTATGAGGATAATCCATGCCTCCCTACTTGCATGAGTCTGACTCCCTACGTGCATGAGGCTAATCCCTGCCTCCCCATTTGCATGAGGCTAATCCCTGCCTCCATACTTGTATGAGGCTAATCCTTGCCTCTTTACTTGCATGAGTCTAATCCTTGACTCCCTATTTGCATGAGGCTAATACTTGCCTACCTACTTGCATGAGTCTAATCCCGGACTCCACATTTGTATGAGGCTAGTCCTTGGCTTCATACCTACATGAGGCTAAAACCTGCCTCTGCATGAGTCTAATCCTTGACTCTCTACGTGCATAAGGCTAATCCCTGCCTCCCTATTTGCATGAGGCTAATCCTTGCCTCTTTATTTGCATAAGTCTAATCCCTGACTCCATGTTTGCATGAGTCTAATCCCTGACTCCTTATTTGCATGAGGCTAATCCTTGCCTCCCCATACTTGCATGAGGCTAATCCTTGCCTCCCTATTTGCATGAGTCTAATCCTTGAATCCCTATTTGCATGAGTCTAATCCTTGGCTCCCTATTTGCATGAGGCTAATCCTTGCCTCCCTACTTGCATGAGTTTAATCCCTAACTCCATATTTACATGAGGCTAATCATTGCCTCCATACTTGCATAGGGCTAATCCTTGCCTCCCCACTTGCATGAGTCTAATCCTTGACTACACACCTGCATGAGTCTAATCCTTGACTCCATGAGGTTAATCCTTGCATCCACACTTTCATGAGGCTAATTCTTGCCTCCACATACGCATGGGACTAAGCATTATCCCTTTTGCACAAATATTGCTCTATTTTACTATCTATCTGCTTTCCTATCGGGCTAAGCTCTGCCCTCCATTTTACTAAACCTTGCCTCTTAACATCATATTATTGCATATCATGGGCTGAAATATCTCCAATCTATCCGAAGGCGTCATAGTCTAAAGGCACCATCCTTATAGCCGGAAGACACCATGCTATGGCCTGAGGATCTCTCGAACTTGCATATTATTATTCAAAGGCTTCATGGTTCGGAGGCACCATTTTCATGGCCCGAGAACACCATTTCATGGCATGTAAATCCCTCATTAAAAAATTCATGGCCAGGACATCATGGTCCAAGGACGACATTTTTAACCGTCCAAAGACAACCTTCATGGTCCAAAGGGAATCTGTATCATATTTATATTTTCGCAAATACGTTTGTAGCATCTTTTATCTACAGGTAACCAGTAAGAAACCGCTATCCTAGCAGGAGCAATCTCGCTCTGATTCCCTCAACTGTCCCGATATTTAACCGCTCATCGCAACCGCTTGCGCATCTTATGTCCGTTTTTGCAATAATTGCATCGGCATACTTCGCGGATGGATCCAGAACTACACATGGCCTGATTTCTATAAATCCAAGGATATGTAGGCAACTTGAAAAATGGAGTCCGGCCTTCATCTTTCAAAATATCCCATCTGGTCAAAATTGGCCATCATTTCTTTACCCAAAAACTATTCCATTCTTCCCGGGTAAAGAGGGGCAGCTGTTGATACCCAATTTTTTCTTATATATTTTAAACATGCATAAATACCTTCAAAATAGCATATACATGCATATATAAGCATGCACAAGGCTTTTATAATTTTTCCCATAATTTTAACGATTTAAATTGATTTATTTCCTTCTCTTTTATTCATAAAATCCCCAATAATTATATCCTAAATTATTGTTATGAGGATTTAGTCATTGTATTCCGATATTTATGCCAAAATATGGTTAATATATTTTTCATGCATTTTTATAATTGCATTTCGTATTTTTTAAGATAAATTACATATAATGGCAATATTAGCCCATTTAATGTATAATTACGTTTTGTACGCGTAAAATTGGTCCTTATATTTTTAAAATGATAAATATATATTTTAAATTATTTTGGTACATAAAATTATTTTTCAAAATTGTTTATTATTTATCATAAATTAATATAGGGAAAGGAAATTAATATAGGAAAAATTGTCTATTTAAACCATAGCCAGATTTGGCTTCCAATTGTAGCCTAAATCGAACCCAATACCTAGCCCAATTTTAAGCTAAATTACCCGGCCCAGACCCTATACACACTTACCCGACCCAGAACCCGTTAGATCATGGTCGTTGATCTAAAAGATCAACGGCCCGTATTGTTTCTTTCCTTTTTTAATCCTAAACGACCCATAACCCTAATCATTCTCTACACACTGCCGCCCTCAAATCCTCTCATCTCCTCTTTTCTCTCAACCTAACCCTAGCCTCCTTTCAATCGCATCCCTTCTCCGGTCTTCTCCGGTGACCACCCTTCGACCCCTAAGCCTCTAATAGCTCCTCCATTGCCATGCTCATCTTCTCTGACGCCTTTAAGGGCCTTGGGCCACGCCGACTAGGTTTTGCTGTTTTGGCTGTTCATGGCTACTCCGGTGTGATTTCGAGCAAAATCATACCATATTTGTTACGATCTTTGAGTTTCTAAACAGGTTCTTCCATCTCTACTTGGGTTTCTTCTGAAACCCTAATTTTGTTTACATCTCCTAGATCTGTGCTATTTTTAAATGATTCGAGTCTGTTCCTTTTATGTTTTACACTGTTCTTGAACCCCTTTTGCAAAAATCGTTGATTTAAAGTTGTTTTCACTTTCTTCTAAAGTTAGGGTTTTTTGGAACTCCTTCTACACTTTGTTTAAACCAATTTTTTATGTTTAAACTTCTATCCTTTGCATATCTCGACTGATTCTATGTTCTTACTGCTTTATCAACTCGCTTATGTTAAAATCCCTAATTTTTCTAGATCTTCTTTGTTTGGTTCTTTGTGTTAGCATGACTACTCGATTCTTGTTAAGTTTCTGTGGTTACCTTGCTTCTAATATGTTCTTATTGAGTTCCTAGCCTAACTTATACCACCTTTATGTGATTATGTTCATCTTGATTGTTCAAGACTTTCCTCTTTCTATCGATATTATAGACCATGCCTATTTACTACGTCTATTTGTTTTTACTCTATTTATATGTTGAGTATGGAATCATAACTTCCTCTTGATTGATTCTGAATTTCTTATTTTACGGTTTGATTGAAAGATCTTCTTTTAAACCCTAAATTTCTACCTCGTCTGTTTAAATTAGCTGATTCTCCTACCTTATTTGCTATGGTACTTTATTCTTACTGACATATTTCCTTAATAAGAGCCTTCTAAACTTGGCCCTAATTGTCTATCCTATACTCACTGAATTTGAATCTTTCTTTATTAGTTGTATAATAATCTCTTTCCTTATTTATCACTTGTTCTTACCGTTTGAGTAAATTCCCTTTACTTAAGGGGAGTACTTACCTTGATTTCCTGACTGACTGATTCTAAGTTCCTTAATTACTAATGGACTTGGATTTTTTACCTTATTTGTTACATGCTTTCGAGCTATAAATACCTCAGTCTTTCATTAACACAGCACACGAACACTCTTGGTTCAAAAACTATCTCTCACACTTAAAAACTTTCTACTCTCTTTTGTGCTACTTGGTACTGCTCTATGTTAGCCGGCTGCAAGCCAAGGCTAACTATTGTGTCCGACTATTCTTTCACTTTGCTTACTGTCCTCTTTACTGGTATGTTTAAATTTCAATTCAAAGTTCCAAAAACATTATGATTTTCTTATTGCTTTAGTTTATCATGTTTCTAGTTTGCTTCTATTTGTGGTTTTGTTTTGAAACTTGTAATTAATGTTTACATTATTATGTACTCCCCTTCCTTTAGATCAGCATGTTACCCCTCTGTGTTGTTTCTGAATATGTCTGCACCAATTATCTCTATGTGTTTACCACCATGTGTTCCATGTATTCCCAAACCCCTTGACCCATGTTTGTGATTACTTAACCTGCCTTGGTGTTGTGACTCCTGGTTGTGTATGAACCTGTCCTAAGGTGTTACGTTTGGACTTCTGTTCATTTCTTCAATATCTTTTCAAACAGTCTCTGAGTTTTACTAAATTACTTTCAAACATACCTTCTTTTATGTAGTTTTTCACTAAAATCACTTTTACTCTACTCTTAGTCAATAAGTTCTGCCCCCTCCAGTATGTGCACTGCCTTGGGATCCTCTTGAGAACCCTCTGAACTCTGGCATACTGACGCTAGCCTTTCCACACTGCACTTGTTCAATCTTTGATTACTAAGTCAAGGTGTAAGAACTTCCCAGGATCCTTGAGATCCTTAAAGAACTCTGATGCACCTAGATTCTGACATTGTCTATGGAATTGAGGCATTTGAGGCCATTGGAGGCTTTGGACATCTGGGCCTAATCGAAGGTTCCCTATAAAATAGCTTCTTATTTTCTTATTTACTTATGTAATTCATTCATTGGTCTGTAATAACTTGTAAACAAATATTGGGGTATTTAGTGAAAGGGATGGGGTAGATACATGTTTTATGGGGTAATGCGGGTAGAAATCGTGTTCATAGGACTTTACATTTAATCTGATTACTTTATCAAGTAGAAATCATGCTTATAGGGCTTTACATTTTGTCATCTCACCATGCTAGAAACCATGCCTATATGTTCCAAATAATCAAGCCTTCAATGTCTTAAAGTAGGCTTAACTAATAGATGTCATGCCTATAGGACCTAGTCCAGATTCTGTTATGGCAAGTGTTTATGTATGTTTTCATGTCTGCATGTCTTAAAATCAAATTAACGAAGTTAGATATCATGCCTATAGGGAACCCTATTTGAAATTCTGCATGTCAATCTAAACTAGTCTGAATAATTTAACCTGGTCCGCGCCTAGTTCACTTCTGAACATGTTTAATTAAGTAACTCTTCCTGAAACAAGTTCTTTAAAACTGTCTTAATCTACCAATAGACAGCATGCCCATAGGATTTTCAAAAGTCTGTTTTAAAATTTTCCCTGTCTTAATATACAATGCAGTCATTAGTATTCCGCGTATAGGCAAGCTTGTAAGGCATTTTCAAAACTGCATTTTCTGAAAATTGTTTTTGTGACTTAATGTCTTTCTAATCTTAATAGGCTTTTTAAAGACTAATAGGCAATTGTCAGTGTCCTTACTTCTGGGTCTAAAAATAAAATGCTTTTCTTCCGCATATTCACCTAGACATCATGTATAATAAAAGCCCTTAATTGTGCTTGAGTCGTGTTGTTTATGTGCCTTGTTTGAGGAGGAAACTTTGAGCCTTTAATTGCTCCCTTTTATGTGCTGGAAGTCCTATGTGTTTTGCTTGTCACCTTAGAATTTTCACCTTTAAAGCCTTATGGGTCCATTTAGAACCACCTATAGGTAGAGGTCCTAACTCCCTCC
Source organism: Nicotiana tabacum (assembly GCF_000715075.1). Lineage (NCBI taxonomy): Eukaryota > Viridiplantae > Streptophyta > Magnoliopsida > Solanales > Solanaceae > Nicotiana > Nicotiana tabacum. Next base: position 227,028,588 of record NC_134101.1, read on the forward strand.
AGGAGCATTAAGAAGGGATGGGTAGCAGCACACAATAAAAATCGCTGACCAAACACTCGCTTTGCATGACCACTAAGGGGATGGGAAGGGTAGATATGGGATATGATGACTACGTGCTAATGTCACACGTAGCCCCTCATTGAGGAGTGTATACAGGACATTGTGTGGGGTGATCCTATAGGCTAACCAACCTAGGATCCCTCCTTTACCAAAATTCCCTTTTTATCCAAATCTTTATCGTATTACTTGAGTTATCCAACGTGCTTTACTTGCAACCTATTTGATTCAACTCTTTACTTGTAATGGACTAATTTGTGAATATAAGTTCAGCTGAGACCCACAGTTATGGACCAAGAGGGGTGCCTAACACCTTCCCCTCGAGGTTACTTCGAGACTTTACCCTAATCTTTGGTAATGCAGACCAACCCAAGAGTTAATCACTCTAAGTGACCTAACGCACCATAACTCGTTAGGTGGCGACTCACCAAACACCTAATTCCCAAAAGGAAATGAGTTATCATACCCCATAGAATGCCGAAACCCGGACCTCGCTCCACGAAGAGGGAAAAAAGGGGGCGCGACAGACATAAGGCTGGAAGTTGCCCTGCTAAAATGATAATGCAACAAAAGGATAGGAAAGCACCTCAAAAGAAAGGCCCTATCAGGGGGAAACAAAGCAGACAGGAATGGCAAGTTAAAGCAGCAGTATCTACAGAGGTCGTTACTCCACCTATCATCTAGCATACAGAGGCAACTACACCACCAATGATTCCACAACAGAAGGAGATCCATACGGCACCCTCACATGTGCAACTAAGAGGGAAGCAAGTGGTAGTGTACCAAAATGTTGACACTATTCCAATACAATGTGAAGACTCAGATGAGGAGTATGATTGCAATCCTTATACCAATCTAAGTCTTAAAATTGGTGAGCCTTCAAGTAGAAGAGTACAAGGAATGAGGAAAGTTAATAAAAGGAGGTTTCAGAGGGATGTTCCCATTGCAAAATCTCCAACATGATCTTCAACTCTTGGAATATCAGAGGGCTAAACAAGCCCTTCAAGCAAAAGGAACTAAAAATCTTTTCTCTTGAAAATAAAGTTGATATGATAGGTTGTCTAGAAACAAAAGTTAAACCAAATAATGTTAAGAAAGTTATCAGCAGACTTGGTACTGAATGGCAGTTCTGTACAGATTATTCTCAAGCCCTAAATGGTAGAATATGGGTATGATGGAAACAGAGGGAGGTATCAGTCACTATCCTGGAGTCCATAGCACAACTAGTCCACTGCCAAGTTGAAGATAGAAGTTCTCAGTCTAAATGCACGATCTCATTTGTCTATGGTTTCAATTCAATTGCTTCCAGAAAGACTTTATGGGACACTCTGAGGCTCATTGGTAGAAATATGGATAATCCGTGGGTTGTTCTTAGTGATTTCAATACTGTATTGTATGTCGATGATAGAATTAATGGGATACCTATGCACCTCACTAAAACTGTTGATTTTCAGAGTTGTGTTACAGATGTTAGGCTGGGTCAAATAACTAGAAGAGGATGGCAATATTCCTGGAGTAACAAAAGAGATGTACCTGACAGGATCTATAGTCATATAGATTGGGCCTTTGGAAATGACAAATGGTTTCAATATTATGGGAGCCTGGAAGCAATTTACCACAATCCTAGATGCTCTGATCATACCATATTACAATAAAAACTGGGGTCTCTAGACATAAGTTTAAAAAGTTATTTAGATTACTAAATGTTCTACTTAGCAAAGATGTATTTAAAGAGGTTGTGAAGGAGTGTTGGCTACAACGAATCACTGGCTGTAGCATGTATGTTATCTGGAGGAAGCTAAAATCATTAGAGCCTATAGCTAACAACATGAATAAAGAGTTGTCTACTATAGAAGAGAAGATTATGGTATTGCAACAAAGAACTTATAGTATCCAGGAGGACCTATCTCAAGATCTATTCAATGATCAATGAGGAAAGAGAGGTAGCCGTACAATTGGAAAAATAGGAGCTGATACAAGAGAAGATTCTAAGGTAGAAATCTAGAGCTACATGGATTGCTTATGGAGACTCAAACACTAAATATTTCCATGCCTACCTCAAATCAAGACAAGTGAGAAATAGGATATCATCAATATACAATGAACAAGGCATACAGTTATCTGAACCAACTATGGTGCAATAGGAATTTATATATTTCTTCAAGCACTTACTTGGAGAGACAGACCAGGTCATACCTATTATTAATCTGAATATTGTCAGAGATGGACCTTGTCGTCACTGGCACAACAGTAGGAATTGTTACAACCAGTTACTAGGGAAGAAGTCCTATAAGCACTCAAAGAACTTCCAAATGACAAAGCTCCAGGTATAGATGGCTACCCTACAGAATTCTTCAAAGAGTACTGGGAGATTGTAGGTGAGGATATTATAAATGCAATACTGTAGTTCTTTGAAAATGGCAAGCTCCTAAAAGAAGTAAATTGTACCACCATCACCCTAGTTCCTAAGGTTGCTAATCCTACTTATGTAAAGGATTACAGTCATATTGCATGTTGCTCCACTATATACAAACTGATAGCGAAGGTGCTGACTGGTAGATTGAAAAAGGTAGTTGATTATTTGGTGGGACCAACCCAATCTACATTTATTGAGGGGAGGAATATACTTGATAATGTTATTGTGGCTCATGAATTAGTGAAGGGATATTCACATAAAGGTATGTGCCCAGATGTATGGTTAAAGTAGATATAAGGAAAGCCTATGACTCAGTGAATTGGGGCTTTTTGAAGATGGTGTTACTGGAGTATGGCATTCCATTGAGAGTGGTGGAACTTATTATGACATGTGTCTCTACAGTTAGTTACTCCTTGTTGATAAATGGTGGTCTGACTCCAATAGTCCAAGCTAAGAAGGGCTTAAGGCAATGAGACTCTATGTCTCCATACTTGTTTGTTTTAGTTATGGAGTACTTAAACAAGTTTCTTAAATAACTCACACATAATCCAGATTTCAATTACCATCCCAGGTGTGCACGCAAAGAGTTAGTACACATATATTTTGTTGATGACTTGCTAATGTGTTGTAGAGGAGACAGAGTCTCCATATAATTGATGTTGCTAGCTTTCCAGCACTTCTCTACTGTTTCTGGGCTAAGAGCAAATTAGGAGAAAAGTTCCTTCAATATTGTTGGTGTATCCCCGGAATTCAAAACTCAGATCATACAAGACATGCACTTTTCCATAGGGGAGATCCCATTCAAGTATCTAGGATTTCCATTGTCATCTAGAAAACTGTCAATGGCTCAATGTCTTCCATTGGTTGAAAAGATCATTGATAGAATAAAGTGTTGGACTACAAAGTTCCTATCCTACAGTGGAAGAGTCCAACTTATAAAAAGTGTTCTTTTCGAAATGCAGACTTATTGGGCACAAGTATTCCTGCTTCCAAAAAAGATTCTCACAATGGTAACAACTGTGCTTAGGAATGTTCTTTGGACATGAAGCAATGAATTTTCTAGAAAAGAATTAGTAGCCTGGAGTACTCTATGTATGCCTAAAGCTGCAGGAGGATTGAGTATCTTAGATTTCTTTACATGGAACAAAGCTGAAATATGCAAGCTCCTTTGGGCAATCGATAAAAAGAAGTACAAACTCTAGGTGCAATGGATTCATGCAATCTATATAAAGGGCAAAAACTTGAAAAGTACGGCCACACAAGCACAAACATGGTGGGTAGTCAGGAAAATATTTGGATCAAGAGATTGGCTGACAAATGCTGGAAATAATATGGTGGTTATTGAGGAGTTTGAAGACAAGGGGAAGTTCAGCATAAAAAAGGTCTACCAGTTCTCTATCCCTTAGTTCCAGAAGGTATCTTGGCGAGGTTTGGTGCTGAACAAACACATCCTACCTAGGCACCATTTTATCCTTTGGCTAGCTGTCCATAAGAGGTTATCAACAGTTGACAGATTGATGAAATGGGATATAAGAGTTCCGCAAGAATGTGTCTTATGTAATTCTAATAAAGTGGAATCACTAGATCATCTCTTCTTTGCTTGCCCCTACTCTAGCTCAATATGGAGAACACCACTGCGTTGGATAGGAGAACATAGACAAGTCAAAAGTTTACCTACATCTGGGAGGAGAGCGACAGAAAGAGGTGCTTGTTCCCCTATCTACAGTGCAGGTTCTAAGACTAGGCGAAGATCGGAGACAAAACATGAATCATCAATTCCTTTGGCCATTCGTTTTGAGCCTCCAATTCTTTTCGAAATGCTAACGAGGTTCAATGCCGCCGACGACCTCTGCCTGCTCTACTATGGTGAATTGTGTGAACCGTCTCATCTAAAAAACTTAGATATCAGAGAGGGAACACTTTGATTTAGTTAGCTATGTATTAACAGCTAGTACGTCATTGTTGAGTTAGAATACAGGGAGGATGAAGTTGCATGGACAACAAAGAAAACCAGCAGTAAGAGACCAAGAGCAGGCATCATTGGGTTCCTGTTTACAGCAATGGTTTATCATATATTGTCATAAAGAAATGGGAAAAGGTTCAGACAACAAAAAAAGGGGCGGAGAGAAGATGATTCGAGAAATCATGCAGCAATTGCACATATATGGTCAAAATATTTGTAGATGGAAGAGACAATTAGATTGTTTGAATAGTTACCCTACATAGATTCGAGTTGTTATAGTGTTGTATAGGTTTAGTGATCTAAAATTAGTTCAATAGTTGTCATAGTCCTGATTCACTTGAGAATTGACTCATGAGTCAAACTGAGTCATATGTACATACTGATACTTAGTTAAGTGAAAATTTTCCTTTTAACTAAAACAAATTGTCCCATCTGCCTTTTTAAATTTTAAAAATTAGTCCTCAGTTGTTGGTTGTCAACTAACAAATTTTTCAACATATCATTGATGCTTTCTACCTGTTGTGGTGGCCTTTGGGGCTGATTGTAGTTTTCTTGGGGTCTGTATTGATTTTGACTAGCATGGTTTCCACCCCATGAGAAATCTGGGTTATTCCTCCTGTTATGATTATAAGTATTCCCATATTGTGTACTTTGGTTCATTGGACCTCTACTCTGATGCCCCACATAATAAATAGATTTTGGATTCACCGGACATTGATCACTCTTATGACTGTCTCCACAAATTTCACAACATATGGCCCTCCTCTGAACATGTTGCATCTGATGCCCATGACTCATTGCCATCTAAGCCACTTGGTTGGTAAGGTTAGAAATTTCTGCATGCATGGCTGACATCTTATCTTGCTTAAGTGTACCTGCTACTTTCTATTTTATCATCCTTCTTGGTTCACCCTCACCTTGATAGTTATGATCGTTTGTAGTAAAGTTGTTCAACAAAGTTTGAATTTCACTGTATGGCTTTTGCATGCAACTTCCCCCACAAGCTGAGTCTAGATTCAATTTGGAGGTCTCATCGAACCAATCAACAAAAGTATGTCCCAACACCTCATCTGTCTGACAATAGTGTGGGCAGTCTCTAAGTAGTTTCTTATATCTTTCCCAACCCTAACGAAGAGTCTCACCATCTCGTTGTTGAAACCCAAAAAACTACCTCCTCAACGACTTTGTCTTCTTAGTGGGAAAACGTGATTAAGAATATTCGTGCGAGATCATCCCAAGTGTGGATCGAGTTTGCGGGCTCCTTCTACATCCATTCTTTGGCTTCCCCCAGCAGTGAAAAGGGAAATAATGTTAGTCTGATGTAGTCCTTGGAAACATTCGAATAATTATAAGTATCCCGTAAGTTCTAGAAAGTTCTAAATGTGTCGTTGTGGATCCCTATGGACTAAATCAGCTGCACCATCTACTTTTTGAGCTCAAAGTGACCCTTGATATTAGGCTCCACAATACCCTAAGTCATATTAGCAAGATTAGGTCTTGCGACCTCTATCACTAATCGCTCTTCATTTTCTGCCATCTCGATATCTTATGATTGGACTACGATGCCCAACTCTGCAATTCTTTCTCTTGCTTTCGCCTCCCTACTAAACCTGTGGAAGAGTCTATCGGGTTTAGGATCAAAAGGCGGAAGATTATTTAAATTGTTACTTCTTCTTAGCATTCAGTTTAATACCAGTAGAGTCAGAAACTGCAAAACAAATCAAATCTCGAACAAAAACAAACAAAAGCTTATTTCAGACAAGTAGCTAATTTCTAAATCCCCGAAAATGGCGCCAAAAACTTGTTGGGTCCAAATGCACACGCAAGTATATGCGTTCGATTAGTAGTAAAGTGAATAAAAAGTATCTTTTCCACGAGGATTTATATCAACTATTGTCCAATCTAAACTATTAATAAATTTATTGCTCAAGTGGTGGTGGAGATAATGATGGTGATTTTTGTTAACTAAATTACTACAAAACTAATAAGAAAATAAGATCGCAAGTATAGCAAACAAATACTTAGCAAGAGTTCAATGAGATGGGAATATTCCGGGATTATGGAATTAATGTCTCTCCTATTGAGTTCTTCCGGTTAATTTAATCACTTAATTTATCTAACTTATTGATTAACAGGGTTTATTATGCTCGCGAAGTTCTTTCAATGCTTAGCTCGCCTATTCGAGCCAACCTAATATGTCTATAGAGTTAGAATTAACAATAATGCATGTAGATTTCCTGTGAAAATTGAATAACCAAGTAAGGCAACTAGAATATGTCTATCCTAATCGCAAATCTATTCTCTGATGTGTCACGCCCCAACCTCGGGAAGAGCAACCGGCGCTCAATCGAGTAAACCTCAACTAAGCAAGCCTTATTCATTCATTTCTACCCAACTCAATACGGTTAAGGGGACCATGCTTTCGTTTATTTAGATAATAGTAAAATCGAATATTCGCATTATTAATCCATTTTCATGTCACAAACCTAAAACCATGATTAATTTTCAAGATTTCATATAGTTATAGTTTAGGATAACTAGAGTACAAAGTTACAACATAGTTCATTGACCTATCCAACACCCGTACATTACCCACACAAACGTCTACGGAGCCTCTAAGGATACAAAGGATAATAATGACAATGCCAGCGACAAAGCCCCAGCTATACCTCAAAAGTGGATATCTATAACAAAAGATGTACAACATAACCCCTTGAAGGAGAAAGGGGCTAACCAAGGCTTTGGGAGGAGGATGATCCACTACGCGCGATCGGCATTATCCGCTACGGATCCACCTACATTTATTTAAAAATGTAGCGCCCCCAGCAAAAGGGACGTTAGTACCATGGAATAGTACTAGTATGTATAACTAAACACCATCCAGTTAGAAAGAACAACCATACAAGAGTACAAAGAAATCATAAGAAACACAAAGCTTCAAATAAGCACCACGTCAACAATATAAGAGGTTCACATAGTTTTAACATGATTTATAAAATTTGTAGATTGGGGCATTCCATATCGTTGCATCATCATCCACATTACCACCGCTTCCTTGAGTAGAGTCTGATCACGGCCCGATCGGCTAAGCCGTCTTACCAAGACGTTACCCTTATTTCATTCTCACTTTCCAGTTTCAATTATCAACACATTACCACCATGTGTGTATAACATGGCATCCGATCACGACCCGATCGGCTAAGCCATCTTACCAAGACGTTACCATTTTCCGTTAATCATCTCACTTCAATCTTTGGTTTCACATGTATTCGTTCCTCGGCACTTGGGACCACAATTACCACATTCTGTAACCCACATTTTACATTATTCCCATTTTCAATATTGACCTTGCCATTTAAGATCATAGGCACATACAAAAGCAATTTAAGTTATAAGCATAGAGAGGAATTCATCTAGTTCGTCATATTAATCACAATGTAACCTTGACTTAACATTTAGGCATCTAGCACATAGCTCATGTTTTCCACACATCCTCAATTTATAAAGAATAACACATTAAACACATGGAGAAGCACCTTCCACATACATTTTCACAACATCAATTCATTTGACATAACAAATAACACATCAATCAAATTTCAGACATGCAACATATGCACGGGCACCATGGAGGCTCAATTTCTAAAAGGAGGGGGTTTTAGCCATACATACCTCAATAGACTTTTCTTTAAATCCTTATAATAGATTCCGAAATTCCTAGAAACTTCGATCTATTTTATGAAAATTACAAGTTGAACCAAGAATTAGAGGCATGAATAAGATTCTAACTCATTTAAGTAAATTATCAAGCACCAAGTGTGAACAATGATTTTAGGACCCTTTTGTGAGAAATTTTCATCATCCTATACCACAATTGTTATCTCTTTTGGTTCACAACCACCCATACCCCATTATCTTTTATGCATGCAAGATTATTAGCCCTTATACCCATGAACCCCCTTATTAATCACTTATTTTAATGGAAATTTCGAAATTTTAGATGAGGGTACAAGCTCTTACCACTTAGGGTGAAGACCTAGCAATTTCACTTAACAATCTTCAAGGACTTGGGGCAAGGATGGAGTGGGGACTTGATGAAGATCACTTCCTCTCTCTCTAGAACTTCCTCTCTCACTCTATATGCCATGAAATAACAGAAAAATGGTCTAATGGGGTGTTTTTAATGGTATGGGGTCGGGTTATAAAAGTTAGAAAATAGGAGCCCCGACACGATTTGTGATCACATATGCGATCGCATAATGGACATGCGGCCCACAAAATGGACCGCAAAAATGGTCCCAAAATCTGGACAAACTGTCTGGGTATGCGATAGAAATGCGGTCCGCATACTTGTTCTATGGTAGCATAATGCTCCGCAGAACTGCCCTTCACAAAAATTCCAAGGGGATTATGCGATGACTATGTAGCCCGCATATTGATTATGCGATCGCATAATTGGCAGCATAGTTGACATCAAATTAACAAACACACTGACTGGCTCTACGGTGACTATGTGGTCTGCATACCTATTATGCGACCGCATAATGGACCGCAGAAAAGAACTTTCCTGGCAAATATAATTCTTAATTTTTTAATGCACCGATCAATCCAAAAGGTCCGAATCGCAGCTCACAAGCTCGCCGCAAAGAATTTTTATGAATTTCTAATACATGATCCTATCTCAGCATCACGAGATTCGGGTTTTTGAGTAGAAATTTCCATGGGGCCTTACATCCGCCCCCACTTAAGATCATTCATCCTTGAATGAGGATCAAGGTTCACTTATTAGCAATCTCTATGCAACCTCAACTTTTCACAACATGAAACATATCCACAGCCCTAAAAAAATATGGCTAACTCCCTAAATTTCTAAAACTTTCATCAGAGTTTCCTTTATATCTAGGCCTATCCACCTGTCAGAGAGCCCCAGAAACATATCCTAACAGCAGGTACACATTCCACAGACATAACATAACTTGTACAACACTAACCATGGCCGCATAGGCAACATATAACCAAAATAAAATAGTTTTACATAGATCAAATCAAAAGATAAGAGTTCATAGGGACCAAATGCATAAAAGCTGTTACATGGCTATATAAACAAATGTGGGTACTTCTTTATCATTCCTTCCTCTGCTTCCCAAGTGGCTTCCTAAACCTGCTGGTTCTGCCATAACACTTTTACGGAGGCAATTTCCTTATTTCTCAATTTCCGGACTTGCCTGTCAAGAATGGCAACTAGAATTTCTTCATATGATAGTTCTTCATTAACCTCGATAGTTTCAACTGGCACAATAGTGGACAGATCTCCCACTACCTTCTTCAACATAGAAACATGGAAGACCGAATGTACCAATGACATCTCGGGTGGCAGCTCGAGCTTGTATGCCACCTGACCAATCCTCTGAATAATTCTGTACGGTCCGACATACCTTGGACTTAATTTCCCTTTCTTTCCAAATCGCATGATACCCTTCATTGGGGAAACCTTCAGAAATATCTAATCATCTTCTTTGAACTCCAAATCTCTGCGACGAACATCCCAGTAAGACTTTTGGCGACTTCGAGCAGTTTTTAACCTCTTTTTAACAATCTTGACTTTCTCCATAGCCTGATGCATGAGGTTCGGCCCTATCAATTTAGCTTCTCCAACCTCAAACCACCCAATGGGAAATCTACATCTCCTACTATACAACGCCTCAAATGGTGCCATCTGGATACTAGCATGGAAGTTGTTGTTGTAAGAAAATTCTATGAGTGGCAAATGGTCATCCCAACTACCTTTGAAATCAAGAGTACAAGCACGCAACATGTCCTCAAGCGTTTGAATAGTCCGCTTTGCTTGCCTGTCTGTCTGAGGATGGAAAGCTGTGCTAGGATTTACCTACGTACCCAAACCTTGCTGAAATTTCTTCCAAAAGTTGGCAGTAAACTGAGTCCCTCGATCTGAAATGATTGAGATTAGAGTGCCATGCAACCTGACTATTTCTTTGATATACAACTGAGCATACTGTTCCACTGTGTCGGTAGATTTAACTGGCAAGAAGTGCGCTGATTTCGTGAGTCGATCCATAATCACCTAAATTTAGTCGAACTTACGTGGAGTGCGTGGTAACCCTACCACAAAATCCATGTTAATCCTCTCCTATTTCCACATTGGAATTTCTATGCTTTGGGTCAATCCACCGGGCCTTTGATGTTCGGCCTTCACTTGCTGATAGTTTGGACATTTTGCCACGAAGTCCGCCACATCCTTTATCATGTTACTCCACCAATAAACTTCCTTGAGATCATGATAGATTTTTGTAGAACCTGGGTGCACGGAATACCGAGAAGTGTGAGCTTCTGCCATGATCCTTTTCCGAAGACCGTCAATATCCGGAACACATAGGCGGCCTTGGTACCGTATGGTACCATCATCCATGACAAGGGGAAAAATTGTGGTCTTGTGTTTATGAATCCCCTCTTTCAGTTGTGCTAACAATGGACCGTTTAATGGCTTCTCTTTCACTTCCGCCACAAGCGATGATTCAGCCCTATTCTGCACAATTACTCCTCCTTCATTAGAGTCTGCAAGGCGAACTCCCAAACTAACCAACTGGTGACCTCCCTGGCCAACGGCCTCTGATATGCCTCCAAATAAGCCAAGCTCCCCATAGATTTTTGACTAAGAGCATCCGCTACAACATTACCCTTTCCTGGGTGATAGAGAATATCAATGTCATAGTCCTTGAGTAATTCTAGCCATCTTCTTTGTCTCAGATTCAACTCATTCTGTTTGGAAATATATTGAAAGCTCTTGTGGCCCGTAAATACATCCACATGCACCCCATACAAATAATATTGCCAAATATTTAGTGCAAACACAACTGCCGCAAGCTCTAAGTCATGGGTTGGATAGTTCCTTTCATGATTCTTGAGTTGCCTAGAAGCATAGGCTATAACCTTGTCGCGTTGCATTAACACACACCCAAACCCGATCGTTGAAGCATCGCAATACACCACAAATCCTTTGGTACCCTCTGGCAGCTGCTGGGCTAGCTGGCTGAGCTGTGCCCCTACCCACTCCCTAGCAGGATGTATGACAATGCCTCTGAATGTGGCCCATCATCCGGCATCCATAGCATACGGGTAACTCCAAGTAGCAAATCCCTGAGTGCATCTTCCCGCACTTGGGGCACGGGGACCTCTTCTGCTGCTGGGATCTCTCTCCTAACTGACCCCACTGATGGGATCCTCTATTGCCCTAATTGGGCCTGAAACGACTCCACTGATGTTGTTGGATGGGTCCTGATGGCGGCGCGCTAGCTGAAGACTGTGCAACAGACTGGGATAGCCCTGATGATCCTCCCCTGAAAGTTGATCTTCCCCCACCGAGTGACTCACACATGTTGCCCGTAGACCAGGTCTTTCTGTTACCCTCTCTCTCCATTATGTTATTCAGTTTACGGCTCTTTGTGGCCTGAGAAAATGCTACCATCTTCCCATAATTCATGTCAGAATTCCATGTAGTCGTAGAAGCCTCATTTATAGTCAAAGGATTTAGGGCCTGAACAAACCGACGCACCCTGGTCTCCACTATGGGCAATATATGAATGGCATACTTGGACAAGCGAGCAAACTCCATGTGGTACTCCCACACACTTCTGCTACCTTGCTTCAGATTCTCATACTCTACCGCACGGGCTGCCCTTGTCTCAGCATGCAGGAAATGATCTATAAAGGCATTAGTAAACTCGCTCCACCTCGTCGGAGGGCTCCCCTCTTCGCGGGAATCTTCCCATAACTCAAACCATGCATAGGCCACCCCTTTCAGACGATAGGCAACCAACTCTACTCCCTCTGTCTCAGTTGCACGCATAACCCTGAGGGTCTTGTGCATCTCATTAATGAAATCCTGAGGGTCTTCTTCTGGATTGGCACCCGTAAACACTTGAGGGTCTAACTAAAGAAATCTATTCACCCTGGAACTGGTGGAATCCCCTTGCTGGCTAGATAAACTGGGTGCAATATTTGACCTATGGGCCTGAGAGGCCACTAGCTAAGTCAACATCTGAATAGCTCCCCTCAGATCCCCATCAGAAATACCGGACCCGGAAGCTAGGGCTGAAGGCGGAATAGGAGTATCAATGAGAGGGATAGTAGTACCCTTCAGAGGTTTAGGAACTCGAGTAGTCTGCTCTGGAATAGAAGATCCAGGCAGGGTGATAGCAGGGTGACTACCCTCACCCGCAGTATCAAGCAATGAATTATCAGCCACTCCTAAGGTGGAATTGGCTTCTTGGCCAATTTTCGCTTTCTTCTTAGGTGTCATTTACTAAAAGATAGAACAATGCACTAATTAGAGAGGGTATAGTTTCAGAACAAGTGGTCGCACAATCCAGAATATCAAAGAAGGGTGTTATTCTTAAATGTCCAAGTAGCCTCCAACTTATAGATGTGGTCGACTACACACCCATAAGAAGGACTCTACTAGACACGGCTCCGACACATTTTAGGACATTTCAAAACCTTAGAATCTGATACCAAGTTTGTCACGCCCCAACCTCGGGAGCCGCGACCGGTGCTCAATCGAGTAAACCCCAACTGAGCAAGCCTTATTCATGCATTTCTACCCAACTCAATACGGTTAAAGGGACCATGCTTTTGTTTATTTAGATAATAGTAAAATCGAACATTCGCATTATTAATCCATTTTCATGTCACAAACATAAAACCATGATTAAGTTTTAAGATTTCATACAGTTATAGTTTAGCAGAAATAGAGTACAAAGTTACAACATAGTTCATTGACCCATCCAACACCCGTACATTACCCACACAAACGTCTATGGGGCCTCTAAGGATACAAAGGACAATAATGACAATGCCAGCAACAAGGCCCCGGCTATACCTTAAAAGTGGATATCTATAACAAAAGATGTACAAAATAACCCTTTGAAGGAGAAAGGGGCTTACCAAGGCTTTGGGAGGAGGATACTCCACTATGTGCGATCGGCACTATCCGCTACGGATCCACTTACATTCATTTAAAAAAGTAGCGCCCCCGGCAAAAGGGACGTTAGTATGAGAATTCGAACACTAGATGTCTTGACCCTTCCTTCGTAGTATGCTTCACATTGCTGCCTCATTAAAATGAGAGCTTTGGGAGATGAGATATGCTATCCAGCGAAAGATTATTTAGCCATCCACAAGTTGCTTTTCGCACAAACTAATCTATACAGAACTATTGATACTCATGTTAAAGTGAAGGCAATAGAGCTTATAGTTGTTGATTCACCAGTGAAGGCAAATGATTATCTATAAATAGCATCTCATATAGAGCATCATTACTGATGATTGTTCCTTCGTAGTATGTTTTACATTGCTTCATCATTAAAAACCTTGCTAGAAAACCCAATTGGGACAAAAACTGGACGAAGGAAAAAAGAGTGCAGCGCATACTTTCAATACCAGCAAGGATCTTTAGCAATAATACCTTTTGAGGTGAGTCATGTTCCAATTGCTTGGCCATTTAACTCCATCTTGATTTTCCAATTCATACAAAACTTTGGCGATTGAAACTCGGTAAGGTTCTTCCCATGTTGATCCTAGCTTCTCGGCATTAAGTTCCCGAGTAGTTTGAGTTACCTTTTCAAAATCAAATCCCCAACTTTGAAATATCATAGATTTGCTCTGCGTTTGTAATATCTTTCCATCCTTTGCTTTTGTGACACCATCCTCACATATGCCATAGCACGGTGCTCTTCAACCAAATCTAGTTTAACCATCAACGCTTCATAGTTTGTATCTTCGTTTGCTTGGGAAAACCTTATGGTCAGTTCCCCCACTTCCACCGGCATCAAAGCCTTTGAAACGTATACCAGTGAAAAAGGTGTTTCACATGTGCTCGACTTCGTCGTGGTTCGATATGCCCATAACACACCTGGTAGCTCATCTGGTCACTTGCCTTTAGCATCTTCTAACTTAATCTCAAGGTTTTGACTAATTACCATATTGGTTGACTCCGCATGTCCATTAGCACTCGGGTGGTATGGAATGTAATTCGTTTGATCTTCCATTCTTCCAAAAACTTTATGACTTTGGACCCTATGAACTGTGGCTCGTTGTAACAAACAATTTCTTTTTATATTCCAAATCGGCAGGCGATGTGGTCCCACATAAAATCGATCACTTCTCATTATCCGATATTTTGGTAAGCACCTGCTTCAACACATTTAGTAAAATAATTAGTTAACCAAAAAAATTTTACCTTACCGGGTCCTTGTGGCAAGGGACCAACTATATCCTTTTCCCATTTCATGAATGGCCACAGTGACACCACTGAATGCGAAATCTCTATCGATTTATGCACTAACTGTGCATGGTGTTGACATTTATCGCACTTTTGTACAAATGTCTTTGCATCTTAATCTATTCGGGGCTAATAGTAGCCAGCTTTAACTAACTTGAGAACCAACGAGTCTGCACTGGAATAGTTCCCGTTGATTCCTTCATGACTCTGCACCAAAATAGTTCTCGTAGACTCCTTTATAAACTTCCATCATTACATAGTCAGCCTCTGATGTCCCTAAATACCGAGCAAATGGTCCTTGGAACGATCTCCTGTATAACTATCTGTCAACAAGACAGTAACGAGTCGTCTGGTTCATAGTGCCCGGATGCTTTTGGGTCTTCAACCAATTTGCCATGCCTTAGGTATTCAATGAACTCATTCCTATAATTCTAGATTAAATTAGTTGAATTAACTTCACAGTAGTCGTCCACATCTAACACTAAATGCAGCAATTGAACTATTGCATTGGAATCAGATCCTTTCATTTCTGTGGACAAACCCAAATTGGCTAATGTGTCTGCCTCCACATATTCCTCCCATGGAATGGATGATTGACCACTCTTTGAACCAGAAAAGTAATACTTGAACCTTATTCAAGTATTGTTGCATGTGCTCCTCCTTGGTGTCGAAAATTTCGGATACTTAGTTCACCACCAAATGGGAATTGCACTTTATTTCGATGACCTCAAAACCTAGTCCTTGAGCTAGTTCAAGTCCTTCAACCAAATCCTCATACTTAGGGTTTTTCCCAAAGGAGTGATTAAAACTACCCCGAGACCGGACCATTTTACATTGAAAGCTCCATCCATAAATAAGGTCTAAACTCCCGATATAGTTCCTGATACTAGCACTAATTCTTTAGCAGCTAAAGGCATTAATCCTTAACTAAAATCGACCACACAATCGACCAAAACTTGTGACTTGATTGCAGTCATGGGCTTGTATTCAATATCGAATTCACTAACTTCGACTGCCCATTTAGTCAAACGACCCGATAACTCAGGCTTATGAAGGACATTCCTTAAGGGAAAGGTTGTCACAATGGCTAATGGATGACATTGAAAATAAGGCCTAAGCTTTCGAGGGGAAACTACGAGAGCTAAGGCCAACTTTTCAAGGTGTGGATACGTGTCTCCGCTCTCGACAATATTTTACTAACATAATAAATGGAAAATTGCGTGCCTTCTTCTTCCAAAACCAAAAAAACGGTTACCGCTACTTCTGAGACTACTAGATAAATCATCAGTTGCTAACGTTTTTCTGGTTTTGACAATAATGGAGGGGTAGACAAGTACCTTTTTAGATCTTTCGGTGCATGTTGACATTCCATAGTCCACACGAAGTCATTTTTATTTTTCAAAAGTGAAAAGAAATGATGACACTTTTTAGAAAACCTCGAGATGAACTTGCTTAGAGCCACTAATCTGCTGGTCAATCTCTATACTTCCTTCACACTTGTTAACTAGTCTGGTATATCCTCGATGGCTTTGATTTTTCGAGGCTTATTCTATCCCTCTTTAAGATACCAGAAACCCTAAGAACTTACCGGAACCAACTCTGAAGGCGCACTTCTCTGGGTTGAGATTCATATTGTATTTTCTCAAATGTCGAATGTCTCTTGGAGATGTTTCAGATGATCTTCTGCATTAAGAGACTTAACTAACATGTTCAATAGAAACTTCCATTGTTTTACCTATCTATTTTTCAAACATTTACAAGCCTCTAGTAAGTGGTGTCACACCTCCTTTTTGCGCGCCCGCCCCGAAGGGTTAAATGCGCGAGAGGAGTTTTCCCAATTTAAGTGACAATATTCGAAATGGGATTATTTATTTAATTCAGAGTCACCACTTGGGAAAGGTTTGGCTTTTGGTGTCCCAAGTCACCGGTTTATCTTGAATCCCAAATCGAGGAAGTTTTCAACTTTTCCAAATGAAGTCTGCGAACCAGAAATTCTAAGTAAGGAATTCTGTTGACCCGAGGGAAGGCGTTAGGCACCCTCGAATCCCGTGGTTCTAGCACGGTCGCTTAAATTGTTATAATGGCTAAATATCTGATTTAAATACATATTGTGACTTATGTGCTTTTATTAAGTTTAAACTGCTTTTATTATTGTCATTTTTATTTTTATAGAATTGCAACGTCGTAAAAATGCATCTCGAACCACGTCACAATCAATGCACCCGTGGTCGTCGACACATTTAGACTCCGTTGAGATTTGGATTTGGGTCACATCAATGTGCACCCGAATTTAAGAATGTAATTTAATTAAGTCGCGCCTAAAGTAACTAACGTACTGTTATTTTGGGAAGGCCGTAAAATTCGCTAAACGGCCTGTCCCAAATTCTAAGTATTTTAGTATATACATTTAGAGGGCCCCGCAGCTTGTTTATTTTTGTTTGTCGAGGCTCGTCTCAATTTTATTTAAAGGATAAACCTATAGTGACTATATTTTCTATTACGTTTGTCTCTAAAAAATAAAAGAAAGAAGATACCCAAATTTACTTGTTTAAGCAACTACATACTAAATCTTTAATATGTTTGCCGAATCCGAATTTTTGTTTTATTACGTGATTGGTTGTTTATGAGAGTTACCTCATGACTTGTCTTCAACGAGTGAATACGCTTGTTAATTTGCTAAGGGAGATGGCAAACAAACTAATAACATATACTAAACTTACATTAAACGGCCTTCAAATTTGAATTTTAAAACTAGCTTATTTGTGCTTTGATTAATGGAATCGACTGTTTTATTAGGAAAACTACTACTAATTAAACTCAAAAATGCCTATTAGTTTTCCTCAAAAGTCGTCGCATTATTTCGAAATAGTGAATCTATATCGAAGCCCATATCGAGCCTATATCGGAACAAGTAATCTAACAAGAGAGTTGGCATACATGGCCGAACTGTTAACGTAACCACATGAGAATTTGTTTGGGATACATTCGTCCTGAAGTCAAACGGAATCAAATACAACAGATTTGACAGTTCAGAGGTCTAGACAAAACACATACAGATGCTTGCCATGATTCTATGTTATAATGTCATAACTAAATCAAGACCCAATGGTTATATGCATTAAAATACGTCTGATCTAACAAACAATGCTATCTAATAGTTCATCTCAATCAGAATGTATGTTAATTCATACAGAGCAATTGCAGTTTGAAGTTAAACAAATGCAGGCCAACTTATCATTCAAACTATGGCTATATTTTGAACACAAGCATTGTGAAGTAAACAACATTCATTTCTTTATTTCTGCTTCAAAACTTCAAGCTTTCAACAACACATGGTTTCAGAAGTGTGTACCTGGAAGTGTTTACAGTTGAAGAAGAAGGGAAGTCAGCAGAGTAACAATGGCAACAAATGCAGCAGCAGTAACAGCAGATAACAACAGGACAAATCCCAGAACGCGGTGCAGCTATAGACGATAGAACAAGTAGTAACAACACAACAGCAACACACAGTGCAGTTGAAACAATGCCTCAAGACAAAACCAAGTCCAGGAGAACAAACAATGCAACCCAAACAATAGACTTAGTCGAGACTTTGAAGAAATCAGGATTGATTGAATAGGTTGAACAAATGAAACCCAAACAACAGTAGGAAGAAACAGTTTCTGATTTTTTTTGTATGTTTTTCTCTGTTGTGTATGTATCTGTATATACCTATTCTGTGTTATCTCTCTATATCTATGCCTTCTAAAAAAAATCAATCTCCTGATACAGTCTAAATTTTTAGTCTAGAATCTGTCTGTCCTTTTCTTTTCCAAAAATTTCTCCTCCTCTTTTTAATGGAACTTCTGCCTGTTCTTATAGCCTAACATCAGCTTTCACAGCTTGTTAAACAACTCAGAACCTATTCCTTTTCAGCTGTTTTTCCCACTCAAACATTTAAAATTAGGAAACCCCCCATGATATTCCCTGATAGTTCTTTTAATTGGTTTATTAAACTAAAAGCAGACATGGGCAGCAAGAATATAATCTGACAGCATATGCTGTCAAACTATTTTAATCTTAACAAAGGCCTTTATGCACATGTTGTGCACAAGTGCACATGCCCCCCAATTCAGACTGCAGTTACAGACCAGACCCTTAAATTTCTGATTCAAATACAATAATTATAAGTAGTTATACTCAATTCCTAATTTGATTTAAGTAGGACTTCAGCAGAAAAACCAATCAAATTATTATCATTCAAAGCTTTGAACTTATTGACGATGTGTATCGACTCGACTATACTAATGGTAACACATACAGTCGAAGCTAATGATCAGAAATCTAACAGTATCAGCAAAGGGTTCAGATTGCACTGTTAATACAAAAATGAACCTGGGAACTAATTAATCGACTCATTCCAAATTCGGCTGATTGTACAGCTTACACATACACATATTATCAGTAAATGAAAGAAAGACTCGATCAAACAGAGAGGTCCAGGCAAGGTGAACAGGACACAGTCGACCAACAATTCAGAAATAAAATCAACTAACATTTTGCGGCAATAAACAAACATTCAATTATAACAAGACTCATGAACTGATAGAAAAGAAAAACAAAAATACCTGAAATCTTGAAAAATCAGCAAACCCTAGCTCGGATTCGAATTGATCTTTCTTAGGGTTGAACGGACTTTAATCGAAGTGTTCTCAAACTGAGAACACTTCGATTAAGGTCCACGAGACCCTAATCACTTTGGCTCAAACGGACACAGACCAGGCCTGGGGTTTCTGGGTTCCTAGATGGTAGATTTGGGATTTGGGTTTCCATGGTTAGATTCGGACCAAACCAAGCATGGTTTGGTCACGAGAAAGGTTCGGGGACTGTCTGGTGTGAAGCTGGGGTACATCGGTGTAAGTCGAGGTTCTGCTCGAATCTTCAAATGAAGATTCGAGACGATGGGGGAAGGTTCGAGATCAATGGTTTGCAGATCCATGTTCAGGGTGTCAAGGTGGTCCTAGGGTGTTAAGGTGGGGGTCACCGGCGTTCATGCCGCCGGGATTAATGGTGAGGGAAAAGGGGGCGGCTAGGGTTCAAAGGGGTTGGTCTGTGAAGGGGACGACCTAAGGCAGGGGGGTTTTGGTTTAGGCGCGGGGTGAAGGGGGAAGGGTTTATATATACGGGGTAGATGGTTGGGTCTTGGCCGTTAGATCACTCGAGATCAACTGCATGGATCTAAAGATTAATCCAAACGGTGTTGTTTGGTTTAGTACTAGGGTCGGGTTGGTCCGGATGGAGTGGGTCGGTTTTGTTTGTGGATATGGGGGATGTAATCTCGGCCGTTGATCATTCTGAGATCAACGGCCCAGATCAAGCATGACCCAAACGATGTCGTTGGGATACCCCTGGGCCGAACTGATCTGGACCGGATGATTTGGGTTTGGGCTCGTTGTTTTGCTTTGGGCCTGGACCAATCCGAAAAATCCTTCTTCTTTTATTTTCCTAATTTTAAAATACAAAACCTAATTAAATAAAATTAAACACCAATAATTAACACTTAATGTAATTATTACACACATATTAAAATATTTAAAGTAGGTAAAATCAACCAAGGCAACAATCAGGATAAAAAATGCATATTTTATGATTTTCCATTTAATAACCGGATCACGGTTCAAACTACACATGACACACACATTTTTTTGTATTTTGTTTTTTAAAAAAAATAAAATGGGAAAATCAATAGATAATTAACAAAATGCCACGTAAAAATCCAAAAATTGTACAGCAAGACCAATTGCTATTTTGTTTCTTTTGGAGTGAATGTGGCGAAAACAAAAATCACGTGCTCACAAGTGGTGCTGGTATTTTTAAGCCCAAACGGCATCACATTATAGCAATATGTGCCAAAATTTGTGATGAAAGAAGTCTTCTCTTGATCTTCCGAGTCCATCTTAATTTGATTATACCCTGAATAAGCATCATGAAAACTCATTAACTCATGTCCGGATGTAGCATCAATCATTTGATCAATATTTGGTAATGAGAAAGGGTCCTTAGGGCATGCCTTATTAAAATCTTTATCATCTACACATATTCTAAATTTGTTATTATTGTTAGGCACTACTACTATATTAGCTAGCCAATCCGCATAATTTATCTCTCGAATTGAACCTATATTAAGTAATCGGGTTACTTCTTCCTTAACAAACCTATTTCCGACATTTGCTATCGGACTTTTCTTCTATCTTACCGGAGGAAAGTTAGGATCCAGACTCAGTTTGTGGACCTCCACCTCCAATACAATTACTGTCATATCTGAATGCGACCATGCAAAATAATCAATGTTAGATTTAAGAAAATCCATACTTTTTAAGTTGAGCTCGGCCTCAACCCTGTTCCTAAATGGAATATTCTTTCCAAAAATTCTTCGAACAAGGCCACTTGTTCGAGCTCTTCTACGGTCGACTTGGTCACATCTATCTCCTCCTATACCAGAACAGACCTTAGTACTTGTTCTGATGACTCATAATCTTTATCATCTTCAATTAAGATGGAAAAGGGCATCGGTTCCTGTAATTACTATTTGCTCGTTTCTTTGCCCTTGCTATTGGAAATAGTTACTACATTCATCTCCCTTGTAGTCGGTTGATTTCCTTTGATCTACGTGATCCCTTCTGGTGTTGGAAATTTTAACAATTGATGTTAGGTTGAGGGCACAACCTTCATTTCATGTATCCATGGCCTTCCAAGGATTAAATTATATCCCATATTGCCATCTACCACTTTGAACCAAGTAGTCTTCGTTACTCCTTCAACATGTGTGGGCAGCAAAATTTCTCCTGAGGTTGTGATACTTGTAAAGTTGAACCCAGCCAAAAGTTTTATTGCTGGAACTATGTTTCTGGTCAGCTTTTCTTACTCCAAAACTCTCCATTGTATGATGTTGGCTGAGCTTCCTAGATATACCAACACATTTAATTTTAAAATCTAGAATATTAAGAGAAATTACCAAATCATCATTGTGTGGTAGAAGAAGTCCATCAACATCCTCTTCTGTGAAGATGATGTCATTTTCTAAGATCTCTTGAATTCTCTTACCATGAGTCACTGATATTTTCGTCTTCTTTGTTGCTGAAAATGTCACCCCATTTACTTCATCTCCTCCGAAGATCATGTTGATTGTCATCTGAGGTGACTTTGCTGCCGGCTTTGATGGTTCTGCATTATCCCAATTTTTCCTATAGTTGTTCTTGGCGGGGTTGCTTAAAAACTCTCTGAGGTGACCATTCTTCAATAATGTTTCCATCTTTTCTAGAAGATATCAACAGTTCCTAGTCCTACGGCCGTGAGTTTCAGGGAATTCACACTATAGATTAGGATCCCTTTGGCTAGAATCCGATCGAATATGTTTCAGGAACCTAGCTTCTTTAGTATTTCTCATGGGCAACACTAATTCCACCAGGCTGATATTAAAATTATAATCGGATAACCTAGGATATGTTAAATCTCGGGACCCCGACGTCTCTTTCTCCTGCAACAATCTGCTACCCCGACCACGATCTGCCCTTCTACCGAAAGCTAACCTATTCGATGATTGGAATCCTTTATTACCATGCCCAGCGTCCCTCTCGTAAAGTTGAAAACGACTTTTAGAGGACCTCCGATCTGCATCAAACCCATTTTAAATTTCTCTTGATTCTGGTCACGATTTCGTCCTTTGGAAGACACCAAGGAGCCAAGTTGATCATCTTCTATTCTAATCTTTGACTCGTAGAGGTTGTGAACATCTGTCCATATGGTTGCCTAAAATTCTAGCAAGCTTTCCTTCAGCTTTCGGGAGGCATTAGAACTCAACGGGTTGAGACCCTTTGTAAATCCCTCCGTTGCCCACTCATCCAGTACAGCTGGTAACAACATCTTTTCCTTCTGAAACTGGCCTACGAACTCTCGTAAGAGTTTGGATTCCTAGCCCTCGGGATATTCTGAATATATCCACCTTCCTTTCCTAGACCTTTCTTGCTCCAGCATTAGCTTTCATAAATGAATCTGCAAGTATTTCAAAAGAATCAATGGAATGTTCAAGTAAGACAGAATACCAATTTATGGCACCCTTCATCAGGGTTTCGCCAAACTTTTTCAATAAAACATATTCGATCTCTTGTTGGGCCAGGTCGTTTCCCTTTATTGACATAGTGTAGGTTGTGATGTGTTCCTGTGGATCCGAAGTCCCATCATATTTTGGTATAGATGGCATCTTAAACCTCTTTGGGATCAACTCCGGAGCCGCATTTGATTTAAACGGCAATTGCATATACTTCTTTGAATCTGATCACTTTAATACCGACGGTGCTCCCGTGATCTGTTCCATCCGAGCATGGAACTCCTTAGCATTTTGGTCCATTCGTTCATTCATTTCTCTCATAAATCTCATAAGCTCAATTTAGAAAGGGTCATTTTATTGTTTTTCCCAGATCCACTACTGGTACCTCCTTCCTCGTCAAAACTGATCTCATCACTTAAAGCATCATTATCGGTTCTTTGAATCATTTGATTTGCGAGAATGCTGGGAGGAATCGTAGCCCTTCCATTAGCATTATTGAAAGCACCCGATAATGCCTGCTTTAATTCTGTCATTACCTGATCTTGTCTTGAGAGGTGATCCATAATCATTTTTGTTGTTCTCTCAAGATTTTAACCGTTTCAACAACGCATTCATCATCCACATCATCAGGAGTTGGGTCCCTCATACGTCGAGGATACTAGCCTTCGCGAACTAGGGTTGCTTCATCTCTTTTGTTGCGGGTTTCGCTGGTTGAATCATCACGCTGGAACACATCTTCCCATTCATTGTGCGATCCAACATTGTAGACATCGTTGACATTATTAGCTACCATATCTGATTTTTCTTTTACTAAGGAAGGAATCAAAATTTGTTAGTTACAAATGAATGGATCAAAGTAATTACACAATTGACTATGCCCCACAGTGGGCACCAAACATTTACCCGTAAAACAATATAGTTGAATTTACAATGTATTTTACAGAAAAGTGAATCGATTTGATCCAAAAAATTAAATAAATAAGAATAAAAATAAGATTATGAAATGAACTTAAAGGAAATACAAGTCTAGCTATGAACTTAGCCTCTCCGTTGGTAGAAGTGAGAATAATATTCAAGAATTAAAATTGAGAATAGTGTTATAAATAAGAGCAGAATGTGGCTTTTGTGTACATAACGTTTTGTGTATACAATAGATGTTAATTCTCATTTTTATAGCTTTATTTAGGGAGACATGATCCCCAAATTAAGCTCCTCTTGAATGAGAATAAAACTGTCATTGATGACTGCATAACAGTTGGCTATAAATGCGGATATTCTCTGTAACGTTCACTAATTGAATGCCACCTGATATCAATACTTTGAACCTTTGTCGTCGGTTGTTGGGATTTAAGCTTGGTGTAGCTTAATTTTAAGCTTGGTGTAGCTTAATTTTAAGCTTTGTGTAGCTTAAAGAGGGTGAATGGGAAATTGAAGGAATAAAATATTTGAGTTTTCCTCCTTGGTAAAGGGACATTGTCCCATATTGGAGGAAGAAAAGACTTTTGATGGGTATATATACAATTTCTCTTCTTCTAGCTCTTAAAGAGATAAGAAGAAGGCAAGTCTCGTGCCATCGTTGTCGTCGCTCGCTCTACTCGGCTTCGGCTTCGGATTTGGATTTGGATTTGGTCAAAGTTCGATTGATTGATTAATCTTTTTGGACAAAATTCCTTTTAATTATTTAATTAATTAACAAAAACTCAATCTGAAATAACCCATGACCCGCGACTCGGTCCGGTACGGTCCGTTTTCTTTCCCGGATTATTTTAAATCTGTTTTATAATTTTCCTGCAATATTCCCACCTGTTACAGCTATGGCTGTTCTGAAAGGTTGCAAACCTTTTCAGAAATAGTGCCAAATGGGCTATAAATATGCCTTGAATCCCAGAATGTTTACTCACTAAATTTTCTGGTTAACTTCTTCTTCTTCTGCACAATATTTTTCAGTGTGTTTTACGACCATTGAGTGGTTCATCGTTCACCAAAGTTTTTGGTACCAATACGCTGGTGAGTTAAATCGTTCTATCCTAGAAGGATATATTCCAGCACCTCGGGTACTTGAGGGGAATAATTTCCTTAAGGACACACTATGTATTCAGTGGGCTCGATTTGTTCCTATATTATTTTTCAGGATTTATTTTGTCGTTCTTGTTCTACTAACTTTCTATTTCTATTTTTCCAGAAAGTTTACTATTTTATTGTTTATTACAGCAATACAGATTGGATAACAATCTTAAGAAAATTATTTTATTATATTCTGTATTCTGTTTGTGGAGATTAAAACCCGTATGGTTTTCTACTCCTTTTGAATTTTACTATTATTATTTTAAGATATAAAAACTTCATTAGAGTATTGAAATTTAGAAAACGATTTGAAGAACATAAAAACTTCATCGTTTTCTATGAAACAGTAAATAAAAACTTCAGTTTTTATTTATTATACGTATTGTTTATTGTTAATTACAGTATTATTGATTGTTCTGGTTGTGCCATTAATTGAACTCTTCTGTTGATGACAGTGAGAAATGGAAATTGATAACGGAAATCCTTCTACGACTGTTGCTGCAACGATGATAGCCTCGTCAAGCCGCACTACTATTCCACCGGCCGAGAAATCGGGGAAAGTTTTGGGAGCCAACTTCAAAGGGTGTTCTTCTGGCTTACCACACTTGGTATGCGAAAATTCACCTGTGAAGAACCTCAAGTGCCTGTTGCGGACATGCTGGACAATGAGAAATTCATGATTGTTGAGGCGTGGAAACAGGCAGATTTTCTTTGCAAAGGCTATATCTTAAGCGCTTTAGAAGATAACTTGTACAATATGTGCAGTGCGATGAATACTTTGAAAGAATTATAGGATGCACTTGAGAAGAAGTACAAGACTGAAGATGCATGCTTGAAGAAGTTCGTAGTTGCCAAGTTTCTAGACTATAAAATGATAGACAGCAAAACTATTAGAACCCAAATTTAGGAGCTTCAACTTATTTTTCAGGACCTTATTGCTGAAGGTATGGTCGTGAATGAAGCATTTCAAGTGGCTGCAATGATTGAAAAATTGTCTCCTTCGTGGAGAGATTTCAAGAACTATCTTAAGCACAAGCACAAAGAAATGAAGTTGGAAGATCTTGTGATTCGTCTCAAGATTGAGGAAGACAACAAAACAGCCGAGAAGAAGTCTCGTGGAAATTCAACAATCATGGGAGCTAATATCGTTGAGGAGACTGCTCCAAAAAGTAAGAAGAGGAAGAGGTCTTATGGACAGACTAAGGAGCAGAACAAAAAGAAATTCAAGGGCAGCTGCTACAATTGTGGAAAAGTTGGTCACAAAGCCCCTGATTGTCGTCTCCCAAAAAAGGATAAGAAGAAGGGACAGGCCAACATAGTAGAGAAGAATGATGACATTGATGATCTGTGTGCAATGTTTTCAGAATGCAACCTAGTTTGAAATCCGAATGAGTGGTGGATTGACTCTGCAGCCACTCGACATTTTTATGCTATCAGAGAATCATTTGCGACTTACTCTACTGTTGGTCCCGAAGAAGAGCTTTCCAAGGGAAATAATGCAACAGCCAAGATTGAAAGTTATGGGAAGATATTCCTGAAGATGACTTCCGGCAAGATGTTAATGCTCCACAATGTTCTTCATGTTCCTACAATTAACAAGAATTTAGTTTCTACTTCTTTACTTGTGAAGAATAGATTCAAATGTGTATTTGTTTCTGATGAAGTTGGTGTAAGTAAGAATGAAGTGTATGTTGGAAAAGGATACCTCACGGAGGCCTTTTCAAACTCAATGTAATGGTTGTTGACAGTATGAATAAAATTTTAGCTTCTTCTTATTTATTGGAGTCAAATGATTTATGGCATATTCATTTAGGATATGTCAATTATAAAACCTTGTGGAAGTTAATTAATTTAGAAGTATTACCTAAATTCGAGTGTAATAAATCGAAATGTCAAATATGTGTTGAATCCAAGTTTGTAAAACATTCTTATAAGTCTGTTGAAAGTAATTCAAATCATTTAGACTTAATTCATACTAACATTTGCGATATGAAGTTGACACCATCTCGAGGTGGGAAAAAGTATTTTATTACTTTTATTGAAAATTGCACTCGATATTGTTATGTTTATTTGCTTAAAAGTAAGGATGAAGCAATTGAAGCATATAAGCAATACAAGAATGAAGTGGAGAATCAATTGAATAAAAAGGTCAAAATGATTAGAAGTAATATGGGTGGAGAGTATGAATCTCCGTTTGCAGAAATATGTCCAGAATATGGAATTATCCATCAAACTACTGCACCTTACATACCTCAATCCAATGGAATTGTGGAAAGGAAAAATCGGACATTAAAGGAAATGACGAATTCGTTATTAATAAGTTCTGCATTACCGCAGAGTTTGTGGGGGGAAGCTATCCTTACAGCTAACCGAATACTTAATAGAGTACCCCACAGAAAAACGTAATTTATTCCATATGAAAAATGGAAAGGAAGAAAACTCAACTTGAAATATTTCAAAGTGTGGGGGTGTCTAGCAAATGTACAAGTTCTTTTACCTAAAAGGGTTAAAATCGGACCAAAAATGGTAGACTGCGTATTTATTGGATATGCTACAAACAGTAAAGCTTGTCGGTTTTTGGTTCATAAATTCGATAATCCCAATATTCATGTTAATACGATAATGGAATCAGATAATGCTGAATTCTTTGAAAGCATTTATCCATATAAAACTGAATGTGAGTCGTTAAGTGAAAGACCTAAATGACTTCGGGAAGAACCAAAGGAAAATACTCCAAGTGTAGAAGATCCTAGCCATAGCAAATGTCAAAGAACATCTACTTCCTTTGGACCAGATTTTGTGACATTCTTGCTTGAAAATGAGCCTCATACTTTTAAAGCAGCTATGTCATCTTCTGATTCAACGTTTTGGAAAGAAGTAGTCAATAGTGAGATTCAATCAATTTTGGATAATCATACATGGGAATTGGTTGATCTTCCTCCAGGAAATAAGCCTTTAGGTTCGAAATGGATCTTTAAACGAAAAATGAAAGCTGATGGCACTATTGACAAATATAAGGCAAGACTTGTTGTCAAAGGCTTTAGACAAAAGGAAGGCCTTAATTACTTTGACACTTACTCGCTAGTAATGAGGATAACATCTATTACGACGTTAGTGGCACTAGTGGTCGTGTATGGTCTTGAAATCCATCAAATGGATTTTAAAACAGCTTTCTTAAATGGAGAATTGGAGGAAGAGATTTACATAGAAAAACCTGAGGGTTTTGTGGTTTCTGGTAAAGAAAAGAAAGTGTGCAAACTTGCTAAGTCGCTTTAGGATTTAAACAAGCACCCAGACAATAGCATGCCAAATTTGACCAAACAATGTTGGAAAGTGGGTTTAAAATCAACGAGTGTGACAAATGTGTTTATATTAAAAACACTCCAGGTCATGAAGTCATTATTTGTTTACAAGTTGATGACATGTTGATAATGAGCAAAAGTATGGCAGATATAAATGCTACGAAGCGCATGTTGACTAGCAAATTCGACATGAAAGACTTAGAAGCTGATGACGTGATCTTAGGAATCAGAATTCATAAGACTCCACAAGGTCTAGCATTATCATAGTCTCACTACGTTGAAAAAGTACTTGACAAGTTCAAGTATTTGGATTTCAAGATTGCCAAGACTCCAATTGACGTGAGTTATACACTTCAAAAGAATGAAGGTGAAAGTGACTCACAATTGGACAATGCAAGAGTATTGGGAAGTTTGATATATATTATGAATTTTATGCGACCAGATATAGCATATGTACCCGATAATTAATCAATTACCCGCATAATTTAAAAATTAACACAAATTACTTAAAATATTACACATTTTCCACATACCGTATACACTTTACTAGCATGGTCATGTAGTATCTTGTATGACACTAGTCCATAAATACCGGGTATTTTAGCTCGGGCCGTATTTTACTCCAAAATGCCAAACTTTGACAAAATTCGTTTTCTTCGATATTACTTACCCTCTTACCTTCACGAATTTACTCATGACTTATAATCCTTATAATCCCCAAATAATTTTTTCCTTGGACTGATGTCAATTACCTTACGACAAATTCAACGTATAATACTGTAGGGTGCAACATCGTCGTAACTTATTACTACGAAGCGTAATATCACCGTAATGTAATACTACAGGGTGCAACACTGTCATAACTTATTACTGCGAAGCGTAACATCACCGTAATGTAATACTGTTGGGTACAACACTGTCATAACTTAATACTGCAGGACGTAACATCAATCGTAATATATTACTGCAAAGGGTAACATCATCGTAATATATTGCTACAGAGCATAACATCGATGTAATACTGTAGGGCGTAACAATGTGCTATTAGCAAACTGAGTCGATTTACAAGTAATCCCAATCAAATACATTGGATGGCAATAAAATGAGTTTTGGGGTATCTGAAACATACCCAAAATTATGCTTTGCATTATAACAAATATCCCTCCATGATTGAGGGATATAGTGATGCAAATTGTATCACTGAAGTTAAATCCATGAGTGGATATATTTTCACAATTGGGGGCGGAGCAGTGTCTTGGAAATCATCCAAACAAACGTGCATCGCCAATTCTACAATGGAATCTAAATTCATAGCTTTAGATAAGGCCGGTGAAGAAGCTGAATGGCTCCGAAATTTCTTGAAAGATATTCCATTTTGGCCCAAACTATTGGCACCTATTTGTATGTATTGTGATAGTCAAGCGGCAATAGGCAGGGCAGGGAGCATTATGTATAAGGAAAAATCTCGTCATATACGACGGAGACACAATACCGTTAGACAACTACTCTCTAGTGGTGTTATCATGATTGACTATGTAAAGTCAAGAGATAATGTGTCGGATCCACTTACAAAAGGCTTATCTAGAGAGGCAGTTGAAAGATCATCAAATGGAATGGGGTTAAGGTCTAGGACAAGTCATCATGGCAGTAACTCTACCTAGTAGACTGGAGATCCTGCGAGTTAGGTTCAAAGAGATCAAACAAAGTTATGAATGATGGTTCAACATTGTCAAATAACTCAACCCATTCTCGTGATGATGACAATGTTCAGAAATCGAGGTAAAGCATTAAGGCTTTTTGATGGGTCAATAAAACTTAAAGCTTTTTAATGATTTGCTAAGTCTGGCGGGATATCACCAGATAGTGTGTCTATAGGATTACACATTTAGAAATCACCTATGTGAGTGTGAAGTGCAAGCCGCTTCAAGGGGAATGAAAGTAAAGGCTCATTCTCTAAGCACTCATGAAACCAGACGGTGTTCATTGATTGTGTGACTTATGTTGTCTAGGTATACAACAAAGCTCGACGGTTCAAAGATATCAAATCTACTGATTGACCAAGTATATCTGATATAAGTTCACTACGAAAATTTCAAAGGGAAACCTACTTATTCAGATGCAATTAATTCTTGCATGTAAAATGCGCACGTGTCCGTGCATTCCTTTATTTTATAGCCATTTCTCATTCATGTGGGAGATTGTTGGGCTTTAAGTTTGGTGTAGCTTAATTTTAAGCTTAGTGTAGCTTAAAGAGGGTGAATGAGAAATGGAGGGAAAATGAAATATTTGAGTTTCCCTCCTTGGCAAACGGACATTATCCAATATTGGAGGAAGAAAAGAATTTCGATGGGTATATATACAATTGCTCTCTTCTATCTCTTAAAGAGTTAAGAAGAAGGCAAGCCTCGCGTCGTAGTCGTCGTCGCTCGCTCAGCTCGGGTTCGGCTTCGGCTTCGGATTCGGTTTCGGATTCGGATTCGGATTTGGTCAAAGATCAATTAATTGATTGATTAATCTTTTTGGACAAAATTCCTTTCAATTATTTAATTAATTAACGAAAATTCAATCTGAAATAACACATGCCTTCTTCGGAGTAAAGAACCTAGGAGTACTTGTTGTATTTTCAATAAACAAATTGAGGTTAATATGATCAATCTCATTATTAATAAATATTAAAAGGTGAGTTTCTTAATATATATATATAATCAAAAAAAAATCAATTAAAGTGGATCAGGGGTATAAATCATTCTCAAAGAAACTGTGCGTAAAAACAATTTTTATGCCAATTGAGAAACAGACATCTTTAAATTAAAGTTTAAAGTGACTCAGAAAATTGGTTAAACTAAATTAATAACAATACTAAATATAATTCTAGTAATTTGTTATTCATTAATTATGACTCTATCAACTACTATAATAGCAAGTGCCTGATTCTAACAATCTCACAATATGTAGATAAATCATATCTGTATTTGAATAATTGCTGAGTTAGATTCCTCATCACTACTAATTAAAACATTTAAATTCTTTTTTTTTCTCACCTATATAAACACATCAAGAAATCAGTAGTATACCAAGCATAAACCATTTTCTTCCTTTTCCTCTATTATTATTCCTTCAAATTATTTTAATAATGTTGATGAATAACTCATTCATCATTTTGATAGCTATAATTTTGACACTATTTTTAGATAAATTTCACAAGCCAATTAAAGCTTTTTCAAACCCTAGTTATGTTTATACAGATGGAACTCATTTTGCATTAGAAGGAAAGCCATTTTATTTAAATGGTTTTAATTCTTATTGGCTAATGTATATGGCTTCTGATCCATCAACAAGAAATAAGGTTACAACAACATTTCAACAAGCTTCTAAATATGGTATGAATGTTGCTAGAACTTGGGCTTTTACTGATGGCGGTTCTAGACCCTTACAGTCTTCGCCTGGTGTTTACAACGAGCAAATGTTTGAGGTTAGTATTTGATTTTCGGAAAATGACACTGTATAGCCGCTATTAACTCACTCTCTATCTCTCTCTATACATACATACATATATATATATATATATATATATATGAAAATACCTCGACAAAGAGGGATCTCCGAGATCCGAGGGAGATATGTCTTTTGTAGGTGATGGAAAAGTGTAGTTAATTCACTATAAATAGACTGAACACCGTAGTAGGAGCTACATCTCTCAAGGATTGACTCAAAGGTAGCCATACTTATCTTACGATATAAGTGGACTACCTGCGATATCGAAAACCATGAGAGATAAAGTAGAACCGGTCAGCCTTGGCATCATGACGTCGAATCATCTTTCGATGAAACGAAGGTATGATGCGAGGAAATGTGTGTGTACATATATATATATGATGCGGCTACCGAATATAAATAGTTTCGGCCACGTGCTAAAATTGATTTTTGCCATTTGATTTTCTTTTTGTTCTTTTGCTTTCTTTTCAATTGCGCTAAGTATTTGATTTTGGGGAATGATACTGTGTAGTCGCTCTCAACATAGTAATCGAATAATATGTATTTTTTTGTGTGTGTGCGTATGTGTGTGCATATATATATATATGTGCGCGCGCGCGTTATACAAAAAAATATATAATTTTTATATACTTTTATTGTTACTGGTGTAAATAGTTTCGGCGGCGTACTTTTTGTCCTTTGATTTTCTCTTCGTTTTTTGGCTTTCTTTTCACGTGCGCTAAGTTTAAAACCAAATCCGACGAAAAAGAATGGAAAGAAATTATTTGAGATTTTTATTTTATATTTTTTAACCAAGAGAAATTCATGAATCGTGAATTCGTGATATATAAAAATTGAATCTGAAAAAGAATCAGAAGAGATTCGCTTGAAGGATTTTTATGCTCAAAATTGAATTTAATATGCAGGCAGACCTTCTTTCGGGATTTTTTTTCCTTATAGAATTGGTTTTTAAAGATTTAGAACTTTTTTTTTAATCCTTTGCCATATTCAACTTTTTTTTAATTCATTTATCTTTAAAAAATGAGTGATTTAACGGTGAAAAAGAAGTGTGTAATTATATCATTAGATAATGCTTTCCTGATTTTGATTATTGTTATATGCTTTTAATCGCATATTTTAATTTTATTCTGAAAACTCATATCTAATAGAATCTCATTTATTCAGCAGAAATTAGAAACTCTCTCCTAAATCTGATTCTACTTCTATCATTTTATTCATTATGATAATCAAAATTAAAGGAATCAAAGCAATTTATTAATTTTATTCTCATCCCAATTATTTCCTTTATGAGCTTCATTATTACTAGAATTACTACGCGCTTCTATTGAAAATTAAATAAATAATAAAGTAGAGATCTCAAGTTAAGTATTGGATATAATCCTACACTAAAAGTAAAAAAGTCTTTTAAGATGAAATGTGAAGTTGCTCTCTCGACAAAATTGGAATAAGTTGAACCAAAAAATCTCGATTCAAGATAAATTCACGATTAAGTGGTATTTCTATAGAAGATATTTCTAGTGTTTCGAAATTAATTAATCGGTAAAAATATATGCATTTGATGTTGCGCTTTCTTTTACTCGATTTTTGTGTTATATTTCCTTTTTTGATATATTTTTTTTATTTATTTTATTTATTTTTGTTTATCAGGGATTGGATTTTGTGATATCAGAAGCCCAAAAATATGGAATTCACTTGATTCTTGGATTAGTTAACAACTACACCCTTGCACGCACACTCACTATATCTATATACGTATAAGGATGTGGTCTCACACATTAATAAAACTATTGAAGTCTCGTAAAAGCAGGTCGGCTCCAATGATAGATTTGTCTTCAAAAAAATCTCGATCTCGGTAGAAACGAACGTATGATATTATTGTACTTCTGACATATTCAGAAAATCAAATTTTTATTAAATATTAAGAGAAACTTTCAAATTATTATTATTATTATTTGGTAAATAAGAATTTTATTACCAAGTAACGATATTTACAACTCATCTAACTATTACAAAATTTGTCTAGCATATCACCAACTGGACATGAAGCCCCAGTAAGGTAATATCTAGCATTCACTTCTCCTAAAACTCCATCAACTTCCACTACTGTTCTGTTCTAGCTAATTTCCGGATACCAGTTCAAAGTAGTTATCACCTTATCTAGATAAGGGAACCTTGCTGCCCTTATGTGCACTTCCTGGATAATAAGCTTGATTAACGATATTATTATTATTATTATTATTATTATTATTATTATTATTATTATTATTATTATTATTATTATTATTATTATTATTAGCATAACCCCTATGCAAAAATGACATGTATAAACCGAGAAATGGTCCCATTTTTAATTATGATCTCAATATCTATCTTTTATGGAATAAAATGTAGTAATTAATATGGTTCTTATTGCTATTTACTATGATTTATTTTTATACTTTTTTTTCTTAATGATATATCTATATATTTTTACTTATATTGTTTTTGCAGGTTGTGCTTACAAGAGTGAACACAATAACCAAAGTGGCATATAAAGATGATCCAACAATTCTTGCATGGGAACTAATGAATGAGGCTCGTTGCCCATCTGACCTCTCTGGAAAAACTATTCAGGTCTTTTCTCCTTCTTAACATGGCAAAAAATTTGAACTAAAATATAAATAGATATTAATATTGATCAGAAGTGGAATCAAGATTTGAAGTGTATGAGTTCGAGATTCCGTTTAAGTTATTGGGTCCTAAATTAAAATTTCGGCCCGTGATGGTTAATTAAGTTGGTTGGTTGATTGATTTCCCATATGAGGGACATAGAATCGATTTTCCTCACCAGTTGCCTACTCAGTCAGAGCTCGTTGCATCGGGCTTGTCCAGAGCGGTTACATCTTGTGTGTGATTTGCGAGCTATTACACAGTGAGCAGGGTACCCTGTGTGCACCCGAAGGATAACAACTGCAGATTTCCCTGGGAATTTTCCAAAAACTAAAATGAATGCACCTTTGATCACCGGTAATTGTACGTCATTACTTATTTGAGATGTTTTTTTCCTTCCAAAGTGAAATAATCACTCTTCTAGCTTATTGCGCTCAATCTACATCCTACATAACTCGATGTTGCTTTTCTTCTTAGACACAGAAGATTTTTGCTCTCGTTTTGCGGGTTTTCCACTTCGTATTGTCTATTAATTTTACTATTTTCTATGAAGTATTAAATAACATTCTTTTTTTCTCGGAATTATATTTTTGCAGAACTGGATCACAGAAATGGCAGCATATCTTAAATCAATAGATAAAAATCATCTCTTAGAGATTGGTCTTGAAGGATTTTATGGGGATAACAAGAAGCAGTACAACCCTAATAATCTGGAACCTGGGACTAATTTCATCTCCAACAATCAAATTTGGGAAATTGATTTTACCACAATCCATATCTATCCTGATCAATGGTAATCTCTAATCCCCTTTTTTCATGCATATATATTATAAATTACAATATATGACCGGTGTAAATTCATATAATCGAGGTTGAAATGTAATTATTATTGTCAATTTTTAAAAAATATTATTTTTGCTTTTGTCAATCGAACATATTAACAATTTGGCTAAGGTTATTTATATATGGATTTAACGAATATTTACGCTATCAGTATGATTTAACTTATTGTAGCAAGGACATGATTTATATTTCTAGGTTATTATTGATCCTCTATTTGTGGATTGTATCCTTTAGTTTTCTTTTATTGTATAAAGTCAATTTATAAAAGTTAAACTCTTTAAATTTTTGTATCTTATTTAAACGGAGAAGGCTCCTGAGTTGTACTCCATTTTTCTCAAACATTTTTATTTTATCTCCTTTTTTTTTGGGGAAACTCAATGAGATCAATTTAAATTTTAAAAGTCAAATCATGAATAAAAAATATGATTCATTTTTAAATTCAACATCCATTGATTTTGACTTTCGAGACTACATAAAAGACCAGTTGTTGAGCAATTTATCTTTTCAAAGGTATAACTACACACTATCAATGCGTCCACTATTATTTTGTTAGAAATACATACTCATCCTATCAGTGTGTTAAATTCGAAAAATGTATATTTTTAGCTGCTCGAAAAAATATTAGCTAATAATATATATATTTTTTGTAAACAATTTTAGCTAGCGAATTTAATTAGTTTCAGTCGACTTACCAACTTTTTATTCGCTTAAATTCTTGTTATCATAGGACATGTCCAAACTCGAAAAAAACAAAAATTAGCTGGTGAATTTATAATGTATGTATAATTCATGTATAATATATGTATAATTATTTAAAGTTAGTGTATAATTAGCTATAAAAAAATAAACAATAAATTCGACCAGCTATTTGAATAAAAATCCCTAACCTTTTGGATTGTTGGCTACCTGGGGCATTTGCATCTAACCCGCTTTTTGTGTCGCGTTTTAACTTGTGCCCGCTTTGCAAAAAAAAATTGCAAACGTACCCGTTTTTTCGCATAACTTCAGCATGCGGGGCTGAAATAGCAAAGGTAATCACGCAAAACTTCAGCATTCTAGTAGTCGGGCCTGAAGTTCAGCTCTAAAGCTGAAGTTTTTATTTGTAACTGGCAAACTTCAGCTCTAGATCTGAAGTTTTTGTTTTTGTAACTGGCGAGCTGAAGTTTTTGTTTTGTAACTGGCGAACTTCAGCTCTAGAGCTGAAGTTTTTATTTTTGTAATGATAATGCAATGTGGAGAGAAAATCAAGAATGTGAAAAATAAATCATTTATCTACTTGCACCCGTATTTAGGGATTTGTAAGTTTCTGCAGCAGCCATGTTCCTCTCAAGGCAGATCAAAATGTTGTATTAACTATTTTATTATTTTCTTATAATATTAAATTACAGAATATATATTTGCTTGCACTTGCTCATCAGGATTAGACACAGTAGAAACAAAGCTAGAAGTACCCAACACTTTCGTCGATATAAAGTTGTCAAACTGTCACACTGCATTAATAATGGTATTGTTATCGGTAGAAGGAAAGTCAAAATCTTGAAAAAAACTAAAGAAATTTGAAGGATAATCCTTCGGAGTGGGAAATGGGAACGGAATTTAAAAAGAAGAAAAAGAAGGAGAAGAAGAAGAAGAAGAAGAAAAGGAAGGAGGAGAAAGGGGCTGAAGTTATTTAAAAAATGGGTACAAGTTAAAAGTTTTAAAAAATATATATAGATTAAATGGGAGCGACCAAATAGGGAGCCCCGTGCAATTTTTACTGTCATTTCCACTTCATCCAACCTGTCAGTTTTGTATTTTGCTCGAGTTTGTACCCTTAACCGGGCTTTGTCAATTTTGGACCGGTTCAGTTACTAACCTTTTGGACTGCAGGCTACAACCAGGTACAAGCCCAGAGGACCAAGATAAATGGGCTTCACAATGGATCCAAGCCCATATAGATGATTCCAAATTATTAAAAAAGCCTCTACTTATTGCAGAATTTGGCAAATCTTCAAGTACCCCAGGGTATAATGTTACAATGAGAGACAATTATTTTGGGAAAATATATGGAACAATTTTTAATTGTGCCAAATATGGAGGCCCATGTGGTGGTGGGCTTTTTTGGCAACTTTTGGCCCAAGATATGGATAATTTTGGTGATAGTTATGCTGTGGTCTTGCAACTCAGCCCATCAACTGATAGAGTTATAGCTTTACAATCTCTAAGGCTCTCTAAACTATTAGAATATAAAAATAGATTTTAATTGTAATAATGTTTTTATTTCATTTCAAGTATTATTGTAATTTATATAGCTTTGACCATCTTGATCAAAGATAGCTTTATAATCTCTATATTATTTTAGACTTAAAAAAAATTATCTCGTGCTAATATGTGACTTTTAGATGTGTGAATGACATGTTATGTTTGACATATATTCTTTCTGTTTTATTTTATATGATAGTATTTGAACGAGGAAAATGTTTAAAAAAGATAGAATTATGGTACAAACAAAAGTAACTTTAGAATTTTAGTCTTGAACAAGTTATAAGAAGCAAGGTATCAAGGGTAAAGTGAGAAGTTTAAAATTAAAAAAAAACTCACAGAAAGGTTTCAAGTTTTATAGAACAGACTAAAAGAAAAAAAAATACTATATGAAAAGAAATATAAGTACAGTAGTATGTCTTTTTTTTTGTTTACAGAAGTAGTATCAAAGTATGTGACTAACATACAATGTTGAGTTGAAACAATGGCGACACACACACACATGTAACATATACGATTAAATGGTGTGGTTGGGTGGTTGAAATTCATCCACCTTTAATCAGGTGTCTCGAGTTCAGATTCTGGGAATAAAGAATTTCTTGCTAGGGAGCAATTTCACCCTATAATAACCTATTCGATGCGAATCTGAATTAGTTGACTAGTGAATATTGGCACCAGTGTTTTGGGGTCCAATCATATACATATATGTGCACAAAAGGCCAGTATAGACAAAGTTGGATATAGCTAACACTGTAGTGAGCAGGGACGGAAGTAGGCTTTAAGCTTACCAGTTCGGCAGAATCTAATAGTTGTGGCAAAAATATTGCTATGTTTGAGAAATTCGTTAAATATGTATAAAATTTTGATTCAGGATCCTATTACTATTACTTAGAGGTCTCTGTCGT
Source organism: Nicotiana tabacum (assembly GCF_000715075.1). Classification (NCBI taxonomy): domain Eukaryota; kingdom Viridiplantae; phylum Streptophyta; class Magnoliopsida; order Solanales; family Solanaceae; genus Nicotiana; species Nicotiana tabacum. Next base: position 227,066,906 of record NC_134101.1, read on the forward strand.
AAAATCCAGAATTCATAAAATTTAAATTCTTGATCCGTTTCTAGTAATGAGCCTCCTCACATCTTCCTTGCTTGATGTCAAAAGTTTGTTGCTTTTCTTTCGTATCACTATTCTACAGTTGCTCCGTGAACTCTTGTCAGTCTTAAAATGTCGAGTAAATAAAGATTATCTTTACTTATATTCATTTTGAGTTTGTCTGAATTGATGTTAATTAATTTAGTATTTAAGAATATCAATTACTTCCTCCGGTCTACTTTAATTATTTTTTTTTTTTTTGTGCTTCACAATATTTAGTTTTTCAGATGTCAAGCAGTAATTAATTTTGTTTTCCAAAGTTACCCTTGGAGTAAAGAGCCTAGGAGTATTTATTATATTTCCAATGAACAAATTAACGTTAATATGGTCAATTTTATTATTAGTTAATGTTAAAAGATAGATTTCTTAATATGTGTGAAAACAGCCAAAAAAATCAATTAAAGTGGACCGAAGGAAGGATAAATTATGAACTAAACTTTAATAGTCGAATAAAGGGTCAAGCTGCATAAACTTAAATAGGTGTCTAGACTATATATAGTTTCTTAACCATAAATCAAGGCAGTTCCTATAGAATTGCACTTTGACATGATTACCACCTTGTTAATTAATGATTCAACCTAATGCTTGATAAATTACTTATTCTGCAAACTTGGATAAAAATTACGTAAAAAGTTTACTTATATATAATAGCATGTGACTTGTTATTGAGCACATGTGACAAATATTGGAAAAAGCAATATAGTAAATCGAACTTTTCAATAACTCCTATTAAATTAATTAGTTCGCATAATTTGATCATTTATTCTCGGAAGATGCATGTGAGAATTGACATGAACTATATCCACATTATTTTGCAAATTATATATGGTTAAAAAGTTTTTATATCAAAATTACAAAATATAGACATCTTTCTCACTCTTTTTTTTTTTTCTTTCCTTCTGCTTCTAACAAATCGAACTGTGGTGATGAAGAAAGTGATAAGAAGATCCAGAAGAGTAATTAGGGTGACAAAAGTAGGGAAAACAAGGATTGTGGTGGAGTGGTAAGTAATCCTTCATCATTAACTAGAGGTCTCGGCTTCGAGTCTGGGTATGGAATCGTCTTTGTTGGGGGCTTTACCCTCCTAAGGGTAATCGATGTGAACCATAGGGTTTAGAAGCAGCTGCTTTTAGTCATTCCCAACGTTTAGATTGAGTAGACATCAATCGATGTGAACCATAGGGTTTAGAAGCAACTGCTTTTAGTCATTCCCAACGTTTAGATTGAGTAGACATCAAAGGGGAGAGAAGACGATAGTCTGCACCAGCCAAGCGTTGTATAACATACATTGAAATGCTGTATTTACCCACTAACCGATACAAGACAAGAGTCGATCGACAGTATTTTTGTACTTGATTTTTTCATTTGCTTTTCACTAGTAGGACAATGTGATACTTAGGTACCTCATCAGGAGGGCAAATAAAACTTTCAAAGGTTACCAATATTAGCAGCAACTTGTGACTAGAAGGGTCAGTTGCTTCCCTTGTGACTAGAAGGGTCTTTCTCACTGGGCGAGTAGATCCTCATCATTCTATGCAAATGTGACCTTAACGGCCTCATTTCAAGCAATTATTCGCTTCAAGATGTACGACAAGACCTTCATTCTCTCTCTCTCTCAGAGCACAACTGTATAACATAGACTTGAACACGAGTCTAAAATATATGCATATCTATCCCTCACATGTATGCACCCACGTCCGGGGGGGGGGGGGGTTGATGAACAATGATCCATAGAGACAAAAAATACATGACCAAAACAACAGAGATTGGAGAGTCAGTCGGCCACTGTCTATTTCCTTTAACTGTGAAATATGCTAAGATACATTACACCTAATTGATCTCATTTACATCTATCCAAATTATTATGAAAACTGATACAAGCTTGAAGAACTCTAGAAATGAAGTTACCATTACAACAAACGAACATGGACTGGAAATAGTGCAACAAAATCTAAGCTGGGATTGGTAACGGCCCGCCACCGCGGAAATCCTTTGAAGCCAGCAGCTTTTCAGGAAGAAGTTCTCATTTACAAATGTCACCAAGAATTTTCAGAACGGTACTAGAAGAAAGTTGGTGTTACTTGTTACTCCCGGGGACGGGCAAGCCAGAGAGAGCTAAGTGCTCGAAGTCGAGAGAAATAATCACTAATGGCAAGAAGAGCACGAGCTGATTGGCGAGTTGTCAATACGCGATGCATTTGCTGCAGTGTCTGTTGTCGTAGGTTATCAGCCTGACATTTAAAACTTTACAGGTCAGTCTTTTGTATGCGAGGGAAAACTTCCAACATGTACTCAAAACAACAACTACGGATCAATACCAACCAAGTTGGGGCAGCTATATGAATTTTCACCGATCAAGTCGCTCCATTTAAGCTCATCTCAAACCAATACTTTACAAAAATAAAAATAAAAATAAAAAGCAATAGAATTTCAGTATATTTTCTAACGGCACCAACATGTACTCAAACATGCAGATAAACATTTGCATAAATGGCAGCTTATGCATGCAATTTACCATCCAACCCAACTAAACTGCTGCATTTCAAAACATAAATGTTATGGAGAGCATCTCTAAGGCAATGCAAGGTTATACAACATAAAACAGATCTTCTTTTCTTTCTGGAATTTGTCACCTACCTAGCAAAGTTTGCAAACCTCACTTGGTCTTAACCTTTTCAACCATAACTATTAGCACCATGCTAATAATAGTGCAGTTTTCCAATTGGTATGCCCAGTGCTGAGTTGTCTCTGATTTGTCACTATAAAATCAAGAGTAGAAAAGGGCGAGAAGTTCTGAAACTTTATACTAAGGAAAACACGGTCGATCAAATATGATGCCCGAAAACCCCTCATACATCCTCTCTATCTTCGGCACATGCAAAAAAAAAACACAAGGACCAAAAATCTTCAGCAACTTGGGAGCATCTTTTAGGTAAGAAACACAGCCAAGCAACTATAAGAGAGAGAGAACTACAGTTGCTTTAACTCCATTCTTTGTTTCCTACTTATTCTCATCAGGAAAACAATATCAAAACATAGAAGAAAAAAAGGAAAAAAAAAATGATGGAAACGAATAAGTAGATCAATATTGTTTTTACACAAAACGAAGCTAGGATGAAAGTTTTACCCTCAATAAAGTCCCAAGGCACTATGTGCCATTCAGTAAGCTATTAATGATCTCAAAGAAGTGCAAATAACAAGGTCTGACGGCAAATACTTCAGACCACTACTTTAAAATACCAACACAAGACACCTCTACCTCAACTAGGTACCTATTTTGAACTCATCCACGAGTATACTTATGCAACCTCTAAAGATTATTTGTTGCATAAATGATACAAGAGAAGTCACAAGGCATGAAATGGAGATAATTGACATCGCCATGAGAAGAACTGAAGAAAGACACGCTAAAAAGGAGAACTTTCCACCAGATAGAGCATGTATCTCTCAAATAATACATGTAATCCTGAATCTTGTATCCCCATATCTGGCATACAACTATATCACTTGATTTTTAGTAACTCGTATGATGACTGGGAAATAAAGGTCCTAACAAGCACCTAGAAATTTCCTCCATTAACACAAGGTAGTGATAGGTGGATAACGAGGCATGACAAAAAGGTCTCAAGTTGTTATTATCATGATAAGGTCCAGATGGTTCTATATGCTAATGGAACTACACCGAATCTTCTCGACTGAGAGAAGATAATTAATGCAATTAAAAGGTACAATAAATGCAACCATCATCTCTACAAGGTAGAGTTAAGGTCTGCATACACACTACCATGTTATGTTGTTGTTGTTGCTGTTAATAAATGCAACCATCATCAAAGTTAAGATCGTCACAATATAATACAAAATAATACCCATGCTCGGCTATGATAATTAATGTACTATCTAAATCAAGCGGTGCAATAAATGCACCACACTCAATCCTTTATTACCTTCACATATATTGTCGTATTTTTGTATTCCACATCTAAGAATAGGTGTATCTTGCAACTCAATTATATCAAGTTAGTTACCAATTTAAAAACACAAATCCTCCCTCCGTTCCCTTTTACTAGCTCCTTATACCAAAAATAAATCTTCCTTTTACTTGTCCGTTTTAGCAAATCAAGAGAGTTTTTCTTACAATATTACCCTTGTTTTTAAGAACCCTCACTTCCTAAGTTTATTGAAGTTACAACTTTAATAACCATTTTACAAGGATAATTTAGTAAAACAAATCCCTAATAAATGATTTCTTAAGAGAAGTGCCAAGTAAATAGAGAACTAGTAAAAGGGAACGAAGGGAGTAATTTACTCGTTTCTTTCTCCTCCCTCAAGATTTACACATAGTATCAAAGACTCTACGGCCTTATTTGAGATGTATCAGAGCCTCTATAAAGACATAAATTGCTTCTGCGCTCCAAGGGCAGCCTTACGTCACCTTTTGGTCTACGTTGTTCATTTTGTAAATATACGGTGATAGCTCAGACAACAACACAACCGTTTTTTGAAATGGTTATTTTGGTGGGCATCTCTCTTCCTTGTTTTGGCCACCATTCAGGCAACTTCGGTCCCTCAATTTTTGTCGTCCAGCAACACATTTTCTATCAGCATTTTGTCAGCTACTACACTAGGCAGGCTCATGTCACCATCTAGTGAGATGTCTTCAGTCATTGCCACCTAAACATCCAGCGACATGTTGCCGTCTGATAGCACATTTTTAATCAGCAATTCAACAGCGCCATGTAGAGATCAAACAACAAGTCTTCAGTCAGCACCTCGTCGTTGTCCAATAACATTTTTCCAAGCAGCACGCGTCAGTGCCACGTCACCATCAGTAACATGTTTTCAGTTAATAGTCAGTTATCACCACTTCACCATCCAGCAACATATTTCCAGTCAGCGTTTCATTAGCGCAGTATTGTTTTCTAGTGACAAGTGTCTCTAATTAATATCATGTCAATGCCACATCTCCCTCTACCAACAGTTTTCGATTAGGGTCAGGTCATTGTACATTGACACATTTGCAGTTAGAGCGACGTCGTTGTCCACGGACACATTACTCTCCACTCAGCACCCAATCTATGCTACATGTTTCAAATTCAGCTCCTTGTCGCATCCAACGACCATGTTTCAAATTCAGCTCCTTGTCGCATCCGGCAACCTGTTATTATTCAACCAAAACCAGGTCGTCGTTGAGCAACATTTCATAATACATTCAGCACCAGGTGCCATACCGTGAGACGCTGTCATCCATTCATCAGTGCCATGTCATCAAACAATATCTTTACTGCATGCCCAACATGAATTCCCAGTTTTTGATTTGCAAAGTGTCCTCACCATCTTGAGTTTAACAGGGCATGTTAAAGGACAAGAATTCCCAGTTTTTATTTGCAAGTAATGGTTGGTGTCGTAATGATAAATACGGTCATGTCAGGCAATACATGCACTACTATCATAACAAATGTAGTCAACTAGTCTATGCTACATGTTTCAAATTCAGCTCCTTGTCGCATCCAACGACCATGTTTCAAATTCAGCTCCTTGTCGCATCCGACAACCTGTTATTATTCAACCAAAACCAGGTCGTCGTCAAGCAACATTCATAATACATTCAGCACCAGGTGCCATCCAATGAGACGCTGTCATCCATTCATCAGTGCCATCTCATCAAACAATAATCTTTCCTGCATGCCCAACATGAATTCCCAGTTTTTGATTTGCAAAGTGTCCTCACCATCTTGAGTTTAACAGGGCATGTTAAAGGACAAGAATTCCCAGTTTTTATTTGCAAGTAATGGTTGGTGTCGTAATGATAAATACGGTCATGTGATGTCAGGCAATACATGCACTACTATCATAATAAATGTAGTCAACTAGTATAATAAATGCACGATACTTAATCCTTTAATAATTTCACATATATTTCTGTATTTTCTAAAGTATTTTTATACATACAAAGTTGTATCGTGTAACGCATTTATATTACCCCATATATCCCATTTCATATGGCTCTCTTTCTTTTGTTAATGTATTCCAAAAGAATGACAGGTTTAAATTTAAAAACTTTTTTAACTTTAAATTTATCATTTTATCCTTAATTGGCATGCTATGATTGGAAGGTAGTAGGTGCATCATTCATTAAATGTAAATCCGCTCTGGTCATAAAGACCGATAATCGGGGGTATACTCAGTCAGTTGTCATTAATATCATTTTGGTATAAAAGCTTTTTTATTTAAGAAAACAGCCAAACCGATAATCAGACCGAAATTACTTCAGTTCATTAATTAAGTTTTCCTCTCTCATTTGATTCTATTGAATAAAATTAGAAAATAAATAGGAAAGGAAATGTCAAATGATTTAGCAAGTGTGCCTATCAATTAGATAAGTTAGTGAAAACACATAGCTCATTTTGATATATTTTTTCTAGATTAAATAGTTTGCCTTTATAATATTTTCATTTTTATGCGTGTAATCTTTATCTGTGTATTATATTTCAGAAACTCCCTGAAGACAGTTAACCAGTGCGAGGCTATTGTTTGTTCATGCATTTGCTGCTGCTAGTATATGTGTACATCTTGAAGATATTTACGGGTATATATCAAGTTTTTCTCGAAGTCTCCAGGTGCTCGTGCACCCTCGCCGGACAACGTAGGTCCGCCTTAGAGTTTTGGTATGTGCCAAACGCCTCGTTTTTCTTAAACTCCGTGCCCAATCAAACACCGCCATATAAAATGAAATGGTGAGAGTAAGTTAGTTACTAAATTATGAAAAACATAACTAGTTCTCACCATCTCCTCCCAAGATTACAAAAAAATGAATTCTCTTTGTTACAATGTCAACAAGCAGAGATGTCAAATTTATGCTTTTTCCCGCATTCAACAACAATGACAAAACAGAATACGACACTTTGGTGATAGATCATGTCCAAGAGGGATGTTGGTTGGCAGGAATCCTTTGGGGTGGAATAGACAAGTATGATGCAGTAAAAGGTTTATTTTAATGGACTTCAAATATGAATCTCTCTTGAGGAACCCGGAAATTCTCCCCGTCTCATTTTATAATACACGAGTCATCTTATGTGACACGCTTTCCTTTTTATTATGTCCCAAAAAGAATGGTACCTTTCTATATTTAGAAACAATTTTAACTTTAATTTTCTCATTTTACCCTTAGAGATCATTTGGTTTGAATACAGGTTATACTGGGATAAGTTATCCTGGTATTGTTTTTTATCCACTGTTGGCTAACCAAACAAAGTATTAAGGTGGTATTAGATTTTTATCTCAACACTATTTCTACTTATACCTCATACCAAGCGACCCCTTAATGATTATATTATACCCACGCAAATGTCTATGGCATGTTTTTTACCAGAAGTTTCAATATTTTTCTGTCTTTCTTAAACTCTGTATCCGATCAAACACTAACAACAAACCCAGTGCAATTCCACAGGTGGGTTCTGGGGAGTGTAGTGTATACGCAGAACTTATCCTAACCTTGTGAAGATATTCAATCAAACAGCATCACAAAAAAAAAAAAAAAAAATAGGATGGAGCCGAGGAAATATGACACTTTTCAATACATATCAATGACAAATCTGAGGCTTTTAGGAGAGCATCAGATAACCAAGTCTATTTTTTCCAATAAATACACACAAGTAAAGCATTAAGCACCTGGCGAATGAAGCCCTCAAGTGTTCCCAGCTTCCCCATTGCCATCGCCATTTGACCCATGTAATTGGCAACATTCCCCGAGGAGCCTGAAGGTCCAAGAGACCCTGCCAAGGTCTCAGCCAATGACTGCTGTAATGCCTCCATTCCCTGGGATAAAGCATCTTCAGCCTGTTGCGATGACTCTTGCAAGTTGTTGATTGCTAACAGTTGTTGTTCAGTTAAAGGCTCTAACTGATTAATGAGAAGCTGCAACAATGGAAAAGGAAATTAAAAGGGTTTTTTTTTTTTCATTTTAGTGCCGTGGCCGAAAATAATTACAGGTGGCAGCCCAAATATACAAAACATATAATTTTATATGTATATTTATGTATAGTTATGTATATTTATACTTAATATACAAAACATATATATTTGCCGGCTATTATTTTTTAGGCGGCCCAAAAATGTAATTATCCCAATTAAAAACTAGCAGGAGGTATTGAGTTAATGAGAGCAAAGGAAGCACAAAATAACCTGCCTTTTAAACACCTCTAACCCTTGGAAAGAGAAATAAAGGGAGCAAGCAAAGATTTTAGACATCTAAAGCTAAGAGTAATAAAAATGAATTGTAACCAAAATGAGAGAGAAAATAACAGTGGAGGAAGAGGTATAACTACAGCAAAGATTATTATGAGAACATAGAAATTCAGGAGTTATCCCGTCTAAAACCAAGAACTTCTGTCTAGATAAGTATAGACAAGTCCTTCATCAAGAATGTGGCTCTAACTAAGGTCAGAAGTCTGACTTGTCCTTTATTATTATTACTCCCTCCGTCCCAAAAAGAATGATACTTATTGGATCTCGAGAGTCAAACTTCTTAATTTTGACCGCATCGGACATAGAATCTTGAAGTTTTTCGAAATAAAATTTACATATTTGGAAACTACAAGTACTATGTCACAATAATTAACAATTCAAAATATCTAAAAGGCGTATAAAAAAGTCGTGGTCAAAGAACAACTCGTTAGACTCTCGAAATACGAAAAGTGTTGTCCTTTTTGAGACAGAAGGAGTATTATTTTATGAGAAAGATAGAAAGATTTATCCTTTATTATTCATAGTGAAGGTACACAATAGTAAGATTTTCATATGAAAGATTAAGCTGACTTACCACGTTGAATTCTAAAAGAAATCACCTCAATATTGGTGAACTCCTTTTTGAATGTGGATAACCACCAATTGTCCTGAACATCTAAACCCATTCCCTTTTTTTTTTCTTTCCTTAATTCCATTGGGGAGGCCGGGGTTGGGATTTCTCAAGCAGTGCTGTCACTTCTTGGAATGGAAGAAAAAGGCTCTCACCTTGAGAAGTTCTGATGAACGGAATCCACCCAACCACAAGAAGCATCTTTCTGCAGGAGTTTTCCACATGCCTGACAATATATGAAAAACATCAGCCTTTGCAGCATCACCTTTAATCCTGAATATGTCATCATAGTGCGCCAAGATGCCATCCACGATTATACGCAGTTCGCCATCACCAGCATGAGAACTTACAGCTCCCCTAAGCTCAGTAATACGCCGGTTGTGCTCTTCCAGCCACCGTGCATATTCTACATCAAACGCCAAAGCTCCTAAAATAGCAAATGTTAATATTACTTACTAGCTACATACAAAATCAATTATAGTCCAAATATATTGATCAAAAGAAAAGAACCAAAAGGGCATTTCATTAATCACAGAGTAGTTTGGGTCTGTTAATATGATCCCACCCCGCACAATTTCATTCCAATATTGGAAAAATAATGTCTTTCAAAGAAAATTAGGGTACTATAAAACAGAAGACTCCTTTTTTCACACTTATCCCTACAGCTACACAGAAGTCTCTACCAAACTAACAAGGTTCCTGGCAAATATTGGATTTAATGCAAGTATAACAGCAACTACACCTTAATCCCAACTAGTTATATCGACTATATAGATCCTGTGCTTCCACTGGGTTCTTCTCTTAGTTATGTCCACATCAATTCTAAGGTATGTCATCCCTTTTACCATCTTCAATTATTATAGTGTTGCACCTGCGGACCGGTGCATTTGAAGGTTTATGTTGGCCAAAGAATCTCAGGCTTGGAAGTAGCAACTGTTTGAAAAGTTGGAGTTTTTTCACCGTTTTGCAAAGCAAATAAGCTTACCATTTCCAGTCTTTGACTGTGATTGATCTCCTGAACTTGAAATAAATATGCCCTGCAGATGAAGAACAAAGCTTATCAAAAATGTTTATCATCTCAAATGATACTAGCCAACAACTACATAGGTTACTAGCAGTTCTAGAGCAAGACGAAGTTACTAGCAGTTCTAGAGCAAGACGAAATAAATGAGGAAAAATAATTGCGTTGAACAAACCTGTTGCCGAGCTCGTTGAAGCTCCTGCTCTAGCTGTGTCAGCTTCATTCTACTACTCTCTAACTGTTGAACATATGCCTAGACCACCAAAAAACCAAACATAACAAATACTGTCTTTCTTTTCTTTTGGTAATTAAAGAGCTTTATTTACCAAGGAAAAATATGTACAAGAAACATAACAAATACTTGGTGTAAGTGAAAGTAAAAGTATATGCCCTGCAACTTTAAACCCCATAAGAATGACAGCGGAGTGAAGTTAGACAGAATTTTGGTGACAGTTCAGATGTATAGGCTCAACCATGCAAGAGAATGGCATGATGGATAAAGATGTGAAATGGATAAGGTAGGAAGATGCATAACAAAGTGAAAGACAAAGTACTACAGAATGTTTGTAAGACCAGCAATGCTATATCACAATGAAAGCTGCACCTTTAAGGTCCGATATATCCACAAGATCAGTTACAAAAAAGAGAATGTTAAGACGGCAGTACAATGACCACATCCAAACAGAAGGTACAAGTACAACAAATACTGGATAATAAGAGAAAAGGCACCTAAGATAGCTTGATTGTGTTCTACACAGATGCAAATACCGTTCCACTAGTGCAATGATTACAAGGTGCTAAAAACGAACAAAATTGACCTAAAATCATATGAAGCAAAGTTGTCTCAAAAGATCTTCAGTCTTTTGATATCAATGTAGACTTGGTCAAAAACAAAACAAAATATAAGCAAAGTGTGATGCCCCATCCCATTATTTACTTGTATGCATCACTTGTTAGTACTATTACTAGGAAGGATATGCATACTTATGAGATGGTATGATTATGGATGTGTTTCACCGCAAGGGAATGATGAAAATCCGTTCAGACTCACGTTGCTAATGTTTTGGTTGAGAACGAAATGAATTGGGGTAAATTTTTGGTGTGGAAATGAAAACTGAACAACAGCGCTATTTCGAAGCAATTTTTGCTGTTTTATTACACCAGTGTAGATCCGAAGTGACTAAAACACTAAAATGTTATTCATTTTGTACTGCAGCATGTAACACCCCAAAATTACTAAACTAATATTTGCATTTTCAATTGACCATATCTTTATAGTGAGGATAAATTGTACTTCACACTTTTTGAACTTGAATTTTCACGTTATTGGAAAGTTGCTTATTTGGCTAGCGATAAGAATCCCTATTTTATATCAGGTATTGGGTATTAAGTTATAGAAATTATCTTATTAGATTCAAGTTATTAAGTATTTTGTGGTACAGATATTGGGACGTCATGGTGTAGTTATGCAGAATACTCTTACTATTATTTTCTTAAATTAATTACGAAATAGAATGGCTTACTCAGTTTGCTAGCATTAGTGTTAGTATGATATCCTTTTATTCATAAATTGCTATTACTACCTAGAGTTTAACTAGCATTAGGAAAGTTGTTTATTCTTGTTCAATATCCGTACCACAAAATACTTTATGAATTGACTCTAATAAGATTATTTCTATAACTTATTGCCCAATACCCGATATAAAATAGGGAATCTTATCGCTAATCAAATAAGCAACTTTCCAATAACGTGAAAATTCAAGTTCAAGAAGTCTGAAGTAAAATTTATCCTCACTATAAAGATATGGTCAATTGAAAATGCAAATATTACTTTAGTAATTTTGGGTTGTTAGACGGCAAGACCCATAATTGTTTTCTCAGATACTTTGGTGCTTTTTGAAATGCGAATAAATATACTTCTAATAGAAAAGAAGAAAACTTTGGAGTAACTTATTTGCAGGTCAAATCTTAATTACAAAAGGATGAGAGCAATGCAACTGTAAGAGGATTCACCTTTTTCCTTAGACGACTCTTTCGTGCAGCTTCACGATTCTGAGCAAGCCTGCGAAGCGTCTGCACAAGAAAAGTTCAACATCAGTAGGATACTTTTTCTTTTCCAATCATGTTTTTTTTATCAAACTATAAATGCACATAATGAATGGTTCGAACCTTTTGATCTCTTGGTTTGTCACTTCCATCAGAAGTCACGCTGGCCACTGGTTGAGAGTTCATAAACTGCACCAAGAATGATGAATATCAATTTCATTAAGAATTTTAAGTACAAACTAGCATGGTACAGCAAGATTCTGGAAAGTTATGGAGTAATTTGCTAGCTTGAAATCAAATTTGTGTATTCTTTTCCAATATCTGTGAACTTAAAATTAGAATCAGGGTTGCTCTTTTTTTCTCAAAACAGGAATAGAAATAATGTTTCAAGTCATTTTAGAGCATAGGGAGATGAGATAATAGAATATAACAGAAGAAAAAATCCATATTAACTTGATTTACTTGTCAAGAAAAAAGCATAAAAATTATTTACATTTCTTTGAAAAAGATAGCTACTTGATTTTCCAAATGGGAACTAAACTTTGAATGAAGATAACCAAAATTCATCAACCAAAATACCATGCAGTTAAGAGATTATGTTAAGTCCAGAAAAGCTATAGCTGAAATTTGAAAACAATAAATAAAATAAGAAAGTAAAGACAGATTTCAGAATTAACTGGTTTACCCTCAAGTTTTTATCATCTGTATCAGCATCTGTTGACGTGCTAGGACTGATCTCTGCCATCATGAAGTGTTACCAACTTTGCAGATGATCACTGGGAACTTAGATTAACTCTCTCTGTAAAAGCACAGAATTAGAACACGGCGCCAATGCATATAGATGAAATTAAGTTGACAACTGTACACAGATATTGTGCAATCATATCAAAATGCAGAAGGAACTCCACCTATTCAGTGAGCTTTGCAAAGTGTACTAGTAGCGACTCCAGATAAGAGAAAATTAAGGACGAGTATTGAAATGTAGCAATTCGCTGAATATTTAACTTTAACAAAGAGAAAGCACATCTATCTCCTACTTAATACTAAGCTTCAGCCCCACTAACATTGGCCATTAGATTTCATGCATCAAAAGTTAAATCACAGGTTACTTTCTCTTCTGTATTTTTTTTTCCTTTTTCTTTTTTAATTTTTTCACATTGCCAACTGTAGCTTGAGGGCTTGAGCAGCAGTACACAATCTAAAATAGAAACGACGACCTTTAGGCTATAGTCGAAGTTGGTTATATGAATCCTCTATGTCTATTCTCCTATAGTGCGCCCAAGGGTGTAGTCTGCGGTTAATGCAGTGGGTCCCACTAAGAGTTAATTTCTTCTCATCTATCTAAACATTGATGGTCAATCATAAGATACTTGTGCTGATGGGAGGTTGCAATACCCGGTGGAATAGTCCAAGTGTGCAATATGGCCCAGATAATACCGTTATTAAAAAAATTGTCTATTCTCCGACAGTTTAGACCGATTTCATTCCAATACTCAATAGTTTTTCTTTCCAGACAAATCAGGAAATCCTTCTTTTTTAAAGTAGCAGAGCTACAGTTTCACATCAAGAAAATAAATTAAATTGCTCAACAGTTATCAAATCCTAGACACACTTAACATCTAAGCTTATATGATCAAGAATCATTTGCATCTCATATATAATATAGGGCTTTTAACACATTTGGTCAGTCCGCCAAAAATAATTACAACTGCTAGACAAATATACAAAAAAATATACTCCCTCCGTTTCAATTTATGTGAACATATTTCTTATTTAGTCCATGCCAAAAAGAATGATCATATTCCATATTTGAAAATAATTTATTTTTATGTTATAATTTATAGCCATACAAAATATATGAGCATTATTTTACACCACAAGTTCAAAAGTTTTTCTTTTTTTTTAACTCCGTGTCCAGTCAAATAGTTCATATAAATAGTACTGATTATATATAAAATATGTATACGATATATTATTATATAAACAATATACATTCACCCGCTATTATTTTGAGTAATATATACTAATATAAAAATATATTAATTCATCAGCTATTATTTTGAGGGGCGGCTTAGTTTCCCCAATAATAAAACCCAAATCAAATCTTCTCCCCCCACCCCACATCCAACAAATAAATTCAAATTTGCTAATCAAATCCTCAGAAAAAACAATATTTTCACCTTCCTCCTCAAAAAAAAAACACAGACAGCCTTCTAGCTAGTACATGGTAACTGAAGAGAAACAGAATTAAGCGACTTACAGATTAATAAACGAATGACTTCAACAAAAAACCAAAGTTGGAGGAAAAAGATTCGGTGTTTTACTTCTGTTCTTGTTTTTGAACGCCTTATTCTGTTGCTTCTTCTTCTTCTTCTTCTTCTTCTTCTTCTTCTTCTTCTTCTTCTTCTTCTTCAGAGTTCAGTAAATGAGTGAAATCAATTGAAGTTCTTTATTCAGCAAAACAACAAACAAAAATGGGGATATTGATGAGTTGGTGTGACGTTCACTCCTTTGTCAGCTCTCTCTCTCTCTCTCTCTTACAAAGCCAATTTTGACTTCTTTTGGTCTGAGTGATTCTTCTATCTTTCTTGTTTCCTTTTTTTAACTTTTTATAACACCTTTAACTGGCATTTAAACATAAATTTAGTTGAAATTTAAAAAATAAAATTAAAATTGTGTTGAAAAATAGTTTTTGACATGCATTTTATTTGAAAAAAAATAAAGTTTTGTTAGAGGAAGAAAAAATTTCATCCAATAATTGGCTCAAACCAGTTTTTGGAACTTAAAAAAGAACTTATTCAAATTTTTTTCAAAAACTAATCAAATTTTATGAATAAATAATATTTTAATTTTTCCTTGAAAAAGATAACTGAAATCTATGTTCAAACGTGAGGGGGAACCTTGGGAAAATTTGTCTGAGCGACCTATAGGTCATGGGTTCGAGCCGCGAAATCGGTTATTAATGTTTGAATCAGGGTAGGGTATTTATATCACACCTCCCAGAGGCGGAGCTAGCTTTATATGTGCGGGTTCGACCGAACCCAGTCATTTTCGCTTAAACACTATATTTATACTAAGAAATTCATTAAATATGTACAAATATTTAATTGTGAACACAGTAACAAAGACGATCTATCGGTTCCGAGATAAATTCAGAATCCATAAACTTTAAATTCTGGCTCCGCCTCTGATACCTCCTTAGGGTGCGACCCTTCTCCAAACCCTGCGTAAATGCGGATATTTTATGCACCATTTTTACGTTCAAACGGGAGCTTAGTTTACGCGAATCTTGATTTTATCAAGTGATGATAATTTTTTCCATCAAAATTTAGATAAATAAAAAGAAATAATTTAATAGTTTTATCTCCACTAAAATTTGAACATGAAACATATAGTTCTTCATCCACTTTAACTTTTTTTAAAATTTTTCTATTTTGGGGTTTATATTTGTCTTTTAGCTAATAAATTTGAACCTTCCTAGTTAGTCCCTCATTTTGTCTCTTTGAGAAGTTAACAGGGAATTACTGTGGGGACGTGCATCGCATACAATGTTAAGAAAAACACAATTTAATTATTTGTTTTAGATTTTAAAGTTTGCTATAAGTAATTCTATGATAATAATATTTTAAGAACCGCAAATATGTAGAATAAATTAATAAAACTTAATACTTCTTTTTTCTTTTCGATAAATTTCCTCTGTTAAGTTTTCAATGCAACTCTAAAACAGCTAGGTTGTCGAAGATACGTCTAAAGAAGGTAAGGCAAAGTTGGAAGGTAATTCCAAAATATTAAAAAAAATAGCCTTTATTTTTAAAAAGTGTTAGATTAAATTCGATAAAATCCATGCCTATAAAATGAAGAAAGAAGGCAAAATAAAAATATTAAATGTCTATCAAAATAATTGAAGTTTCAACTTTCAACTAATATTATGAATCTACCCGATTCAATTACATACATCGAAGGCAATTGAAAAGTATTCTTTTATGGATTAATAAAAAATGTAAAAAGAAAACTTAATGTCGTTTTTATTTTATTAGTTTCTTCCTTTTTACGTTTGACAGCATGAAAAACATTTCCAAAGAAATTTCTTATCGTTACTCTACAAAAGAAAAGTTGGAAATACTTTTCACTTGTGTTTTGTTAACAAGTCGCAAATCCCTAAAAATTTAATGCGTCCCGGATTATTTGTTTTGCGATCAATTCAATCGTAAATTGTTTGAGATCATGTGTTTTTCGACCGATTGTTTTCAATCGAAAATCTGTCTAAATGGCTCGATTTCCGATGAATTTACGACCGTTTTGACAGTCGGAATTTAGCCATTTTCTAATAGTGACGCCACGATTTGACTAGTTTAGAATTTCAGAAAAACATAAGATTATCCACAATTGGATTGTGATGACCCAAAAGGTCAAAAGGTCATCACTTA
Organism: Nicotiana tabacum; assembly: GCF_000715075.1. Classification (NCBI taxonomy): domain Eukaryota; kingdom Viridiplantae; phylum Streptophyta; class Magnoliopsida; order Solanales; family Solanaceae; genus Nicotiana; species Nicotiana tabacum. Next base: position 227,083,329 of record NC_134101.1, read on the forward strand.
TTTTTAAACTAGATTCCGTGCTTCCGAGGCCTTGAAAACCTCATTTATCATTGCCTCGATTTGCGTGCACCATTCAGGTGCGTAGCCAGAAAGCTTAAATATGAAATTCTGTGAAAAATGATAAAATTTGGTTATAAAATGAGTTAAATTGACTTCGGTCAACGTTTTGGGTAAACGGACCCGGACCCGTAATTTGACGGTCCCGGACCCGTAATTCGACGGTCCCGGAGGGTCCGTAGGAAAATATGGGACTTGGGCGTATGCCCGAAATCGAATTTCGAAGTCCCAATCCCGAGAAATGAATTTTTAAAGGAAATTGTTTTCTGAAAATTTTTAAGGAAATTTGAAATGAGATTTGATTAGAACATGTTAGTATCGGGCCCGTATTTTAGTTCTGGTGCCCGGTACATGTCTTATATATGATTTAAGATGTTTCTGTGAAATTTGATGAAAAACGGATATCATTTAACGTGATTCGGACCTAAATTGCTAAAGTTAATGCTTTATGAAGTTTGAGAAAATTCTTTGATTTTGAGGTTTAGTTCAATGTTCGTGATGTTATTTTGGCGATTTGATCACACGGATAAGTTTGTATGATGTTTTTGAGTTAGTACATATGGTTGGTTTGGAGCCCCGAGGACTTGGGTGAGTTTTGGATAGGTGTCAGAGTGTTTTAAACTTAGAAAAATCTGGATTTTCTGCTGCATCTGGTGTTCAAAGATTTAGTGCTATGCAATCGCATAGTAAGTCCCGCGATCGCATAGTGAAAAACTTCAAGGTCCTGTTTTGTTATATGTGATCTCATACATCTCTCTGCGATCGCGTAGGGTTAAGTCTGAGAGGTCATTCTTTTGCTCTATGCAATCGCACTGCGTACTCCGCGATCGCGATGTGTTAGCCCCCAGCCTTTATTTCCTTCTATGCGATCGCATGATATAGTCTGCGATCGCAACATTCATCCTCAGTTATTCTATGCGATCGCATCCTTTGCTCCGCGATCGCGTAGGCCAAATTCGCCCAGTTATTTTAAATGTTCAAAAACAATAGCCATTCGGGATTTTCACAAAATTTCATAACTCCTTCTTCTCCACACCTCTTGGGGCGATTTTTGAAGAGTTTCTTCACTATAACTTCATAGGTATGTAATCTTAAGCTTGTTTTCTTCCATTTCTATCATCACCCATTAGATTTCTAGGCCTAAAACATGTGATTAAGGGTAGAAAATTAGGAATTTGGGTAGAATTAGGGCTTTTTGATTAATTATGATTTAGACCTCATTTTGGGGTCGGATTTGAAAACAAATTATATATTCGGGCTCATGGGTGAATGGGTGATCGGGTTTTGGTCCGAACCTCGTGTTTTGACCAAGCGGGCCCGGGGTCGATTTTTGGATTTTTGGGAAGAATGATTGGAAGCTATAATTAAGCATTGAAATTTGATTGTTTAGCATTTATTGATGTTATTACGTCGATTATGTATAGATTTGATTGGGTTGGAGCCAAATTTGAAATGAAAAGCGGTGTTTGAGGCTGGAGTTGGCCGTGGAAGTTTGAGGTAAGTGTCCGGTCTAACCTTAGCTTGGGGGATTAGGAGTTGAGTCATATTTGATATTTGCTTCTTGTTGAGTACGACGTATAGGCATGGTGACGAGTATCTATACGTTGGTGCCGAGCATGACCGTGACTCTTAAATTGATACTTGTTGTATTCTTGAATGTTATTATGGTTAAAATAGTGAGTAAATCCTTGATATTGAGCAAAGACTTAGTTTGTTTATCGTAGAACCTACTTATGATTGAGAAATGGGGGTAATTGAGACGAGTAGGAGTTGAATTATGATTGGTTATAGCTGATTTTCCCTTGCCGGGACGTATATACTGGTACTGTTGAGTTCATTTGCCGGGATAGTGTAGTCTATTGTTGATCCTTTGCCGGGACGGTTAATTATGATTATTGTTGACTGTATAGTTGGAACGGGTTGTGTGCTGCAACATTATTATATATATATATATGGATCGGGTTGCACGCCGCAACAGATATTATATTGGATCGGGTTTCACACCGCAACAGATATATTAGATCGGGTTTCACGTTGCAACAGATATTATATTGGATCGGGTTGCACGCCGCAATAGATATTATATTGGATCGGGTTGCATGCCGCAACAGTTATATATATGTGGATCGGGTTGCATGCCGCAACAATGTTAAATGACAAGGGATCGGGTTGCGCGCCGCAACAGTATTATTATTGTATTGTTGTAGATATTGAGTTGTCCTTTCATATTTTATTAAGTTTCTGTTAGTCTTGATATGTTTCCCCGAAGCATGTACCCCCTCCCATTTTAAACTGCCCATTCCTGTTTATTTTCCGCCATATATTATATAACTGCACAGATTTATCTGGAGTCTGGTCCTAGCCTCGTCACTACCTCGTCGGGGTTAGGCCAGGCACTTACCAGCACATAGAGTCGGTTGTGCTGATATTACACTCTGCACTCTGTGCAGATACTGGAGCAGTACTCGGTCAACAACAATAGCTCGGGAGCCAGCCTTCAGTCCACCGAGATTCTGAGGTAGCCATGCAGGCGTCCGCAGGCCCGGCGTCTCTTCTATCAGTTTTTGTATTCTGTTATCATTTTTACTCGAGACAGACTATGTTCTTTCTTTCAAACACTTATATGTAGTAATCATAGATGGTCCGTGAATGTTATGATGCCAGTTTCTGGGTAGAGACATGTGTTAATTTCCGTATTATTTTGGTTCATTTTGTCTAAATCTTCCGCTTAATCTCATATTCTACTGTTATTTAAATGTTTATCATCTGTCAAATTGCAAGTGGTTAAAAGGATTAAAACAAAAGAGTTAAAGATTTCTAATTTCGTGGCTTGCCTAGCTTCTACAAGTAGGCGCCATCGCGACTCCCGTGGGTGAGAAATCCGGGTCGTGACAAGTTGGTATTAGAGTTCTAGGTAACATAGGTCTCATAATTCATGGACAAGCTCAGTAGAGTCTGAGGAATCGGTATGGAAACGTCTGCATTTATCCCCCAGAGGCTACAGAGTTAGGAAAACATCACAGTTGTTCTTTCTTGTTGTGCGGTCTTGTTTAGCAATGCTAAATTGAATTTCTACTTTGTTCTTTCGCAGATGGCGAGAACACGCGCTTCCTCATCTACCACTCAGCAGCCCGAGCCTCCAACAGCAACTCTCACGAGGGACAGAGGGCGAGGCCAAGGCAGTGCTATAGGTCGAGGTAGGAGCAGAGCTTAGCCCCGAGCAGCAGCCCAGTAGCGGAGCCTCAGGTTGACTTTGATGATGAGGTCCCGGCCCCAGCAACTCCAATGGGCCCAGCTCAAGTCCCAAAGGGGTTTATTACTACCCCAGTTCTTCAGGATGCTCTGATCCAATTAGTGGGCCTCATGGAGAGTGTCACCCGGGCAGGCTTGCTCCTGTAGCACCAGCCGTCTCTCAGGCTGGAGGAGGAGCCCAGACTCCTGCTACTCGCACTCCGGAGCAGGTAGCTCCCCAAATTCAGACTCCAACGGTTCAGCCAGTTGGAGCAGTTCAGCCGGGTGTGGTAGCTCAGACCGGTGATGGAGCAGCTATGTATGCTGATGCTTTGCGGAGGCTGGATAGGTTCACCAAGCTCTTTACTTCTACTTTTAGCGGTGCATCTATTGAGGATCCCCAAGATTATCTAGACAGTTTCCACGAGGTTCTCAGGAACATGGGTATTGTTAAGACCAATGGGGTCGATTTTGCTACATTTCGCCTGTCTGGATCCGCCAAGACTTGATAGAGGGATTACTGCTTAGCTAGACCAGCCGGATCACCATCTTTGACTTGGGAGCAGTTCACACAACTATTTCTGGAGAAGTTTCTCCCCTTTACTCAGAGAGAGGCTTATCGGAGGCAGTTTGAGCACCTCCAGCAGAGTTCCATGACGGTTACCCAGTATGAGACCAGGTTCATCGACATAGCTTGACATGCTCTTATCATACTTCCTACCGAGAGAGAGAGGGTGAGGAGGTTTATTGACGGTCTTATTCAGCCAATTCGTCTTCAGATGGCCAAGGAGGCTGGGAGCGAGATCACTTTTCAGGATGCAGCCAATGTGGCTCGCAGATTTGAGATAGTTCTATCGCAGGGAGGTGGTCATGGGTTGGATAAGAGGCCCCGACATTCAGGTAGATTCAGTGGTGTCTCGTCTGAAGGCAGAGATTCATATGGTAGAGGCCATCCTCATAGGCCCTTTCAGTTAGATCTTCAAGTCTCTCACGGTGTTTCAGGTAGCCGTGGTCCGTAGATGCAGTATTCTGAACAACAGTCCTACAGTGCACCACCAGCTCCCATCATTGCACCGCCACTCCAGAGTTTTCGGGGTGGTCATTCGGGTTGCCAGGGTCAGTCTCAGTTTCCTCAGCCACAGCACTCAGGTGGATGTTTTGAGTGTGGTGAGTATGGTCATATTAGGAGGACTTGTTCGAGGTTGGTGGGTACTCAGTCGCAGCAGCAGGGTTCCCGTGCTATGATTCAGGCACCAGATGTTCCATAGATCGCGTAGCCAACTAGAGGTGGGGGTAGGGGTGCTAGAGGTAGAGGTAGAGGATTTAGAGGTGGAGCTCAAACCGCTAGAGGTGGAGGCCAGCCAGCTGCAGGCCGTCCCAGAGATGTAGCCTAAGGTGGTGGGGACTAACACTGATGTTATGCTCTTCCAGCTAGGCCCGAGGCTGAGGCTTCAGATGCGGTGATCACAGGTACTGTTCTGGTTTGTGATAGAGATGTTTCAGTGTTATTTGATCCAGGGTCTACATACTCGTATGTGTCATCTTATTTTGCACCGTATCTGGTCATGCCTAATGATTCACTGAGTCCCTATTTATGTGTCTGCACCGGTGGGTGAATCTATTATGGTTGATCGAGTCTTTTTTATTATGGTGATTGGGTATCTTGAGACTCGTGTAGATTTATTGCTTTTAGACATGGTCGATTTTGATGTTATATTGGGGATGGATTGGTTATCACCTTACCACGCTGTTTTGGACTGTCATGCCAAGACGGTGACCTTAGCTTTACCGTGTATGCCTCGTTTAGAGTAGAGATGGACTCCTGGTCATTCTACCCATAGTGTTATCTTGTATGTGAAGGCTCGGCGTATGGTCGATAAGGGTTGTTTGGCCTATTTGGCATATGTTCGCGATTCCAGTGTTGAGGTTCCATCTATTGATTTTGTGCTCATTGTTCGTGAGTTCCCTGAGGTATTCCCTTCAGACCTGTCGGGTATGCCGCCCGACAGGGATATTGACTTTTGCATTGATTTAGCTCTGGGCACTCAGCCCATTTCTATCCCGCCGTATCGTATGGCCTCATCTGAGTTGAAGGAGTTAAAGGAGCAACTGCAAGACTTGCTTGAGAAGGGTTTCATTAGACCTAGTGTTTCGCCTTGGGGTGTGTCGGTGTTGTTTGTTAAAAAGAAGGATGGGTCAATGGGAATGTGTATTGATTACGGGCAATTGAACAAGGTTACAATCAAGAATAAGCATCTACTGCCGAGGATTGATGATTTGTTCGATCAGCTTCATGGTGCCAAGGTATTTTCAAAGATTGACTATTGATCTGGATACCATCAGTTGAGGATTAGGGCATCTGATGTCCCTAAGACAGCTTTCCGCACTCGGTACGAGCATTATGATTTCTTGGTTATGTCATTTGGGTTGACCAATGCCCCAGCAACTTTTATGGACTTGATAAACCGAGTGTTCAGGCCTTATTTGGAATCGTTCGTGATAGTCTTCATTGATGATATTTTGATATATTCCTGCAGCCAAGAGGAACACGAGCAGCATCTTACAGTGGTTCTTCAGACTCTGAAGGATAGTCAGTTATATGCTAAGTTCTCGAAGTGTGAGTTCTGGTTGAGTTCAGTTGCATTCCTGGGTCATGTTGTATCAGCAGAGGGTATTCAGGTTGATCGAAGAAGATTGAGGCAGTCAAGAACTAGCATAGACCAGCATCAGCTACAGAGATTCGGAGTTTCTTGGGATTGGCAGGCTACTATCATCGGTTCGTGGAGGGTTTTTCATCCATTGCAGCCCCGATAACCAGGTTGACCCAGAAGGGTGCCCAGTTCAGGTGGTCGGATGAGTGTGAGGCGAGCTTTCAGAAGCTCAAGACAGCTCTGACTACGGCACCGGTGTTGGTTTTGCCTACAGGATCTAGGCCTTATATAGTTTATTGTGATGCATCTCGTGTTGGGCTTGGTGCAGTGTTGATACAGGATGGCAAGGTTATTGCCTATGCTTCGCGGTAGTGGAAGATTCATGAGAAAAACTATCCGGTTCATGATTTAGAGTTGGCAGCCATTGTTCACGCATTGAAGATTTGGAGGCATTATCTGTATGGCGTGGCATGTGAGGTGTTCACGGATCACAAGAGTCTTCAGTATTTGTTCAAGCAAAAGGAGTTGAATTTGAGGCAGACGAGGTGGTTGGATTTGTTGAAGCATTATGATATCACTATCTTATATCATCTGGGGAAGGTCAACGTGGTGGCCGATGCTTTGAGTAGGAAGTCAGCTAGTATGGGCAGTTTTGCTTATATTCCGGTCGATGAGAGGCCGCTTGCTTAGGATGTTCAGGCTTTGGCCAATCGGTTTGTGAGGTTGGATATCTTTGAGCCTAGTCGTGTTCTAGCTTGCACGGTCGCTCGTTCTTCTTTATTGGAGCATATCAGTAATCGGCAGTATGATGATCCCCATTTGTGTGTCCTTAGAGACACGGTGCAGCGTGGAGGTGCCAAGTAGGTTACCTTAGATGATGATGGAGTTTTGAGATTGCAGGGTCGAGTTTGTGTGCCTAATGTGTATGTTCTTCGAGAGTTGATCTTAGAGGAGGCTCATAGCTCCCGGTACTCTATTCATCTGGGCGCCACGAAGATGTATCAGAATTTGTGGCAGCATTATTGGTGGCGTAGAATGAAGAAGGATATCGTTGCATATGTAGCTTGTGTTTGAATTGTTAGCAGGTTAAGTATGAGCATCAGAGGCCTGATGGTTTGTTTCAGAGGACTGAGCTTCCCGAGTGGAAGTGGGAGCGGATCACTATGGACTTCGTTGTTGGACTCCCACAGACTCGGAGGAAGTTCGACGCAGTATGGGACATTGTTGATAGGCTGACCACGTCAGCACATTTCATTCTTGTGGCAGTCTCCTATTCATCCGAGAGGTTAGCTGAGATCTATATCCGGGAGATTATTTGTTTTCATGGTGTGCCCGTGTCTATAATTTCGGACCGAGGTACGCAATTTACCTCGCGTTTCTGGAGAGCAATTCAGTGAGAGTTGGGCACCCAGGTTGAGTTGAGTACATTATTTCATCCTCAGACGGACGGGTAGTCCGAACGGACTATTCAGATTTTGGAGGATATGCTTCGAGCTTGTGTCATTGACTTTGGAGGCTCGTAGGATCAGTTCTTGCCTTTACCAGAGTTTGCCTACAACAAAAGCTACCAGTCGAGTATACAGATGGCTCCTTATGAGGCTTTATATGGTAGGCGGTGTCGGTCTCCGGTTGGATGGTTTGAGCCAGGAGAGGCTCGGTTGTTGGGTACGGATCTGGTTCAGAAGGCCTTGGACAAGGTCAGGATTATTCAGGATAGGCTTCGTACAGCTCAGTCCAGGAAAAAGAGTTATACAGACCGCAAGGTTCGAGATGTGGCTTTTATGGTCGGTGAGCGGGTATTGCTCCGAGTGTCGCCTATGAAGGGCGTGATGAGATTTGGGAAGAAGGGCAAGCTTAGCGTTAGGTTCATTGGTACGTTTGAGATTCTTGATCGAGTGGTAGAGGCGTCTTATAGACTTGCATTGTTGCCGAGCTTATCAGCTGTGCATCTAGTGTTTCATGTGTCCATGCTTCGGAAGTATCACGACGATCCATCCCACGTGTTAGATTTCAGCATTGTCCAGTTGGACAAGGACTTGTCTTTTGAGGAGGAGCCGGTAGCTATTCTAGACCGGCAGGTTCATCAGTTGAGATCGAAGAGTTTTCCTTCTGTTCGTGTTCAGTGGAGAGTTCAGCCTCCTAAGACATCGAACTGGGAGTCCGAGTTCGATATGCGGAGCTATTATCCTCATCTTTTTCCCGACTCAGGTACTTTCTTCTTCTGTCCGTTCAAGGACGAACGGTTGTTTTAGAGGTGGAGAATGTGATGACCCCAAAGGTCATTACTTGTTTTTAAACTAGATTATGTGCTTCCGAGGCCTTGAAAACCTCATTTATCATCACCTCGATTTGCGCGCGCAGTCCGGGCAAGTAGACAGAAAGCTTAAATATGAAATTCTGTGAAAATAAGTTAATTTGACTTCGGCCAACGTTTTGGATAAATGGACCCAGACCCGTGATTCGACAGTCCTGGAGGGTCCGTAGGAAAATATAGGACTTGGGCGTATGCCCGGAATCGAATTCCGAGGTCCAAACCTCGAGAAATGAATTTTTAAAGGAAATTGTTTTCTGAATTTTTTTAAGGAAATTTAAAATGAAATTTGATTAGATCATGTTAGTATCAGGCCCGTATTTTGGTTCTGGCGCCCGGTACAGGTCTTATATATGATTTAAGATGTTTCTGTGAAAATTTGATGAAAAACGGATATCATTTGACATGATTCGTGCCTAAATTGCTAAAGTTAATGCTTTATGAAGTTTGAGAAAATTCTTTGATTTTGAGGTTTAATTTGATGTTCGTGATGTTATTTTGGCGATTTTGATAAGTTCGTATGATGTTTTTGAGTTAGTACGTATGGTTGGTTTGGAGCCCCGAGGGCTCGGGTGAGTTTTAGATAGGTGTCGGAGTGTTTTAAACTTAGAAAAATCTGGATTTTCTGATGCATCTGGTGTTCAGAGATTTAGTGTTATGCGATCGCATAGTAAGTCCCGCGATCGCATAGTGAAAAACTTCAGGGTCTTGTTTTGTTATATGCGATCGCATACATCTCTCCGTGATCGCGTAGGGTTAAGTCTGAGAGGTCCTTCTTTGCTCTATGCGATCGCACTGCCTACTCCGCGATCGCGATGTGTTAGCCCCCAGCCTTAATTTCCTTCTATGCGATCGCATGGTATAGTCTACGATCGCAATGCTTAGCCTCAGTTATTATATGCGATCGCATCCTTTGGTCCGCGATTGCGTAGGCCAAATTCGCCCAGTTATTTTAAATGTTCAGAAACAGTAGCCATTCAGGATTTTCACAAAATTTCATAACTCCTTCTTCTCCACACCTCTTGGGGCGATTTTTGAAGTGTTTCTTCATTATAACTTCATAGGTATGTAATCCTAAGCTTGTTTTCTTCCATTTGTATCATCACCCATTAGATTTCTAGGCCTAAAACATGTGATTAAGGGTAGAAAATTAGGAATTTGGGTAGAATTAGGGCTTTTTGATTAATTGTGATTTAGACCTCGTTTTGGGGTCAGATTTGAAAACAAATTATATATTCGGGCTCGTAAGTGAATGGGTGATCGGATTTGGTCCGAACCTCGTGTTTTGACCAAGCGGGTCCGGGGTCAATTTTTGAATATTTGGAAAGAATGATTGGAAGCTATAATTAAGCATTGAAATTGGATTGTTTAGCATTTATTGATGTTATTAAGTCGATTATGTATAGATTCGAATGGGTTGGAGCCAAATTTGAAAGGAAAAGCGGTGCTTGAGGCTGGAGTTGGCCGTGGAAGTTTGAGGTAAGTGTCTGGTCTAACCTTAGCTTGAGGGATTAGGAGTTGAGTCCTATTTGCTATTTGCTTCTTGTTGAGTAAGACGTATAGGCATGGTGACGAGTATCTATACGTTGGTGTCGAGCATGACCGTGAGTCTTAAATTGATACTTGTTGTATTCTTGAGTGTTACTATGATTGAAATAGTGAGTAAATCCTTGATATTGAGCTAAGACTTAGTTTGTTTAACGTAGAACCTACTTATGATTGAGAAATGCTGGTAATTGACACGAGTTGGAGTTGAATTAAGATTGGTTATAGTTGATTCTCCCTTGCCAGGACGTATATACTGGAATTGTTAGGTTCCCTTGCCGGGATAGTGTAGTCTATTGTTGTTCCCTTACCGAGACAATTAATTACCACAACAGATACTATATTGGATCGGGTTGCACGCCGCAACAGATATTATATTGGATCGGGTTTCAAGCCGCAACAGATATTATATTGGATCGGGTTGCATGCCGCAACAGATATTATATTGGATCGGGTTGCACGCCACAACAATGTTAAATGATAAGGGATCGGGTTGCGCGCCGCAACAAGTATTGCTATTGTATTGTTGTAGATATTGAGCTGTCCTTTCATATTTTATTAAGTTTCTGTTGGTCTTGATATGTTTCCCCGAAGCATGTACCCCCTCCCATTTTAAACTGCTTATTCCTATTTCTTTTCCGCCATTTATTATATACCTGCACAGGTTTATCTGGAGTCTGGTCCTAGCCTCGTCACTACCTCGCCGAGGTTAGGCCAGGCAATTACCAACACATGGGGTCGGTTGTGCTGATACTATACTCTGCACTCTGTGCAGATACCAAAGCAGTACTCGGTCAATAGCAGTAGCTCGGGAGTCAGCCTTCAGTCCACCGAGATTCCTAGGTAGCCCTGCAGGCATCCGCAGGCCCAACGTCTCTTCTATCGGTTTTTATGTTCTGTTATCATTTGTACTCGAGACAGACTATGTTCTTTCTTTCAAACACTTATATGTAGTAATCATAAATGGTCTGTGAATGTTGTGACGCCAGTTTCTGGGTAGAGGCATGTGTTGATTTCCATATTATTTTGGTTCATTTTGTCTAAGTCTTCCGCTTAATCTCATATTCCGCTGTTATTTAAATGTTTATCATATGTCAAATTGCAAGTGGTTAAAAGGATTAAAACAAAAGAGTTAAAAGAGTTAGTTGTTGGGGCATTGGTCAACCCAAATGACATAACCAAGAACTCATAATGTCGGTACCGAGTGCGGAAAGCTGTCGTAAGGATATCATGCCCGAATCCTCAACTGATGGTAGCCAGATCTCAAGTCAATCTTTGAAAATACCTTGGCACCCTGAAGCTGGTCAAACAAGTCATCAATCCTCGGCAATGGATACTTATTCTTGATTGTAACCTTATTCAACTGCTGGTAATCAATACACATTATCATCGAACTATCCTTTTTCTTAACAAACAACACCGGCGAGCCCCAAGGCGAAATACTGGGTCTAATGAAACCCTTCTCAAGCAAGTCCTGTAACTATTCCTTCAACTATTTCAACTCAGGCGGGGCCATACGATACGGCGGAATAGAAATGGGTTGAGTGCCCGGAGCCAAATTAATACAAAAGTCAATATCCCTATCGGGCGGCATACCCGGCAGGTCTAAAGGGAATACCTCAGGGAACTCACGAACAACGGGCACAGAATCAATAGATGGAACCTCAGCACTGGAATTGCGAACATATGCCAAATAGGCCAAACACCCCTTCTAGACCATACATTGAGCCTTCACATACGAGATAACACTGCGAGTAGAATGACCAAGAGTCCATCTCCACTCTAAACGAGCCATACCCGGTAAAGCTAAGGCCACGGTCTTGGTATGATAGTCCAAGATAGGTGATAACCAGTCCATCCCCAATATAACATCAAAATCAACCATGTCCAGAAGCAACAAATCTACTCGAGTCTCAAGACCCCCAATCATAACTACACAAGAGCGATGGACTCGATCTACCACAATAGAATCACCCACCGGTGTAGACACATAAACATGAACACTCAATGAATCACTAGGCATGACCAGATACGATGCAAAATAAGATGACACATACGAGTATGTAAACCCTGGATCAAATAACACGGAGGCATCTTTATCACAAACCAGAACCGTACCTGTAATAACTATATCTGAAGCCTCAACCTCGAGCATGGCTGGAAGAGCATAACATCGAGGCTGGGCCCCACCACCCTGAACCACATCTCTGGGACAGCCTGCTGCTAGCTGGCCTCCACATCTAGCGGTCTGAGCTCCACCTTTAAATCCTTTACCTCCACCTCTAGCACCTCTACCCACACCTCTAGCTGGCTGGGCGGGTTGTGGAACACCTGGTACCTGAACCATAGCACGGGGATCCTGCTACGGTGACGGAGTACCCACCAACCTCGGACAAGTCCTACTGATATGACCATACTCACCACACTCAAAACATCCACTTGAGTGTTGTGGTTGAGGAAACTGAGACTGACCCTGGCGACCCGAATGACAACCCCGAAAACTCTGGAGCAGCGGTGCACTGATAGGAGCTGGTGGTGCACTGTAGGACTGTTGATCAGAATACTGCATTTGCGGACCACGGCTACCTGAAGCACCGTGAGAGACCTGAAGAGCTGACTAAAAGGGCCTAGGAAGATGGCCTCTACCATATGAATCTCTGCCTCCAAACGAGGCACTATTGAATCTACCTGAATGTCGGGGCCTCTTATCCGACCCATGACCACCTCCCTGCGACAAAACTATCTCAACTCTGCAGGCCACATTGGCCGCCTCCTAAAAAGTGATCTCGCTCCCAGCCTCCTTGTCCATCTGAAGACGCATCGGCTGAATAAGACCGTCAATAAACCTCCTTGTCACACCTCCTTTTTCCGCCCCGCGAGGGGTGAAGGGAGTTTTTTCCAATTAAAGGACAATCGAAACGGGATTGGTTTGTTTATTTCAAAGTCACCACTTGGGAGATTTGGTGTCCCAAGTCACCAATTTTAATCTCGAATCGAGGAAAAGAATGACTCCGTATTACAGTCTGCGTACCAGAAATCCGGATAAGGAATTCTGTTAACCCGGGAGAAGGTGTTAGGCATTCCCGAGTTCCGTGGTTCTAGCACGGTCGCTCAACTGTTATATTCGGCTTGATTATCTGATTTTATACAAATATGAACTTATGTGCAAATTTTATCTTTTAACCGCTTTATTATTATTGTTTTTAAAAGAAATGTGAACATCGCTTAAAACACGTCTCTGGACTGCGTCACATGAAATGCACCCACAATCCGAAACACGTTTTATTTGATGTTTTGGGATTTGGATTCGGGTCGCATGAAATGCACACCCAGGCTTAAGAAAGTAAAATATTAAACACGCGCCTAAAGAGACTATCGCGTTATTATTTTAGAAAGACCGTGAAATTCGCTAAACGGTCCTTCCGAATTCTAATTAAACCATACATTTTGTGAGGCCCCCGCAATCTATACGTTTTATTTGGCGAGACTCGTCTCATTTTTATTTTAAAGGATAAACCTACAATGACTATATTTTCTATTAAATTCGTCTCTAAAAATAAAAGAAATCTCTTAATTATTTACATGCTGAAAAACGTCAACTTATTAGTTATTAGTTTACGGCTAATGCGAATGGAAAATTGCGATCGAGTTTGTACAAAGAAAAACTACTTTCATTCTATATTCTATTATTCAATAATACGAGAACATGAGATTGACATACCATAATATCAAAACGAATTAACTAGTATTTGATTAATTTAAACTAACATTATTAGATGAAGAAATTATACATATGCAACCCCATTACTCATTAATAAATCGACTACATTTTTATACAAAGAAAGGAAAATTATATTCAAACACAAATCTGAACAGGAGGGATTCAACATGAACAAAAGCCTGATTAATATTTCATTTCTCTTCCAACCGAGAGTGTACAAATGTGTACCTGGAAATGGCAGTACAAGAACAAAAGAAGGAGAAGTCAGCAGCAATAATACCACAGCAACAGCATATTCGGCAACACCGCAAAACCAGTAACAACCAGTAGAACAACCCGGCAACAGATTGAAAACTCAGCAATACTAAAGTGCAATCACAATCAAAGCAGAGGAGAGAAAAGATACAAGATGCAGTAATTTCGGATTTTTGAATAACACTCGAGAAAAGCAAACGGAAATTATTCGAGTGAAAGTTCAAATTGTATTTCTCTTTTACTCTCAAAATGCTTCAAGTCTGTCCGCTCTTAAGTGTAAAAATCTGTCAATAATCTCCACTCTTTTCCTCTCAATGTTCAAGTCCTAAAAACTCTCCATATTTCAAGTCAAGAATGACTCTATATATAGCAAGACAAGTCTTCAATTCCCAATCCCAAATTAATCCCCCAATGGCATGCTTTGTCCCACTACTTAATGTTTTCTTTATTTTAAATATTGTCCTCCATGCCTACATTAAATAAATACCACATTCTCAACCCATTACAATATGTCCCCCATGCCCCCATTAAACAAGTACAAGATTCCTCCCCATTATGTTTTGTCTTGTCCCCCATTATGTTAAACAAGTACATCAAAAACTCCACCCCATTATATTTTGTCCCCCATGCCTACATAAACAATTATAATAATGTTCAATTACCAAACTACCCCTCCGACCTTATTGCAATTACCATTTTACCCCTGAACGGATTGCAATTTACCAAATTACCCCATCAGCTCTAAACACTCAATTAATCATAACTTGACCAAAATATAGTCAAGATGACCAATTTCTCAACAATCTTCAACAACAAATTATACGAACACGATGAACAACACAACTCCAAATTAATGGGAATAAATCAACCATATCAGGAACCAATCCTGGTTAATTTAGACCATCAATGGATGAACAAAGATACAACAATAAACAACAAAATACATGATTCAAACTAAACAAATCAAAACAAACATAAACTCACATTAAATCACTGGGTTTAAACATGATCTTCAAACCAAGACGAACATGAATTAAACCTATTTTTAAGCAACAAACATGATGGATTCACATGACTCAAACGACACTAATAATTTCTGGAAAATACATAACAACATGAAACAAATTGAAGAAATAACCAATTAAATTTCAATTTGAATCTAACAAACATTAAACTAACAAATATTCACTTAAACAATAATACAAACATGAAATAAACATGAAAAACAACTAATTAACTTCCATTCGAAATCTGAAAATTAATTTAACAAAACATATGAACATGAACAAAACCAAAAATCAAATATCTAACCATAGACATGAACAAAACAAACATTTGCCGATTTTAGATTCGAAAATATCAAAACAAAATACGGACAAAATAAAACTCAAAAACTACTAACCGAATCGAACGACACACAACGACCAACTAACGACGAACTCGAACAGTGATCGACGACATCGACCAAGCTCGTCCATGTGCGCGAGGAAGAAGTGAAGAGGACGAAGGCAACTGGGGGGGGTGCGTCGGGTTCGCCTGCAGCTGAAAGCAGAAGAAATAGCTACGGAACAACTCGGCCATGGCGAGCTCAAGCTTTGAAGAAGATGAAGTGTAAGCAGCAGCGCGGCAGCAACCAATGGCGAAGAACACCGCAGCAGCAACCCGCAGCACGTTTGGAACGGGAAGACGAAGCAGCAGCTGCTGAAACAATGGCGTTTGTCGGAGCAGTAGCAGCGATGAGCTCCGATAAAGCTGGAACGAGGTCGGGGGCAGCTGGGTCTATTTGGACGTGACTGGGTTTGGACAACGCAGCAGCGGTTGCTGCTGCTTAACGTGGAAGGAGGGATCGTTTGGGCAAGGTGGTGACGACGATGACGAACCAGCCGTGGTCGTCGAAGGAGAAGAACGCAACAACAGCTGCTCGAGTTCCGACGAGGGGGGGTGACAACAAGGACGCAGACGAAGCCATGGGAGGCAGCCATGGATGGGGTGTGAGGAAGCTTGGAGAAGAAGAAGCAAAGGAAAGGGGGGGGGAACCATTTTTTAGGTTTTTTAGGGTTTTTTCTCTTTTTCTTTTTCTTTTTGTGTTTTGAATGAAGAGGGGTGTTGGGTTAATGGGTTAATGGGGCGGACCGGGTCGACCCGGTATGAAGTGGACTGGGTCATGGGGAAGATTGGGCAATTATTTGGGCCTGAGGTTGAAATTTGAAGAAGTGGCCCAATCCGATTTTTCTTTGTATTTTTGTTCTCTTTTCTTCCTTTATTTTCTAAAACTAAATTATAAAAATACTTAAATTATTATTAAGAACTAAATTAAGTTATAAAAGCGCAAATTAACTACCAATAACAATTAACGCACAATTAAGTAATAATTAAGCATAAAATTGTATATTTGGACATTAAATGCTAAAAATGCAAAAGATGCCTATTTTTGTAATTTTCATTTTTTGTAAACAAACTTAATTACTAAAAAATTGTAGAATTAAATCCTACATGCAAAATGCGACATATTTTTGTATTTTTTATTAATTTAACAAATAAGCAAACACAGACAAATACAAATAATTATCCAAAAATATCACAAAATCTCACAAAATTGCACACCAAGGAAAATCATTTGATTTTGAATTTTTTGGGAGTAATTCTCATATAGGGCAAAAATCACGTGCTTACACTCCTCACCCTCTCTCTTTCGGTAGGAAGTATGACAAGAGTATGGCGAGCTAAGTCGATGAACCTGGTCTCATACTGGGTAACCGTCATGGAACCCTGTTGGAGGCACTCAAACTGCCTCCGATAGGCCTCTCTCTGAGTAATGGGGAAAAATTTCTCCAGAAATAGCTGTGTGAACTGCTCCCAAGTCAAAGATGGTGATCCGGCTGGTCTAGCTAAGCAATAATCCCTCCACCAAGTCTTGGCGGATCCAGACATGCGAAATGTAGCAAAATCGACCCCATTGGTCTCAACAATACCCATGATCCTGAGAACCTCGTGGTAGTTGTCTAGATAATCCTGGGGATCCTCAGTAGATGCACCGCTGAAAGTAGAAGTGAAGAGCTTGGTGAACCTATCCAGCCTCCACAAAGCATCGACAGACATAACTGCTCCATCACCGGTCTGAGCTACCACACCTGTCTGAATTGCTCCAACTGGCTGAACCGCTGGAGTCTGAATTTGGGGAGCTACCTGCTCCGGAGTGCGAGTAGTAGGAGTTTGGGCTCCTACTCCAGCCTGAGAGACGGCTGGTGCTACAGGAAGCAAGCCTGCCCAGGTGACACTCTCCATGAGGCCCACTAATTGGACCAGAGCATCCTGAAAAACTGGGGTAGCAATAAACTCCTCTGGTACCTGAGCTGGGCCCACGGGAACTGCTGGGGCTGGAACCTCCTCATCAAAATCAACCTGAGGCTCCGCCACTGGTGTTGCTGCTCGGGGCTGAGCTCTGCCCCTACCTCGGCCTCTAGCACGGCCTAGGCCTCACCCTCTGCCCCTCATGGGAGCTGCTGCTGGGGGCTCGGGCTGCTGAGCGGTAGATGAGGAAGCATGTGTTCTCGCCATCTGAGAAAGAACATAGTAGAAATTCAATTAGCATTGAGAAACAAAACCGCACGACAAGAAAGAACAAATATGAAGCTTTTCCTAACTCTGTAGCCTTTGGGGGATAAATACAGACGTCTCCGTACCGATCCCTCATACTCTACTGAGCTTGTCCGTGAACTGTGAGACCTATGTAACCTAGAGCTCTGATACCAACTTGTCACGACCCGAATTTCCTACCCACAGGAGTCGTGATGGCGCCTACTCGTAGAAGCTAGGCAAGCCACGAAATTAGAAATTTTAACTCTTTTGTTTTAATCCTTTTAAACACTTGCAATTTTGACAGATGATAAACATTTAAATAACAACGGAATATGAGATTAAGCGGAAGACTTAGACAAAATAAACCAAAATAATACGAAAATCAACACATGCATCTACCCAGAAACTGGCGTCACAACATTCACGGACCATCTATGATTACTACATATAAGTGTTTGAAAGAAAAAACATAGTCTGTCTCAAGTACAAATGATAACAGAACATAAAAACTGATAGAAGAGACGTCGGGCCTGCGGACGCCTGCAGGGCTACCTCGGAATCTCGGTGGATTGCAGGTTGGTTCCCGAGCTACTGCTGCTGACCGAATACTTCTCCGGTATCTGCAATGAGTGTAGAGCGTAGTATCAGCACAATCGACCCCATGTGCTGGTAAGTGTCTGGCCTAACCCCGGCGAGGTAGTGACGAGGCTAGGACCAGACTCCAGATAAACCTGTGCAGTTATATAATATATATGGCGGAAAATAAACAGGAATGAGCAGTTTAAAATGGGAGGGGGTACATGCTTCGGGGAAACATATCAAGACCAACTGAAACCTAATAAAATATGAAAGGACAACTCAATATCTACAACAATACAATAATAATATTGTTGCGGCGCGCAACCCGATCCCTTATCATTTAACATTGTTGCGGCGTGCAACCCGATCCACATATATATAACTGTTGCGGCGTGCAACCCGATCCAATATAATATCTGTTGCGGTGTGCAACCCGATCCAATATAATATCTATTGCGGCGTGCAACCCGATCAAATATAATATCTTTTGCGGCGTGCAACCCGATCCATATATATATATAATAATGTTGCAGCGCGCAACCCGTTCCAACTATACAATCAACAATAATCATAATTAACCATTCCGGCAAGGGATCAACAATAGACTACATTATCCCGGCAAGGGAACTCAACAGTACCAGTATATACGTCCCTGCAAGGGAGAATCAGTTATAACCAATCTTAACTCAACTCCTACTAATCTCAATTACCACCATTTCTCAATCATAAGTAGGTTCCACAATAAACAAACTAAGTTTTTTCTCAATATCAAGGATTTACTCACTATTTCAACCATAGTAACATTCAAGAATACAACAAGTATCAATTTAAGACTCACGGTCATGCTCGACACCAACGTATAGATACTCGTCACTATGCCTATACGCCGTACTCAACAAGAAGCAAATAGCAAATAAGACTCAACTCCTAATCCCTCAAGCTAAGGTTAGACCGGACACTTACCTCAAACTTCCACGACCAACTCAAGCCTCAAACACCGTTTTTCCTTTCAAATTTGGCTCCAACCCAATCGAATCTATACATAATCGACTTAATAACATCAATAAATGCTAGACTATCCAATTTCAATGCTTAATTATAGCTTTCCAATCATTCTTCCCAAAAATCCAAAAATCGACCCCGGGCCCGCTTGGTCAAAACACGAGGTTCGGACCAAAACTCGATCACCCATTTATCCACGACCTCAATATATAATTTGTTTTCAAATTCAACCCCAAAACGAGGTCTAAATCACAATTAGTCAAAAAGCTCTAATTCTACCCAAATCCCTAATTTTCTACCCTTAATCACATATTTTAGCCCTAAAAATCTAATGGGTGATGATAGAAATGGAAGAAAACAAGCTTAGGATTACATACCTATGAAGTTATGGTGAAGAAACTCTTCAAAAATCGCCCCAAGAGGTGTGGAGAAAAAGGAGTTATGAAATTTTTGTGAAAATCCCGAATGGCTACTGTTTCTGAACATTTAAAATAACTGGGCGAATTTGGCCTACGCGATCGCGGACCAAAGAATACGATCGCATTGAATAACTGAGGCTATGCATTGTGATCGCAGACTATACCATGCGATCGCATAGAAGGAAATGAAGGCTGGGGGCTAACACATCGCGATCGCGGAGTAGGCAGTGCGATCACATAGAGCAAAAGAAGGACCTCTCAGACTTAACCCTACGCGATCGCATATAACAAAACAGGACCCTGAAGTTTTTCACTATGCGATCGCGGGACTTACTATGCTATCGCATAACGCTAAATCTCTGAACACCAGATGCAGCAGAAAATCTAGATTTTCTAAGTTTAAAATACTCCGACACTTATCCAAAACTCACCCGAGACCTCGGGGCTCCAAACCAAATATACGTACTAACTCAAAAACATCATACGAACTTATCCGAGCGATCAAATCGCCAAAATAACCTCAATAACAACGAATTAAACCTTAAAATCAAAGGATTTTCTCAAACTTCATAAAGCATTAACTTTAGCAATTTAGGTCCGAATCACGTCAAATGATATCCGTTTTTCATCAAATTTCACAAAAACATCTTAAATTATATATAAGATCTGTACCGGGCGCCGGAATCAAATTACGGGCCCGATACTAACATGTTCTAATCAAATTCCATTTCAAATTTCTTTAAAAAATTTCAGAAAATAATTTCCTTTAAAAATTCATTTCTCGGGCTTGGGACCTCGGAATTCGATTTCGGGCATACGCCCAAGTTCCATATTTTCCTACGGACCCTCTGAGACCATCGAATCACAGGTCCGGGTTCATTTACCCAAAATGTTGACCGAAGTCAAATTAACTCATTTTATTACCAAATTTTATCATTTTTCACAGAATTTCATATTTAAGCTTTCCGGCTACGCACCCGGACTGCGTGCGCAAATCAAGGTGATGATAAATGAAGTTTTCAAGGCCTCAGAAGCACGGAATCTAGTTTAAAAATAAGTGATGACCTTTTGGATCATCACAGTACTTCTGTTGGGATAATAATAGAATATATTTTTTATAATTTAAATTAAGATATTACAAAAAAAAAATTAGTTATTACTCTATATAATATTACTCCATAGATGTGAGGTTATAATATTTGAGTTTCTGCCAATAGTTATTCATTTATGTATATAAAATTTATAAAATTTTATGGGATTACAATAGTATCTCACATCGTGCGGGTACTAATACTAGTAACTAAAAATAGTATACTCGCTTCGAAATGCACTCTGAGCCTTCCCTATTCAAAAAACAACTTTTCTTTTTCTGTACAATGAAAATTTACTATCAAATTTATTTAACTAAGGAAAAGAAAGAGACACACACAAAAAAAAAAAAAAAAAAAAACCTGCTTTTTTCTCCTACAATCTCTCGCAATCAATCTTTAAGAAATGACCTCCTGTTTCAAACATTGGAATCATCCCTTTCTTCGCCTTTAATCTTCCTCTTGCACTCGGAGAGGGGGAAAAAAAAAAGAATTATGCAATTTATGATGAATATTCTCTCTTTAACAAATTATTATTTCTTTTCTTGACCCCTCCAAATCCTCATTTTCTTTCATGTTTTTCATCATCATGCCACTCTCAATCCCCATCGTTTTGCCACCTTTTTCACTCATTTGGTTCTAATATATATATATATTCCATCATTCTAATTTCCTTCTCCTTCAATCCTTCCATTTGAAATAAAAGCGCAATTATTATTGTTGTTGTTGCAGATAAATTTTTTTCTATTTCAGATTGAGGCGTAATTATTGTTGTTATTGTTGAATCTTGCAGCTGTTTGAGGTTGAGACGTAATTATTGTTGTCGTTGTTGCTAAATGTCTCTCGTTCTTGTGTTTTTTATTTGAATCTTCCATTTGACATTGAAGCGCATTTATTGTTGTCGTGGTTGGATTTTTCTCTATTTGGAATCAAGTAGTAGCTGTTGTCGTTATTACTGAATTTTGTAGCTGTTTGGGATTGAGGTGTAATTGTTGTTGTCGTTGTTGTTGCTGAATCTCTCTCATTATTGTGCTATCTCTTCATCTCCATTTCTCTACACTTTGTCCCCTAATACAATGGGGAATTGTTGCTCTAGTGGGGAAGAAACAAATGAAATTACAAACAATGAAAATGGACAAACCAACAATCCCAAAAATGAAGAAAATTCATCATCTACACATAATCTTGATTCCACAACACCAACAAAAACAACCCCTCCACCTCCAACAACAACAACAACATCCCCTAGCCCATCATCAAAACCATCAAAACCATCACCAATAGGGCCAGTTTTAGGCAGACCAATGGAAGATGTTAGAACAACATATACAATAGGAAAAGAACTTGGTAGGGGCCAATTTGGTGTAACACATTTATGTACACATAAACAAACAGGAGAACAATTTGCATGCAAAACAATAGCAAAAAGAAAATTAGTGAACAAAGAAGATATTGAAGATGTTAGAAGAGAAGTACAAATAATGCATCATTTGACAGGACAACCTAATATTGTTGAATTAAAAGGAGCTTATGAAGACAAACATTCTGTGCATTTGGTCATGGAGTTGTGTGCTGGAGGCGAACTTTTCGATCGAATTATCGCTAAGGGACATTATACTGAACGTGCAGCAGCTTCATTGCTGAGAACAATTGTGCAAATTGTTCATACTTGTCATTCTATGGGAGTTATTCATAGAGATCTTAAGCCTGAGAATTTTCTACTTCTTAATAAGGATGAGAATGCACCTCTTAAAGCTACTGATTTTGGTCTTTCAGTATTCTACAAGCAAGGTATTAAAATCTATAATTAAACTTTTACCTTTCAATATAATGATAGTGCACGGGCCAGTTTGCGTATTTTGATATTTTATTTACTTCGACTATTTCATCAGGCTTGTTATCTCCTACTAATATATGTATCTAATAACTCTGTCTAAAGTAGGATTTTGGATTTAAATTTGATTGGTCAATTATTAAGTTTTTACCATGGAACACAGTGGTGGAGTCACCTTATGCTAAGAGGACACCCCTTCGCCGGGAAATTACATTGTGTATTTAGATCAAAAAATTATTTCATGTATATACACTATATATTGACTTCCCTTAGCTTCTTTTTGTGTTTAACTTCTTTATATTTTGACATCCCGTAGTAAAATTTCTAGCTTGAATACCCTTTCACCGGAAAATTACGTTGTGCACCTAGGTCAAAAAATTATTTCATGTATATACACTATATGTTGACTTCCCTTAGCTTCTTCGTGTATTTTAACTTCTTTATATTTTGACACCACGGCCCGTAGTAAAATTTCTGGCTTGGATACCCCTTCACCGGAAAATTACATTATCATTATGTACCTAGGTCAAAATTATTTTAATGTATATACACTATATTTTGACTTCTCTTAGCCTCTTCGTGTGTTTAACTTCTTTATATTTTGATACTCATTAATAAAATTTCTGGCTCCAGCACTAATTGAACACAATACACTTTTAAAAATTTTGGTGATTGTCATATATTTGTTTTTTCTGCAGGAGATGTATTTAAAGACATTGTGGGTAGTGCATATTACATTGCACCTGAAGTCTTGAAAAGAAGATATGGACCAGAAGTTGATATATGGAGTATTGGAGTTATGTTATATATTCTTCTTTGTGGTGTTCCTCCTTTCTGGGCAGGTAAATCACATACATAAGACTTAGGGTGTGTTTGGTATCAAGGAAAATATTTTCCAATATGAACTCATTTTCCTCCAATTGGAGGAAAATGTTTTCCTTATCAATAGAAACGAAAATATTTTTCAAAACTCCTTCTCAACTTTACCCGCCTTCACCAACCACCCGACCCCCTCTCCGAAAAAAGACTTTCTTTTTTCTTCATATTTCAGTTTTTTCCGTTACCACCCACCCTACTATCCCTCCACCCCCCCTAAAAACCCCCCCCCCAAAAAAAAAATTATTATTTTTTACCTTAATTTTTTTTTTGTTTTTTTGCAATTTTAAATTTCTGTTTTTTTGTTTTTCTGCATCACCCACCCCAATCCCCCACCCGCACCAAAAAAATTTGTAATTTAAATTTCTATTTTTTTTGTTTTACCGCCCCCCTCCAGCCCTTGCCCTCCCCCATGCACACCCCCCCCCCCCAAAATCCCCCGGAAAAAATATTTTTTAAATATATTTTTCAGTTTTGATTTTTTTATTTATCTGTTTAAATGTTCAAAATTTTACAAGTTCCAAAAATTATAAGTTCGGAGGTTTATGTGTTTAGAAGTTTACGGGTTTAGAAATTATAAAGTTTACGGGTTCAAAATTCCGCGGTTTTGAAAGTTTAGCGGTTCGAAAGTTTATGAAATTTGTGGGTTCGGAGGGTTGTTGGTTTGAAAGTTTATGACTTCATGTTTGTTATATCTAAATTATTTATGAATACTCTTGAGAAGTCATTTTTCTTAATTTGTATACCAAACACCGCAAAATAAATAAGATTACTACTTATTTTCCGAAAAAATATTTTCTTGGAAAATCACCCTAAAGATCAAATTGTTCGCATCTAAATATCTCATGTTTATGCTAAACCAATAAATATATGATATGTGTCTTTTATACGTATATTTATTAGTTAATCATGATTAAGTGATATATATGATCGCTTTAATTTATAACTTCCAAGATGAACTTTCATGGTTCGGGTGTGGCCAAGTACCTCCCCATTTACCTTTTTCATCATTTCTTTTGCACTGAAATAATAAAATACAGGCGAAAATAACCTCTTGCAAAAATTAAGGTGAGACTAAGTAATGGACCCAATGTGATCCGAGCCTTTCTCTAACCTGTGCAACTAGGTCTTTAGGGGGCCGTTTGGTATGATGGATAATAATCCTAAGATAAAAATTTAGTACCACCTTATCCATTTTTTTGTTACTAATTTTGGGATAAGTTATCCCAGAATTAAAAATAGTACCGAGATAATTTATACCTGCCAAAGAGTGGAATAGTAATCCCAAGATAAGTTATCCCGGGATAAAACAGTAAATTAACAATCTCATGATCACTACAACATACCAAACAATCAATTAAGAAATAATATTAGGATAACCAATTAATCCTAGTATAGCTTGTCTTCAAACGAAACGACCAGTACATTATTGAGCTGCAAGTTTTAATAATAAAGATACATAAAACTCTAGTTATTGTATGTAAAATAACAAATCTTATTGTGTCACTCTTGGCATAGGTTAAAGTCATTGAACAATTAAATCTCTTTTATTTTTTCAGAAAATGAAAATGGAATATTCAATGCAATATTGAGGGGACATATTGATTTTTCAAGTGATCCATGGCCTTCAATTTCCAGTGGAGCCAAAGACCTTGTCAGGAAGATGTTGACCATAGATCCCAAGCAGAGATTAACAGCTATGCAAGTCCTCAGTAAGTTATTTGTACAACAATAAGTGATCTGATCGTGTAAATATTTGTTTGAAACATCAGTTCATACAATTTAAACTAAAAAAAGGACAGCCCCGCGCACAATCCTGCATTCATGTAGGATCCAAGAAAGAGCCGTACCCCAAAAATTGTGATGTAGACAGCCTACTCTAATGCAAGCATTAGTGATTGCTACCACGGCTCGACCCCGCGACATATATGTCACACAGAGACAACTTTACCTTTTCTCTAATGCTCCCCTTGATACAATTTAAAATCTTCCGAGTATTACATAATCAAAGAACTTATGTCCTATGCACGGGCGATAAAGAAGATTATTTACACAATTAAGTTATTTATAAGGTAATTACAGGTAAATCTTTATGATAAGCATTAATTGGAGGCCTGTTTATATAGCTCACATGTACTCTAACTAATTAAATTGTTGTGTATTAAGATCATTCATGGATCAAGGAGGATGGAGAAGCACCAGATACACCACTGGACAATGCTGTTTTACATAGGCTCAAACAATTCAGAGCTATGAACAAGTTTAAGAAAGTTGCTCTTCGGGTAAATTTTACACGTTCAGTATAATTTAACTTGTTACAGTAAATTGTTTGTCTTATATTCCAGGTTACTAGTCCACTTCTTACGGACATTTATCTTAATTATCTTTTAGGTGACCTAATAACGTAAAAGTTCTTTTATCTTGTCAGTATATAGAAGTTAAACTCTTGTTAGTATGAGAGCGTATAACGACACGTGGCGATCAAATTTTTGTTGTTAATATTGACTTTTGAGAAATCTTCTTATGGATTTAAAAGTATATTTTATGTTAACTAAGTAATTAATACATTTAAAGGAATACAAAATTAATTTAGGGGAAGATATTTTCAGGTTATTGCAGGGTGTCTATCAGAGGAAGAAATTATGGGATTGAAGCAAATGTTCAAAAGTATGGACGCTGATAACAGTGGATCAATAACAATTGAGGAATTAAAGCAAGGATTAGCCAAACAAGGAACTAAACTATCAGATTATGAGATTAAACAGTTAATGGAAGCTGTAAGTTCTGCAACTTCTTTTTTTTCTTTTAAATAATATGGTGTCCAGTCTAGTTTACATGCACCTCGACTGATTCTGTGGAGTACTTGCTATCTCCCGCGAGCAATTCTACAAACTTAATTTTCAATCAATTTTTCTCATTCTATCTCGAAGTATCCATTCACTCAAAATTGCTCAGCTTCTATTTCTACTTTCCATTAGCGAATACAAGCTTTTTCGAGTTTTTAATAGCCTCTTCCCCTTCCCCTTCCCCCTCCCCGCTGTTCTTCTGAATTTCGATTGCTTATTTTCACAAGCACAAATTCCGCTTTTTTCGGAAAAATATTCTTTCACAAAATAAGCCATCTTTTAGATCCAAATTAAGCCTTCATAATTCGGAATTTTTCGAAAATTCAAGGCTTATTCAATTTTTATTTGAGGTAAAGGAAATTTTTCTTTGTATAGGAATGAATATAAATGATACATATACCCAACCTCTATTATCTTCAATAGTAATTTTATCAAATGTGTACAAGGACATAATATTTTACTTTTTGCTCCCACTGAAAGGCATAGTAGGTAAAAAGACTATTGATTGAATTATTTCCTCCTCGAGTAGGTTGTTTTTGAAAGTTTATTTTTAATGCTAATTATCTTTTTTATATATTGGGAATATTTAGGCTGATGCTGATGGAAATGGGACCATAGATTATGAAGAATTCATCACAGCAACAATGCACATGAACAGAATGGATAAAGAAGAACATCTTTACACTGCATTCCAATATTTTGATAAGGATCACAGCGGGTAAGTTCCATAATATGATATTTATCTGGAAAAATAAAAGAAAAATAAAAGGAAAAACCTAAATAAAAGAGAAAAAAAATGAAAACCTGATAATTAAGTTGGGGAAAATAAAATAAGTGACTATTATTCCTCCTTTTCTTTTCTATTCTATTTTACATTTTTTCCGCTTACTTTTTCATTTGAATTTCAAAATTCGGTTCATTCCTGACTACATGTTATTTGGACACTTCTTAAATTTTATTTTTTCATCGAAAAGCGCCCAATTTAGTAAAGGGGCAAATTCGTGAATTTAATTCCTTCTGGTATTATGTTATTATAGAATCGGAAAACAATATACTTAAATACTATCCAAACTAAAGTAGAGAGCAATTAAATTAACTTCCTCTTCTTTCTCTTTAGTTGTATTGAAAAAATTAAACTACTTCAAATCCCGTAAGTGCTGCAAATTTTTGCACAATACGAGTATAACTTCAATGGCGGACCCAAAAGTAGGTATCTGTGAAAATGCCCCTTTTTTCGTCGTATAACGTCCAATCTAGTAAAGGGGCAAATTCGTGGATTTAATTCCTTCTTTTTTTATAGAATCAGAAAACAATATACTTGAATAATATCCAAACTAAGTAGGGAGTAATTTTATATTGAACATCCTCTTCTTTCTTTTTATTTTCCCTAGATTATGTTTTAATGTTGCTGAGGATAGTATTCCACCTTAGTTAATATGTGCTTGTCATTTTTCTTCAGATATATATCAAGAGAAGAGCTAGAGCAAGCTCTGCGAGAATTTGGTATGAATGACGAAAATGATTTGAGGGAAATCATTGATGAAGTTGACACTGATCATGTAAGTCAAAACAACTAAATATACACATGCCAATACACATTCATTCTTTTTTTTCTTTGAGTTTGACTATATTTTCCTGAACCGAGGGCCTATCGGAAACAACCTCTACCTTCACAAGGTAGGGATAAGGTTGCGATACACTATCCTTCCCAGACCCACTTGTGGAATTACGCTTGGTTTGTTGTTGCTGTTGTAATAAATAATAAGTTCATCAATCAATATTTTTTGGTTTTGCAGGATGGTCGGATAAATTACGATGAGTTTGTAGCAATGATGAAGAAAGGAAATCCTGAAGCAGCAACAATGAACCCAAAGAAAAGAAGGGATTCATTTGTTGCATAAATTTTCATCATCAATTAATGAAAAATGTCTCAAAAGAATGAAAGACAATTATGTTAATTGTCCTTGTTGTAGAGAAGACCAAACTATTACATAGTAAAAATTTCAAGAACCATTCATGAGACATTGTATATTAAATATGATATTAAGAAGAAACACACACATACACACATTTACAAAGAATAGATTGTAAAAGTCATGGCTATGTTGAGATTTGAGGGTTAATAGGATCTTCTAATGCCAAACGCAGTTTGGTTAAAGCTTTGATCTGAAAAGAATGGAGGTCTTTCAGAGTATATATGTATCGATACTTCTGCAATTTAGAAAGTAGGTTTAAAAGTTCATTTTAATCCGTTACCTCTCAGATATTTTTCGTGTAAACATCATATTCATTCACTCCAATTGTGTTTGTTAGTACTTCGTTTTATACCTCAACTCTAGAGATGTAATATGTGCAAATAAATTAACACACGGAAGAAGAAATATACTTTTTTGTGTCCGAGCCAGCTTGTCCACATCTCGACGAGTATATGGTATCTCCCATCAGCATAGAAACATGCTTAACTCTGTCCATCAAAGCTTAAACAAATGAGAAGAAAGTACCTAGCATTTTCTTTTCCTCTCCGCCGCTGGAAATTGAATCTTGGTCTCCTATAGTTTTCTCCTATTTCATTGATGCTCGGCCGCACTCTTGGCTGCCAGAAGAAGAAATATATATTTGAGACAATTTCTCGTCTGTTTTTCATTGCAAATGAACAAAACAATTCATTAAACTTATAGCCTACTTTGATTCAAGACAACACAACAAGGTAACAAAACTAGAAAACTATAGTTGACCACTGCTGCTAAAATACAACTTATTATCCCCATTCCCCCTGCTGCTAGGGATCCCCAGCTCATCCACTGTGATTCTTTGAACTTGCGATTATAGGTTGGAAGTGAAAGACAACGCATCACTAAGCCAACCCTTTTTTTCCCCTTTTTTTGTGATTTTTGGATCAGTTTGCGTGCATCTCGATGGATTCACTGGATACCTGCAACCTCCGACCACCACAAGTACCGAGTATGGCCTAGTGGTCAATAAAGTGCGTTAAGAGCCATGAGGTCTCAAGTTCAAATATAGTAGAGGCAAAAACACTAGGTGATTTCTTCCCATTTATCCAAGCGTAGATAGAGTTACCTGGTTACTGGTTACCTGCTGCTATAACCTGTTGCTAGTGGGAGGCAGCAGGTATCTCGTGAAATTAGTCGAGGTACGTGCAAGTTGGTCCAGACACCACGATTATCATAAAAAAATTAAAAAAAAAAAAGGGTGGGTGGGGGTGGGGGTTACTTTATATTCCTTAAGCTCTGCTCAGTCCCTTAAGAAATCCTATTCCTTTTTTTGATGAAGTAAGAGATATTATAAAAAGTATCAAGAAGATGCAAAAGAGCACTGTCCAGGTGCTAATACAAAAGATGATATGTTAGCTCTGTACAGATGGTCCTATGCTAGTGTTAGGGAGCTAACAAAATCCAAAAATAATTCGGGGGAGCTAATAGGGGAGAGGTTACTCCAGCTTTATAAAAAAACTATACAATTAGCTTTCAAGGAGTAATTAGGAGTTGCTAAACCCTCAAAACATCTTCTATTCCTTTCTGTCCAAATAACCCAAAAAATACATCCAGGAATCATTTTCCAGATCTTGCTGATGGATTTACCAACTTTCCATCGACTCCAGCTACTATAAGCATCTTTAGTACTCTCTGGCATCACCCAGTTGAATCCTAAAACTGAAAGGAACATATTCCAAATATCCGTAGCAACTGGACAATGCAAAAATAGATGTCTGTTTGTTTTAAAATCCTGCTGGCACATGTAGCATCTATTAACTATGGGAATACTCCTTTTGCAAAGATTATCTTGAGTGAGGCACGCTTCCTTCAATGCAGTCCAGCTATGACATATAACTTTGGGGGGTAATTTTGTTTTCCAGATGAGCTTCCAAGGCCAATTGTCCACCATTTCATTTTGGCTAATATTATGTAGGTATCCTGCTTTCACTGTGTATATTCCTTTAGTACTTGCTCCCCATATGAGTTTATCTGGAAGCTGCTCATTGACCATGCATTTCTCCAATTGGGTGAATTACTTAGCCTTCTTAAGAAATCCTATTCCTTTCATCCCATATAATCCTAACAAGTCATAAACTGGCTAGTTTCTCTATTGCTTCAAACTCAGCCTCAAACTTCCTCATATTCCGAATTGCCAACCATTCAAAGTTCAAAATTTTTTTTTTCTGAATTATCATCAATTTCGGCATACAGGACATATCTAACCAGTTGTTGACAGAGTTATCTAGATGGGTGTTCAAAATCTAGAGGTAATGAATAATGTGAGCTTTAGTGTAAGCTCAAAATTCCACTCCACTTTCACGCAGATATTCAAGGAAGCTAAAGAATAACTTCAATTTTGTTCAATAAGAACCTCACCTGTGAAATCCATCCCCTTGAAGTTGATTTACTTTGATTATCATTCGATGACATGCAAATTCATCGTTGATGCCATGTGATCCTCGCAAAATTGGACTTGCTGGCTGCAAATTCATTCCATTGAAGTTGATTTACATTGATTATCATTCGATGACGTGCAATTTCATTGTTGATGCCATATGATCCTCCACTTTCAACATTGGTTGCTGGGTACAAATTCATCCCATTGAAGATGATCAGACTGCTTCAATTATCAGGGGCTTCAATTATCAGGGGATGACTAATTAGCAACTTCTTGATTGGCACGATATAACCTGAATTGTCATCATTTCTGGACTTAGCTAGACAGGTGATAATGTGAGGGCAATGCATAATACAAAAATATAAGAACTTCTGATTCACCAGTCTTTGCTCACTTCTCTAGATATGTAAAACAGTGATGCAAATTACGATAAGCAATGAATAAAAATATCAAGTATGGCACAATCCTTGTTGTAATTGCAAATGCATAACAGCAATTCACATGCACAATTCAATTAGCCAGCTCGCAGAACTTCTAGAAAAGGACATTTTTAGTTGTTTTTTTGTGCCTAAAGCAATTGTTATTATTTAGCAGGATTTTAAAAGTTACAGAATTTATTTCCCAGTTAATTCTAAATCATAATTTTGAGTATTTAAGTTTGAGTATTTCCCAGACAAGAGGGGTTGCTCTGATGGTAAGCAACCCCCACTTCCAACCGAGAGGTTGTGAGTTCGAGTCTCCCCAAGAGCAAGGTGGGAAGTTCTTGGAGGGAAGGATGTCGGGGGTCTATTTGGAATCAGTCTCTCTACCCTAGGGTAGGGGTAAGGTCTGCGTACACACTACCCTCCCCAGACCCCACCAAGTGGGATTATACTGGGTTGTTGTTGTTGTAAGTTTGAGATAAGGAATTTCAATATTTTCTCTAACCTAGGGAAAAAAATATATAATTCTGAGTTGCAACCCAAACTGAGGACAATGCCTAAGGTGTTGAGGAAGTAATGGACTTTCTTCCTCTATTCCATTGTCCGTTGACCTTGTCAACAACCTTGCCATCTTCAAAGCACCTTTGACTTAAATAACCTGCAATCATATCAATCATAAAACCTCCTTCGCCCAACGAATTTTAGCTATGAAATATGAATCCTAAACTGTTCAAACCTGCTCCAATCACCCTGCCACCAGTAGACTACAGATACCAGAAAGCATATCAAGGAAAGCGCATGTCATAAGTGTGACAATAGGGGAGGGAGACTATATCAACCCAACCCCTTGTTTTGAGTATTTGTGTTCCAGTTCATGTTTGAAACTTTACATGAGTTGGTATTTTGTTTTGGGCCTTGTTGGTATAGTTCGGGTTGAGATCCAAGGGGCTTGTGGTGGTATCGGACTACTTGAACCATTTCAGTTGTTGCTGAAATTTTTGGTGTCTGGTGCATTGCTATCAATCAAAGAGGTAAGTTGAGTCGACTAGACGAGGAGGCTTTGCTCTCTGCAATCACGACCAACTCACCATGAACACAGTAGTCAACCATATTGACTCTCCACAAACGTGGAGCCATGACCGCGATCATGATGAATTAGCGGGGAGTTGAATGAAGGGTTAAATGATCTTCGTGATCGCGAAGGGTAGACCACGAACGCGATGATCTAGGCTAAGCCTGGACAGCGATTGTGATAGGTGGTTCGCAATTGCAATTAGGGAAATTGCCTGAGCATAAATATCCGCTATAATGAAATCAGATTGGATTTTCTTCCATTTTTGGCACAGAGGAACTCGTGGGTGATTCCTTTCCCGACTGAAATCGACCCAAATCACAGAGGTCACAATTCCTTTAAACTATCTGATGATTAAACTTGAACCTGGTTGAATTCTAACCATAAAAACATGAGATTCAAGAGGGGAATTGGGGTTTTTAGACACTAGATACACTCCTATACTATGTACTAACCTATGTTGCTCGGACTCTCCGAAAATGTCGCCGGGTGCGTGTCGGATACTCCAAAAGTAGTGTATTTTTGGAGAATCCGACACGAGTACGGCAACATTTTGGAGAGTCCACGCAACATTGGTACTAACTAAAGCAAAAGTAAAAACTAAAGCACAAAGAAAAACACTACATTAGCAGTTTGAAAGACATTGAAATAAGCTTAAATAAAAAATAAAAAATAAATAAAAAAAGACTCAAACATGTGCAGAAGCAGAGTAACTAAAACAAAGAAAGAAAACTCAAAGATGTGCAGAAACAGCATAGTGCAGGTAGGGAATCAGGATAGTAAAAATTGCAGAATACATCAGCAAAAGGCAAAACTTAAGCACATGAAAAGTAACTGAGTCTGCTTTTGGCAGAACTCCCGGGGAAGTAGCAGAATCCAGATTCCAGAAGGACTGATTATGGGAATAAATTCTGTGAAAAGCAGAACAGTTTTGTGAAATGCACAATTGATTGAGTCCAGGTTTATCCAATATAAAGGCATAGGATTTGACTTGTTTCCATTCATTTGTTTCAGAATCGGCTTAGACAAGCACAAAAGAGCTCGACCCGGTCAAGAATGAATATTCAAAGACAACAGAGCAATTTTCGGCCATTACATTAGCACAATGATTCACTCAAGATTCATTCACAACAAAAGCACTACACCAGCAAGAAGTTCGAAACACACACACCCAAATTCATGCCCCAAGTATGTCGATTTCATAACTCAGCTCATGTAGTGCAACAATATCTCAACAAAGAAGTAACAATCTCAATCATTCAAGTGTAAAAACTCTTAGATAGTCTAAATTGAAACCCTTCAAAACTCATAGAATTTATACAAGATTTACCACAAGAAACTCAGCCAACTTAGGTGAGAAACATACCTGGTAATTCAACAAGAATGAGAGAATTAAGGTTATGGTTCGAGGACTCTTGCTGTGAAGGGAACGTTAATGTAAAGGGGAAGAAGGCGAAACATTGAAATTCGATGATGGAGGGAAAGAAAGAGTGTTGTGAGATTATATTATTGAGCTGCCAGAAGCATGTGAGATTATATTACTGAGCAGAATCTAACTGAAGCTTGGGGATACTCTTGTGAAGCTTCATCAACAATTCACTACAGGGAATGCTAAATCCTTCTGAGGTTTTCTGTGAAAATTTTGGCAACAGTTCCTCCACATTAATATCTTCAGAAAAATTACAAAGACATTCCAAGATAGTTGAAGTAATTCTCGAGTCTAGCTCAATACCCTTAGCAGCCATTTTGTGAAGCAAATCAACAATTTCTCCTGTTTGACCATTCAAACTAAAACCCTTGAGTAAACAATCATACACAGTAATGTCTGCCAAGCCAGAAGCATCCATTATCTCAAATAACTTTTTCGCCTCCTCCAATTGTCCTAGCTTCGAAAACCTATTTATTAATATGGAGAAAGTGAATACATCGGGATTCAAACCCCTCCTATTCATACCAATAAGCAACTCCTTGGCTGATTGCAAATTTCCTGCTTCGAGAGTCGAACGAATGATAATATTGTACGAGACTATATCAGGTTCACAATTTGCATCTAACATTTCTTTAAACAACCCCGTCGCTTGCTCCAAGCTACCCTCTTTGCACAAGGCATCCATCAATGAGTTGTAGTCAAAAGCAGTCGGATGATATCCATTCTTTCTAAATCTAAGAAACAAACCTTTTGCTATATTGAGCACATTTAGCTTGCAAAATCCATCAATTATAGTGTTATAGGTTATTGAATCGGGAATAAAATTCAATTGATTTAGCTGCTTCCAGAGTTCCAAAGCTCTGACAACATTGTTTGCCTCTAAGTAAGCTCCAATAAGTACAGTAAAGGTTCCGATATCAGCTAGGCTCTTGTTCTCAACCATCTTGTTATGAATTTTTGCAGCCTTATCAAGCTGGCCGTCTCGGCAAAGTCCGCGTATCAATACGTTCATTGTAATAACATTCGGTTGAACATAAGTCTCGTCACCCAACATCGATTCGAAAAGTGTCACTGCATCATCCACTTTCCCACTTTCAGAAAGTCCTTTTAGTAGTGTATTGTAAGTGACCAAGTCGGGTGTCTTGCCTTTTGCTATCATCACCTTTAAAATGTGAAAAGCATCGGCCAATGACCCTTCCTTGCATAGTGCACTAAGAAGAATATTGTAAGTTATATTTCCGGGCTCTTCACCCCTATCAAGAATCAAATTGAACAATTCCATTGCTTTTTTAGCCCTCCCGTTAGTGCAGAGGGCACCAATCATACCCGCAAACATAAAACTGTCGGGCTGGATTCCCCTGTTCAACATATCATCATACAACATTGTACTTTCTTTCAATTTGCCCTGCTTACAAAATCCATTAATTAAGCACGAATAAGTGACTACAATCGGAGAAATTCCTTTCTCCAACATCTTATTCAAAAGTTCTTTCCCTCTACTAACATACCCTTTGTTGCAAAGCCCATTTATAAGTGTAGTATACACGACAACATCAGCTTCCAGACCCTTCGTTCTCATCTCTTCCAACAACTCCATCGCATCGTCCAACCTACCCTCGGAACAAAGACCCTCCATCAAAATGCTATACGTATACGAGTTCGGACCACAACTCACCACATTTTCCATACTAAACCTCAAATCCAGAGCCTCCTCTATTTTCTTCTCTTTGCAAAGTCCTCTCATGAGGGTGTTTAAACTAACCACATCGGGTGTTACCTCTTTCTTATCCAAACTACAAGCAAACTCAATAGCCTTAACAACCATACCATTTTCACATAAACCCTTCAATATAACATTTACAATATACACATTAACCTTATAACCATTCTTGAAAATCAACGCCAATACACCAATTGCCAATCTTGGGTTTTGAACATACACAAAACATTCAATCAAAGCAGCTAATGATAAAAACCAAGGCAAGACTTGAACTTTTCTCATTTTATGGTACACCCTTAAAGCAAGATTGTAATCCTTATTCTTTGCAAAAGTTACAACAAGAAAATTACAAGTTGACTCTGATGGGATTTGACCCAAATCAAGATTTTGGTTAAAAAGTGAAAATGCATTAATTAATTGGTTTTTTTTAGGGTTTTCACAAAGGGACCTTAATTGGGTATCCAATTTTTGTGTATGTGATGAGTAAAGTGTAGCTGCTGCTGAAAAGTGTTTGATAAAAATTCGATTTTGGGTATTAAAGGGTTCTTGAAAATAAATGCAGAGATTTGTTATTTGCTTTCTAGTCATCATTCTGAACTGACCATAGAGATATGCAGCTGAGGTGACGATTAAGACCAAGAAAGGTGGCAATTACGTTGTGTAAATTGGATTTATGAGAGAAGGTGTGAAGGGTAATACTTTAAACCTAGAACGAGGGTCGAAAATCACCTGTGACGCCACCGCTTATGGCTTCTGCAGCGGTCAGAAAGGCTTGAGTGATAGCTTGAGGTTGAAACAGAACTTTTGTAAGCAGCAAATTTTGTAAAGTAGAAAACATTTTGTAAGAAGCAATTTTAATGAATTTCAGCAGGAATTTAAATTAGTTGAATTAATAAATTTCAATTTTTTTGATTGCTAAAGTAGAGGAAAAGGAAAAAAGTGTATGTAATAAGTGAATTTGATTATGTGTATTTAACTTAGGATTAATTACCGGACAATTATAAATTTGTACAGTTTAATTTTTCTAACTTCAAATTTTCTGTATCAAGTTAAAGTTAGAAATAATTGGTCAAATTGTGAAAAGAACATAGATTTTGAACTCCACCGTACAGAATCCTCATATACTTTAACAACTATTGCCTTTAAGCAGGCATGTGAACATAAAACGTGTCAGATTTTGAAAAAAATACGTTTGTTAAGTCAAGCTGAGAAAATATATTTGAAATTAAAATTATTTTTGGATATATATATTTCACTTGAAAAAAATAGTACAGTTTTTAAAGAGAAAATATTGAGTACTTGAAAAAAAAAAATTCAAGCTTGAAACTCATACTTAAACATTAAGTCTAATGAATAATAAAACAATGTTTTGAAGATGAGTTTTGGAGAAAAGAAAAAAAAAATTGTGGACAAATGAATTAACTATTATATAAAAACTCAAACTACAATACTCCTTAAAAAAACACAACAACAACTTTTATGTACGAGTTCCAAATAAGTTGGAGTCAACGATATAAATTCTCAATCCTTTCATTTAGTTGACTATACTTTTTTTATTTTTATAAATTCAATGTACGCTGGGTTTTGTTGTAGAATAGGATGAATATTTAGAGCTGGCAATATGGCAACTATATCTGAAGCTTCAGTGTGAGTATTCCCCGTGATACAAACGTAATTCATTGCAGGGGAGTGTGCAGGATTTTTCGTAAGTGGTGTCGATATGTAGAAGAAATTAACAAATGAATAATCCCATATTTAAGATATGCTCGGCTGCTTTTTTCATATTTAAGATTTAAAGATTATTCAAATAATCCCGTTCTATAATGATTTAAATTACTTATTGTCAATAATTATGTACCAGTTCAATGGGTTTAATTTTACCATTTCGGATAAAGGTTCAACCCTTGTTGGCTTCAATATTTTTCAAGAAAAAAGACCGAATTTATAAAAATAAATGTATCCTATAGGACTAGATCCCACGTTCTCTCTAATAAATTTGAAGCGTCGAACCAACAAGGCAAAGCCATTTTTGAGGTTAAGCCATGTCATTCCTTTGCATTTGGCTCAAATATTTGCATTTTATATTATTCACAAATATATATTTAGTAATTTTTCCGACAAAGCTGTGTCGGAGCTTAAAATTTGCTGTATAAAAAAGTCATCTTCAACTAGTCATCGAAATAGAGTGCAAGGAATAAGCAAGCTTTTTAATTAACAATGTTGTTATTATTAACCTTTGATGGATGATTGCAAATGTCTATTGTTTAAAGTTGGAGGTCCATCTATGAAGCATGTGTTTAGCCAAAAATGAAAGTAATTTAGATATTTTTGATAGCTTAATGACTTATTATGTACTACTGATCACGCCCAACTTTAGTCCTAGAAAGGATAAGCGGTCGTTGTAAATATAATCTGGTCTAGGAGTTTAGAGTCGAATCCCACATAAAATTAAGGTTTATCTACAAGTGTTCATTATCACTAAGAAGACAAGTTCGAACAATCCCTAAGTTATAAATATAAAGATTCTTTTGCCTAACTAATTAACTAACAAATTAAAGAAGTGAACTAACAACTAATTACTAAGGGTTGGAGACTCATTAAGGAAGCCTAAAGTTATGATTTCCCCAATTATCGGAATATTTCCCACTATGACTTCTATAATTTCGCTTAATTATTCTCTACCGATCGTGAGTACTTTGGCTATCATAATTCTCTCTTGGGCAACTACCACAATTTACTAGATGTATTCTCTAGAACTACACTAGCTGGCACTAATTCACCACTCATTACGATCACACTAAGGTTTTGTTATCTCTAATCCCACCTTTAAACCCTTTGTATTGATATCTCACATATTTTAGGAGTGATGTTGTTAAACAACTACCTAAACGCGTATTCTCTCTCAAGCAATACACACTAAATAGGCACAGTCAATTGATGGTCATTCAATCAACAACAAAAAAACACGTAGTTGAACGAGTAGAAAAATCCAATGGCTCAATTATATAAAAACATAACAAGAATTCATCCTCCAAAAGGTTCCATCAAAACCATAGATAACAAATTAGCTATTCATAATAGTATGCAAAACTATAATATTAGAATTCATAACAAATAATGGAAATAAAGGAAGAACGGGGGAAAAACGTAAAGTTGAATCCTTCTTCTTCTTGCTCCTAGCATAGTTTTTGCCTCCCTAATGTCTTTTCTCTTCCAAAGTAGTGTCTTTTCCCAAAATCATGTTTTAGGATGTATTTATAGCGACTAGGGTTTGTATGGGACGGATTTTCCTTCTCCTATTACGGATTGGAAAATCTAATTTTTTCTGCTCCGGTCCTAGTCTAGCGAAGTGAACCTCGCTTTGCTGTATGGGAATTTTCTGGTTTCTTCTGCTCCGGTCCCAATTTGGCGAAGTGAACCTCGCTTTGTTGTCCGGGTTTTTTCTCTTTAGCTCTTTATCACCAATTTTTTTCTATTTGATCCTTTTTCCACATAAGTTTGTTCTTCCACATAAAAAACACGTAATGAGCATATTTTCACTTCAAAAGCGGTTTGAACTCCCGCCACTCACACAAGAAATAATACATAAACACATTCAAAACATGCGCTTTTCATCATTTATCACTACCCTCACTTAAACTCTAGCTCGTCTTCGAGCAACTTAAAATTAAGCGCATAGGCAAGAAATATCTTTCAAACATACCAAGCATCACACAAATGACAATAGTTTATATCAACGCTTAGAACCCAGCATATGCACTCTTCATACTGTCTCTCAAGTTTTACACTCATGCCAAGATCATTTAAAATATTCATGTGACTCTTTCTAACATCCTCGCCTCAAAGCTTGACTCTAATACATTCCATATTATGACTTGCTCTTTGTGCCAACTCAAAAATCATAGTCTCTACCAATCCTTTGCAAATCATGTGCCTCATAATTAGGGATTTTGACCGCTTATTTGCTCTCTTTTACTTATGTTTTAGCTCAAAAATGCTTAAAGATATTTCTGAAAACTAATGAAATGTACTTGCTTGCAGAAATATTGAAAAATGAGCCAAAAAAGCCAAAATTAACTCATAAAGGAGTCAAAAGTGAAAAAGAACCAAAACAGGACAAAAAGGCCAGCAGTGCGGACCGCACAATTCTAGTGCGGCTGTAGCAGAGGAGATTTAGAGAGTAGTTTTTGGGCCATCTAAAGTCATGCGGACCGCACCAAAATTGTGCAGCTGCGGGATGTCAAGTGCGATCGCTCTCATTATTATGCGGTCCACAGAAGTGAAGAATCAGAGAGCTGGATTCAAGTCCAAAGTCAAGGAGTGCGGACCACATCATTTTTGTGTGGCCGCACAATCTGAATTGCGGCCGCACTCATTTTATGTGGACCATAGAAGTCCCAAAGTGTCAAGCCCAAGTTCCAGGAATGCTGACCGCACTATAATTGTGCGGCCGCAGAAGCTCATCGTGCGGACCACACTCAAAATTATGCGGCCGCACAACCTTCGCAGGGGCAGTTTTGTTAGAGATTTTCAACGTAGTATAAATAGAACTTTTTGTCATTTTTAGGTTAAGTTTTGTATTGGGAGAGCATCTGAGCCATTTTCTTTACTGTTTTGAGTAATTTTGTACTAGATTAACTTCTAAATATTAGATTTTCTTTCTCTAATCAATTATTATGCATTCTATCTTAATTTCTTGCTGTATTTCTTCATTTTTCATGAGTAGCTAAATTTCTAGCTAGGGTTGTGGCCCAACCCTAGTGTGGATACTTAATGGGTGTTTGATTTAGGGCTTGTTTGTGATTGGGTTAGTGATATTTAGCCTTGTTTATTCTTGTATTCAAGAATTAATGGTTGCAAACATTGATTCATGCCTATTTGACTTAGACTCTACTTGAGAAAGAGAGACTAAGTCTAGAAAAACTTGGCTAACAAAAAATTGGGGTGAACTCAAGAAATTGATAGCCCTAATTAATCTATAGATAGTAAGACCCGACTTGAGCATATATCACTTGATTTGTGCAATATCTATTTGGACTTGAGAAAGCCAGATTGGGCAAAATCACTCAAACTACCGAGAGGTATAGAGTGAGTAATTGCGTGTGATTGCTATATTACTACC
Source organism: Nicotiana tabacum (assembly GCF_000715075.1). Classification (NCBI taxonomy): domain Eukaryota; kingdom Viridiplantae; phylum Streptophyta; class Magnoliopsida; order Solanales; family Solanaceae; genus Nicotiana; species Nicotiana tabacum. Next base: position 227,123,480 of record NC_134101.1, read on the forward strand.
CCGACTAATCAAACTTTAACTAGAGTTTACAACCCATTAGGTAACCGCCTAGGTGGAAGTCACGAGCCTAAATCCTTTATCATTTGAAAATCAACCAAAACCAAAAACATTGTCTTCTAGTTTATTATTTGCAATCAATAACTTAAAGTGGAAATAGAAACAACAAACAAGAATGTGGAAGTGCAATTTGAGGCACATTATACAATTACACTAGGTGTATACCTAATCGCATTTCTAACTCCCTGAGAATTCAACCCCGACTCGCGTTGGATTTTATTATTATTTCAACCGCCTCACTACCTATATTTGTGGTGTGAGTTTGGGCGACACCAGTGCCCTCACCAACAACCAAAGAGAGAAAGTAGTTCACACACTCAATATACATTCAAGTGTAGTTTAAGAACTCAAATATAAAAAGAACTCGCTTACTCTCACAGAGAAACTCTTATGTCACCCAAGTTCGTATCATAGGCTTGCCTATAGTGTAAGTCTCTGCTAATTTAAGCTTGCAAAGTCCAGGATCAAGTAGGACTTTATAGGTTGTAATGTAGCCTAAAGGACGGGTAAAATATATTTGAGAAAATAGTGACTAACTCTCCTAAGCACTTTAATACACTAAATTTCACTTTTAAATACCTTCTTGCCATAAACACTTCATTATCTTGCCATGAAATCATACACATTTCGGCCCTTCTTCATTAAGCATATCAACATATAGATACTTACTAGCCAAGACAGGGATATGGGAGGTGTTATTAGTTTTTTTTCCTCTTCTTCTTCTCCCTTTTCTTTTTTTGTCTTTTTCACACTCTCCTTATTGGTATTTTCGGCTAGTACCTTTTTTTGTTTGTACACAAGTGCATCTTTTCGGCCTTTATATGGTTCCACTCAAAAGCTACTCAATCTCTTTCTTAACTCTTCTAGCTACTTAAGTGCTTTCGGAGGTAAATGTCAACAAGATTTGATTAAGAATAAAGGGGATTCGGCTTGTAATATGGTTGCCAAAGAAAAGGTATACTGGCTCAAAAGGGCTGACTATGGATAATATTAGTACTGGTAGGCAAATAGGCTAAATTGTCAATCAAAGAAAGCCTATATCACTTTCCAAACTTGCAAGACTTAATCATTTCGATTCAATTCACACACGAAAAAAATTCTAGACTAGCAAGGATGGCACAGAGTACACCAAAATATCACCTCGGCATCAAAATAAAGTCACATATATTTTCAAGGCATATAATTTCAAAGATCAAGAAGATAGTACTCAATTCATATGCTCCGGACTTAAGCCCCAATATAAAACATGTCAAAAGCACAAATTACTCAAACTTCTTCCCATTCCATTACAATACAAAAAGAAAAAAAAAATCTTTTTGTGTTTTTATTCTTTCATTGGACTTTAAACCCTCAAGAAAACTGTATAGGAAGTCCATCGTCAGGAAAAGTCCAAATTTATTTTGGAAAATTCTACCTACAAGAAAAAACTACTACCCGATTCAAAGAGTTATCCCTTGAAATAAATGTGGCCATAAAAAAATCAAGAGCGATTATTTCTACCCTTTTATTTTTATTTTTTTCAACATAAGTACAATAATACAACTAAAATAGCACAGGAATACCCAACCAGTCTCTTCCCTCCACATTTAAAATAATACATTACCCTAATGTACACCCATAACTGCAAGAGGGTAAAAGAAACTCCTGGTAGGCCAAAGGGCAATGCATTAGCAACTCATGGGGTACTCAGACTTCTCCCAGACTTGGTTTTTTATGTGGGCACACCCACTTAGTTCTAACCATCTCACTTGCTTTTGCTTTCTTCTAATGGCCTTGCTTCCCATGTTCCTAGAGAAATTAAAAAAATCGACACTACAAGACTTATACAATAATAAAAAATAAAAATAAAAAGAAGTAAATCTGGGTTGCCTCCCAACAAGTGCTTTATTTAGCATCGCGGCACGACGCGAATTACTTTTTGCCTCCACCTCGACCTTATGAATTGGGCCCCAAGTTCTGCTTCAAGCTTATAATTATGCTCCTAGGTGGTACAAATTTTTATAAGCCAAAAATTAAATAATTCTTTTTGCACTTTTTGGCTTCCAGCTGAGGAGTGTCATCTTAACTAAACAGCTTCAAAAATTTTAGAATATAAGGCTTATCTACCTCTTCATTGACTTCTTTTTATGCTTGTAAGGATCCATTCCCATTTCACCATAAGAACACAAGGTAGAAAAGTGTTTGAAATGAGGTCTAACGCGCTCAAATACATGAACTTCAATATTATCGACATCCTCAACAAAGATCACACTATAAATAACTAAATTTATATTCTCAATGTCCTTGGCTAACTCTAGTATCATGTCTTCAACATCGGCACCCTCGAATTGTAATTGGTTGGTTTGGTCATATTCTACTCTCAACTCCTCCATTATAATGTTAATTTATGCCGCTAATTCACGCTCTTCTTGGTTGCTATACGCAATGTCACCTTTACAAGGTTCAACTAATTGACTTAGTTGAGCCTTCAAGTTGCGCATATTTGCCTCTTGTCTTTTTATCTACAGTGATTTCTCATCGTATTGTTACATAAGGCACTTTAGCATATCATTGATATCCTTTGGGTCGGCTTCCCTGGGTTCTTTATTCCTATTAACTCCACTAGATAAAGTAGAAGCATCATAGTAAGGGGTTGGGGGAGGATAAGAAATATAAGCACAACCACGAAAGTGTCATCTTGACCAACACACATATCACACATGTTTCACACATAAGATTGAGTTGGTACACATAACTCGCTCTCGAAAATATATTGATAATTTTTCCATAGGTGGTTTCCTCCACAATACACACAAGGAAGATCAGCAGTAGAATTACCAATATCAAAACTCCCATAATTCCACGATGCCATGTTTCTCAAATTAACAAATAAAACTAAAATAAAAAAATATCAAATACTAGAAAAACAAAATAAAAGTTCATACTTGAAACCTAGCAATATATATACCTACAGCTACACCGTTACTTCACCGAAAATGGCGCTTAAATTTGATCAGCTCAACTCTAGTCCTAAAAAGAATAGGCTGTCACTACAAATATAATCTGGTCTAAGAGTCCGGAGTCGAATTCCATAGAGAATTAAGGTTTAGCTACAACTGTTCACTATCAAGAAGACAAGTTCGAACAATCCCTAAGTTATAAATATAAAGACTCTTTTGCCTAACTAATTAACTAACAAATTAAAAAAGTGAATTAACAACTAAAGTTATTGAGGGTTGGAGACTAGATTAAGGAGGTTTAGAGTTATGATTTTTCCAATTTTCGGAATCCTTCCCGCTATGTCTTCTATAATTTCGCCTAATTATTCTCTACCGATCGTGAGTACTTTGGTTGTTGTAATTCTCTCTCGAGCAACTACCACAATTTACTAGATGTATTCTCTCGAACTACACTAGCTGGCACTAATTCACCGCTCACTACGATCGCACCAAGGTTTCGTTATTTCTAATCCCGCCTTTAAACCCTCCATATTGATCTCTCACATACGTTAGGAGTGATGTTGTTCAACAACTACCAAATGTGTACTCTCTCTCAAGTAATACAGAGTAAATATGCACAGTCAATTGATGGTCATTCAATCAACAACAAAAAAATACAGAGTTGAACAAGTAGAGAAATTCAAAGACTCAATTATATAAAAATATAACAAGACCGATAATGGAAATAAAGGAAGAAAGATGAAAAAACGTGAAGTTGAATCCTTCTCCTTCTTGATCCTAGCGTGTTCTTGCCTCCCCAAAGTCTTCTCTCCTTCCAGAGCATTGTCTCTCCCCAAAATCACGTTTTAATATGTATTTATATCGACTAGGGTTTGTATGGGGTGGATTTTCCTTTTCCTATTTCGGACTGGGAAAGATGATTTTTTCTGCTCCGGTCCTAGTCTGGCAAAGTGAACCTTGCTTCGCTATCTGGGAATATTGTGGTTTTTTCTACTCGGTCCCCGGTTTGGCAAAGTGAATCTCGTTTCGCTGTCCGCGACTTTTCTCTTTAGCTATTTTTTCACCAATTTTTTTTCTATTTGATCCTTTTCCACATAAGTTTGTTCCAACACATAAAAAACATGTAATGGGCATATTTTCACTTCAAAAGGGGTGTGAACTACCGCCACTCACACAATAAATAATACATTAACACACTCTAAACATGCACTTTTCATCGTTTATCAACTACTCCTTAATTTTACAATTTATGCTTTTGAAAGGGATATAATGGGTACAATGATGCCCAATACTAGTCCCTCTATATAATGACACTTAGTAGTCTTTGGTAAATATTCTAGGCAAAATACATAGTTTACCCATCCACCTTGCACGCAAATCCCTGTTTCACACTTGTTGACCACGGGTTTAACTTTACACACCAAACCTTTCAAATATGTGTCAATTACATACTACTTTTAACCAGCCTCTCGGACGTGTGAAACACGAACAATGCAACACGTGAAAAGTTATTTTTTGCCTCACCTGACAAATTACAATGGCTAATTACTGGAATTGGGGCCATTTTCTTAACCCTAACACCTACGTCTTCATCTTCTTCTTATAAAAGCAACCATTTTCATCTTCTTAATATTAAAAGCAACCATTTTGAGAAATATCCAACCCCATCTTCACCTTCCACGTCTAATATTTTCAAGCTAATTATATTTGTTAAATTAAAGTGCAATTCATAAGGTAAGATAATTATTCTTCTATCAATTCCCGTATTAAGGTTCATATCGAATGGAGAATTTGGGTCCATTTTGTCGATGTGTAGATACAGCTAAACTAGTAATTTCATGGAGCACAAACAACCCTGATCGTCGATTCTACGGCTATAAAAATTATGTGGTCAGCTTAGATTATTATAATCGCTATTTCAAGATTTTATAAGCTTTATTTCAATTTATTTTTGGATTTGCAGAAAGATAAGAAAACTGGTGTAAGTATTTCACACGGTTTGATCCCCTGACTCATGAACACTTGAAGCTAGTGATTTTGGGTCTGCTTAAGAAGAAGAAGCAGCTTGAAGGGCATCTGCAACAATCCAGAAAACGGAGGAATTGGGGGAGATTTTTTTTTTCCTGATTTTAGGATTAATCATCCTTAAGGCCATTGTATTTGGTAGTTCTGAGCACTGCTATATAGTGTAGTGATATTTCACTGTATTGGGTGTTTATGTATTTGGCTTATTGAAGTTGTTGTTGTATATGAAGGTTATCCCATATTTTATTAGAGAAGTATTCAAACTCTTGTGTTATGTTCCTATTTAGCTCGTTGAACTTGTTGGTCTTATTTTGTTTTATGTTCCTATTTATCTTTGGTAACCAAATATGGGTACTGCAACTTTTTTATAACCAAAGTATACCTGTATAAAAAAGAAGGCCTAAATATACTTCATTCCATAAAATAGGTGTTTATTAGTAGGCACCAAAATGAATTAGCAACACTTTACAAAATATAGTACTTGGTTGTCCATAGCAATACTTTACAAAATATAGCACTTGGTTGTTCATAGCAATACTTTACAAAATATAATACTTTGTTGTCCATAGCAACACTTAACAAAACATAAACCTTAAACTAAAACCAAAGTCTTCATTTTTTTTTCTGCTTCTTTGTTGGTTGAGATGATGAACTAGCTTGACTAAGATTATGTTGTGATGTTGTAGCTCTTTGAAGTTGTCTTGTGCTTATGACTTTTTTGCCCATCCACCTCAAGCCGGCACTTCTTGGTTGGTAAGCACATTCCTCCCCTGAAGTTGTAGACCTCTTAGTCTTAGTTCCGGTGCTAATGACTCTTGAATTTTGTACTCCATTATGCCAAAGTACAGTATATTTAGTTATAATATTACATTCAATAGAAGGAAGATATACTAATTATAGCTTTAGTTAGTTCACTTACACTAAAAAAAAGTGAACCCATTGCTTGCTTGAAACAACCCAAGTCCACTGCCTCTAACTCATCCAACCCCTCTACCTGTTGCAGAAACTCCTATGCCTCTTGCTGATTGTGAACTAAATGTTCTAGTAGTATTAGTTCCTCTTCCACTTCCTCTTCCTCTACCCCTTCCAGCAGCAGATGAAGGTGTAGCAATTGGTACAGTATTTCCAGCAACATCATGTCCAGCAGCAGAGCTTTTTTACTGGGGCATCCCCTCTTGTTATGTTCACACACACCACAAAGGGAACAAGTCATCTCCATATTTCTCCTTGAAAGCTTCCCATATTTTGGATGTCCAGTTTCTTCTCTTTTTCTATTTTTTTTGTCTGCCAGGCATCCTTCTAATAGGGGGAGGTTCAATAAGGGTGGCCTGAAGATGACCACTGTTTCATATAAGGCACAAGCTGGATAAATATTGAATAAACCTTCAAGTAAGTGGACTTACGATACCAATGCGCGATGTGGTGAATATGTTCCATGTCCTTGAAATGCATGTTAGCAATTGTATAACAACATGGGATACCTTTTAACTACCAAGCTCTGCAACTACAGGTCATATTTACTAAGGATACCACATGTTTGTACTTAGGATCTTCAATCTCATAGCATGGTTAACCATTCCATCTTGGAGTACACTTCATAGACTTTGCTAAATTATCCTGGTAAACCTTCATTGCAATTGGAGTGATATCACATATCCATGTCTCATAGAACTCCCTTGTCTTACCTATACTATTCATCAGCTTAATTTTGATTTCCTCTAACATTGTGATGATTGTCTTGTGTCTCTTACCCATAATACAGGAATTGAAAGTCTCACACATATTGTTGTCAATAATATCACACTTCTTATCACAATTAAAATAAGCTCTGCACCAGGTTTCTTTTCTGTAGTGGAGTAATCTTTCACATATGCCATCCCCAAGCTTGTCTAGCATATCAAGTTGGTAATTTAATTCTTGCAACACTAGAAGCTCTTGCACATCTCCAGAAAGTATTTCTCCTCTCCAATCATCTCCACTCTTTTGACCAGTTTGCAAGAATGTGCCTGGCACATATCCTGTGTTCACACTCAAGAAACAAATTCCTTACAACATTAATTAAACCCTGAAACATTCAAAAAAAAAATAATAGTTACTGAAGCAGAACAATTACTGCAAAGCATTGAAGGAAAATAATTACTGAAGCAGAACAATTACTACAAAATAATGAAGGAAAATAGTTACTGAAGCAGAACAGTGAAGGAAAATATTACCTTCTACATATCAGGCTTAATTGTAAGGTCTTTACCATCTTCTAAGCCCAATTTTCACTCACACACTTCAAAAACCATGTCCAAATGAAGGTGTTCTCCACCTCTACAACTGCCCATGCAATTGGAAACATCTGATTGTTTCCTTCTTTGGAGACAACTACAAGAAGTTGTCCCTTGCAAACTCCTTTCAATAAACATCGATCAAGACCAATAATTCTTCTGCATCCTTCAAGCCAGCCCCTTTTCATGGCATGTAAACAAATATAGATTTTAGAAAATACTAGTTTTCCATCACCTTGATCTTATGCTTTCACCACATATGTACTTCCATGATTGGTCTGTAAAATTATATCACTATAGTCATAGAGGTTTTTGAACTCTTGGCGCACATCACCAATGATTTCTTTAAGTATCTTATCTCTAGCCCTGTGGGCAGTTGATCTCCCTACATAGAGTTCCAGTTCTTGCTTTATCAATTTTCTAAACTCCCAAACTTTCATACCTGGTTGTGATATAATTCTGCTCTTGTATATTTTTGCAAGATATCTTGAATTACACAACTTGTTCTTGTTGGTTGTATAATACTTGTGCACTGGATTATATTTTTTTACCTTAAAATTATTGGATATGCCATCTTTACTAGCTGCTAGAAGCCATCCACATTTAGGTACCATGCATTTTACCTTTATCCTACGTGGCTCATTTATGTACTTCTCAATCTGCACCCTTTTTTGAATTGCATATTTGGTGACTGCTTCTCTAAACTCATCAACATTTGCAAATATCAATCCTAACTCCCAAGTTATTTTCTTGGCAGTAGTATTAAAGATCAATCTCTTTTTTTTCCTTTCTATTTTCCTATTATGTTCTTTACCTTCCACATCTGAAGTAAAGCTTTCAGCATCTAAAGAACCAAAGTATGGCTCATTAGTCTCAATTAGACCTTTATACATATTTTGCTTACTACCTGTATGCAGCTCATCAAACCTAATGTCTACACCTGTTTTATCTATGTTTATATCACCCATCCCTTTAGGCTTTTAACTTCTTTTTCTCCTGCTTCTCTTCACATGCTCTATACGTTCACCAAACTCCCCATGGATATCAGATTAGAGATCATTGTCATCAGGAACATTCAAGTCGACTTCATCAGAACTATCAAAATTCCAGTCTATGTCTACTTCTCTTTCATTCCCAGCAACATCAGAAGTAGTAGCATCAGAAGCAACAACATCAGAAGCATTTCTATTAGAAGCAACAGAACTATTTGAAGTCCAGTGTATGTCATCAGAATCTTCATTATCTACCTTTTCAACCTCTATAGTCCCTTTTTCCAAAAGCCTTACTACTACTCACACCTTCCCCTTTTTCAATAGAGTCGTGTACTAATAAAGGGGTACCATGAGTCACATATATTTCTAGTGTATTTCCATCCTCTAACTGATTGCAATTGTCTAAAATGTCCTTATCAGTCCATACATTTACCAGTTTGTCAATCCTATCTATCAGGCATATATACAACTCATCCACGTTAGTTAGTCCCATCTCCTTAGTGTAATCCATAAACTCAAAGAACGAAATACTATCTACATCCACGTCTAAAGTCAAGGATTGGCTGCACCCATATATCTACTAAAAGGACCAATAATTAACTCACCCCCTGTGATACCACTTTAAAGTAACAATTTAAAAAGACATTGCCCCCCGAAACAAGCAAAGAACATGTTTCAATTTCACATGCAAACAAAGAATAAAGAAATCAAAATGGACAAAAAAGAAAGATATAACACAATAAAGAAAGAAAAAGACAACACAAGCTCAAAAGCACCAGGTTTCAGTAGACAATGACAAGACATTCCTCATAAAGATGTCTTAAAGCCCTAAAAATACTCCCGACGAAATACTCAAATAAACCCTAACTATTTCGACCCACCCATCTAAATCAAAATGATTGAACAACATAAAATGAGAATACTTACCTAAAAATGACGAAAGTAACAACAACAACCAGCAGATGTGTTCTCGTCGGAGTCGCCTTCAAAGGTTAGGGCTGAAGAACATTTTGGTAAAAATAGAAATATGTTTGTTAATCTGGTCGAGGGGTGGTTTTTAATCTACCGGGTCGGATCTTTTTTGGGTCGGGATTAAAAAAAGGTTGGGTTATCCATTTTTAATTGAAGTATCGTTTGTTCTTTTAATTTAAATAAGTGTGTGTATGTACAATATTGAATATTAACTAGGCTGGTCAAAAATTGTATGTAATTGGCACACATTTGAAAGGTTTAATGTGTAAAGTTAAACTCGTGGTCAACATGTGTGCAACAGGGATTTGGGTGCTGATCATGCCCAACTATGCCTTATAAAAAAGACAAGCGGTCGTTGCAAATATAATCAGGGTATTTAGCCCAGAGTCGAATCCACGGGGAATTAACCTACCAATTAGTTTTGTTAGACCCACTAAATTCTTCGTAATCAACTTCCCAGATATTTTGAATAACAATTGGTGATATTTTTACTAGCTATAACTGAATAAAGTTAAGTAAACTAACAGCTAACTATGACTGAGTTGTAAACAAATAAGAGAATAATCTAAGGTTATGATTTCCCCTGTTGATTGAATCCCGACCTGTTATGTTTCGCACAGACTTGCCTAATCGTCTCTATTGATTACAGTTTTGGCATTTCCCCATGTTAAAGAATATAAAGCCGAGTAAGGTAAGGGGACTTCCCTGTGCTTAATCTTGATTAGAGATTGTTCTAGGATCGAGGTGACACGCTCGTCCTAGTGCCCGGAGCCAGCCCATGATCTTTTTCTCCGACCTAGCATGTTGAGTAGTCAAATTGTCAACTCTAGTACCTAGGTCAGTGACCGAAGTGCGGAGGCCAGCCATTTCTTGCTCCAGGGCTGTCATGCAGGCACTTCGAAGGGCCTGTGATGGGCCCGCCTCATCAACACTCGGCTGTGGTGGGGCGGCAACATCCTCACCAATATCATAATTATCATCAACCACCACTACCGGTTCTCTCCCAATTGTGATTTTGCTAGCCCGGAATAGGGCTTTTAATTCCAAATTCCCATCTACTCTAGGATTTTCAGGAACTCGTGCAGCATGGAAGAGCTTGGTAACCAGATAGGGGAAGTAAAACCCTTTGAGTAATTCTGGGGAGCAAATGAACATCTCATCATGAAGGAGCTTGGCCACATCAAAATCATGGTGGGTCATAAAACAGTAGATAGTCGCTGCTATTGGCCCATTGACATCAGTAGTATTGCTGGAGGGCAGCAAATGGATGCTGATAATCGTGAGCCAACACTTAGCTTACCAATTGAGAGACTGGGAGTTCAGTGTAATTAGGTGTTTTATCCATATTGGCTCCCTGTCAGCCACACATATTGCTTCAAGAATCGGTGGCCACCAGACAGTAGGGCGGTGATAAGCCTAGTAATGATCTCTCTCCCTAGTGAATACCGACAGCCGGTACACTCGGCGGATAGCCTCAAGGGACGTATTCACCCGAGTGTTTCGTACTGTGACCATCCGTTACGCCCCGCAACATTACGTCAATATTATGTCATGCAGTATTATATTACGACGATGTTATGCTTTGTAGTAATATGTTACGATGGTATTACCCTCTGCAGTAATATATTACGATTGATGTTACGTCCTACAGTATTAAGTTACGACAGTGTTGTACCCGACGGTATTATATTAAGATTGATGTTACGTCCTGCAGTAATAAGTTATGACAGTGTTGCACCCTGTAGTATTACATTACGGTGATGTTACGCTTCGCAGTAATAAGTTACGACGATGTTGCATCCTGCAGTATTTTACGTAGAATTTGTCGTAAGGTAATTGACATCAGTCCAAGGAAAAGATTATTTGGGGATTATATGGATTATGCTATTTCACAAGTGATTAATAAATCCATGAAGGTGAAAGAGGGAGCAAGTCTAAGAAAACGAATTTTGTCAAAGTTTGGCATTTTGGGATAAAATACGGCCCGAGCTAAAATACCCGGTATTTATGGACTAGTGTCATACAAGGTACTACATGGCCATGATAGTAAGGTGTACAAGGTATGTTAAAAAAAGTAGTATTTAAGTAATTTGTGATAATTTTTAAATTATGCGGGTAATAGATTAATTACCGGGTAATGAAACATTACCCAGTTAACTAATAAGTGGATAAATTTAATCAATTACCCCAAAGAGTAATGTGACAGCCCTCCCTTAGGATAAGGTGAGTTATTAATTAACTTTACATGTGTCAAAAGCTTAAATTTCAAAATTTTATCCTTTGGTGAGCTTTATCAAATCAAAGAAAGCAATACAATTCATTAAAAATCAAGACTTATGTTCTGTCTTGAACCAAAAACCAAGAACTTTGAGAATTATTTCATGTCTTTGGCTTGATGCCAAGAATCCTTGGAATAGAAAACGTTTTCATCCAAAATCTTTAGCCAATCTTTTAATTAAAATTTCAAAGTTCAACAAATAGATTAAACCCATTTTTGTCCTAGTTCAAAAACATTCAAAGCAGAACAAATTCACCAAGGAACTTAAGTGTAATTTCGTTCGTATTTCGCAGAAGCAGATTCGTTCAAATAATTTTAGGGATAGGTATGTTAAGGCCCTCCCTTCTTTCTTTTGGCATGGTCTAAATTATACTGAAGAAACGAGCAAATACACGGTTTCTATAAATTACTCTATTCATAGAAATAGTAGGGGTGTCTATATTCTTGATTCCCCACGAGAATTATCATTATCTTTTGTTCATGGGTCTTAGAATAATACACAGTTGGAAAAATTTATCTGGAAGGAATATTGCAATTATTACGTATTTTTCATGCATTTCATACATGTGCATTGATCCATGACTAGATGGCGTTATATACGTGTCTATATGTAAATATATGTATATAGGATATGGGAAAAGGTTACGGCGTTATATACGCATCACCACCTGATCAGTTGGTATATGATGATGATGTTGCCCACAGTGGCTGAAATATGATTCAAACGACATTATATACTATGTATGTATATATATGTATATGGGATAGGGGAAAGGTTATAGCGTTATATATGCACCACCACCTGATCAGCTGGTATACGATGATGATTTTGCCCACAGTGGCCGATATGATATGATGGGATGCCCTTAGAGGCTGATGATGTTATGAAACATGTACCTATGCACGACATGACATTCATACGCATATGCATGACGCTAAAAGTAATTTATGATTTACAAAGTTATTTAGACTTACAGGTTGAGTCATGTACTCTATATGTCTTCCATGTCTCTTATGTATTTATTTATGTGCCTTACATACTCGGTACATTATTCGTACTGACGTCCCTTTTGACTGGGGATGCTGTGTTTCGTGCCCGCAGGTCCCGATAGATAGGTCGAGAGCCCTCCAAGTAGGCTACCAGCTCAGTGGAAGATGTTGGTGCGCTCCATTTGCTTCTGAGTTGCTCGTTTGGTTAGTATGATTTAGACGTGTATTATTCGGTATGGCGGGACTCTGTCCCGACCTTTATGATATTTATTTATTCTTAGAGGCTTGTAGACATATGTCGTTTACATAAAAGATTGTACGGCCTTGTCGGCCTATGTTTCGAGTTTATAAAGGATCATGTTGGCCTATTAGGCCTGTATGTCATGTGTATATGATGATGTAATAAGAAAGATACGTTACGTTGGTACTCGGCTGAGTAAAGTACTGGGTGCCCGTCGCGGCCCAACATTTTGGGTCATGACAAAAGTGGTATCAAAGCAGTTCTGTCCTAGGGAGTCTACAAGCCTTGTCTAGTAGAGTCTTGTTTATGGGTGTGTCGTGCACCACACTTATTAGCAGGAGACTAGGGGGCATTTAAGACTATCACTCTTTATTCTTACTCTAGATCGTGTGGTAGAATTCACTTATAAGAATTCAAGTCCCGAGCTTCTATTTTTATTCGTAATAAGATGATGCCTACGTTCAAAAAGATGATCGATAAGAGATATAGCCGTGGAAGTGTTGAATTATAGGAACTCAACTTTGTATCATGCTTATGATAAGTAAATATGAGGTCTTCAGTAGATCATGTGTCTATCTACCTTTATGGTGAAAGACAGTGAGAGATTAAGAAGATAAATACAGGTTTCAACAAGCAAAAGAATTAAGATGAAGAAGGGTACAAGGCACCCAATTAATGAAGGATAATGGCGTTTATAATTGAGGAAGAGGAACATAAGATTTTTAAGTTATATTCAATAGTAATAGAGGTATATACAATTGGTCGCACCCATTCTAGATATGCCCTATGGGGATTAACAGAGGTAGTATAAGAAGATATGATGGATGAATTATTTGCGTCAATTGACATTTCGGAAGGATATTGCAAATATGCTAATAGATCTCTTTATGAGACACCAGATTGTGCACTCTGAAATAGTGCAGCCAGATAGGAGTACTACAAAAACATGCACTATAAGCCTTGAAGGGATAAATATTACCTTAGTGTGGGTCGTGTCCCTAGTAAAGCGAGAACGTTAAGCAACTTGAAGAGCTATTGGATGGAGCAAAGGAAATCTAAAAGCGAAATAATGTTGTATTGAAGTTTTCACAAGAAAAGGAATATGCAAAAATATTAGCAGAGTAATGCGAAGATAGATAAGGAAGCATTATGAATAAGGTGTGATACATGGATGAAAATGGTAGAGTGTTATAGAACCTATAGTCAAATGAAGGAAGAGACGAAAGGTGATGGGCCTTAAGACAACAAAAGAGTATAGGCCATAAGGTTATATCCTCATTTCGAGAAATAAGTTCGTGACTCCAACGCGACTACCAGAGGGGAGAGTTAATCCGTAGAGTAACAAAAAGTATGAATTGGTAAACAAGATAAAGTAAATATGAATTAGGGACTAAATGATTGGAAAGTACTCGGCATCATGAGAATTTCAAATTTTGTTCCGGCGGTAATAGAATGGACCACAGAAGAAGATTCACGATGAATTCATAGAATAGTCATTCAGGGAGACGTTTCCCATGAGCAAGCAATATGGGCAAAGTTAAGCTTAAGAGACTGTATATGCTAGTTACGCTAAGTGCCACCCTCGTGAGTAAGGGAATTTTTCATCTTTGGTACAGAAGAATTGTCGCAAATCGAGTACGGATCATTGATGTTGAGAAACGATGCCAAAGATGCAGAGGTAAAACATTTATAGGTAGATCGTCGTGGCTTCAGCTTTTAGTACACCCCTAAAAGGGGGAATATAGAGTAATGTGGTATTAAATCAGAATTAAGTGGTTCTAGTAACTTTGGAATGGTAAAGGAAGAATGCGATTAATGAAAGAGAAATGAGATGGCACTTATCCAAATCTTATAGATATGCTACGATTCAAGAATATTGTGCAAGCACGATGTCAAGGAGAGGAAGTAAAGGCTCCTGCCCGAGCTGTTATTAATAAATAAGGAGCCAGTGCGAGACATAAGTTAAAACAAAGTAAATAACCCAAGAAAGATTACGAGGAATATTGATATGAGAATGGGCAAAAGAGTAGTTAGTAATTGGTCAGGAAGATCCCAGTTATAGCTAAATAGGAGGTTACAGACGAGCCATCAAATCGTGTAAGATAAACATAGTAGAACCCAACATGGAGAATTCAGCCTCGGAGAATATCATTATAATACTTGAGAAATATTCAAATAGGAGTTGGGGTAGTTAAAGGTACCGTATGAGTGTTACGGAAGTAAAAGACAGTTCCACTAGGAAGACAGTCAAAACTTCAGTTCAAAAGCAGTCGTACGAGCAGATGAGTATGGAGATAAGTAACTAAGGATAATTACAAGTGAGCACGAATATCAAAAATTCTATCGGGAATACGGTATAATAAGCTCGCATCTTTACAAGAGTCAGAGGGTCTTCCCTAAGTACTACGACGAAAGACTAGCTGAGGAAATAAGGAAGAAGGATTCAACCTCAGTACAACAACCTAAAGAGGAAATGGTCGTGTGACAACAGTCTCAAAACAACATTGTATGCACTCACTAAGAAAGTGGCACCTACAGTGGCTAATGAACATGGAGTAAAATCAGAAGTGATATTCAGGATCATATGAGTTGTATGGAATTTCAATATATATGGGCACTAAAATAAGCTAAGTACGGACACAACAAGGGGCAGAAAGATCAGGAAAAGTAATAGCTTACGTTTAAAGAAAGCTAAGATGGAAAAAGGGTAATTACTCGATCAATGATCCAGAGTTGGTTGCGTTAAGAACTCACTTAAGGGTTTCGAGTTTTATATATGTAGCATATACAGTCGTAAAAGGTTCTGGTATACGTTAAAAGAAAAAAATTGAGCCCAGGACATAAACGAAGGATTAAATTGTTAAAGGATTGTATCATGTATATTCCTTAGCGCCCATGAAAGGCTAAATAGAATAAATAATACCATGAACCACAGATCGGAAGATAGCTCAAGCCTACGTAAAGGCCGATCAGAAGAAGGAGGAAAATAAAGAGTTACATCACCCAAGTAAATCAGAAATTTGATTATTAGACCCAGAAAAATAGAAACATCATGATCGAGAACATTGCAGGATCTCCCTTAAAATCAGAGGTATGAAAGATATAGAAGATGTGATGTGAGGCTTTAAGGAAAGTAAGGTAAAGGTGAACAAGGTACGAGACACTCAAAAGCAGAAGGTTGAGGATATTCCATACTCCAGATAAAAGGGCTAGAAGCACGAGGATTCAATATCCAAGAATGATAGTGGCATTGTCAATGGCATATCTTCTAGTCAATAATTTTTAGGTATCGAGAGGTCTAGTTAAGAAAGTAAAGAAGAGTTTGAGACGATGTGATGTCGTGCTTGATGTTCTAAAATAACACAAGAAAATGCAAGCAAGTTGAAGGAATGTCGCGAGTATTATAAATGGATATTTATAGGTCGCAAGTTTAAGTATGGTATAACGACAAAGCTTTAAGAAAACATGAGTAAGAAAGAGGAAAGGCAAGTGAAAAGATGACAAGAATGGATAAGTCCTCAGGATTAAGTCCATGAAAATAAGAGAGATAATGGTTTCTCTATGTTATAGTAAGCTCAGTATAGCCTGAATGGACTCAAAGGAGTTACTCTTCATAAGTAGCATATAGAAGAGATGGAATGCTGCCCTAATAGTAGAATAAGTGTGTAATTGTGATAGATAAAGAATGACGTTTGGGCCTTCGATTGAGTAATAATTTGAAGAAGATTTCATGGATTGTGGAGATTAATATACCCACATAAGTGAATCACATTGGGATGCTATAAAATACGGTCATTGAAGTATAGTATCACCCCTAAGTGGATCAGAAAAATCACTTCAAATATTCCTCGATGGAACGTAAGCCCTAGTGGCAAGGTATGACATAAGAAGTTTCAAGTTATCAGTGGTATATTGTAGATTAATATTGAGGTGAATCAATAATGGATGGACAAAAGTCACAAAGTATGAGATGAGATTAAGCCGTCATTCTTAAGACGAACGATAATGAAAGAGCATTGAAGAATTGAGATTTATACCTAAAGGATAGGCAACAAAAGTAACTGGGGGCTTGGTAAGCATACCTCAGTAAAGGTAGATTGAAGTAAAAATTATGGTATAGTATAACCCATGTAAATGCAGTAAAGTCATATGAATGAATAATCAGATCTATGAAATATGATATGGCCATATTCGCAAGTTCTACAAAGTATTGAGCAAAGGACTTCAGTATACCTATAGAGACCCAGAGAGGCATCCTATTAAGCCTTGTATATACAAAATAAGGTCTAGAGATTGATAAAAAGATAAAAGGTGTAAGCACGTGATTTTTGCCCTATATGAGAATTACTCCCAAAAAATTCAAAAATAAAATAATTTTTCTTGGTGTGCCATTGAAATCTATTTTGTGATATTTTGAATAATTATTTGTATTTGTTTGTGCATGTTTATTTGCTAAATTAATAAAAAATACAAAAATATGTCGCCTTTCGCATGTAGGATTTAATTCTACAATTGTTAGTAATTAAATTTGTTTTACAAAAATTAAAAATTACAAAAATAGGCATCGTTTGCATTTTTAGCATTTAATATCCAAATATACAATTTTATGCTTAATTATTACTTAATTGTGCGTTAATTGTTATTGGGAGTTAATTTGCGCTTTTATAACTTAATTTAGTTCTTAATAATAGTTTAAGTATTTTTATAATTTAGTTTTAGAGAAATGAAAGAAGAAAAGAAAGCAAAAATATAAAGAAAGTCGGAATTAGGCCTCTTCTTCAATTTCAAGCCACAGGCCCAAAAATTGGCCCAATCTTCCCTACGACCCAGTCCATTTTGAATTGGGTCGACCCAGTCCATAACCCAAAAGACTCAAACCCCCTTTGTCTTTCATTTTTTACAAAACAAAAACAAAACAAAAAAAATAAGAGAAGAAAACCCTAAAAATCTAAACCATCCCCCCCCTCTCCTATCTTCTTCTTCTTCCTCAAGCTCACATCTCTTCCAACCATGGCTGCCCCTCTCCCATTCCCTTAATCCCCACATCACACTCACACACACACTTACCAAACACCTCCAAGCTGACCTCCCATGAACGACCTCAAGAACCTAAGCGACCAAAGCTTCATCAAGCTGCTTTATCTTCCAGTCCAAACGTGTTGCGGACTGCTGCTGCCATGGTCGCCATTAACGCTGCTTCAAGCTCGAGTTTTCTGCTTGCTGCGTCGACCACCTTCCTTCTCCTCGACGAACAGTTGCTACTGCCCGTCGAACCCACGCGGACACCACCCAAACCAGTCCGGCAGTCCCCCGAGCTACTGCTGTCCGCCATAGCCTTCCTCCTCGACGAGCAGCTGCTCGACGTCCAGTCGTCCCCAGCTGTCGCGTCTCCGCTGTCCGTCAACCTCTCATATGGGTTTGTACTGAAACCTCGTCGTCCATGGATGCTGTGGCTGCTTCATCTTCTCCGAACAAACAACCAAACGTTGCTTCTGTTTCGCGTAAATTATTGCTACTGTTTCGACGTTACTCAATAAAGTCGAGTTCAAGCTTTTGTTCGAGCTTTGGTTGATATTTGTCAAAACAGTCCATACATGGTTCGAGTTCGTCGTTGTTCATCTCCGGTTAGTTGTTCTAAGTTTTATTTTTGTTCATATTTTTGTTTGATATTTTCCGGATCCAAAATCGTTAAATGATTTAATCCTTGTCTTGTTCGTTGATTCATCGTTGAAATAATTTTCTAGTGTGTTCATGTTGTTTTGTTAAATTAATTTTCAGATTTCAAAATAGAAGTTTAATTAGTTGTTTTCATATTCATTTCATGTTTGTATTATTGTTTAAGTGAATATTTGTTAGTTTGATGTTTGTTAGATTCAAATTGAAATTTAATTAACTATTTCTTCAATTTGTTTCATGAGTTTATGTATTGTTAGAAATTATTAATATTGTTAAGTTCAAGCTTAAGTTCATAATTGTTTATTCGTCGATCTTGTTATTTGTCTAAAAAGAATTTAGTTGTGTTAAAGGAAATATATTGATTTAATCGTTTAATCCGTCATGTTTGTTGTGTTAAAATAGATTCATTCATGTTCATACTTTGTTTGGATGATCTTGGATCCGAATTTTGTATAGTTGGATTTCTTGTTTATCATTTATGATTATTTCGTGAATTTGTTTCATAATCTTGTTTAAGTTTGATATAGGAATTGTTGGTTGTAATGTTGTTATGGTTGATTTTAAGTTCAATATTATTGAATTTAATCTAAATGTACTTGTTTGATTGTTGTTGTTGTTTATATCCGAAAATAGATTTGTTGCTAAAATATTGTTCAATCAAATTTTAGTTGTTCTTTGTTGTTCAATTTGTGTTCATGTGATTTGTTGTTGAAATGTTGTTAAAATCGTGTTCATGTGATATTGTTGTTATGATGTTCATCCGTGTTCATATTGTTGTTTGAACATTGTTAGAAATTGATCATATTGTCTATATTTTGGTTAAGTTTGATTAATTGATGTGTTATAGCTGATGGGTAGTTTGGTAATTTATAGTACCTTCGGGGGTAAAATAGTAATTTGCAATAGGGTCAGAGAGGTAGTTTAGGAATTGTACATTTTGTAATTGTTTATATGAAGCATGGGGACAAAATAAAATGGGGTGGGTTGTGATATGGTTATTTAATGTAAAGGGGGGACAAGATTTAATTTAAAGGGGGAATCTTGCATTATTTTATGTTAGGCATGGGGGACAAATATAATGGGGTGGTGTGATATATTTATTTAATGTAATGGGGATGAGTGGGAAGATAATGGGTTTGGTAGAGAAAATGGGTTGATTTTAATTAATTAAAAGATTTATGGGATGAGATATATATATAGAAGTCTTGAATACAGATAAAGAGGAACAGGGAGAACAGATAAGAGAAAAATACACAGATACGAGAGAGAGAAACAAATCTGAAAATAAGAGAGAGAAAAGGGCTGAACATTTAAGAGATAAAAAATTCCGAAAAATATTTAAGCTTTCAAATAAAAAAAAACCTAAAAAAAAAACATTCTGCTTTCTTTGTTTGAAATCAGAATTAATTGTTGTTTCATCAAAGCTGGAAGCTTTTTTTTTTTTTTTGGGATTACTACTCCACCGGTCTGTTACTGGGTTGTTACTGTTGCTGGGCTATTGTTGCTGTGTTGTACTGATTTTACTGCTGCTGCTGATTCTCATATTCATTTTCTTTTGCTTCCAATATCAGGTACACAACTGAAAAGCTGGTTATTGTAATCCGAAATATGAAGCGTGAATACATATGAAGAATGAAAATTTGAAGTTTTAATTTCATTTTTTTTTCTTTATTCCTTTTGTTGATTGTATTTAAGCTATTTCATGAATTACTAAATAATAACTGGAATAAGAAAATAATATCATAAGTTAGTCTGTAATAAATCGGTTCGGCAAAATAGGTTAATTCACTAGTTATGAAGGCTTCAAGATTATAGGTTGATCATGAACAAGTAGCTAAATTTAGCTAAGACATGATTTTAAATTAAACATCGTAAATTAGGCATTAAGGCATGACTTGAGCTTAAGCAATATTAGAAGAACGTTTAAGTCTAATAAACTTTCTAATAAGCTTTAGTAATTATGGTTAAATTTAGTTTCAAATGATTGTGAATAATTAATCTCAATAATATTTTTTTAAAAAAATAACAATGCTGAGTTTTAATCTAGCTATATTTGTTTATTTTGAATATTAGTTGTTGAATTTTTATTTAATTTATAATTTTCGAAATTAAGAATAAAATTCCTTTTTCATCAATATTTGTATTAACCAAGCAATTAGCGTGTCATGTTTTCTTAAATAATAATAATAATAAAAACGTAATTAATTAGGATTTTCTTTATTCATTTTAGAGACTAATTTTAAATAGCAAAATGTAGTCGCTTTAAGATTTATCCATTTAGGAAAATAAATGAGATGAGCCTCGCTTAATAAAATGTATAGATTGCGGGGCCCTCAATAAATGTACATTTAATTGCTTAGAATTAAGGAGGAGTCGTTTTAGCAAATTTCACGGCCCTACCCCAAAGTAATAAATCGCTAATTGCTTTAGGCGCGATATAATAATAATACATTCTTAAACACGGGTATGCATTTATGCGACCCAAATCCAAATCCCAAAACATTGAATAAAAATATGTTCCGGATCGTGGATGCATTTTATGTGACCCAATCCAAAGACATATTTTTAAACGATGTTCACATTCTTTAAAAAATATAATAATGTAAGCGGTAAAAAGATAAAACTTGCACATGAGTCCATATTTGTATAAAATCAGATAATCAAGCCAGATATAATAGTTGAGCGACCGTGCTAGAACCACGGAACTCGGGAATGCCTAACACCTTCTCCCGGGTTAACAGAATTCCTTATCCGGATTTCTGGTGCGCAGACTGTAATACAGAGTCATTCTTTTCCTCGATTCGGGATTAAAATAGGTGACTTGGGACACCCTAAATCTCCCAAGTGGCGACTCTGAAATAAAGAAATAAATCCCGTTTCGACTGTCCTTTAATTGGAAAAAACTCTCACGCACCCTCGCGGGGGCGGAAAAAGGAGGTGTGACAGTTCTGGCGACTCTGCTGGGGAATTTTATTAAACCCAGAACCACTGGTTCAGGGTTAGAAATTCGAGCTTAGATAAATTGTTATATTTGGTTTTATCTGATTTTTACATATTTGAGCCTAATGTGCTAAATGCTGCTTTTACCGCTTTGATATTATCTGAACTGTATATAAACTGTGCCGAAAACTTTCTCTTCTTACCCCCGGGGAGAAGCTCGCTGGTCGAGGCTCCCTATTCTGTTAGTGTCAATACCTGAAATAAGAAAGAGGACGGATAAGTTACGAAGCCGGATGACCTTTTGATTCCCGGTAAGTTGCCCCCTCCTCGACTCGAGTTGTCCGCTCGGGTACACAGTCTAGAACATATACCCAGGTTATAAACCTAGTTTAACGAAACCTCATACCGGATCCCTAGTAGGAATGCTTATTTGCATCACGTTGCATTTGACTTAGGGGACTCAACACAGGGGTTGGGTCCGTCTAGGACTAGCAACCTGAAATGAAAAGACCATTCTGATGCATCCTACTTGCTCTGTACATATATTTGTTTCGAACTTGCATGTTGACCGGTTTCTGAATCTCGGGAATGTTAGAAAATTGAATGAAAAAAAAAGAGAAATATCAGTTAGGGCGTTAATTGATTATCTTAGAAATAAAAAAAATCAATGACCAATTACTAGCGAAACTCTGCCGGAATTTTGAAAAAAAGGAAAATGTTTTATTTTACTAAAAAAAAAATCAAAGAAAATAGAAAAAGAGCCTTTTATTTTTGGAAAGTTGGTTGTTGATAAAGAAAAGGATAAGAAAAGTTTTTGTTCTAGTTTGAAAAACATAAGTTGTTTCATTATTTGTTGAAAAAGGAAAGGAAAAAAAGGGTCTTTTATTTTAGTTTGGAAAATAGGTTGTTTTATTATCTGTGAAAATAAAAAAAAGTCTATTATTTTTAGCTTGGAAAAATAGGCTATTCTATTTGTTGAAAAGAAAAAAAAGAGTCTTGTTTCTAAAAATAGTTTTATTCGCTTATGAAATGCCAAAAATAAAAATGGAAAAGAGTCATGTTTTAAAATAGTTCGGTTAATTTGCCCGAACTACGCGGGTTTGATTCTCACCGGATGTGAGATACGTAGGCAACCCTCATCGGGTCCAACCCCCCTTTTGCTAAAAAAGCCAAAAACAAATAAAAAAAACAAAAAAAAAACATGTCAAGATTTTTTATTTTGTCATAAATAAGTCTAGTGGTGTTCAACCTCCCCTTTTGCTAAAAATAGCCAATAAAAAACATGTCAAATTTTAATTTTGTCATAAAGAAGTCGGGTGATGCTGTTTTATCAAGACATAGCTGAATGTTCCCGAAAGGGACGCCGGAAGGCTGACTTTGCATAAACAGCCATCTTTTGGGTCATGTTTAGGATTTTTGGTCTAGTTGACCCGCACAGCCTTAAAAATCTTCGTCCCCGAGGTGCTGAAGGGCCGTGTTTACAACACCCGGTTTTTATTGTAATTTGAAAAAAAAAAAAAACAACAAAGAGTCAGCGGTTAGGTGAATACCATTTGAATTTTTGGTCAAAATAAAGCCGAGCCAGCTTCGGCCGCGTCTTAAAATCATTCTTGCCGAAATAGCCTTAGAGTATCTTTCAATCGTCAAAAGGTTATTTTCGTAAAAGAACGGACAAGTTTGTAAAGTGTCAAAATAATCCTCCCCGGCCTCAAATTTCATGTGAGATTTGGAAGGGGGCACATTTGCAAAAATAGCCGTTTGGTTGCATTTGTCAAACGGGGAAAGGAAGCTGGCCTTTTTGTTTTGAGGTTATAAATCTTTTGGCTAGAATATATGGGTTGTTTGATTTTTGAGTTTGTTGGTCATCTTTCAACCTTTGAAACCCAGTTTATTTTATTATAAAAATTGAAAAAAAAAATGTGTCTCATTGTTGTTACCTTTCATTTGGTCCGAACTACGCAAGGTCTGATTCATGCGGGGTCATGATACGTAGGCAATCTCCATAAGATTCGACCACCACTGAAAAAGAAAAAAAAAGGGAAGAAAGAAAAATAAAGGAAAGCGCAAGTGCATTGCATCTCTGATAGAATGGTTTAACTGCTTAGGTGCATTGCATCTCTAATATATGATTATCTGTCAAATGCCCTGACACTAACGTGATGGCTTCCCTTTGCTGTGTTCATATATAGAAAAGTGGTTGGTTGTGGTAACTCCTCCCTGCAAAGCAAATGACACAGAACCTCAGAACAGGGTGGGTCGGTACTGATGACCGACAACAATTGGTCGAACAGAACAACGAGTTGGTAGAAGAAGTGAAAATGCTGAGACAACATGTGGCAGACATGTATCAGGCATGGATAACTGGGAAAGCACCACCCCCACCACCGCCAAGCTTTTCAAACTCTGGCATTACCCATCCCCCATACTCTCCATCCCAACCCACTTATGACAGCTTTCCTAGCTACCCGAGTAGCTCCATCACTCGTCCACGCTACTCCCCTCCCCAATGCTACTTCTCTCCACGAGATTCCCAAAGACGGGCTTCACTTTCCAAATACCCAGCTCCACAGAAGGCCTATCCTCCCTCACAAGCCTACCGGAAGCCCCCTGGATCAGGTTTCCGGCCCAATCAAGCATTTAGGAACGAAAGGTTGCTAAAACGAGGAAAGGCTCTCACCCCTATCGGAGTATCTTATGCAAGTCTGTTTGAAAGGCTAAAGCATGCTGGCTCGATTGAGCCACTCCCCGCATGTACTCCAAATCCACTTGCAAGGAGCTTTGATCCGGCAGCGCGATGCGCCTACCACTCCAATGTCATAGGGCACAACATTGAGAGCTGTCATAGTTGGAGAAGGGAAGTAGAGAAAATGATCCAAGAAGGGCGGGTTGTGATTAATAACAGTAACATGGTGCACTCGAGCCCCCTTGAGAACTTGCCAACGGATGTTGATGATATTGAAGCTGGTAATGGTCTTGGCAGTATCGATGCAAAGCTCAGTGGCTAAGATGCCAGTCTTGATAAAGTGTAAGGACGCTCTATTCCTTGGTTAACAAGAGAGAAGCTTGTGGTGGCTTATTTTGTTGACATTTATGTTGTTCGGATTATTAGGGTTATAAGTCGGATATTGTCTTGTCCAGTTTGTTTTAGGATTTTGTTCTGGATTGTTTTGTTTGTTTTGTTATTTAAACCATTTCACCGGTAGTCTAATACAAAATTTGGTCTTTCTTTATTTCCAGTCATCTCTTTGTTTGGTCCTTTTATCATTTTTGTTCAGTGCCGATTCTAGTGACATGACATGCGCACACAGTTTGGTCCTAACCTTAAAAGTTAATCGTAAAACCCTGGAAAGGCGATCAGACCATTTAAAGGAAATAAGAACGGTTTGGGATTATTTGAAGCCCGAGTCATGTGGAACTGGGGCAAGTTAAACACAAAGAAAACCTTTAAAATCAAGATTCTCCAAATTGGCGTGAGGGTCATTCATGATAATGAGAGTGTCGCCCAACGATGTTTTAGAAATAACAAAGGGAAAAGCAAATGTTTAACATAATTGTCAAGCCCAACACCGTCGGAAGAGACTATAAATCTATTGTTTGTTGTGTTGTTTGCATTTGGCATGTTTTGAAGACTGGAATGACGAAGGCATTTTGTTCTGCTACCTAAACACTTTATCCTTCGTTACCCCTTTTGAGCCTTACTTATTTTTCTTTCATACCCCTCGTTCGGAATCAGTAAAAACGACTAAAAAACGCGAGCATGGCATGAAAACATGAAAAAAAAAAAAAAAAAAAGAAGAAAAGAAAACAACAAAACGAAAAAGAAAAGAAAAGAAAAATGATAACAAAAAAAAACAAAAGAAAGTCAAATGAAAAAAGAGGAATTGGGAACTACGTTTGACCTGATTCCTCAAAGAGGATACGTAGGCGCTTCACGGCTCGATCATTGTTTTGAAAAATGAAAAAATCATAAATTAAAATGTCCCCAAGCAAGAAACTAGGGCAAAGGTTGTGTTTGTTGTAAATAAATCTAATTCCGAAGGTTGTAACTAATAACCCAAAATTAATGCATTTTTGAGCCTTTAATACCCTTTTTTTTCTAGCCCTATCCAAAAACCCACATTACGGCCCAAAGAAAGACCTTCTGATCAGTCTTTAAAAGATGCCAAGTCAGACAAATGAAGAGTCTTACCGGCGAACATAACATTCTGTTCCACAGCAGAAAGGACTCTAATCTCCAACAGAGAGAGTCATACTGGCAACACTCCAAATCCCCAACTGGAAAGTGATACAAATGAGAGAGTCTTATCAGTGAAAATCTTCACGGACACCATAAGGCGATGAAAGCTGAGAGAAAAACCAAAATGAGAGAGACTTGATAGTGAAAACCCTTCGGGCACTACAAGTCGAATAAGATTAAGAATCAGATGGGGAATTGCCAATTGAAGGTCTTGAAAGATGATTGATGGCAGAGGATAGGCCACATGTGCATGTCATGACCATTAGAGTCGGTGTCTGCGTTTGATAGGTTTTTATTTATAGTTTCTTTTGTTAAAGAGTCATCCTTTTCCTTTGTCTTTATTCTGTTCCTTTTCATCTTTTCCTTTCATAGAAATTTCCCCAGTAGAGTCTGTTTGGTCAAAACCAGTGGGAAATGACTTCAAAATAGGCCATTAGCTTTCCAAGATAAGATTTGACTAGTACATCCAAGTAGTATAGTCAGGAAGGAACAAGCGCGAGGCCAGTGTCAAGAAAGATATCCCCAACAAAAGGGTCAACGAGTGTCAAGAGGGATACCCTTGCCGAAATCAAAGGTTATAAACCTCAATGCCAAGGCCTGTGGACAAATTAAGGAGAGCAATGAGCATGATTTGGGAAATTCATGCGAGACTAAAAGGTCGGGGAAAGACCAGTTTCTGAGCTATGCCACAAAAGAGGAAGGATATCCCCAGCAGAAAAGGATTATCCCCAGCAAATAATATCATCCCCAACAAGTTTTGGAACGCAGAGCAAGGAAGGAGAAAGGGAAAGTCATCCCCAGTAGGAGTATCACAACCAACCACTGCATTTTAAACTAACAAACTTTGTTTAATTTGAAACAGGTAAAGGAAATGGCATTGATGACAGAAATGCATGCCATAAGGGAGACTGTTTTGGAAAATTTTCTGGAAGTCAGGTACCCATTCGAGGAAGAATAAAGATAACACCAGTCTCAAGGGAAGTGGTATTTGAACCAGTGTTGCCCCAACATAATAAATTTCAATGGAGGAAGTATTCCCCAGCAGACAGAATAAAGGGATGACACTTGTGCTCAGAAAAGCAAAAAGCCATTAACATCCCCAGCAGCTTCCAGAAGAATGAAGCATCGATTTGAAGGGATAAAATTCCCCAGCAGCGTTATCCTCAACAACGTTATCCCAAAAAGATAACACTTATATCCCCAGCAGTGTTGAAAAAAAAAATTTGAATTTGAAGGAGGGGAAGTAAGGAGACTTCCCCAGTAGTATTATCCCCAGCAATCAGGCGTCCACCTGGAAAACAAGGAAGAGCAGTTGGAGTATTAGCAATCAGGCTTCCAACTGGAGAACAAGGAAGAGCAGTTGAAGTATCAGCAATCAGGAGCCCACCTGGAGAATAAGGGAATACAATCGAAGTATCAGCAATTAGGAGCCCACCTGGAGAATAAGGGAATACAATTCAAATCTTAAGTAATCAGGAGCCCCCCTGAAAAACAGAATGGCGTTTTATTTTTGACATTATTGGTTGAAGTCAGGATCCCCCCTGAAGAACAGAATGGTGATTTGTTGGTTGAAGTTGGGAGCCCGCCCATATAACAGAGGAATACATTCAGTCTTTTCATTTCAAAAAAAAAAACGAAAAAAAGGGAAGTAGTTTGTAGAGGAATGAAACATCCTACTCCAAAGGAAGTAATTTTGGAAGGAGTAAGATAACATATTTACTCAACAGAGTTATCCACAGCAGTGTTATCCCCAGTGGATCATCGAGATGTAGAAGCATCCTCGACAGAGTTTCGGACAACCTAGAGTGGGTAAGGAAGAAAAGGAAAATTCATCCCCAGCAAAATAATCCCCAGCAGTTTCGAGGGAAGACAACACAGGTAAGTAAATAATTCAGGAAGAAGGAAATGGTTCACCCATAGAAGAGGCATTTCCTCCTAAGTTTAGTTTCACCCATAGGAGATGCATTTCCTCCTAAGTTTAATTTTTACCCATAGGAGATGCATTTCCTCCAAAGTTTAGTCTTACCCATAGGAGAGGCATTTCCTCCTAAGTTGTTGTTTAACCCATAGGAGATGCATTTCCTCCTAAGTTTATGTTGTTTAACCCATAGGAGATGCATTTCCTCCTAAGTTTATTTAGTTTCACCCATAGGAGACACATTTCCTCATAAGTTTAGTTTCACCCATAGGAGACGCATTTCCTCCTAAGTTTAGTATCACCCATAGGAGACGCATTTCCTCCTAAGTTTGTTTTTACCCATAGGAGAGGCATTTCCTCCTAAGTTGATTGTTGAAATCAGGAGCCCGCCTGAAGAGAGAAATGGCGATTATTTTCAAAGTTGTTGTTGAAGTCAGGAGCCCGCCTGAAGAGAGGAGAGGCGTTTTTAAAAAAAAGTTGTTGAAATTTTGCCAATCTAAAGAAAGGAATGGCGATGTATGGTTTGAAGTCAGGAGCCTTCCTGAAGAGACGAATGACGATTATTTTCAAAGTTGTTGTTGAAGTCAGGAGCCCGCCTGAAGAGAGGAAAGGCGTTTTTAAAAAAAGTTGTTGAAATCTTGCCAACCTAAAGAAAGGAATGGCGATGTATTGGTTGAAGTCAGGAGCCCGCATGAAGAGACGAATGGGGATTATTTTCAAAGTTGTTGTTGAAGTCAGGAGCCCGCCTGAAGAGAGGAAAGGCATTTTTTGTTGAAATCTTGCCAACCTAAAGAAAGGAATGGCGATGTATTGGTTGAAGTCAGGAGCCCGCCTGAAGAGAGGAATGGCGATTATTTTCAAAGTTGTTGTCGAAGTTGGGAGCCCGCCCAGACAACAGAGGCATACATTTCAGTCTTTACATTTCAGTTGTTGAAGTTGGGAGCCCGCCCAGATAACAGAGGCATACTTTCAGTCTTTACATTTCAAGCATTGAAGTTGGGAGCCCGCCCAGATAACAGAGGCATACATTTCAGTATTTAATTTCAAGTATTGAAGTTGGGAGCCCGCCCATAGAACAGAGGCATACATTTTAAGATCAAGTCAGAGGACAATAAAACAGAGGGTTACAATAGGAATCCCCAGCAGGAAACAACAAAATTCCCCGGCACCGGGAAACATAAGGTTGCAACAAGAGGTCACAGTACAAACTCAAGTACATGTGTCAAAAGAAGAAAAGCACCGGAAGAAATGCAAGCAGACAAGGAAGCAAGGAAACAAAAACAAATTGTACTCTAGCCTAGCTTCTTGTTTTCTTTTAAGCATGGTGTAACAAGGAGATAGGTAAGCAGTGGTAATAGCATGCAACAACAGTAACAATGCAGTCCCACGGTAGTCCCAGCTACCAAAATTTCCCGAACTACATTGACCTGATTCCTGTTTAGCCCAGGATATGTAGGAAACCTTTGAAGCAAAGGTTCGGTCAAATCTTTTTCAAAAAAATGCTTCAACGGAGTACTCGGATGGGCAAAAATCGCTCACTTTATCTTTGCACGAAAACCCTTCGTGTCTTCGGGCAAAGAGGGGCAGCTGTAAGCACGTGATTTTTGCCCTATATGAGAATTACTCCCAAAAAATTCAAAAATAAAATAATTTTTCTTGGTGTGCCATTGAAATCTATTTTGTGATATTTTGAATAATTATTTGTATTTGTTTGTGCATGTTTATTTGCTAAATTAATAAAAAATACAAAAATATGTCGCCTTTCGCATGTAGGATTTAATTCTACAATTGTTAGTAATTAAATTTGTTTTACAAAAATTAAAAATTACAAAAATAGGCATCGTTTGCATTTTTAGCATTTAATATCCAAATATATAATTTTATGCTTAATTATTACTTAATTGTGCGTTAATTGTTATTGGGAGTTAATTTGCGCTTTTATAACTTAATTTAGTTCTTAATAATAGTTTAAGTATTTTTATAATTTAGTTTTAGAGAAATAAAAGAAGAAAAGAAAACAAAAATATAAAGAAAGTCGGAATTAGGCCTCTTCTTCAATTTTAAGCCACATGCCCAAAAATTGGCCCAATCTTCCTTACGACCCAGTCCATTTCGAACTGGGTCGACCCAGTCCATAACCCAAAAGACTCAAACCCCCTTTGTCTTTCATTTTTTACAAAACAAAAACAAAACAAAAAAAATAAGAGAAGAAAACCCTAAAAATCTAAACCATCCCCCCCCTCTCCTATCTTCTTCTTCTTCCTCAAGCTCACATCTCTTCCAACCATGGCTGCCCCTCTCCCATTCCCTTAATCCCCACATCACACTCACACACACACTTACCAAACACCTCCAAGCTGACCTCCCATGAACAACCTCAAGAACCTAAGCGACCAAAGCTTCATCAAGCTGCTTTATCTTCCAGTCCAAACGTGTTGCGGACTGCTGCTGCCATGGTCGCCATTAACGCTGCTTCAAGCTCGAGTTTTCTGCTTGCTGCGTCGACCACCTTCCTTCTCCTCGACGAACAGTTGCTACTGCCCGTCGAACCCACGCGGACACCACCCAAACCAGTCCGGCAGTCCCCCGAGCTACTGCTGTCCGCCATAGCCTTCCTCCTCGACGAGCAGCTGCTCGACGTCCAGTCGTCCCCAGCTGTCGCGTCTCCGCTGTCCGTCAACCTCTCATATGGGTTTGTACTGAAACCTCGTCGTCCATGGATGTTGTGGCTGCTTCATCTTCTCCGAACAAACAACCAAACGTTGCTTCTGTTTCGCGTAAATTATTGCTACTGTTTCGACGTTACTCAATAAAGTCGAGTTCAAGCTCTTGTTCGAGCTTTGGTTGATATTTGTCAAAACAGTCCATACATGGTTCGAGTTCGTCGTTGTTCATCTCCGGTTAGTTGTTCTAAGTTTTATTTTTGTTCATATTTTTGTTTGATATTTTCCGGATCCAAAATCGTTAAATGATTTAATCCTTGTCTTGTTCGTTGATTCATCGTTGAAATAATTTTCTAGTGTGTTCATGTTGTTTTGTTAAATTAATTTTCAGATTTCAAAATAGAAGTTTAATTAGTTGTTTTCATATTCATTTCATGTTTGTATTATTGTTTAAGTGAATATTTGTTAGTTTGATGTTTGTTAGATTCAAATTGAAATTTAATTAACTATTTCTTCAATTTGTTTCATGAGTTTATGTATTGTTAGAAATTATTAATATTGTTAAGTTCAAGCTTAAGTTCATAATTGTTTATTCGTCGATCTTGTTATTTGTCTAAAAAGAATTTAGTTGTGTTAAAGGAAATATATTGATTTAATCGTTTAATCCGTCATGTTTGTTGTGTTAAAATAGATTCATTCATGTTCATACTTTGTTTGGATGATCTTGGATCCGAATTTTGTATAGTTGGATTTCTTGTTTATCATTTATGATTATTTCGTGAATTTGTTTCATAATCTTGTTTAAGTTTGATATAGGAATTGTTGGTTGTAATGTTGTTATGGTTGATTTTAAGTTCAATATTATTGAATTTAATCTAAATGTACTTGTTTGATTGTTGTTGTTGTTTAAATCCGAAAATAGATTTGTTGCTAAAATATTGTTCAATCAAATTTTAGTTGTTCTTTGTTGTTCAATTTGTGTTCATGTGATTTGTTGTTGAAATGTTGTTAAAATCGTGTTCATGTGATATTGTTGTTATGATGTTCATCCGTGTTCATATTGTTGTTTGAACATTGTTAGAAATTGATCATATTGTCTATATTTTGGTTAAGTTTGATTAATTGATGTGTTATAGCTGATGGGTAGTTTGGTAATTTATAGTACCTTCGGGGGTAAAATAGTAATTTGCAATAGGGTCAGAGGGGTAGTTTAGGAATTGTACATTTTGTAATTGTTTATATGAAGCATGGGGACAAAATAAAATGGGGTGGGTTGTGATATGGTTATTTAATGTAAAGGGGGGACAAGATTTAATTTAAAGGGGGAATCTTGCATTATTTTATGTTAGGCATGGGGGACAAATATAATGGGGTGGTGTGATATATTTATTTAATGTAATGGGGATGAGTGGGAAGATAATGGGTTTGGTAGAGAAAATGGGTTGATTTTAATTAATTAAAAGATTTATGGGATGAGATATATATATAGAAGTCTTGAATACAGATAAAGAGGAACAGGGAGAACAGATAAGAGAAAAATACACAGATACGAGAGAGAGAAACAAATCTGAAAATAAGAGAGAGAAAAGGGCTGAACATTTAAAAGATAAAAAATTCCGAAAAATATTTAAGCTTTCAAATAAAAAAAACCTAAAAAAAACATTCTGCTTTCTTTGTTTGAAATCAGAATTAATTGTTGTTTCATCAAAGCTGGAAGCTATTTTTTTTTTTTTGGGATTACTACTCCACCGGTCTGTTACTGGGTTGTTACTGTTGCTGGGCTATTGTTGCTGTGTTGTACTGATTTTACTGCTGCTGCTGATTCTCATATTCATTTTCTTTTGCTTCCAATATCAGGTACACAACTGAAAAGCTGGTTATTGTAATCCGAAATATGAAGCGTGAATACATATGAAGAATGAAAATTTGAAGTTTTAATTTCATTTTTTTTTCTTTATTCCTTTTGTTGATTGTATTTAAGCTATTTCATGAATTACTAAATAATAACTGGAATAAGAAAATAATATCATAAGTTAGTCTGTAATAAATCGGTTCGGCAAAATAGGTTAATTCACTAGTTATGAAGGCTTCAAGATTATAGTTTGATCATGAACAAGTAGCTAAATTTAGCTAAGACATGATTTTAAATTAAACATCGTAAATTAGGCATTAAGGCATGACTTGAGCTTAAGCAATATTAGAAGAACGTTTAAGTCTAATAAACTTTCTAATAAGCTTTAGTAATTATGGTTAAATTTAGTTTCAAATGATTGTGAATAATTAATCTCAATAATATTTTTTTAAAAAAATAACAATGCTGAGTTTTAATCTAGCTATATTTGTTTATTTTGAATATTAGTTGTTGAATTTTTATTTAATTTATAATTTTCGAAATTAAGAATAAAATTCCTTTTTCATCAATATTTGTATTAACCAAGCAATTAGCGTGTCATGTTTTCTTAAATAATAATAATAAAAAAACGTAATTAATTAGGATTTTCTTTATTCATTTTAGAGACTAATTTTAAATAGCAAAATGTAGTCGCTTTAAGATTTATCCATTTAGGAAAATAAATGAGATGAGCCTCGCTTAATAAAATGTATAGATTGCGGGGCCCTCAATAAATGTACATTTAATTGCTTAGAATTAAGGAGGAGTCGTTTTAGCAAATTTCACGGCCCTACCCCAAAGTAATAAATCGCTAATTGCTTTAGGCGCGATATAATAATAATACATTCTTAAACACGGGTATGCATTTATGCGACCCAAATCCAAATCCCAAAACATTGAATAAAAATATGTTCCGGATCGTGGATGCATTTTATGTGACCCAATCCAAAGACATATTTTTAAACGATGTTCACATTCTTTAAAAAATATAATAATGTAAGCGGTAAAAAGATAAAACTTGCACATGAGTCCATATTTGTATAAAATCAGATAATCAAGCCAGATATAACAGTTGAGCGACCATGCTAGAACCACGGAACTCGGAAATGCCTAACACCTTCTCCCGGGTTAACAGAATTCCTTA
Source organism: Nicotiana tabacum (assembly GCF_000715075.1). Taxonomy (NCBI): domain Eukaryota; kingdom Viridiplantae; phylum Streptophyta; class Magnoliopsida; order Solanales; family Solanaceae; genus Nicotiana; species Nicotiana tabacum. The sequence goes on from NC_134101.1 coordinate 227,156,716, forward strand.
TCCGGATTTCTGGTGCGCAGACTGTAATACAGAGTCATTCTTTTCCTCGATTCGGGATTAAAATAGGTGACTTGGGACACCCTAAATCTCCCAAGTGGCGACTCTGAAATAAAGAAATAAATCTCGTTTCGACTTTCCTTTAATTGAAAAAAACTCTCACGCACCCTCGCGGGGGCGGAAAAAGGAGGTGTGACAAAAGGAAAAAGGAAAGATGAATTGCATAAGTGCACTTACAAAGCCAGGGTCATACAGGCTGCATGACAAGAGGCAACAGAAGTTGCAAGATTAGGAAGATTTCGACCACATGTCATGATATGAGCAAAAAGACTAAAGAGGGAATACCCTAGACTTTAGATTTAGTCACAGAGCAACTGCTTAAATGGCAAGAAGAGTATTAAGGTATTCACAAGAGCTATAAGTTACGAAAATGATAAGAGCATCAGTCAACATTCGAGGACGAATGTTCCAAAGGGGGAAATGATGTTACGCCCAACAATATTACGTTAATATTACGTCCTACAGTATTATATTACGACAATGTTATGCTCTGCAGTAATATGTTTCGATGGTATTACCCTCTGTAGTAATATGTTACGATGTGTTGTACCTGACAGTATTACATTACGGTGATATTACGCATTGTAGTAATAAGTTACGACAGTGTTGCACCCTATAGTATTACATTATGGTGATGTTACGCTTCGTAGTAATAAGTTAGGACAATGTTGTATCCTATAGTATTTTACGTGGAATTTGTTGTAAGGTAATTGACATCAGTCCAAGGAAAAGATTATTTGGAGATTATATGGATTATGCTATTTCACAAGTGATTAATAAATTCATGAAGGTGAAAGGGGGAGCAAGTCTAAGAAAACAAATTTTGTCAAAGTTTGGTATTTTGGGATAAAATACGGCCCGAGCTAAAATACCCGGTATTTATGGACTAGTGTCATACAAGGTATTACATGGCCATGATAGTAAGGTGTACAAGGTATGTTAAAAGAAAGTAGTACTTAAGTAATTTGTGATAATTTATAAATTATGCGGGTAATAGATTAATTATTGGGTAACGAAACATTACTCGATTAACTAATAAGTGGATAAATTTAATCAATTACCCTAAAGAGTAACGTGGCAGCCCTCCCTTAGGATAAGGTGTGTCATTAATTAACTTTACATGTGTCAAAGGCTTAAATTTCATAATTTTATCCTTTGGTGAGCTTTATCAAATCAAAGAAAGCAATACAATTCATTAAAAATCAAGACTTATGTTTTGTCTTGAACCACAAACCAAGAACTTTGAGAATCATTTCATGTCTTTGGCTTGAAGCCAAGAATCCTTGGAACAAAAAACGTTTTCATCCAAAATATTTAGCCAACCTTTTAATTAAAATTTCAAAGTTCAACAAATAGATTAAACCCATTTCTGTCCTAGTTCAAAAACATTCAAAGTAGAACAAATTCGCCAAGGAACTCAAGTGTAATTTCGTTCGTATTTCGCAGAAGCAGATTCGTTCAAATAATTTCAGGGACAGGTATGTTAAGGCCCTCCCTTCTTTCTTTTGGCATGGTCCAAATTATACTGAAGAAACGAGCAAATACACAGTTTTTATAAATTACTCTATTCATAGAAATAGCAGGGCTGTCTATATTCTTGATTTCCCACGAGAATTATCATTATCTTCTGTTCACGGGTCTCATAATAATACGCAGTTGGAAAATTTTATCCGAAAGAAATATTGAGATTATTACGTGTTTTTCATACATTTCATACATGTGCATTGACCCATGACCAGATGGCATTATAGACGCATATATTATATGTATATGGGATATGGAAAAAGGTTGCAGCGTTATATTCGCACCACCACCTGATCAGCAGGTATATGTTGATAATTTTGCCCATAGTGGCCGAGATGATATGATTGGATAACTTCAGAGGCTTGATGATGTTATGTACACGATATGGGAAAGGTTATGACGTTATATACGCACCACCACCTGATCAGCTGGTATATTATGATGATTTTGCCCTCAATGGCCGATATGATATGATGGGATGCCCTCAAAGGCTGATAATGTTATGAAACATGTACCTATGGACGACATGACATTCATACGCCTATGCATTATGCTAAAAGTAATTTATGATTTACAAAGTTATTCAGACTTACAGGCTGAGTCATGTACTCTATATGTCTTCCATGTCTTTTATGTATTTATTTATGTGCCTTACATACTCGGTACATTATTCGTACTGACGTCCCTTTTTGCCTGGGGATGCTGCATTGCATGCCCGCAGGTACCGATAGACAGGTCGAGAGCCCTCCAAGTAGGCTATCAGCTCAGCAAAAGATGTTGGTGCACTCCATTTGCTTCGAAGTTTCTCATTTGGTTAGTATGATTTAGACGTGTATTGTTTGGTATGGCGGGACTCTGTCCCGACCTTTATAACATTTATGTATTCTTAGAGGCTTGTAGACAAATGTCGTGTACATAAAAGATTGTACGGCCTTGCCGGCCTATGTTTCTGTCACGACCCTAACCCTGAACCCGGTCGTGATGGCGCCTCTCATGAAGATAAGGCCAGCCAATTAAACCCAATTCACTTTTTAAAACAGCTGAACAAATATAAAAGTAGTCTAATCATGAATTAATGATAATGAATAGCGGATATACAACCCAACACAGCCCTAACCGGGGTGTCACAAGTCACGAGCATCTACTAGGGTATAAATACAACTGAAAGCCTGGAGTGTACAAATGCAGTCTACTGAAATGAAGAGAGAGAAAAGCAGTGTTGCGAACGCCGGCAACTACCTTGCTAAACTCTGATGACTTTGCCTCCGAACAGCCAAAACCCGCTACCGGGTGTATAAATACCTGAATCTGCACACAAAGTGCAGGGAGTAAAGTGAGTACTCCAACTCAGTGAGTAACAAATGTAAATAAAGACTGAAGGCAAGAAATCACGTAAAGCATACCAAGATGTTGGATAGAAGCAGTTCAAAATCAGTAAGAAAGTAGTGAAGCTGTAAAAACCTCTTAAAATATCTTAGCTCAGTTTAAACTTCTTTGAAAATGGCTTTTTCAACGGTTACGCAAATGAATGCAAAATAGTTAGTGTAGAGAAGCACATAAATTCGCCCCTCGGGCACAAAAACCATAGTTTAACACGTAAAATGACAAGTAAATATGAAAGATAAACAAATAAAGTTCGCCACTCGGGCACAATGTCAACAACTCTGTCCCTCGGGCAATATCTCAGAACAATACCAGCCCCTCGAGCAATCACATAGAACGGTACCAGCCCCTCGGGCAATCACATAGAACAATACCAGTCCCTCGGGCTATCACATAGAACAATATCAGCCCCTCGGGCTATCTCTCACATCACAATGGGTACCCGCGCTCACTGGGGGTGTACAGACTCCGGGAGGGGGCCCTTATAGCCCAAGCACAATATCAAGCCATCTCGTGGCATCAAATCTAGGCCCTCGACCTCATATTAGTCAAGCCACATCGTGGCGTATATATCTCAGGCCTTCGGGCTCATAAACAATATCAACAAGCCACCTCGTGGCGTACATATCTCAGGCCCTCGGCCTCAATCAGTATCAGTGTTTCCTCACAACTAGGCCCTCGGCCTTACTCAGTCAAAAATACTCACAAGACCCTCGGGCAATAGTAAAATAGTATTTCTCAGCCCAAAACATCATTTAAAATATCATTTAAGTCTCAAAATTGAGTAAAATTTGCTGAGTAGTAAAACAGTGAAAAATAAAGGGACTGAGTTCAAGTAATAAGTCAAACAGTGAGGAAATGGTAATAAAAATCCCCGAAGGTTTCAAATAGTTGGTACGAAGCCCAAATATGGCAATCAGCCCAAAGCATATGAAAGTAAACAAGTTTCAGTCAAATACGCGATAAAATCATCAATCGGGATGGACCAAGTCACAATCCCCAATAGTGCACGACCCCACGCTCATCTTTAAGCGTGTGTCTCACCTCAATATAGCACTACAATGTGCAATCCAGGGTTTCAAATCCTCAGAGCATCATTTACAATCATTACTCACCTCGAACCGGCTAAATCTCTAGCTCGCGACGCCTTTGCCCCTCAAATCGGCCTCCACGCGCGTCGAATCTATCTAAAATCATAACGTGGACGCCAAAATATGCTAAGGGAATAAAGCCCAATCGAAAAAATCAAAATATGACACAATTCTCGAGATTACCAAAACCCGAGCCCCGGGCCTACGTCTCGGAATCGGGTAAAATTTACATTTTCAAAATCATCATACCCTCACGAGTCTAATCATACCAAAATTATCCAATTCCGATACCATTTGATCCTTCAAATCATCATTTTATATTTTTGGAAGATTCCTTAAATTTTCTTCCCAAATCACGAATTATATGATGAATTCAATGATAGATTTATGCACTCTAGCCAAATCTGAGTTAGAATTACTTACCCCGATGAATTTCTTGAAAAACCTTCGAAAAATCGTCAAAATCCGAGCTCTCTAGGTCAAAATATTAAGTAAAACCCAAAACCTCGTATTTATAGAGTACCCCACGGATTTCCACCTCTGCAGACCGTACAAAACGACCGCGGTCCGCACAAAACAAGTGTGGTCCGCACAAAAACGACCGCGGCCGCACAGGCTTTCCTCTGCAGTGACAGGCTTTAGTATTTTGGCCATAACTTTCTCTACAGATATCCAAATGCCTATTATAATATTTTTCTGAAAACTAGATTCAAAGATCTAAAAAATTTCATATTTTAATCATATCAAAATTCCTTGTGGATCAAAAGATATGAGCTTCCGAAGTAAAACCAGTGACATGTTCCCCACCGCGGCCGCACCGCATTTTGTGCGGTCCGCACAGCACCTACCGCGGTCGTACTTCATTTTGTCCGGTTCGCACAGCACATACCGCAGATGCACTTCATTTTGTGTGGACCGCGTGGGTGGGTTCCAAGGCCTACAACCCTTCTAGACCTATACAACTATGGTTTTCGGCCTAAAACATCCCGGAACCTATCCGGAACTTCAAACCAATTGTACCAACACATCCTCTGACATCGTTCAAACTTGTTCAAAACCTTGGAACACTCACAACAACATCAAATCACCAATTTAACATAGGATTTAAGCGTAAGAACTCCAAGAACTCTTAAATTATGCTTTCGATCAAAAAGTCTACCAAATCTCGACCGAATGACCTGAAATTTTGCACACACATCCCAAATGACACAACGAAGCAACTGCAACTCTCAGAATTTCATTCCGACCTCTATATCAAAATCTCACATATCAACCGGAAAACGCCGAAATCTCAATTTCGCCAATTCAAGCCTAAACCTTCCACGGACTTCCAACATGCATTCCTCCTAAGTGCCAAATCACCTAAAGGAGATAACCAAACCATAAAAATTCCAATCCGAGATCACATACAAATAAGTCAAATCTTGGTCAAAACTTTCAAATTTTTAGCTTTCAACTGAGATTGTTCTTCCAAATTCATTCTGATTAACCTGAAACCCAACACCAACGATTTACATAAGTCATAATACACCACACGGGGCAAGTCATGCCCGAGAATTGGCGAGCAAAGTGCAAAAGCTCAAAACGACATGTCGGGTCATTACATCATCCCCTACTTAAACATACGTTCATCCTCGAACGTGCCCAGAGTTGTTCCAAAAGCCAACCAATCGCTGAATAATCTTACCATGCATATACCCGGGGGTGATCCCGCGTCACCCTATCTCATATAGGTCCGATAACATAATGCAAATAAAATTTCACAATCCAACCTAGCCCATAAACCTTAGAACCCCATTTCCACTTCCGAAATCATCTACAAGATCAGAATCTCACATCTATATTTAGAATAAGCCCGAACCAGCTGTAATAACCCATACCTGCAACCTCAGGTGCAATTACATGATAAACTACGTAACTCAAACGCTCGTAGCGATAACTTCTATTCTCAGCAGTTGCCCACAACAACCGAATACTGGTAGAATACCTCTTATCAACTAAAGTCTCATTCCAACACTTTCATATACTGCCAACGATAAATGAAACACGCAATAAACCATAACCATTTCTCAGATCAACCATTCATGAAGCCACTTCTCCTTTGGCAAATATCATAGCAAATTTCCGAGCCGAACCTCGATATTATCCTTCCAACATGCTGAAACCAAATCTGTTCATATTTATTAATGATACCAACTATCTCCCCTAATCCAACACATTACTTGGGTGACATGACACATCAATACAGGCTTAAGCCACAACTTGCACAATACATGCACCAATACGCAACAGTCCGAACATACTCAAATCAAGAAAATGATTCAGGTGAAAGAGTTGTACCTCAAGCTCACCAGTACCACCACAACACAAGGCTGAGAACCCGTCTCACATCATAGGAACAGAACACACGAATCTAACCTGCAAGATCATACCTCCACATATCCAAACACTGCTCCACATGAAACACCTCAAGTCACTATGCTCGAAATCGACAACCACGCACAATTTGATATCTGGAACCAAAGCAAATCATCATACCCATGGTGAAGCAAATAACATATACCACACAAACCTGAAGGACATAACCGATACGCCATTCACCGAGCAACACCCAACTACTCTTCCCGCTCGACTTCCACTATGAAATCCCAATAGACCCACACCATACGTGCCCATAACCAACAAATCCTAACATCTCGCAACACAGAAAGGTAACTCATAGATCTCCCCAGATTACTAATAAGCTCAATAACAATCGAATCAACACATCCCTCAACAATACAATACAATACAATTTGGTGCCAACAAAGCCGACCTAAGTTAGGACACACATCCACATTAGCCTGCCAACGAACTCCTTATCAAGGAAATCCTGAGGTTGTTCCTTCAATTCCTCTAACTCTACTGGTGCCATACGATATGGTGTCTGGCATCAAATTAATACCGAAATCAATAACCTCGCCCGGCCATAAGAAATATCCGAAAAGTCCCTCACCATCGGAACTGAATCAACGGTAGAAGCCTCTACACTGACATCCCTTACGAAAGCCCAAATAAGAAATACAATCCTTCCCAGCCGTCCGCTGGGTATTCGAAATATAAAACCACTCCACTAGGGCATAATTCTACAGACCTCACCACTCAATCCGTGGCATTTCCGGCATAGCTAACAGTCCCGCCTTAGCGCAATAGCCTAGAATGACACAACACGGAGACAACCAGTCTGAACCCAATATCTCATCCAAAATCTAACATTCCAAGCACAAAAGATCTGCTCAGGTCTCCAAAGCCCGATAGTCACTAAACAATGTTGATACACACGACTCACAACCACAACATAGCCTGAATGTGAGAACTTCCCTGTCTCCAAATCCATATGGGACATGAATCAACATACTTGATCCCAATTCCATCGTCTGAATGCATACCACACCTCAAATACCCAATCATTCCATGCAATATACTCTAAAATTCTCCTGTGTCACCAAACAAACTCGAATATCAGCAGTCGCTCTAATAAGAAAGCGTTGCAATTCTACTGAAGTACCATCAACTTAATAACATTGCCTTTTCTGAAACATATACCCTCGTCAAATCACTCCCATTTAGCAATACTATTTCCTTAATCATCTGGAGATCATCCCCCTAATCATCTGAAGCTCATTTCTCTAATCATCTGAAAATGCCAGTGTTGCCTAAGAATTTTATGACTTTCCGTTCAAAACTGAACCGTAACCGTACACATGCAAATCTCAATCCTCCACAACATACCGCATATACCATACCATCCTAGGATAACATGAGAACTTCATCTCCCTTTCGAGCCACAAAAATCTATGTATTCAACTAGTCAAAAACTTTCCATTGATCCCATCTAGAAGAAAATCATTATGCATCCAATACTCCTCATACCCACAGAAAATATACATCTCCAACTGATTAGAAACCATCAAGAACTCTCCGAGTTCTCTTTGTACAAATCAGACCTACCATGACTGAATCCTTCTAACTCGACCAAGCTACGCAAGCCATCAAAACCTAAGAGCATTGCCTCGAAATACCTCTAGGAACTCATTACCCCGTACACACCCAAGGAACATATCATATCCTTACCATACCGATCCGGCCTACTACCCAGCTATCCCATCTATCCGAGTTTCCTTCTGATTTACCTTCAACTTGATATCCCCTTCTGTTGTAGCACCATAATTCCTCAACCTAGACTTACCATAGGAGACCCAAGCATAAAACCACACTGTCTAAGGCTCATTACCGTTGAGTACTCTCTTAAATGTTTCCAAAAGCACCACATTCAAAATACATACCCCGAAGGGACTTCCTACGAATCTGGAACCATTACTTTCCAAATACTGATATATAGAATCTCATAGTTAATGTAGAAAGTACCACAAGTCTTGACATCTTCCAAATGAAAACTCAGTTCCTAACTACATATACAACTTTAAAATACACAATTGTTACTTGTAGAATCTTGAATACATTAGAACCATTCTCGAGAGTCATTCGCTCTATTCAAACTGTACTTAGTCTGATCAAATGAATCGAACAACCCGTGCCTCATTGGCACTCCGACACCGTAGAATGTAACCTCATCCCAATACAACCAAGCAACTTCCTACTATATGCACCGAGCATTGTTGCCAACAATAACTCAAGACATCCTGTGATTCTCACACACCTATGAAGCGTAATATAACCTTTGTCAAAATTTTCCTTTACCCGAGCCATCCTCGGTCTCAACCTCTATAGGCCATAACTGATTCACCCGAATGTCTCAAACTGGAACCAACATAGCACATAACCGTGCAATCACTTAATCAATACCAGACTTCCCCACTTGGCTCAAAGCCATAGATCAAAACACAACATAACTCATAATGCATATACTCTATTACTGTTATAATACCATAGGGATATTCAACTAAATCCTTTCATAGGCTTATACAACACACCCATCTAGTACTTTAAATCTTCTGCAAATCTCGCATTTATCCTCGTAACAGACATGCCCGCTATCTTAAGTAACTCAAACTCAATTGTAATGCATATATTTCACTAGTAACAGAGATCTCCCAATAAACAACATAAGGATCACACAAACTTCAAAATAATCTGCAGGAGATAACCCACTTGTTTCGCCTCAAATTGGTATCTCTCTATACTCTTTCATAATCATAACTATTACACAATCACTTAATTTTCCTGGGTCTGAACCCATATCACGACATGAAATCTACTTCACTTCCCAACTAGATGACAGGAAAAGATCATTCAACATACCCACACTCGGGGCTACACATTAAATCAAGATGAAAATCAAGCACTAAATAGTTCTTCTATCCTCAAGCAGACCCTTCTCGTCTCATTCGAATCATATGGACACATCTCGCAATCACATCACACTCATCACGTAGTCAACCAGTCATCACTTCCCTTAATAGGGACACTACCGAACATACAAGTTCGAAAACACATGCTCACACAATCAGCACCTCGGTGCTCAAGCTATAGGCAAAACCCGACCTCAAGTCCTCCAGACTGGCCCAACATCAACTCACAGATATCACGTCTTGCCCCTCGATCGGGGAATCACAAGCCATTGATGCATCTGATACTAAGCGCTCATGCGCGCATACAAACGTGTGGAAGGAGTTTCAAAAGTTTACTTTTCAAGCTGAATCAAAGACACACGATAAGAATTCAAGAATATGAAGTTTTTCCTAAAGGTTCTGCAGCCTCACGAGGATAAATACAGACGTCTCCATACCGATCCGCAAGACTCTACTAAACCTGCTCATGACTCATGAGGCCTATGTAACCTAGGCTCTGATACCAACTTGTCATGACCCAAATCCTAGCCTGTCGTGATGGCGCCTATCGATGGTACTAGGCAAACCGTCATTTCCAATTACACTTTTTAAAACAGTTAAACAAATACAAAAGCAGTCTAATCATGAATTATTGATAATGAGTAGCGGGTATACAACCCAACACAGCCTTAACCGAGGTGTCACAAGTCACGAGCATCTACTAGGGCATAAATACTACTGAAAGCCTGGAGTGTACAAATGCAGTCTATTGAAATGAAAAGAGAGAAAAGCAGTGCTGCGAACGCTGACAGCTACCTTGCTAAACTCTAATGACTCTGCCTCCGATCAGCCAAAACCCGCTATCGGGTGTATAAATACCTGAATCTGCACAAAAGGTGCAGAGAGTAAAGTGAGTACTACAACTCAGTGAGTAACAAATATAAATAAAGACTGAAGGCAAGAAATCACATAAAGCATACCAAGATGTTGTATAGAAGCAATTCAAAACTAGTAAGAAAGTAGTGAAGTTGTAAAAAAACTCTTAAAATATCTTAGCTCAGTTTAAACTTCTTTGAAAATGGCTTTTTCAATGGTTACGCAAATAAATGCAAAATAGTTAGTGCAGAGAAGCACAGAAATTCACCCCTCAGGCACAAAGACCATAGTTTAACAGGTAAAATGACAAGTAAATATGAAAGATAAACAAATAAAGGTTCATCCCTCGGACACAATGTCAACAACCCTGCCCCTCGGGCAATATCTCAAAACAATACCAGCCCCTCGGGCAATCACATAAAATGGTACCAGCCCCTCGGGCAATCACATAGAACAATACCAGCCCCTCGGGCTATCACATAGAATAATATTAGCCCCTCAGGCTATCTCTCATATCACAATGGGTACCCGCGCTCACTAAGGGTGTACAGACTCCGAGAAGGGCCCCTTACGGCCCAAGCACAATATCAAGCCATGTCGTGGCATCAAATCTAGGCCCTCGGAGACAAATCTAGCGTGGTCAAACTGTTCCGTACAAGCTTGACCCCAAGCTCTAGAAGAACTACCCAGTCCACTAGCGGAGGACCTTGTGGTACGTCTCTTCCTGGATTGATGCATTGTACCTGCCAAAAACAGAGGCTCCTATTAGTGAGGGTTTGAGTTGTGTGAACCCTGGGTGGTTACTTAGACTTCACCACCACCATGGTCACATTAGCCATGACAACTTCATTGGGGCAATTTCACAAACACCTTGTGACTATGGTCTCTAATCTAACACACCTAGCCCTATGAAAGCATAAACTCATCCCCCCAAATCAACCATTCTCACTTACGATTCCACCTCACCACAATTAATTTAATACAATAAAACCACACTCTTCTCTACAAAATTGTGCACATAACCCACTAAAAAGCAGAAAAAAAATCAAAATCAAAATCTAATTATAAATACGACACACTTTAAACATGAAAAATGCAAAATAGAGAATCATACGAAGGGAGAGGAGAAGATTGACATACCTGGGTTGGTAGAAATTGAGATTGATGGAAGATGGAGTCTTGTAGAAGTGTGTGTGTGTATGTGTAAGAAGAATGGGTTAGGTCTTGGAGAGAAGAAGAAGAAGAAGAAGAAGAAGAAGAAGAAGAAGAAGAAAGAGAGAGAGATGTTGGGTTAGGTTTGGAAGAGTGAGAGAAGAACGGGGAGAGTGAGGGTGGGGAGGGTGGGTTTTAGTGATTAAGAGGAAAAAAAGAAAAGAAAAAAATAATTTTTTTAACGCAATTTACCTGGGCGACAGACCTGTCGCGAATCGCCGCGATCGACCGCGGTCGCGGTGAGTGAGGGGGGTGAACAGAATGTCTGTGTTTCACTATGGTCCCACCGCGGTCGGGATGGATCGAGCAATCCTAAAATAGAATACTCGTCATTTACCGCGGTCGCGGTCACGAGCTTTTTTTATTTTTTTATAAGAAGGTTAGTTTCATGCACGTTTGGTACAACATCAAATAAAAGAGAAGAAACAAAAGAAATCATGGGTTGCCTCCCATGTAACGCCTGATTTAACATCGCGGTACGACTAAGATGACCGCATTTAAGTCTCGTTCGACCTCTGAGGTTCAGTCAAATGGATCACTGACACTTCCTTGGATTCATCCATGCCCACATATAGTTTCAATCTTTGCCCATTGACTCTAAATGTATGAGAGTCTTTCTCTGAGGCAATCTTCACGGCACCTGAAGGGAACACTTCAACCACTCAAAATGGTCCAGACCATCGTGACTTGAGTTTACCCGGAAATAGCCTTATTCTTGAGTTATAAAGCAACATCTTGTCTCCGGGATTGAAATTTCGCTCAACAATGTTCTTGTCATGCAACCTCTTTATTCTTTCCTTGTACAACCTCGTGCTCTAAAAAACAAGAAATTGGAACTCGTCTAGCTCATGCAATTCTATGACTCTATTTGTTCCCGCAGCTTCAATGTCTAGATTTAGCTATTTCATTGCCCACCAAGCTCTATGTTCTAGTTCCACTGGCAAGTGACATGCCTTCCCGAACACCAACTTGTATGGTGACATATCAATTGTTGTTTTGAAAGCAGTTCTATAGGCCCAGAGTGCATCATCTAGATTTTTTGCCCAATAAGTTCTTGTGGCATTCACAGTCTTGGTCAACACACTCTTTATCTCTCTATTTGACACTTCGACATGTCCACTGGTCTGGGGATGATATGGTGTTGCCACATTGTGGCGCACATTGTGCTTTGTTAGCAATTTCTCGAAGGCTCGATTGCAGAAGTGAGTGCCTCCGTCACTGATAATAGCTCTCAGGGTCCCGAAATGGGTGAATATATTCTTCTTCAAAAATCCCACCACCACTCTTGCATGATTGGTGGGGACTGCTACAGCTTCCACCCATTTGGACACGTAATCCACAACAAGTATGTATTTATTGCCAAAGAAGCTGACGAAGGGGCCTATGAAGTCTATCCCCCATACATCGAACACTTCAACCTCTTGAATTGGGTTCATGGGCATCTCATGGCAACGGAAAATGTTCCCGGTTCGCTGACATTCATTACATCCCTTCACCCATTGATGTGCATCCTTAAACACTGTTGGCCAGTAGAACCCGACTTTTAGCAATTTTGCTGCCGTCCTAACTTCTCCAAAATATCTGCCATATGCCGATGCGTGACATGCATGCAAAATAGAAGATTGTTTTATCTCGAGGACACACCTCCGGATCATATTGTCAACACATATTCTAAATAGATAAGGTTCATCCTAGTAATACATGCGACAATCACGATAAAACTTTTTCTTTTGCACAGAGGAAAGGTCATAAGGAACTATACCGCTCTCTAGGTAATTTGCAAAGTCTGCATACCATGGCACTTCCTCAAGGCTTATGGCGAGGAGTTGCTCGTCCGGAAAGGTTTCCAAAATATCCTTTACCTCAACTGAGTTTTCAGCTCCTTCAAGTCACGATAGATGATCAGCAACTTGGTTTTTTGTGCCCTTACGGTCACGAATCTCCAGGTCGAACTCTTGCAGTAACAGTACCCAACGAATCAAGCGCGGTTTGGACTCCTTCTTTTCAATCAAGTATCTGAGAGCAGCATGATCAGTATATACAATTACCTTAGAGCCAATCAGGTATGATTTGAACTTCTTGAATGCGAACACCACAGCCAGCATCTCCTTTTTAGTCATAGTATAGTTCAGTTGGGCTCCACTCAATGCTCCATTGGTGTAGTAAATTGGGTGCATTAGCTTGTCTTTCCGCTATTCGATCACTGCCCCTACTGCATAGTCACTAGCGTTACCCATGAGTTCTAACGGTTGCTCCCAGTTGGGGGAAACAATGATAGGTGTTGTGACTAGCCACTTTTTCAACTCCTCAAATGCTACCCTACAATCATCAGAAAACATGAAAGGGTGATATTTTTCTAACAACTTACAGAGAGGGTTGGAAATTTTTGAGAAGTCTTTTATGAATCTACGGTAGAAACCGGCATGCCCGAGGAAGCTCCTGATTGCCTTGACTGATGTGGGGGGTGGCAACTTTGCTATCACATCCACTTTAGCACGATCCACCTCGATTCCCTAGCTTGATACCCTGTGTCCCAAGATTATACCCTTTTGTACTATGAAATGGCACTTTTCCCAATTAAGTACAAGGTTAGTCTTTATGCATCTTTTTAACACTTGGGTCAGATTTGTAAGGCACTTATCGAATGAGTTTTCAACCACTAAGATATAATCCATGAACACCTCCATTATGTCTTCGACCATGTCAGTGAATATGGCCATCATGCACCTTTGGAATGTGGATGGTGCATTGCATAGTCCAAAGGGCATTCTCCGAAAAGCATAAATTCCATATGGATATGTGAATGAGGTTTTCTCTCTATCCTCTGGTGCAATAGAGATTTGGTTGTACCCTGAGTACTCATCCAGAAAACAAAAGTGGGACCTCTCTGCCAGTCTGTCAAGCATCTGATCAATGAAGGGAAGTGGGAAATGTTTTCGGGCGACCAAATTTAATTTCCTGTAGTCCATACAAATTCTCCAGCCTGTGACGGTTCCTGTAGAGATTAACTCATTGTTATCATTTTTGACCACTGTCATACCACCCTTCTTAGGAACATATTGCATCGGGCTAACCTAGTTGTTGTCAGATATGGGGAAAATGATTTCTGCATCCAACCACTTAATCACCTCTTTCTTCACCACTTCCTTCATGTTGGGGTTCAGCCTTCTTTGATGCTCCTTGGAAGGTTTATGCCCCTCTTCCAGCAAAAGTTTATGCATACAATATGCCGGATTGATCCCCTTAATGTCTACCATGGTCCACCAATGGCAGTCTTGCACTCCTTGAACCTGCAACAGCTGTTGTGCCTGCACATCTAACAAACTAGATGAGATAATAACAGGTAATGTGGAGTTAGGTCCTAGGAACACATATCTGAGATGGGCGGACAGTGGCTTCAACTCCAGCTTTGGTGGTTCTTCTATGGATGTCTTGGCTAGAGGAGTTTCTCTGTTTTCTAAGTACAGGGGCTCGAATTCAAGTGTTCTCTCCCAAAACCCTCTACCCTCTAGAGCCAACACCCATTCTGCTAATTCTTCCCCGCACACCTCATCTAAATTCACAAGACATGCAGCAAGAGGATATTCAATAGTCAATGTCTTATCATCCTCTTCCACGATTACATCTACGACATCAATAAGAGAACAATTGGCGAATTCACTTGGTTGCCTCATAGATTTCTGCACGTTGAATGTTATCTCCTCATCATTCAACCTTATCTTGAGCTCCCCAATTTCACAATCAATGAGAGCTCTCCCTGTGGCCAAGAACGATCTTCCCAAAATTATGGGAATTTCTTTATCTACCTTACAATCTAGAATCACAAAATCTGCAGGGAACACAAATTTCCCTACCTGTATCAACACATCATCCAAAATACTAGAGGGTCTTTTTACAGTTATGTCAGCCAGCTGCAACAACATAGACGTGAGTCTAGCTCTTCCAAACCTCAACCTCTTATAGATCGCCAGGGGTATAAGATTTATGCTAGCCCCCAAATCACAAAGTGCCTTGGCAAAGGCAAAGTTACCAATGGTGTAGGGAATTGTGAAACTCCCTAGATCAGACAACTTCTCAGCAACTGGTCTAGTCACCACAACACTGCAGGTCTGAGTTAGAGTCACTGTGGCCAAATCTTGGAAGTCGAATTTTCAGGACATCAAGTCCTTCATCATTTTAGCATAACCAGGCATCTCCTTCAAAGCACAATCAATGAAATATTTACCTGGATTTATTTTAGCATCTCCAAGAATTTCTTGTATTGTTCCTCTTTCTGGTATTTGGCCAGCCTCTATGGGAATGGTGCTGGAGGTCTCTTCTTCCCACTGATTTAGGTTTTCTCTTTGTCATACACCACCTCAACTACCGGTTCTTGGGCTGTCTCATCTTCTTTCTCAGCCTCAATCTGTGTGTTGGTTCTTCCTGGGCAGGCTGTACTGTCACCTCTGTCAGTTTCGTTGAATCATCTAGCTCAATGGGCACTGGTACAAGTGTCTCAGCCTGTCTACTTTCTCGAGCCCTTTCTTGCTCCAAGTCTAAGTCTTTGCCATTACGTAAACTCACTGCCATCAGCTGCTTCGGGCCTTGATCTTTTGGATTTACCTAAGTGTCTGCAGGCAATGTCCCATGAGGACAATTATTCAAATATATCGAAATCTGGCCCATTTGCACTTCAATATTCTTTATAGCTGACTTATGTGCATCTACTCTTTCACTCATTTTCGCATTCGACCCAATAACCTATTGCATCATTGCCTTGAGTCTAGCAAACCCATCTTCCTGTCTCCCACCATGTTGCTGCTGAGAAGGATGATAACTCTACTATTGATTTTGATTGTTGTATCCCTGTAGCCTTTGGTAGGGCACCACATTATTGTGAGGTCACATTGCTCCCATATTTCCATTGTTGTGTTGTAGCTGGACTGGCCTGTATGACTGATTCTATTGGCCTCAATTCTGACCACCTTGTCTCTAGCCCCCATAATTAGACACATAATTCATGTCCCCTGGGTAATGATGACGGTCATTTTCAGCATTCCATTGGCTATTAATTGGCTGACTAATGCAAGATATGCATAAGCCCCTATTAGTTGTATCTATAATGTGCACCTGCTGGTTCTGCCCTGACTCTTCCATCTTTTTGGCGAATATACTCATTTGTGTCATTAAGGTGGCCATATTTTCAGCAAGAGTGTTGGATGGATCTGAGGGCACTAAGTGAACTACTGGAGTGATAGGTGCATTCCTGGGTGTCCACCCCGAATTCTGTGCCATCTTGCCAAGCAGGCTCTAGCTTTCTCTACATGGTTTACTCAAGAATGCTCCACCAGCTAAAGCATCAACATTATCCTTCACGCTATCTGTCAGACCCATGAAAGACCACTGCCCCAACATCTGATCTGGAATACCGTGGTGCGGACATATAACCAACATCCCTTTGAATCATTCCCATGATTCTTGTAGTGTTTCCATTGATTTCTATTTAAAGCTCAAAATTTCATCAATTTGCTGAGTAGTCTTGTTGGGTGGGTGAAACTTATTCACAAATTGCTTGACTAACTCCTCCCAAGTCGTGATGGAATTAATGAGAAGTGAATTTAGCCAAGTCTGAGAAGCTCCTATCACTGAGAATGGGAACAACAACAACTTTATTGCTTCTTGAGTTACGTTGGGCTGCCTTTGAGTTTTGCAGATTGATAGGAAATTCTTCAAGTGTTGTTAAGGATCTTCAATGTATGACCCCAAAAATAGTCCCTTGTTTTTCAACAAATGCAGCATGTTGTTTGTAATTTGAAAAGATTCGTCCTGTATCTGCAGGACTAATATCGTTGTAGCCAAATTCTCTGTTGTGGGTTGCGCCCAGTCATATAAAACAGCCTCTGCCCCACAAGAGGTGCCATTGCTGGTATGGGCGGGTCTACCTCGTGATCCCCCATGTATGGTTCAAGTTGTTCAGTTGATGGTTGTTGTTTATTTTTTCGGTTATCTAGATTCAAGGCCTTGAAAACCTTTTCGTGATCTGATAATGCTTCAAATACTTCACCAGTTCTCGATGAGTTTCTAGGCATGCACATGTACAACCAAGTTAACAAACGTTAAAATTTCAATGTATAGATTGAAAATAAAGAAAACTGACTACACTAAGAATTTTTGTATTTCTTTCAACTGTAATTGTTAACACCGTTAATTTCCCGGCAACGGTGCCAAAATTTGATCACGTCCAACTATGCCTTATAAAAAGGACAAGCGGTTGTTGCAAATATAATCAGGGTATTTAGCCCAGAGTCGAATCCACAGGGAATTAACCTACTAATTACTCTTGTTAGACTCACTAAATTCTTCGTAATCAATTTTCCAGATATTTTGAATAACAATTGGTAATATTTTTACTAGCTATAATTGAATAAAGTTAAGTAAACTAACAGCTAACTATGACTGAGTTGTAAACAAATAAGAGAAGGATATAAGGTTATGATTTCTTCTATTGATGGAATCCCGACCTGTTATATTTCGCACAGACTTGCCTAATCGTCTCTATCGATCATGAGCACTGTTACTACTATAAATCTCTCCTGAGTAATTACGATAATTTACTAGACGCACTCTCCCGAGTAACGCTAGCTGGTTTTTATTACAGCTCACTTTAGATCACATCCAAGGTTTCGTTATCCCTAATCACGCCTCTAAACCCTCGGTTATTGATTCCTCATATACTTTGGGAGTGGTGTTGTTCAACAACTACCTAAATATGCACTCTCTCCCGAGTAATACATACTAAATAGATACAGCTAATTGAGGATCCTATCAATTAACTACAACAAGAATGTAGTTGAACAAATAGAGATTAAATAGGGCAAACTATATTAACATAACAAAAAGTTCATCCTCAACAGGTTCCATCAAAACCCTAGACTAAATAATTAGCTACTCATAGCAAAACAAGATAAAATCACAAAAGTATTCATAATGTGTAAATAAAGATAACAAGAAGAAGATTGAAAAACTATAATGGTTTCTTGATCTCCTCACACTTGTTCTTGCCTCCAATTCAATCTAAAAAACAAGCTTAACCTTTGCTTGGGCGAGTTTGTTGAGTTCATAAAAGGTTAGGATAGGTTTCCCCCGATTTACACTCTAGTCCATAAATTTTTGGGCGATTATACAGTCGACCGCGGCCGTGGCAGAACGCAGCCCGACCGCGGTGAAATGCATCCATTCCGCCTTACTCGTTTGGCCTACTGCATTCCAGTCGTGGTCGATCGCGGTCATGGTGGCCCCTTGTCCAGTCATCCTTTGCCTCTTTTTTGTTTATTTTTGTTTGGGTTCTTCTTGATTGGCCTTATATCCATATTTTTGGAGTATATTTTTGACTCCAAAATACTCCTTAGTCTCTTCTTAATTTGGATTAGTTCCTGCAAAGCAAAAGAACAGTAATTAGAGTATTTTGTTATCGTTTTGCATTTAAAACAACAATAAAGTATGATTCATTTAGAGTGTAAATAACATCTATATAGCCTACTATAAGGTGTAAGATGGATGGATAAACTATGTATTTTACCAATCTTTTATTATAAAAAAAATAGACTCCTTAGATTGAGAAAATTTGTATAATCTCGGTACGAAAATACTGTTAACAATAACTAGAGGAGAATGAGACCAACCATTTGCATTGTGTCCAAATCAAATTTGTTCGTTCATTGTGAATCAACTCAATTGTTTCTCTTCGACCAAAAAGAAAAAGTTAATTATTTTTCAAACTGAAATTTCAAAAAATTGGATGGTAACAACTAAATTGATGAAACAGTACATTGACTTATTTCTTTTCTTGATGTAGAAGCACGCTTAGGCCTCGTTTATTTGCTTTTAATGGAGATCTGAATCTTAATCATTCATATCCTAATCATTAAGTGTGTTTGTTTGTTTTCCATTTCAAAATCACTTATTGGATCTGAATAGAATTGTACGATTAAGAACCATAACAAAGACTTAATTTTGGTATCATCCACATTCATTACTAGCTGCCGCCGAAGCCTACCACTACCAACTACCACCACCACTATACTCAACCATTACCACCACCACCATTATCAACCATAGCCACTACCACTACCACCCCCACCATCATTATCCTCAACCACAATCACGTACTCACCCACCTCAATTAGCACAATCAACCACTCCATCACCATCAACAATCATAATCGGCACCGCTCAACAATATAAACTACCACCACCCACCATCACCTTCCTCAATCACAATCACAACCGCCACCATCACCCACCATTATTAACTATCATCACCCACCATCACCATCCTCAACATAATCGTTATCACTACCAATTACCACTAGCCATTACTCAGAATTATCACCATCAACCAAAATCACTATCAATCACCGCCAGTGGTGGACAAACGTGGTGGCCAGCGGATTCAACTGCACCCGCTTTATCAAAAAATAATATTGTGTATATTTATAAATTACGATTAAAGCTACGTAATTTTGTATAAGTATTTTATTTTAACCAACTTGACAACAACTATTTTACGACTAAAATTATGTACTTCTAAAATTGAACCTGCTTGCACAAAATCATGGATCCACCACCGACCACCGCCTCTAGTCGGCATTCACAAACACATCCTTAGCCATCACCACCACCAAGTACCAACTACCATATTTTAAGATATATATATATATATATATATATATATATATATATATATATATATAATTTAGATTAATTATAAGTCTAATTGTCTGTTCAAATAACTATAAGTACTTCAGAATAATACTTATTACAACAATAGATTAAGAAAAAACAATATGTGACACTTTTAAAATAAATAGAGGTAGATAACGACTTTGTGACTTTGACTGGTCAAATAAAACATAAATGGCCTAAGAAATGCGCATTTATAAGAGAAAGAGTAACAACCATAACACAAATGTAGCAATTAATATATAGAACAACGTAAACCATAAAAAGTGAAAATGGTGTTAATGCTCCAACATAAAGTTAGCGATCTATCTACGGTCAAACTTCTCTATAACGGTCTCATTTGTTCCGAATATTTTTGGATATTATAGCGAAGTGTTGTTATAAATAACATATATTATAACATAATTTAAAAATTGATTCTAAAAAAAATTGATTTTTATAGTAAAGTGTTATTATATAGGGATGTTGTTATAAAGAGGTGTGAATATATTAGCAAAAATCGAGTTTTTGGCAAAATCATCCCTTAACTATAGCTCAAGCCTAAGGTACATCCTTGGGTTACCTCAATAAACAAAAAACATCCCTATATTATCTAAAAGGTGGCAAAAATCATTCCTCCGTTAAATTTTGTCAAAAAACTAACACCATCAGCAAAAAAACATGTCAAACACGTGCCTCACCCCCTAAATTTTCTCATTCTAGCCCTTCCATCTTCTGCCTTCAGCAAAGCAGAGGCTTCCGAGCACCCCCAAACCTTCGTCATTTGCCCCCAAATATTCAGGGAGTGACACCCTACATTATCATCCTCCCCCCACAAATGACTGCTTCTTCACACAGACACCTCCCTAGTAGCTCGTTGAACAGCTCTATCAATCCATTCGCCCTTGTGGAAATAAAGCTTAGATATATTAGACCATTCCCACCAACTGAGTTTAGATTGTACATGCCTCAACGGGGAGAATTTATGCATGAAACAAATGCTAGACATCACAACCTACCTAACATGAGAATTCTTCCTGAAGATGTAAAATATGTTTCTGTTTGGCCAGATTTCTAAAAAATTTTGTCACATAATTGTCTAATTCCGGGCAATAAATTTTATGGGGTTGAATGTAATGGGTTATTCTTTGTTGGTGGTTGTATGCAGGGAGTGGCAACGTTGGATATTCCTGGCCATGGGCGGATTTAGAGGGACGGAAAGGCCGAAAAATTACACTATATATATAAGGCAAAATTATTTTTTTACCTCTATATATTAAGTTTTGAACCCCTTGACACAACCCAAAAGTGTAGCTTAGTAGTCAAGGGGGTTCAAAACTTTCTTAAGGTTATAGGTTCAATTTCCATTAGCTACAGTTTTTTTTTCGAACCCCCTTCGTAGAAATCCTGCCTCCGCAACTGTTCATGGCTACCATGAAGTGCGTGATCATGCTTATCAGCACGGAGATATGCATATGGACGAAGATCACATGTCTTATGAGGTAGGAAGATAGAAGGTTCTTCAACTGTATGTATCAGTCCATATTTATCATGATGGTTAATGAGTATTGGGTGCTCAGAAGCCTTTGCTTCACTGAAGGTAGAAGATGGAAGGGCTAGAATGGGAAAATTAAGGGGGAGAGGCATGTGTTTGACATGCTTTTTTGCTGATGGTGTTAATTTTTGACAAAAGTTAACAGAGGGATGATTTTTGCCACTTATTAGATAATATAGGGATGTTTTTTGTTTACTGAGGTAACCCAAGGATGTACCTTAGGTTTGAGCTATAGTTAAGGGATGATTTTTGCCAAAAACTCGCAAAAATCTCTACAATTCCCATAAAATGAAAAAGAAAAGAACTACTACTAGCTTTGTTTGAAAGGGACGGAAGAAAAATGAAATGAAAAATAAAAGGAGAAAAATGATCTAAAGTGAAGGGACAAAAAGTAATGTGACGTTTAATTAAAAATTTGAAAAACTTCTTTTGGACTTTTTCCAATTGTATTTTCAACAAATTAGGTTGTTTTATTGTTGGAAAATCGAATTGATTTTCTTGGCAAACTATTAGCCTGTTTGGCCAAGCTTTTTTTTGGTCAAAAATATTTTTTTCGGCCAAAAGCACTTTTGGCCAAAAATTCAGGTGCTCGGCCAAGCTTTTGGAAGGAAAAAAATGCTTTTAAGGAGAAGCAGAAGTAGTTTTGGAGAAGCAGAAAAAAGTAGTTTCTCTTCAAAAACACTTTTTTGAGAAGCACTTTTGAGAAAAATACATTTAGAAGCAGTTTTTTAAAGCTTGGCCAAACACTAATTGCTACTCAGAAGTACTTTTCAATCTAATTAGCCAAACACAAACTGCTTCTCACCAAAAATACTTTTGAGAAAAGCACTTCTCAAAATAAGTTGATTTCTGCAGCTTGGCCAAATGGGCTATATGAACATTAGATGTGATCTTTGTATGGGTCCGAATTTAATCGACCACGGCCTATAATGAGTATGACAATTAACCAAAAACCTGCGAGTTGACAGAGGGGTACGACCCTGAGGTGGAAGTAGAGGCACTATCATATCGGCATTAGATTCGGTGTATAAGTGGGACTTAAGTCTTGTAAATAGAGAATGGATTTTTCAGACAGAACAATTATCATCTCTCTTTCTGCTATTATCATCCCTCTATGCTATTATCATCTCTCTATCATCATCCCCTCCCCATTATTTTCATCCTAGAGTTTATTATCTTCGACTACGATTTACCCCTTCATTTTCGATTGATTTGCTTAAAAAGAGTTTAAAATCTTTTGAGTCAAACAATTTGGCGCCGTTTGTGGGGATTTCTATAGCCGAAATTATAGTTCTCATCTAGGTTATCGAAAGTAACGATTTCCATTCTTCAAACCTCATAAAACCAACAATGGAGGAGAAAGAAGCAAGGCTGAAGATGATAGAAGATGTCTCAAACAACCTCCTAAGCTCCCTTAACACAGCCGGTAGAGAAGACACCGAGAATACAACACCAAGGGATACACCGGAGGGGGAGATCTCACCCTCTCCACACGAGGATTTGACGGTCTTGCGCGAAAGGGGAGCCTCCACATCCACGACGAGAGAAAAACCACCAGCAATCAAAAAGCTGCTAGAGGAGTGGTTGACAAGTGCTCTGAGCAATATGCTCGAAAAACCCCCTCAAGAAAATGTCGAAAGATTACCAACGACAGAAATCGCAGCTGCCATCGGTGAGCCAGATGCTACGCGAACGGGCAACACCCGCACTGTCATCGACGTAAGTGACGATGCGCTCATGACCATCCTAAAGAAAATTGACGAGATGGAAAACGAGAACAAAGCAATCCGTGATCAAATGAAGGAGCACCAGGAAAGAGTTGACAAAATACTTAGCGCCCCTAAACTACTACCAAAATGCAATGTGGGCCGATTTGTCGAACAACTATACAGTGGTGGAGCTGCTCCTCACCCCATCTCAAAAACCTTTAAAATGCCGCCATACTTAAGAATATATGATGGGATCACGGATCCAGAGGATCATCTAATCCATTACGTCACTGTGGTGAAAGGCAATGACCTGTCAAAAGAACAAGTGCCATCTGTGTTGCTGAAAAAGTTTGGTGAGCTCTGACAGGAGGAGCATTAACATGGTACTCCCAGCTATCAACAACACGATCGATATCAACATTTGAGGAGATGGCGGATAAATTCGCCACCGCTTATGTAGAGGCAAAGAAGGCTGAAGTTAGGGTCAATGACATCTTCGCCATCAAGCAAACGGTGGGCGAGGGACTTCGAGACTTCTTGGCCCGATTCAACAGAGTAAGGATGGGCCTATCAAATATGTCGGAAGGAACGGCGGTAGCGGCCTTCCAAAATGGGTTAAATATGAACGGATCAAAGGCAACCAAAAAATTGCTCAACAAACTCATGAAGTACCCCCACCACGTGGTAAGAGATTCACAATGCCTATTGCGCTGAGGTAAGGGCAGACGAAGATGATATAAATAGCTCGACTTAGTGACTAATGTCAGTCCAGACCGAGGCAAGGAGAGATCGGCGTAACGATGGGCGAAGGGATCAACCCCTGCATTTCAATCGAGAAAGGCATCAGCCATATAACATCTAACCCGCCTCCTCCAAGGCATATGGATACCGTGCTACGACACACCCCACCCCTTCGAAACGAAAGAGGTATGCCTCCACTGTTATCTGCTCATAACTTTTGTGTTTCCCCTTCAGAGATAGTGTACGTACTGGAGAAGCTAGGCACGAAGGTACAATGGCCACAAAATATAAAATCGGACCCAAACGCGAGAAGGTCAAACGTCCTCTACGAATTCCATCAGGAAAGAGGACATAAGACTGAGGATTGCATAGGTCTACGACAATAGGTGGTTAGGATGTTGAACCAGGGGTACCTAAAAGAACTGCTCAGCGATAGAGGAAGGGCCAACTTTGCCAGAGGACGTGACCCATCTCAAGGACCTCCAAAGCCACCGTCGCCAGCACGTACCATACAGATGATCATTGGCGGTGGCGACGACTAGAAAATCAACCATGTGAAGTTCACCACCACGCACAAACTCAAATGGACGGTCGCCCACGAACGGTGTGATGACTTCGAAGACAATATCATCTTCAGAAAGTCAGATGTCGACGGTTTGTCTTTCCCTTATTATGATGATTTGGTTATAACTTTACGCATTGTTGATATAGATGTAAAAAGAATCATGGTAGACGATGGAAGCGGCGCGTGTATTATTCATCAAAGAGTTCGCATGCAAATGAGGCTCAAAGATAAAATAATACCGCGTTGCATAACACTAACGAGTTTTAACAACGCAGTAGAGCAAACATCCAGGGAAATAGCACTGCCAGTCCTAGCAGGGGGAGTCACGCTGGAAACAACATTCCATGTCATGAACCAGCAAACAGCCTATAACGCCATTATAGGACGCCTATGGATACACGCCATGCGAGTCGTCCCCTCAAGCTTCTATCAAGTGATCAAATTTCTCACCCCGTGGGGAATATTCAGCATTCGAGGCGAGCCGCGCACTGCCCAGGAATGTTATCGGATCGCCCAAGATTGCACGAACACCAAACAACTGAAAGGTGCAAGTGCGGAAGCATAACAATCAGCCATGTCGGGAACTAAACATGACCCACCAACAGAGGCCATCAGAGACCCAGACATCATAGAAGCCTGCAAGGCAACTATAGAGGACCTCGACCCAATCCAATTGGACGACGCTAACAACGCAAAAAAGGCTTACATAGGGCACAACCTCTTAGAGCCAGGTAAGTATCGCGAATTCTTAACTAACAACGCCGATTTATTTGCCTTTTCCCATTCAGATATGCCAGGGATCCCAAAGGACATCGCCACTCATAGGCTGAACGTCGACCCACTCTATCCGCCTGTAAGGCAGATGAGGAGAAAATTCAATGCCGCAATCAATTAAGCGGTCAGCGAAGAGGTGGATAAATTACTCGCCAACGGTTCCATCAGATAACTGAAATACCCCCAATGGGTCGCCAATGTGGTCATGGTCAAAAAGAATAACGGGAAATGGCAAATGTGTGTGGACTTCACCGATCTAAACAAAGCATGTCCAAAAGACTCCTTCCCGTTACCCCATATCGACCAACTGATTGATGCGACAGCGGGGCACGAATTGCTAAGTTTTTTGGATGTCTACTCCGGTTACAACCATATTCTAATGGCCAAAGAGGATCAAGAAAAGATGACTTTCATCACTCACTAAGGAACTTATTGCTATAAAGTGATGTCGTTCGAACTCAAGAACGCAGGGACCACTTACCAGAGGTTGGTCACCAAAATGTTCAAAGAACAGCTCGGCAAGACTATGGAGGTCTATATCGATGATATGTTGGTAAAGTCGACAAAGAAGGAAGACCACATTAGCCATTTGAAAGAGGCCTTCGAGATATTGAGGCAGTACATGATGAAGTTGAATCCTGAGAAGTGCGCCTTCGGCGTGGCCTCGGGAAAATTCCTAGGTTTCCTCGTATCACAATGAGGGATCGAAGTCAACCCGAATCAAATCAAAGCCATCGACTCAATACCTGAGGTACTGACCAGCAAAAAACAGGTACAGAAGCTAACAGGGCGAATAGCCGCCTTGTCGAGGTTCATTTCACGATCCTCAGACAGATGTCATAAATTCTTCAACGTACTGAGGAAAAACCATGGGCTGCAATGGAACGAGGAATTCATCGACGCCCTGAGAAATTAAAAGCGTACCTATCCTCACCGCCACTACTCGTCAAAGTGGATCTGGATGAGTCTTTGCTCGTATATTTGGCAGTATCCAAAGTCGTTGTTAGTGCAGTCTTGGTCCGCGAAAATAAAGGTATGCAGTCTCCTATTTACTACATTAGCAAAACCTTAATAGATACGGAGACAAGGTACCCCCACCTTGAAAAACTAGCTCTGGCACTGGTCGTAGCTTCAAGCAAACTTAGACCATATTTTCAATGTCACCCTATAAAAGTAATAGCAACCTTCCCCCTAAGAGGTATCCTGCATAAACCAAAGCTCTCAGGCAGGCTCGCCAAATGGGCCATAAAACTAAGAGAGCACGGCATAACTTACCAACCACGAACTGCCATTAAGTCGCAGGTGCTCACCGATTTCGTCGCTGACTTCAGCGCAGAAATATTGCCCGAGGTAAAACAAAAAGCGCATCGCGCTTCCGCATGTACCGACCTCTGAACCCTCTACACCGATGGCACTTTGAATGCCTCGGGATCAGGACTGGTACTCGTCCTCGAAGTCCCTACGGGCGAAGTTCGCCAGTCCATATGATGCCCCGAGATGACTAACAACGAGGCCAAGTATGAGGCTATGATTGCAGGTTTGAAGTTAGCCTTCAAATACGGCACTCGATGCCTCATCCTCCACTGCGACTCTCAACTCATTGTAAATCAAGTCACCGGGACTTTCCAAATCAAAGAGTAGAGACTACAAAGGTACCAGTTGGAAATCCACAAACTACTGCCGGAGTTCGACGAATGCCGCCTCGATCAGATTCCTAGGGCATAGAACATTGAAGCAGATGGCCTCGTCAAATTAGCTGCGGCCACCAAGAATATTAACAAGGAAAACGTGGTCACCCTCCTTCGCTCGGCCATAGACCACGTCGAGGTACTTTCTATGAACCTAACTTGGGACTGGCGTAACCGCCTCGTAGCCTATTTGCAGGATGGAATGCTCCCACAAGATAGAAAAGAAGCCAAGAAACTCCGGGTGCAGGCAGCTCGATATAGCCTAATAAATCACGACCTCTACAAGAGAACATTTGGTGCCCCCTTAACAAATGCCTTGGACCGCACCAAACAAGGCAAGTACTAGAGGAAGTACACGAAGGTCACTGCGGCGCCCATACAGGGAATCGCGCCCTCGCTCGATGCCTCATTTGCGTATGCTATTATTGGCCTACTATGAAAAAAGAAGTCGCAGACTATGTTCGAAGATGCGAGCAGTGCCAAAAGTACGCCCCTATGATACATCAAGCAGGAGAATTCCTCCATTCCGTCACCTCGTCATGGCCTTTCATAAAGTAGGGGATGGACATAGTCGGCCCTCTTCCAGCAGGACGAGGAAAGGTACGTTTTCTTTTGGTTTTAACTGACTATTTCTCTAAATGGGTGGAAGCAGGTGCGTATACTCAGGTACGCGAACAAGAGGTCATCGCCTTTATATGGAAAAATATTATATGCCATTTTTGCATCCCCAAAGAAATTAGCTACGACAACGGACCCCAGTTCATCAGAAAGAGAACGATTGAGTTCTTCAAAAAATGTCACATCAAGCAGATACTCTCCACGCCATATCATCCTGCCGCTAACAGCCAAGCCGAGTCCTCCAACAAAGTGATACTGAACATATTAAAAAAGAAGCTCGAGGAAGCTAAAGGGCCATGGCCCGAACTACTACCTGAATATTATGGGCATACCGCACTATGCCAAAGTCCAGCATGGGAGAAACGCCATACTCACTGGTCTACGGGACTGATGCTGTCATACCCGTCGAGGTCGGGGAACCCAGCCTGAGATACTCCAATATAAGCGGAGCAGATAATGACGAAAGTAGGTTACAAGACCTAGATAAAGTTGAAGAGCGAAGAGACATGGCCCACGTGAGAATAGTAGTCCAGAAGCAGCAAGTAGAAAGATACTACAACAAAAACGCCAAGGTAAGGTCACTCAAAGTCGCGACTACGTCCTCAAGGCCAAAACATTAGCATCAAAAGATCCAAATGAGGGAAAATTAGGAACAAATTGGGATGGACCGTATAAAATCATAGCAGTAGCAAATAAAGGTGTGTTCCAATTGGAAACAATGGAGGGAAAACTACTCCAAAATAACTGGAACGTCGCCCATCTCAAGTACTTCCACTTTTGAAAGGTGTCATCTAAGTCGTACTCTTTTTCCCTCGCCCAGGTTTTGTCCTAATTGGGTTTTCATAGGGAGGTTTTTAATGAGGCAGAGAAGGGGATGCCCTGTGGATCGAAACGTCGTTCATCACCTGGGTCCATCGATACGATCTCTGGGTCGAAGTAATAAAGGGATTACACAAATAATCCAATCTCCATTGTATGAACAAAATTCAATCTCCATTGTATGAAATGCAAATCTCCTAATGAACAGAATTCCATCTCCATTGTACTAACTAAATTCAATCTCCATTATATGAAATGCAAATCTCCTAATGGCCAAGGTCATCGACATTAGTTCGACCTCGTTCAAACCACGATGGGATACTACTTCGACAACAGTCGAAGCAACATCCTAATGGCCAAGGCCATCGACATTAGTTCGACCTCGTTCGAACCACGAGGGGATACTACTTCGACGACAGTCAAAGCAACATCCTAATGGCCAAGGCCATCGACATTAGTTCGACCTCGTTCGAACCGCGACGGATACTACTTCGACGACAGTCGAAGCAACATCCTAATAGCCAAGGCCATCGAAATTAGTTTTACCTTGTTCGAACCACAACGAGATACTACTTCGATGACAGTCGAAGCAACATCCTAATGGCCAAGTCCATCGACATTAGTTCGACCTCATTCGAACAACGAC
The DNA here is from genome assembly GCF_000715075.1 of Nicotiana tabacum. Classification (NCBI taxonomy): domain Eukaryota; kingdom Viridiplantae; phylum Streptophyta; class Magnoliopsida; order Solanales; family Solanaceae; genus Nicotiana; species Nicotiana tabacum. The sequence goes on from NC_134101.1 coordinate 227,186,004, forward strand.
GGGATACTACTTCGACGACAGTCGAAGCAACATCCTAATGGCCAAGGTCGTCGATATTAGTTCGACCTCGTTCGAACCGCGACGGATACTACTTCGACGACAATCGAAGCAACATCCTAATGGCCAAGGCCATCGACATTAGTTTGACCTCGTTTGAACCGTGTCGGATACTACTTCGACAACAACTGAAGCAACATCTTAATGTCCAAGTCCATCGACATTAGTTCGACCTCGTTCGAACCACGACGGATACTACTTCGACGATAGTCGAAGCAACATTCTAATGGCCAAGGCCATCGACATTAGTTCAACTTTGTTCGAACCACGACCGGATACTACTTCGATGACAGTCAAAGCAACATCCCAATGGCCAAGGCCATCGACAATAATTTGACCTTGTTCGAACTGCGACGGGATACTACTTCCACAACAGTCAAAGCAACATCCTAATGGCCAAGGCCATCGACATTAGTTTGACCTCATTCGAATCGCGACAGGATATCATTTCAACAATAGTCAAAATATCCCAACAGAGACACAAGCGTCACGCAATAAACAAAAGGGGAAACGATGAACAGACAAATTGACAAAAGCAAAGTTTATATTACAACAAAAAATCATCTATATTCGTCCCTACGAACAGGCCCTAGCAGGCATCTTTATACCACGAATACGAGTCAAGGCGATTCACGTCATTAGAAATGATGCCCTCCCCATCAGGAGTGAGAGGGTCGTACCCACATGACTTGCAAGCTGCACGTGCTTCAGCATATACTGCCTGAACCTCCGCCTCTGTCGCCCAGCCCTCGGCATGAAAAGCTTTATATATGTCGAGCTGAGCCTATGCATAGACCCACAACTCGTACAAGCGACAAGGCGAGCCCTGACTAGCCGAAGGACGAGACGTTGAAGGCCGAGAACGACAATTTGTTGCCTCCTCCCTCAACGAAGACATTTGCCCTTGCAATGCGGCCAAACTCCGCCTCTAACTCCCCAACACGCCTTTCAAACGCTGTGACTCGTCAATCGGAGGTTTCCCTTTCCCCCACAAGTTCAGACCTGGATATGTGGAGGGCATCCTCCAAAGAAACCGTTTTAGAAATAGCAGCGGCTAACTTGTCGGCATTGGCATTCAACTCGCCCTTAAGTCCGTCGACCTCCACTGCCTTAGCACTTAGCTCAGCGTTCAAGCTGGCTACCTTCAGCTATAAGTTGACATTCTTCGTCGTTACCCCCTGACTCAGCTCGAGCTCATCCTCCTTCGCCTTAAGAAGGGCCTCCAATTCGCTGTTATGGGCGATAGCCCTCATAAGCTCCTCGTCCCTCTCCTTCAGCTCCTCTACCCTACGCTCCAATTGGTCCTCTCGCTGCTTAAGTCCCTCGCGGAACACCTAGAACTTGGGATCCTGATGATAGATGTCAGACATCGCCCGGTGCTTAGCACGGTACTGATGGTATTTCGACGACATCTTCTTGTAGAGGCCCGTCCTTCTTTGTTCACGACGATCTCTCTCCACCTCCAGGACGAGAGTCTGACAAAAGAAAAGCAAAGTTAGAAAAAATATGCCATCGACACACCAACCCCACGACTCAAAGAAAAGAAAAAGGAACCTACCTGTAAGGCCATACTGGTAACCTTCCGAGATAACTCTGCGTCACTCATCGCCCCAAGCGTCTCGCTTTCAGGAGCGGCACATAAAGGAGCAAGGACCAATGCAACCTGCTCGCTATTCAGCAGCAAGTTGTAACTCCCCAGAATTACCACATGGCGATCGGACCCATCCGTCCTCACTTCCACACGGGTATGGCGACCCAAAAACTCATCCACATCCTTCGGGGCGATATCAGAACCCGATCCATCCTCCTCCTCACAAGGTCCTTCGACATTGGACGATGTGCCCCCTTCAGCGGAACGTACTGAACTAGCTCCCGGGCCAACTCTCTCCACTCGGGGTGACCTCCCCAATAAAATGGCATCAACCATAAACAGGGCAACGAGGCCATCCGAGACGCTCCACTTCCATCAGCTTCAGTGGCCACACATTTTCCCAGCTCCAACCTTCTCCTTTTTCTCTCTAACGGCTCGTCACCATTAGAAGATTCATCAACAGGATGTGGGGCCGGTGCCAACGAGGCCGTTTCTATCATGGCGCAGTTCTAGACGCGTCCTCCTATTGAAGAAGTAAAGGATGACCTTCCCAGACAGACTCGCACAAAATGTATCGAGTGTCCGTGGTAGCAGCGGATCGCCTAAAAGAAGAGACTATCGCCCTCCACCTGGAAGCTCCCCGACCTGTCATCACAAAGAATCATACGGTTAAGCAGGGTCGCATGACTGACGAGGTAGTAAGGCAAACATTTACCTGAGGAAACTCTAGGACCATAACATTGTACGAAGGCAGACCAAGTTCGAGTCTCCTCCGCATGGGGCAGCAGACCAGCGACCCAATTCCTGATCCCTGTAATGGGCTGGGGAGGACGACCCATAGCTGCAACACAACAAGTGACTGAAAGTTACAATAATTGTGGAAGACGGGGGGACCTAATGAACTACGATACTTACGAGCTTTATTCCACCGCTCTGGAAATCCGGCAGGGTCAGAGACGATGTGCTCGATCTTGATGAAAAAGTACTTATGCCAAAACTTACGGCTAGCCCGGTCATCCGTCCCGACCACCAGCCCTTTTGTACCACGAAGTCTCAGGTATACCATTGTTCCCCGAAGGAAACCAGGTGAAAATAAGTGCAAGAGATAATGAACGGAGACGTCGCACTCTGCCAATTCCACGTACTTAGCCAGCAACAAAAGCACCTTGAGTGTGTACGACGTAAGCTGAGCCGGGCAAACATGATAAAACCTGCAGAATTCCTCTACTAGAAGGAAGAGGGGAAGGGTTTAGCCGATCACGAAAGGATATTCGTAGAAGGCACAGTACCCAGGCCTGTGAACGTCAACATAATCTCCCTCTGCCAAAGTAATCTCTACGTGGGCAAAAATACCATATTTTATACGGAGGGCATCGAGGTGAGTCTGATTCGTCTTAGAAAGCACATGGTTCGGAGTAGGGGCGGGTCCTTGAGGAAATCACTCCGAGACAAGGGATGCCTCGGTAGTAACGCCTCCACTGTGAGAGGGTTGTCACCCTCTTCTATCTCCACCTCTCCGCTGTCGGAAAGAGGAGTTGCGTTCGACAGAGCGGCCTCAGGAACCTCCTCATTAGTGCGACGAGATCTCGGCATGATTTTGTTTAAAGGAAGTAAGCTACACAAATAGCATGAAAGAGAAGAGAACTTCCGGCCAAGAATGGAGACGGAAAAATATGAAAGCAGAAGAAGGAGACCGGAAAATTATCGAGAATGGCCAAAAGTTTTTCAAAGGAATCGAACCCTTCACCTATTTATAGGGTTGGGTGGTGCTAGAATCAAGGCAGCAGGTTTCAAATCAGAGCAGGGAATCAAACGCCAAACTATTAATCTTTGCCTCGAAAATCTGCGTAATGATGACACGTTCGAAAGCTGACGTCACCTAGGTTGGCGTGTACTCTTAGATATCCCGCCAAAACATGACTAACACCTCTCACTAGTCACGTCGTAATATCTTGGCGATTAAATTCCTCCTAAGGGAGGCATCAAGCCCGCTCACCGAGGACGCATCCCGTTACGACCTCGACGAGCGGAAGGACTAATTGTATGGATCTGAATTTGATCGACCACGGCCTATAATAAGTATGACAAATGACCGAAAACCTACGAGTTGACAGAGAGGTACGACCCTGAGGTGGAAGTAGAGGCACTATCGTATCGGCATTAGATTCGGTATATAAGTGGGACTTAAGTCTTGTAAATGGAGAAGGGATTTTTCAGACAGAACAATTATCATCTCTCTTTCTACTATTATCATCCCTCTATGCTATTATCATCTCTCTATCATCATCTCCTCCCCATTATTGTCATCCTAGAGTTTATTATCTTTGACTACGATTTACCCCTTTAACTTCGATTGATTTGCTTAAAAAGAGTTTAAAATCTTTTGAGTCAAACAATCTTAAATTAATATAGTTAAGGTCGGCTAGTGAGATGGTGGGATATAAGCTCCGTCAACAATGGTACGAATCACCGACCAAGGCTTCTAAACTATCGACGAGTGATAAAGGAGGTAGGGGTTCATAGACATTTAAAAAAATTGTCCAGAAATAGCCACGGTTGAAAGAGTTTGTAATAAGCTCATTCATCGAACTCTTATTTTTGATGTTTGGTTAAAAAATAATTATAGCAGTAAATTAATATTATTTTTTGTGCAAAACTATTCTTCAAGCTTCCAAAACAAGTTCCACTTGTTTGTTTTCTTTTTTTATGCAAACCAAAACAAGATAGCAAGATTTGTTATTTTTAACTTATGTTATTTTTTACGTTTAAGGGTACAATTACAAATATGGGAAGTATTTGGGAGAACATATAAAGCAGGTATTATGTATTCCTTAAAATTCTACATTTGAGCTAGATGTGTCAAATGCTGGAAAAATATTGATGATTGTGGAGAATAAGATTTAGTTTGAGGCGTGTCAAGGACACTGTCCTTAAGGATATTTCGTCCACACAATGATAAATAAAATTAGGTGTATCCCCCAGGATTTAACAAGCTCTTCCAATTATTAAACTGGGACCAGAACTAGCAAAAAACTCAAGAAAGAAAAACAACATATAAAAGGAAGAAAATGATTCAGAAAGTTGTATTAAAAAGTGTGTCTGTAGCTCTTCAAAGACCATGTTTATATAAGTGTTGCTCCAACGGCTAGATAACGGCTAGTAACAGCTAGTTTGAATCTATTAATTTTAAAATAACTTACTAAATAATAAGTAGATGTAAATAATATTTCAAAGATAAAAGTTTTTCCAAACCAAGATGGACATTACCTTTTGAGATATCACTAATTTTTCAACAATCCCCCACATATCTCTAAAGGGATATAAAAGTAGTAAATAAAGACAGAAAGAAAGAAAGAAAGAAAGATAATTTGTTGGGTTTCGGGTATAATAAAATTCACCTGGTGTCTTATAGACTATGAACCAGATATAGATAAAACAAGATTTAACTTACAGAATAATTGGTGAAGTTTATAACTTCTATGAACCAAAAATTCTTGTTGTAAGCTAGGGACCGAGCGGGAGATGCGGAGCAGATATCCTCACCTATTCGAGGTTTCAGGTATGTTTCTTGACTCGTTCGAGGACAAACGTTTGTTTAAGTTGGGGAGGATGTGACGACCCAGCCAGTCGTCTCATGAGTTACCGCTCCGTTTCCCCCATTTCTGCTTCTTTATGCTTCGTTATCCGTGTTTTATGTAATTGAGTTTATCAGTTTGAGTTCAGAGAGGATTTGGTAAGAAATGAGACACTTAATCTCTTTTGAGAAGGTTTAAGTTGGAAAAGTCAACCGTATGTTGACTATTGTGTTAGAGGGCTCGGATGCGAGTTCTGATGGTTCGGTTAGCTTTGGGAGGTGATTTATAACTTAGGAGTGCGATCGGAATGGGTTTTGGAGGTCTGGAGTAGAATTAGGCTTGAATTGGCGAAATTGATATTTTGGTGATTTCCGGTTGATAGGCGAGATTTTGATATAGGGGTCGGAATGGAACTCCGAGAGTTTTAGTAGCTTCGTTATGTCATTTGGATGTGTGTGCAAAAATTCAGGTCATTTGGACGTGGTTTGGTTGGGTTTTTGATTAAAAGCGTGTTTCGGAAGATTTTAGAAACTTAGGCTTGAATTCGACGAGTTTTGGCTAATTTGATGTTGTTTGAGGTGTTTTGATGATTGGAGCAAGTTTGAATAAGGTATTGGGTCATGTTTGTGCTTTTAGTTGAGGTCCCGGGGGTCTCGAGGTGATTCCGGATGGCTAACGGAAAGAACTGGGACTTAAGAGATTTCAAAAAATTGTTGCTTCTAGTGTTTTCGCACCTGCGGCTTGGGGACCGCATGTGTGGTGCCGCACGTGCGAGGGAGAAGGCCGCAGATGCGAGATTTGGGCTGAGGGTCAGGAACCGCAAAAGCGGAGTTTTGGGTCGTATCTGCGGAAGGGCGATCGCAACAGCAGATTTGGGCTGGTTAAGTGAGTTTTGCAGAAGCGGACTTGTGACCGCAAATGTGGTACCGCAGAAGCGGTGGAGGGGTCGCAGATGCGAAAACCCCTGGGCAGAATGTATATATATTCTTTCTTCGTGATTTTTGAAGGGTTTAACCATTTTAACTTCGGATTGAGAGCTTTTGGGCGATTTTGAAGGGAGATTTCAAGAGAACTTCGTTGAGGTAAGGATTTTCGACCTAAAACACACTTTTATGGTAATATTTCATGGATTGGGACTGAAATTTAAGGAATTAAAGGAATAAAAATTAAGGTTTAGAGCTTGAGTTTAAGAGGGCTTAAATTGAAGATTTGAGGGGTCATTTGAGCTCTGATTCTTGTGTTTTTGATATGTATGAACTCGTGAGGAGACGAGGGATCTAATGATGTAAAAATTTCTGAGTTTCGAGAAGTGGGCCCGAGGCTCGGGTTTTTGCTAATTTTGGGATTTTTGGTATTTTTCGATTGTTTTCGCTTGGACTTTATTTCCTTATGACGTATTCGTTCTGATTTTGGATAGATTCGACGGGCGTGGAGGCCGATTCGAGGGGCAAAGGCATCGCGAGCTAGAGAGTTAGCCGGTTCGAGGTGAGTAATGATTGTAAATGATGTCCTAAGGGTTTGAAGCCCCGGATTGCACATCATAGTGCTATATTGAGGTGAGGCACACGCTCGATGACGAGCGTGAGATTGCGCACTATTGGGGATTGTGACTTGGTCCGTCCCGATTGATGATTTTTCCGCGTATTTGAACGAAAACTACTTGCTATCCTCATTACTTGGGCTGAATGCCATATTTGTGCCTAGTGCCAACTATTTGAACTTTTCGAGGCTTTTTATTGATATTTCCTTACTGTTTTGACTTTATACTTGAACTCAGTCATGTTATTTTTCCATTGTTTTTCATACTCAGCCATGTTTACTTAGTTTTAAAAAACTTAAATGATATTTTAAATGATGTTTGGGTTGAGAAACACTGTTTTACTATTGCCTGAGGGGTTTGTGAGTATTTTTGACTGAGCAAGGCTAAGGGCCTAGTTGTGAGGAAACACTGATACTGATTTGAGGCCGAGGGCCTGAGAAATATACGCCACGAGGTGGCTTGATTGATATGAGGCTGAGGGCCTAGATTTGATGCCACGAGATGGCTTGATATTGCGCTTGGGCCGTAAGGGGCCCCTCCTAGAGTCTGCACACCCCTAGTTAGCGCGGGTACCCATTGTGATGTGAGATTAAGCCCGATGAGCAGAAATTATTGATATTGTGCCCGAGGGGCGAACTTCTATGTGTTTACTTTATCATAATTGTCTGTCAATTACCTGTTTATTTGTTGTATAAGTACTTTATTTTGCTTTTCATTGGTTCACTGCTTACAAATTACCTATTTAATTGTTTCATTATAGAATACCCTGTGTATACGTATTTTCTTACTTTCAGTCATTATTTATCTTTATTACTCACTGGGTCGGAGTACTCACATTACTCCTTGCACCTTGCGTGCAGATCCAGGTGCCCCAGAGGCCGAGCGAAAGATTTTCAGTCGTTCAGCATTTGCCGGGGATTTTGAGGTAGCTGCATGGCGTCCGCAGCCCTGATTTCCCCTTCTATCTTATTACTTTTCCGCATTCCTAGACTATCTATGTAGTAGGTTGTTCATACGTGTACTAGAGGCTCTAGACTCGTGACACCAGATTAGTGTGGGCTGTGTAATTCTTATGTCTTGATGACTTTCGCATATCTATCTTGCTGTTTTAAACACTTATTATGATGATTGGTAATTAAACTGTGTTAGCAAATGATTTATTTAAAATGAAAATGGGTTGTGGTTTATAATTGGTCCGGCTTGCCTAGTAATGTGATAGACGTCATTGCGACCGGTATTTGGGGTCGTTATACTACAATAGGCTATGGATTAAGAGTATAATAACTCAACCTCACATTCCTTGCAGTCTTGCACTATGTATACACACAGACACCATAGGAAGAGGCATATATTAATAGTGCATATTTGATAAGCTAATGACTTGTTATTACCCATATGAACCTACTTCATGGGATCTCCAATCACATAGGTTGGGTTACCATCATTGTTGATACATCTCAAATTGGCAAAAGTCTCAACCCCTCGATGTTTCACTTATAAGTCAAAGGATTGGCCAAATCCTCTTTTGACTATACATAATATGTATAAAAAATTCTCATATCTAAGCAATTGCTTTATCACATAATGTCTCTAGAGAATGTATCTACTATTCCCATTGAGAGATTTATTTTCTTATAATGGTTATTGCGCCTTGGCAATCACAATTCATCGATAAAATTATTGTCGGGTTAACTCACTAATAGGTTGCTTAATCAACCTCACTTCAAGGCAATTTTAATACCACAACACCCACCAAAAAAGTGATCACATAATCACTATTGAGCTTTTCTCACCTGAATCAGAGATTCAATATCATCACTGTATCCTTCTAATACAGTGAAAAATTCACATACTAAATACTAACTCATAGTACTTCTCAAGTAAGGCATAAAATCATCTCTAAATGAAATAAACTTGACTTCTATACAAGTGCCTTTTGAAACATCTTTCAACACATAAGAATTTATTTTCTTCTTGTATCTTCCATAGTCAAGTATCAAAGAGAATTTTCTAAATATATAAGCAACTTTAACTTCTACATGAATATCTTAAATAAGAAATGGGTTATAATTCAACAATTTCTTCCCCCAAATATTTAAGAAACTCAAAGTAAAATACTGTGACCCCCACAAAATAATTATTATTTCCAATAAAGCTTGATGTCAAATAAATAACTCATAGTTATATGAAGAAAAATCAGTCATTACTCAACATTCACCTAAATGACCAAGAGATAAGCAAAGTTTATTTTAAGATCATAAAGTACTTCCACCAAAATGCAATATACTTTGGCACTCCATATATATATATATCTATATATATATATATATATATATATATATATATATATATATATATATATATATATATATATATATATATATTTTTTTTTTTTTAAATGTCAATATGGAAGAGCCTTACAAAATTTGTGATTCTTGTGGCGACAATATATATATATATGAGCTCTCTTAGATATATGTATAATAACCATTTTGATAAAGTCAGATTTAAAATAATTCAACAGTTCACTTAAGATCTCTAGCAACATAAGTAAACTGTAAAATATTGATGCATTAGAAAATCAAGTTTTACCACTGCTCAAAACAAATAATATATTGCCTCTTTAAAACATTAATAGAGGAAATTCAAAACACTCAAGATAAAGAGAACTACAAAAGCATCTCTTATAAGACTAAAAAAATATGCATTTTCTTTCACAATACAAAATGCACATACATAATAACACGCTACAAATTTACTACAACAAATAATGCATAACCCGAAACACTAAAAAAATTAGAAGGAGATTATATGTATCATCTTAAGGCCAAAGATATATGCCAATTATATTCTCACGAGAATAAGCATGAAAAAATAAATGTTGAGGAAAAAGAACAAGTATGCATACCTGTCACTTAGATATAATATTACGCAATATCAAGCAGAAGACATTACCGTATGTCTTTAAAGTCCATCAGAATTTCATAAGTAGCATTCTCCATAAGAACAAAGTAGAATTATCCTTAAGATTGTTGGAAAAATATTGATGATTATGGAGAATAAGATTTAGCTTGAGGCGTGTCAAGGACACTGTCCTTAAGGATATTTCGCTCACACAGTGATAAATAAAATTATGCGTATCCCCCATGATTCAACAAGCTCTTCCAGTTATTAAACTGGTAACAAAACTAGCAGAAAACTCAAGAAAGAAACCTAGCACATAAAAGGGAGACGATGATTCAGAAAGTTGTATTAACAAGTGCGTCTTTAGCTCTTCAAAGACCATGTTTATATATGTGTTGCTCCAACGGTTAGATAACGGCTAGTTAACGGCTAGTAACAGCTAGTTTGACTCTATTAATTGTAAAATAACTTACTAAATAATAAGTAGATGTAATATTTCAAAAAGAAAAGTTTTCTCAAACCAAGATGGACATCACCTTTTGAGATATCACTAATTTTTCAACAATACACATGGACTAAAATCTAACTACAGAAGAATAAGCCCATGAGTCATATGCCAAACAACAGTCAATGTCAGTTCCCACTCACTGGACCTTAGGTCCCCCACACCCCTCTCTCCACCTCCCAAGGTAGAAAAAACTTGCAGTATTTATGTTATTTAAAGTTGTTTCCAACTGATGTATATGTCATTGGTTCGAGTCGTGTAATCAATCACTAATATTTTATTAGGATAAGTTGTATACATCACACCTCTTAGGTTGTGGCCCTTCCCGTAACCTTACGTGAATACGACATACTTCGTACACCAATCTGCCATTTTATTTACGTTATTTAAATAAATTTGTCAATGTTTATTTTACAAAGTGATTACTATTTTTTTTCTATCGTAATTTATTTATTAAAATTTATATTTTTCATTTCACGACCTCGCTATGTTTTCCAAATCCATTCTATTTCAACGACGGGACTTAGGAGTAGGGTGGCAAACAGGTGGATCGAGCTCGGGGTAAAAAACGAGAAATATAAAAGATGAATAAATTATTCGATCTGACCTATATTTAATATGGATAAAAAAAACGGGTTAACCGATATGGATAATATGGACAATGTCCATGGCTTCTTGAATATGCTCACTTTAAACTTGAAGAACCCCCAATGTGAGGCTTTACAAATGTAAAAGTTAAATCCATTAGTTATCCATATTCTGAGTGGATAATATGGTTCTTATCCATATTTGACCCGTTTTAAGAAGTTCGTTATCCAACTCCTTTTTTAGCGAATAATATGGGTGAATAACTATTTTCTTTTAACCATTTTGCCACCACAATTCGGGAGGATAGGAAATCTATTTGTAAAAACAAAAACCAAAGACGAAGACGGAGGTGTTTTATAGTTCAAAATATGTACGAAAACATAATGATGTGGCCTGAGTGATCTAATAGCATGTTTGGCCAAGCTTCTCCAATCTTAGAATCATTTTTTTCTTAAAAAAAATGTATTTTTTTAAAGTTGAAGTGTTTGGCCAAATTTTTGGAGGAAAAAAATGACTTTGAAGATAAGAGAAGCAGTTTTGGAGAAGTAGAAAAAAATAGTTTCTCTCCAAAAGCATTTTTTTTAAAAGCGAAATGGCTTCGTGGCCACTTAACCTTGTGGGGATTTTGAAAGCGATGCACGAACTTTGGATTTCTCCATCTGAACACTTGAACTCATGATTCCTTTAACTAATAAACACATCTGACCCTTGAGCCTATGTGCGTGTATTACACTTACACAGACGTGTCCATCCAGTCAACAAATGACCAATCCAAAAGTAAGACCCCACCTAACTCATAACATGTGTAATTTTTAAATAAAAATTGTCACCTATATTTATATTTTAAAAATAAAAATAAATACAATAAGAAAGAAAAAACTTAAACCCTTCCAGCTTCTTCTTCTCCGTTCCTTCCCATCATCCCCCACACCTGCAACTAACTCGTCTACTTTCATATTAGCACTCCCTTCCTAGGTTCTTCTTCGTCCTCTCCTCTCTCTTCAAGTTTTTCTTATTTTTTTTCTAGCTAGGTAGATTGACGAAGACATTTTTCGATCAATAATGTCGCAGAATTGGTTTTCTTTAAAGTTGTGACAATTAATTCGTTGTAGTGGCCAATTGGCGTGACCTCCTCAGCAACAGGAATCGATTGACATTGTTCTTGGGCGATTTGGACCACTAGAACGCCATCTCCGACCAACTGGAGCCCACCGGAGAGTTTCAGGTCATCAGAAGTGGCGATTCCTACAGTAAAATCTCCTGATTTTTGGTGGAGAGATAGTTCTTGGTGTGGAGAACAATCTCTACGGCTTGAAATTACAAGATTGAATGGTTAAAAATTGAAGAATAGTCAGACCCGATGAATTTTTCTGTTTTTGAAAATTAATTATTTATCTTTTTTTAATTATTTATCATATTCACGCGCTTAATACCGGTGATTAACACGCAACTGGCTACATCAGCTATAATATTGCCACCTAAGCATATTCAACGGTCAAATGTATTTATTAGTAAACATTTTCTCAAGTAGAGGTGTTCAAATGGGAAAATCCAAAGTTCGTGTATCGGCTTTCAAAAGTCCTTACAAATTTAAGTGGCCAGAAAGCCACTTCGCCTTTTTAAAAAGCACTTTTGTCACGACCTCGGTTCGCCCTCCGTGAACCATCGCGGCGGCACCTAGTCTCTACGACTAGGTAAGCCTAAAATGCGGAAGATAAACCAAATTTGCGGAAGAAAATAATTTAAAATAGAAATAGAGTAATAAAACATCGTTAAAAGTGCCACACAACATACATAATATTAACTCTTAAACCAATACATTTTTCCCAAAACTCGGAAACCCATGAATCACAAGCTACGAATATAATAAAAATGTTCTAACTCTGGAATGTCTACATCAACAGAAGAAAATAGAAGAGTTATCACTACAAGATATAATGGAAAGAGACTCCTCGGTCTGCAGACGCGACAGATATACCTCAAAGTCTCTGGAGCAGTTACCTCGCCTCAAGGGTTATAGGACTAAGTTAAAGTACCTGGATCTGCACAAGAAAAACATGTGCAAAAAGGGCATGAATACACCATAACGGTACTCAGTAAGTGCCAAATCTAACCTCGGTCAGGTAGTGACGAGGAAGGTCAGGGCCCTACTGAGGTTAAATAAAATATAAAGTTCGACAGTGTAGAACAAATCAATATAAATATGTACAACAATAAAAGTAACACAAGATATAAAGGGCAACAACAACTATTACAGAGGCAAGGTAAACACAAAATGAAATACGGCTCAACATCAAAATAACAATTGAGGATCTTCCAGGATACCGAGTTGTAGTCCCAATTATACATATCCAATGGATCTCCCGGGATCCCGTCCTGTAGTCCAACTCATAGTGCGCGGGGATCTACCGGAATCCCGTTCCGTAGTCCCAAATGTAAATATCTACCGGATGCAGTCCCGTAGTTCCATATAACTGTGCATGGGGATCTACCGAAATCCCACATCCGTAGTCCCAAATAAACAGACAAGGGAGAGCTACCGGAATCCCACATCCGTAGTCCCAAATGTAATTACACAGCAACATCAGGAAAATATTCAGAAATGTCAATTTCATATCATGCAAACAGGCAATTCTAGCCTAACATGCTGCACATAATTCAGGTAAAATAGTTTGAGCAAATAAGGCAATTAAAACACTTAGACATGTTTTCCTAAGTTAACAATATGCTTTAAATGCAGGTAATATAAACAGGAAAAGAAACATACTAGCAATTACTTAATGAAAATCGGATTTTCAACAATTAGCACAAGTACGCACTCGTCACCTCACGTACAAGGCATTTCAATTAGCAGTAATACCAAATCCTAAGGGGAAGCACCCCCACACAAGATTAAGCAAGCTACTTACCTCGAACCAGCTCAAAATCAGCTCGAAACCACGTTTTTGCCACGAGTACTCGACTCCAAATGTCCCAAATCTATTCAATTCAATTGCATAATGTAAATAACACTTCAAGTAACTGATTCTACAATTAAATTCTAAGCTAATACGCAAAATTAGGTAAAATGACCAAAACGCCCCTCGGGCCCATGTCTCGGAATCGGATAAAATTTATATTTTCAGAATCCTCATACTCTCACAAGTTAATGCATACCAAAATTATCCAAATCTAAGGTTAAATCCCCAATCAAAATTCGAATTTTAGGTAAGAACTTTCTTCCAACCTTTCCCCAATTTTCATCTCCAATCCGAAATTAAATGATGAAACTAACTATAGATTGATAGAATATAACTAGAAAGGGTTAATGAATTGTTACCCAATGATTTCCTCTTCAACTTCCTCCCAAAATCGCCCTCTCCCAAGCTCCAATTTGATTTTTCAAGTTTTGAAACTAAACCCACGAAATCCCTATTTTCTGACCAGTGAAATCGCATTTGCGGTCCCGCTTTTGTGGAGCCAAGATCGCATATGTGACTTTTCATTAAATCACCATTTCCGCTTCTGCGACATGCTTTCCGCACATGCGACCTCGCAAGTGCGGCATAACTCCCGCATCTACGGATCCAGCCCATCTTCCTTCTTGCCGCATCTGCAGCTTCCCTTATTGCTTCTGCGGGCTCACACTTGCGGTCCCCAAGCCGCAGGTGCGGTTATGACAGCAGAACTGAACTTCAACTGCAAACTCTCAGCTCCAAACTTCCCGTTAACCACCCAAAATCATCTCGAGCCCCCCGGGACCCCAACCAAGAGTACAAAGAAGTCATATACCACTATCCAAACTTGTACCAATCTTCCAAACACCTCAAACAACATTGAATCAACCAATTATCATCAAATTCAAGCCTAAGAACTTCAAAACTCTAAGAATACGCTTTCGATCAAAAAGTCTATCAAACCCCGTCCGAATGACCTGAAATTTCGCACACACGTCACATTCAACACTACGGAGCTACTCCAACTTCCGGAATTCCATTCCGACCCTCGGATCAAATCTCATTATCGAACCGAAAACTTCAAAAATTCAACTTTCGGCATTTCGGGCCTAAATTAGCTACGAACCTCCAAAATGCAATCCGATCACGCTCTTAAACCCGAAATTACCCAACGAAGCTAACGGAACCATCGGAATTCCATTCCGAGGCTGTCTTCACATTGTTCCGATTATGGTCAAATTTCCAACACTTAAGCCCTTATTTAGGGACTAAGTGTCCCAAAACTCTCCGAAACTCAAAATTGGCAATCCCGATAAATCAAAATAGCAGAAATAAATACTGGGAAAGAAGTTAATAGAGGATCGGGGCGTTAATTCTTAAGACGACCGGCCGGGTCGTCACAACTTTTGAGAAAAATACACTTAGAATCAATTTTTTAAAAGCTTTGCCAAACATTAATGGTTGTTCAGAAATGTTTTTCAAATTTGTTAGTCAAACACAAACTGCCTTTCTCCAAAAGTATTTTTAAGAAAAAATACCTTTTAAAATAAGCTGATTTTTGCAGGTTGACCAAATATGTTATTAGTGGCTTACGAGGCCTTAAGTTCTAATTTTTGCAAAGACAAAAAAGAGAAAAAGAAGAAGTGATTTCTATTTATTTAATTAATCTAAACTTTGGCGAGAAAAGAAAACATTAGGTAATGTTGACAATTACAAATTTTTAGTGGCACCATTCCAAATACAGATTTAGTTAAGCTTTTATTAGTCCTCATTAATTAGATAATTAAAAACCCTTAACTCACTCCACCTCAAGCTTCTATATCTGCATTAAATAGGGGTAAGATCTGCCTAAAAATTACCGGCCCAAACCCCACCTGTTAGAATAAAACTGGGTTTATTGTTGTTGTCACTCCACCTCAAACTACCAGGGGAGTAACGTGGCATCCACTCCCTCATAACCCCCAGGAAAACATACCCCACTTTCCTTTTGTTCACTCGCATTTTCCCTCCAACCCTGCGCAATCAATATACAGAGCAAGTCACGGCCAAAAGTAGGTAAAAAGCAATACAAATAAATATTTCCCCCTTTTCCTAAAATTACTAGCGGTTCCATATAATAATTATTCAAGTCATATTCACACACAATACGAAAGTTCCATACTTACTCCGATTCATGATAATTGACCAAATTACTTTTTTATTTTGGTTCAATTTGTTTTTACAAAATAATTCCTATGTACATATTCTTAAAAAGTTTTCTTACTCCTCACATTAAATATTTAGTTAGGGATAGTTTAGTCATAGTAGATATTTTTGTATATAATTTAGTATTTTCTTAATGGACGTGCTAAAAGCAAATTGGTCACTTATTATGAACCGGAAAGAGTACCATTTAGTAATTTAATCTACTATAGGATAATATGTTAATTACTATTTTTATTAACTAATAATTATAACATAAATTTATTTATAATTAATTTATAAATAATCTAAATTATAATATTTTTTATATCGTCATTATAAAGTGACCCAATGCTTAATAAAGTGTGATAAAAATTATAAGATTTCAGGTTTAAATTTCAGGCTAAGCCTAAGTAGATAGAATTATCTAATATTTATGCTACCGACAACAAATATTAATCGCTTGTTTGGATGGTTGTTATGTATCGTTTCATAATATATTATATTTTATTGTATTGTATTATTTTTTGTACTGTATTATTTTGATGTATACAATATTTGGATAGATTGTATTATTTTTTGTCGTTTCATGATGTGATGCACCAACAATATGAAAAATAAATTTGTAACATTATAAAGAAAAAGTAAGATATGAGGTAGAATTATTATATAACAAAATAGGATAAATGATAAAATTAATGTATTTAATAATATGAAAAGGCAAGATGAGAGGAAATAAAATAAGGGAACAATACGGTCACACCAAATCGGTAGTTCCATAAAGTGACATTTTTGTCGTTACATAGCGACGTATATAATAATAAAATACAACAAATTTAAATAACAATTAAAATAAATATTGTATTTAAAGTAACAATACGGTACGATACAATACAACATATAACAACGATCCAAACAAGCTATAATAATAGTAATAGATATGTGTGCAAACTAATCGAACACTATCATTCTAATACATATATAGCTTAAAAAACTCAATAAAATAATTAGTACTTACATACTTTACTACTATTACAATCTACGCCACCTAATCAAATCCACCCACCCACCTCCACAAAACAGAAGAAGAAGAAAACAAAAGCGACCAGACACAACAATACAGAGGAGCAATAACCCTCTATTTTGTTCCATTATGTTCAGTCACTGTTATTGTTTCCTTTTTCTTCACATTTTCATAACAAAACCCTAAATTTTTTCCTATTCAGATCTCTTCTGATTCTTCAGTTACTGTTGTTTATCTTCTTGATCTAAGTCAACTCAGTTTCTTGAGTCCACAGTTTTCTCCTTTTTTTTTTTTTGGGTGCAATGTTGGGGTTATTTGGTTGCGTTTATTGAACCCCAGAAGGGAAATGTCAGCTTCAGTTGCTGCATTTGAGCGTCCAAGAGTTGGTTCTTCAAATACGGTAAAAGTTCTCTTTTTTTACTTAAATTGTCTTCATCTTCTTTTTTTGCTGTTTTTTTGTTTTTGTTTTATGGAAATAAGGAAGAAGAGTTGTGGGGGTCATAATGAAGTCAATGATAGTCAAATGATTCTTGCTTAGGAAAAAATTGAACTTTTTTTATTGGAGTTGCATTTGGTTATACCTAAAAGAAAAATTTGGGTGAGTGGTAGTCAAAATTTTCAAATTGAGAAAAAAACTTTGTTCTTTTTAATTGGGTTATATTAATTTTATCCAAAAGATTGTATTTTGAATGAAATGTCATTAAGAGGAAGTTAGAAAAAGGAAGAAGAGAAATTGTGGGATTATTATGAAGTCAATGATAGTCAAATGATTCTTGTTCAGAAAAAAATTTTGTTTTTGTGATTGGTGTTGTTCTTGTTTAACCCAAAAGAAAGATTAAAAAAAAAAGAAATTTTGGGTAAATGGTAGTCATTATTGTTCATGATCTCTAGCCATATTTTCTCCAAAAAAGTATGGTCGCTGCAAATGCTTCTAATCATGCTTTATGATAATATTCTTGGCCTTGAAATTTTGAATTTTGTAACAATCTGCAGGTTTTCAAGAGTGGGCCACTATTCATCTCTTCCAAAGGTCAGTAAAGCTGTTTCTAGTTTCTTTGATACATTCGTGTTATTTGACATATTCTATCATACACAAGTCACTTAAGCACCCAAGGGTATGGCCTAGTGATCAATGAAGAAGGTTGAAAACATAGGGTCTCTGGTTCGAACCCCAATGGAAACAAAAATACTAGATAATTTCTTTCCATCTCTCAAAGCTTTAGTGTATAGAGTTACCTAATACCTGTTACTCTGATGGGAGGTAGCAGATATCCGTTGGAATTAGTTGAGCTGCACGCAAGTTGGCCTGGACATCGTGGTTATAAAAAAACATGGTCAAACTTTTACATGCTAGATTGGAATTTAGGTTAAATGAAGGGCGGGTTTTCCTGTTTGCACGATCTCTTTTCTTTTTGGATCCAATATTGAAAGAACAATTTTTTGTTACCAGATAATGAAAAGGATACTGGTCGTGAGATGATAACATTTGAATAATTAACTGACAGAATCAGACATAAGAGAAGATCATGAGTTGGTGGTCCTTGCCCTACTAAGTATTGTATTCCTTGGCAGAACTACAAATTCTTTGAATAAAAGGATGAGGAGAACACTATTCAATCCAAAATGTATAAAAGAAAATTTATTTTTCCCTAGATACATCGAAACCCATGGGAGTTAATGTTGAAGAATTACTATCTCAAAGGAGAAACATTATGAAAATACTCAGTTGATTAGTCGAAAACAAGATTCTCTCCGAAGACAGTAGTGGGAGATAGCTCTTATTCTTTCGAAGACAACCAATGTAAGAAAGCTTATAAAACCAAGTTCGACTAGGCTGATTAGTTGAGAGACTAAGATGCCGATCAAGAACATGCTAAAAACTCGATTTTTATACTTGGAGTCTAGAGGAAAGGAAAGGGGGGGGGGGGGAAGACAACTCTAGAACTAGTGGGGAGAAATAGTTTTATCTCTACATGAAGATATCCTATAGTTAGGTGACATTTGCTGTCCTCACCGGCGTAGATATTTCTGTCTTAAGTGGAGGGAAGAGAAAAGAGAGGGGATTTATGATAATCACAGTAATTACAACTTAAATGCGCAATAAGGGAGATAACATAGTGGGTGGGCATTAAAATACTTGAGCTTAGGAAATTTGTAGCCGTTTTTTGAGGGAGGTTTTGAGGAGAGACTAGTAACGTGCTGATTGTCATTCAATAAAAATGGTGGGTGGCAAGGAGTGACAATGAAAAGATGAGGAAGAGTAAAGGAAGGGAGAAAGGGGAGAAAACTCTTACCAGGCATTCAGAAAAGATAGATTTCTTATCTTCTCTAAGCAAAATGAATGTTTTAAGTCTGTGAATCAGATTGCTCTTCCCAGTATTCTTAGATCATAAGCCTTTACTTCTTGAAAATGGGGACTGGGAGGCGAATCCTTCATTTTTCAAATTTGAAAACATGT
Source organism: Nicotiana tabacum (assembly GCF_000715075.1). Classification (NCBI taxonomy): domain Eukaryota; kingdom Viridiplantae; phylum Streptophyta; class Magnoliopsida; order Solanales; family Solanaceae; genus Nicotiana; species Nicotiana tabacum. The sequence continues at coordinate 227,205,363 of NC_134101.1, forward strand.
GGCTACTAGTAGAAGGGTTCAAGTTTGAAAACATATGTCTACAAAGTTTTTGAATCTTCGACCAATATTCCCCCCTCTGTGCCTGTAATAGATTGGTCTATTCGTTATCTCTTTAGTTTTAGGCAAATGTATGTCCCATGCTCTACAACATTCTGATCCACCAAGTGATTGAGAGCATTCTTTCACGCTTTTATTCATTTTCTTCTGTATGAATGTCCTTTATTCTTTGGACTCCTATTCCAACAAAAGAAAACCCAAAGGGAAACTAATTTTTTGAAATTGATATTAAAGCTAATATTTTAACTTCTTGCAGGACTGGGTTGGAAGTCTTGGAAAAAGCGTTGGTTCATCCTTACACGCACATCTTTGGTCTTCTTCAAGAATGATCCTGTTAGTATCTTCTTATCCCAATACTGACTTTTATTTGATGGAACAGCAGGTGTAACATCCTATTCACTACTCCGTTCAAAACATGCAGTTGAAATTAGAGTGACTTCTGTTCTATGCTGTTCATGTCTATGACCATTCGTTACCTATGAGATTCTGATTATTATAGACAGTTGGATGCCATTTTGTGGAGAATCATATTTTTGTGTGAATTATCTGCTTTTATGTACTTCTGTACGGGACATCCCATTTACATCAGTAAAATGTATCTTTAAAAAAATATCAGCATGAGATTGCAGCGCAGTTGATCAAAGAAATATCTATAAGCATTTTGTATCTCCAACATCAATGGTGACACTTGATTTATTTCATCAATCATCTTTCTAAAAATGGAGTCTTTTCGTAAAAGTTCAAGACTATGCAGGATATTTATTTGTTTTATGGAATTCAAAAGAGTAACAACAAGAATGTTAGTAAAATAATCTGGAGATGAGATAACGTAAAGTAGGATTGCATTAGTTCAAGGATTTCCAGATGTTTCTTTTTTATTTTGTTTTTCTCTTTGTAAAGGTTGAAAAACTGATTATCTCAAGAGGCATCAAGGGGTTTCTTCTTTTGATTGGAAAAGAAAAACTTTTGATACTTGGCTCATGATAGGAAAGTCTTGTGAGAAATGATGGAAATGTCGACTGCATTGCTTCAATGTTTTTTCTAGATTTTGCTTCTGATAGTTGTTGAGTTATCGTTATACTTGCAAAAGGCATCAAGGGATATGGTCCTTTCAATTCGTAACTATATAGCTGTAAGGTGGCGACTTTACCAATAACCTACTTAGAACTTTTGCTGGGGGGAAAGTTTAAAGATAAAGATTTATGCCTCAAGGGCTTTGATCTGGTGGTAAGATCGCAACACATGATTTGTGGATCAAGCGCTCGCACGGTTCGCACTATGATATAGGCAAAAGCCTGGTATTTAAGTAAAAAGGGATAGATAGGTGGGCCCATTATCCATCAAATTTCGAAAGGCTACATGTCCGACGATTTTTTGGCTATAATTTTTTTTATGGAATCATCAGACAAGTGTAAGAGAGGTTGAGTGGATGAAATATGCATTATCTGTCCAAGGGAGAGAAAATAACTTTCTGAAATCCATCTTATGTAAAATACCAACATATTATATCTTCCTATTCTGCATGCCAAACAGTAACAAATAGGGAAAATTGATGAGGTACTTGTGAGGTGAAAAAGAGGGGAATAAAAAGTATCATTTGGTTGGTTGGATGATAAGGTACTTCTTGTGGGACGGAAAGAAGTAGAAAGTGGTTTCATTTGGTTGATTGGAAGAAAATAACAGCCCCAATGAATGAATTGAGTGTTGGGAATTTGACAATAGTCAACATTCGGCATGTCACCATATGGGAAATATTTGGAGATTTGCTAAGAGGAGAATGTATTACGAAGAAAGGAGATAACTAATTAATATGGATTAACATAGATGGATTGTTCTCAAAGAGGATCATGAATCCCTTGGAAGTTAGTTTATGGAAGAATACTATAAGGGGAAAAAATAGTTTGTCATAATACTAGTATCAACATGGAGGCTTGCATCTGGAGTCTTGTGTGACAAGAAAGTGCCACCGATACTCAAAGATAAGTTTTATAGAGTTGTGGTTAGACCGACCATGTTGTATGGGGCAGAGTGTTGGCCGGTTAAGAACTCCCATATCTAGAGGATGAAGGTAGCAGAGATGAGGATGCTGAAGTGGATGTGCGGGCACACTAGGATAGACAAGATTGGGAATGAAGATATTCGGAGGAAGGTGGGCATGGACCCTGTGGATGACAAGATGCGGGAAGCGAGGCTCAGATGGTTCGGGCACGTGCGAAGGAGAAGCCTTGATGCTCCAGTGAGGAGGTGTGAGCGGTTGGCCGTGGTGGGTACGAGAAGAGGTAGAGAGAGGCCTAAGAAGTATTGGGAAGAGGTGATCAAGCAGGACATGGTACGACTGCAGATTTCTGAGGACATGGCCCTTGATAGGAAGGTTTGGAGGTCAAACATTAGGGTTGTAGGTTAGGGGGTAGTAGAGCTTTCCTTACTTCATACCGGGGGTGAGGCGGGGTTGGATTAGGGTTGATCTTAGATGGCTTGCAGTTTATGTTGAATCCACACTATCCTTGCTATTTATCTTAGCCCCGGGCCTTAGTTACTGGTTACTGTTATTGCATGTCATTTATGTTTTGGTTGTTATGCTTCTGTTACTATTACGGTTTCTACTGGAGTTACTAATGAATTGTCTTTTTTTTTTCTTTTTTTTTCGTCTTTCTGAGCCGAGGGTCTATCGGAAACAACCTCTCTGCCCTATCGGGTAGGGGTAAGGTCTACGTACACATTACCCTCCCCAGACCCCACTTTATGAGATTTTACTGGGTAGTTGTTGTTGTTGTTGTTGTTGTTGTTGTAATACTAGTATCAACATGGGTAATGCAGAAACATTCAATTTTTGTGAGAAGCAACTATAGAGGAACATTTCTTTTAGGTGTTTCATAGGGAATCAATCCTTTAGGTGTAGAGTGATAAATAATGGGGATACAGTGTAATTTGACCACTAAGGAAAGAAAACCATGGAATCTCCAGAGATGTTATTTGTAAGGGGGCTTTACAGGATTGGAAATGAGAGGAAACTGAGGAACTTCTCATAGGATACATGAGTGAGGAACTTTTGCAGGAGGTGAATGGAGAATGGAACGTCGTGGAGGAAGGAAGATCAAGGAATCTACTGTGAATTGCGGTATTAATTTTTTTGGATTTTGTTCCCTAGCCTTTGCATAGATCTCTCTGTATTGGAGCGGGCTTTTTTGATTATTTTGCACTCGATATCTTTTGGCATCTGTATCTTCTTGATGCATTTAATGAAATCTACTTACGGTTGGAAAGACAACAACAATAACAGTAACAACAAACCCAGTGTAATCCCATAAATGGGGTCTGGGAAGGGTAGTGTGTACGCAGTCCTTACCCCTACATTATAAAGATAGAGAGGTTGTTTCCGATAGACCCTCGGCTCAAGGAACAGTAAAGATAAGATAAAGCAACCAAGTAGTAAACAAAAGTGACAACAATGTATTAAGGTGACGAGCGTGAATGACACAACAAAAACAACAACAAAAAACACAATATGTAATAATAAAGAACCATGACATGACTAAGATAATACAAAAACAGTCTTAGTACTACTGGTAGGCCTAGGAGGAACACACTACTAACTGTCAACCTATAACCCTAATACTCGACCTCCACACCTTCCTATCTTAGGTCATATCCTCGGTAAGCTGAAGCAATGACATGTCCTGCCTAATAACCTTTCCCCAATACTTCTTAGGCCTACCCCTTCCCTGCCGCAGACCCGCCATGGACAACCCCTCACACCTCCTGACCGGTGCATCTATGTTGCTCCTCTTCACATGCTTGAACCATCTCAACCTAGATTCCCGCAACTTGTTCCCCATCAATGCCACTCCTACCTTGTCCCTGACAACTTCATTCCTTATCCTGTCCTTCCTGGTATGCTCACACATCTATCTCAACATCCTCATTTCAGCTACTTTCATCTTCTGGACATGAGATTTCTTGACAGGCCAGCACTCAGCCCCATACAACATAACTGGTCTAACCACCACTCTATAGAACTTGCCCTTTAAGTCCGGGTGGTACTTTCTTATCACATAAAACCCCCGAGGCGAGCCTCCATCTCATCCACCCTGCTCCAATACGATGAGTAACATCCTCTTCAATCTTCCCATTACCTTGAATAATAGCCCCAAGATACTTGAAACTATCTCTTTTGCGGATGACTTAAGTACCAATCTTCACTTCCACTTCTTTTACAATATTGTTTATAATCGATATTGCTACTACAATATGGTTTATAATCGAATACACGAATTCGCTTGAGTTGTGCTAGATGCTATCCTAAAAAATTATTTTAGCAATGTAAAATATTTCCTAGGATTAAACAAGCCTACCTCTTGTTAAAAATATGATTCATGATAAGTATATTTCAAAAGATTTACAAGTGGCCGTGGCTTGTGCGTGTGGTGCTAAGTGGCTCAATTCATACAATGTTATAGTCAAGTGGCTTAAGAGACATAAGTGTCTCTATGCATTAGATTTATTGGACAAGTGGATGATACTCGTAATGAAAAAGTGCAACCTTTATACCTGTAAATAGCATCACTTGATTCATCTGAATTATCATCAACATATTCTTCTTCTTCTTCAAGACCTTTCTCATTAGCTAATGATTACGTCCTCCATTAGCTAATTATTACTTTGTTACTATAATCATTATCTCTTATTATATTAATTATTCTTTCTCTCCATTTTATTTTCCAAACTTGCTAGTTTATTACTTCCTCTGTTCCAGTTTATGTGAACCTATTTCTTTTTTGGTCCGTTCCGAAAAGAATGATCCCTTTCTAAATTTGGTAACAATTTAGCTTAAACTTACAATTCTACCCTTGCTGAAAAGCTTTTATAACCACACAAATACTCTGAGCCCTTTTTGACTTGTTTAGGACCACAAATTCCAAAAGTCGTCATGTTTTCTTAAACTCTCTGCCAGTCAAACAGGTTCACATTAATTGGAAAGGAGGGAGTATTTATTTTTGCTATTTTTGTTCCTCCTAATAAGAGGTGGGCTTGTTTATCTTGGAAAAATATTTCATATTGCAAAAATGGTTTTTTAGGATAGTGCCTAGCGTGACTCAAGCCAATTTATGTATCCACTTATAAATAGTATTTATAGTAACATTGTTATTTACCCCTTGCTTTTTCCAACATTTCTAGAAAATAAAATGGTAGCAGAGATAATTAACAATCGAGGATAATGCTTGTGTGTAGAAGAGTAACGATTGGCTAAAGAGAAGACACTATGATTATAGGTAATTATTAGCTAATGAAAGCATTTCGGATGGATCAAGTGATGCTATTTATAGGTGTAGAGATTGAATGCACAAGCCATATCCACTTGTAATTTTTTTGAAATACAATTATCATGCGCCATATATTTAGCATAGGAGGGAGGTGTGAAAAGAGTGAGTCAAGGTAGAAGAGGAAGGTAGTGATGGATTGGTAGCCTTTATAAGGAATGGGGAAAAGACATAAACCATGTCTTACTACGTTGCCAATTCACTACACAACTACCAAATTTCACACTTTCTTTGTTTGATGTCTTGGTAAAGCTTAGGATAATGTTCGAGATAATTACTAGTTCGAGTTACGTAGGACCGGCAAGGAGAACAAGGTAATTCAGAGGTCCACTTTTTGCCTTTTTCTGGTTGGGATTATCACAGTACTTAGAGGGCTATGAATGTGTTTCAAGATGTTTTTTTGCTTATTCTTTTGATGTGAAGAGAAGATGTTAGCATGTAACAAGCTCTTGGTTGATTTGATAGATGATGGTGGTTATCCAATGACATTGTAATTAGTTTTTGACACTATCTTGGTGTGTTATTTAATAAGTTTATTTTGATTTATCCGAAGGCAAAAGTCTTGAGAACATAGTAACAAGAAAAGTTATTACTCCCTTCATTTCATTTTACATGAAGGTGTTTGTTTGATTGGACATGAGTATAAGAAATAAAGGAAGATTTTTGACACTTAAGCTAACTATATGCAACGTACCAAAATTTTCCTAAGTGGTGGTGAGAGTTCCACATGTCTTTTCAATCTTTCTCTTCCAGTAAGAGAATGAACTTTAAATCAAGTAGTCCAAACAAGTCATTTCATTAAGGATAAATTAGGAATCTAAGTATTCTCTCTCCTAGTAAGAGAATAAACTTTAACTCACGTCGGTCCAAACAAGTCATGTCATTAAGGATAAATTAGGAATCTAATATTAATTAATTTCCAAATAGAGAAAGATGTCATTCTTTTTGAGACAGAGTAAAATGAAAAGTGTCACGTAAAATGGGACATAGGGAGTATGATGCCTAGCTCATTGAGCACTCCTAGCTCGTACGACCGTTGAGTAGCTCCAAAAATATGGAGCAGAAGTACAAGATCCTAACTGATTTTGAGAAAACTGAACATTTTTTAGCTTTTTTCATTTGGTTGCTGGAGTTTATCTGCATCTTTTTTTGTTGCTGTTGAGCTTTGAAAATGAACTTGTTCTATGCAAGTTATTTGTAAATATTTGCTTCTATTTGTCTTCCTTCCCTTAGATTCAGCTGGCTATCCGTCATTTAGCCAGTGGCAGAGATCGCCTTGTTTTTTCCCCGTTTCTCTGCATAAAAGTGCTTCGATTCCAAACTCCAGATCCACTTTAATGTATTTTTCCTCCCTTGTGGATGTCAGTGACCTTAACGTATTAAAGCCATAGCATCTATTTGTCTTCATCAATCTATCAAATGGATTTCTAAGAGACATGGAGTGCTAAAAATGTGCCTAGATACAATATTTTTGGCTTTACATGTCATTTGATTTTTTTCTCTGTTGATATATTCACTTTTAGCTTGTCAAGATTCTCAAATTTTGGTGATTATTTACTTCTTTTTTGGTCCACTTCATTATTAAATCTCTACTATACCTAAAGGTGTCAAGTTTCAATTTTTGTACATATATGCTTACAATTAATGTCCTCATGTAGAGCACACTTCCTCAGCGAGGTGGTGAAGTGAATCTAACTTTGGGAGGAATTGACTTAAATAATTCAGGGAGGTAATACACACGTCATATTCAAGTTATCTAATTTTTTTTTGTGTCTTTGTGCTAACAACTGCTTGTTATTCAGTGTTGTCGTCAGAGAAGATAAAAAGCTATTGACTGTGCTGTTTCCAGATGGACGTGATGGACGAGCTTTTACACTTAAGGTGCTTCTCTACCTCCCCCTGCCCCTCTGTGTGTGTGTGTCTGTCTTTATCACTGTGCTACATTCAAAAAATTTTCAGAAACTCAGAAACGTGTGATGCAACTCAGAAGTGACCCACTTGACCAGTTGCTAGCAGAATAAGTCTTTTTCAATACATCTCTCTATACATTTTAAGTTTCTTTGTAAGCGTCTATGGGTATTCTAAACTCTAGAATCATCGTGTACAATTTGCTAGTCATAGCAGCGCTCCGGTGATAGTGTTAAATGATTGTAATTTTCTGAAACTATTTCGATGAGGCATTCTCTTTTCCTTTTTAATAAGTATTTGATTAGGCAATCCTATCATCTTATATTTGACACAAATAACTCATTTTAATTGTAGAATTATTCCGCTTACAGTAACTGTACATCAACACCCCCCTCAAAAAAAAAAAAAGAAAAAAAAGAGATCAATGGAATTTTCTTTATTAAGCCTCAAGCTTTCTACTGCAGGCAGAGACCGCAGATGATTTGTACGAGTGGAAGACTGCCCTTGAGCATGCTCTTGTCCAAGCGCCAAGTGCTGCTCTGGTGATGGGTCACAATGGCATTTTCCGGAATGACACCAATGATTCCTTTGAAGGGTCTTTCCATCAATGTTAGTGCACTCTTTGCTGTTATCTGCCAAGACTTTGTTTTCATCTTCAAATGCTCAGATGAACCTCGATCTTTTCCATTTTTATTATTTCTGCATAAACATTGACCAGTTTACTTTTTATTCAGGGAAGGATAAGCGCCCTGTTAAATCTTTAGTTGTTGGAAGACCAATTCTACTCGCCTTAGAAGACATAGACGGAGGCCCATCCTTTCTTGAGAAAGCACTGAGATTTCTTGAGAAGTATGGTAAGCCCACCATTTGCTCCCCTGGAAATGGAGTTGTATAAGAATAAAATCGAGAAGCCCTTTGGTCTAGGTTACATGGTGGCATTGTTGTGTGACCGTTTTGGTTATTGTACTTTCATCAGGAAGCTAGACCAGAAAAGTAATAGCAGTTGAAGAAAACTAGCCAATTCAGACAAAGATGGTAGTGCTTGAATGAATCTACAATAACCAAAAAAGTCACACAATAATGTCACCATGTAACCTAGGCCAAATGGCTTCCAAGTTCTTGTAGCTTTTGCCTTTTCTTTTTTATTGGATAGTCACTGATCTACTGCAGGAACAACTTACTGTCAAGAAGTTTCCTCGTCTTCTTTTCTGTTTTGTTCTTTCTGTTTTAAAGGAACAATTATATTGATATAAATGGGTGTAAATTCGTTTACAAACGATACATGAAACGTAGAGAATCTTAGACAAAAATATGATTCTTGATTGAGTGCACCTGCACGATCATGGGTAAAGATATTCACGGTTAAATCATTTTCCATTGAGCTATTAGTAAGAAAGCAAAGGAAGATCCGGAAAATTTTGTTGAAGACCAAGGAAAGAGAAGTAGCTTATCACATGGTAAACAGTCAAGGATGTGATCATACTTGCGGATAATTTAAGGAAGAAGAGGCAAATTGTTATGAGTTGTTCTTGTCTATGTAAGAAGCAAGGACCTTACCTTGATTCGCATCGTAGCTTTACTCACATATCCGGACCTTGGTCTTCTCTATGTTTAATATCTTTTGTCATTACCAAGGATAGACCCTTGTGGTCCGGCCCTTCCCCGGACCTCGCACATAGTGGGAGCTCATTGTTGCCCTTTTGTTACCAAGGATGGTGGAAAAGGTAACATCAAGTTGGAGATCACTTGACATAGGTATGAGTGGAAGACATTTGGAGAACAAGAAGGTTCGTAGGCGTAACAACTCAATCTCCCCTTTCTTGTTCTCCAAATATCTTCCAAGAACTGAAAAAAATAGGAAATCGAGTTGGAAGAACATGAAATAGGAAATTTCTGTCATCTGTTGCTTTTATTATTTATAGTTCTATATGCTTTTTTTGGGTCATCCTTGTTGGATGATGTGTAATAGATTTTCTAACTTTAAATTGTAACGGTATCTTTGCAGTATGGTGAGCATCTTTAGCGAGAATGCATAAATGCAGAGATGGTTAGAGTCTGTTTTAATTGAATCTGCTAAATTTTCTGCTCTCATAGGTACCAAGGTCGAAGGTATATTACGACAGTCTGCAGATGTCGAGGAAGTGGAGCGGAGAGTAAAAGAATATGAAGGAGGTACATCTGTTTTTGTTGGATGGATGACATCTTTCTTATGTAATGAAATTTTTTGGAAAAAACCTTGTATATCTTCACGATGTTTTTTTTTTCTTTTCATGTTTGAGAACTGAAGTATATTTATGGCTGTGCATGTATAGACAGACTGTTGTACCCAATGCATCTTGATTCTATAAATTCCATACTGTTCCGGTATTTTCATGATTGTTATGATCTATTCGCTGGATTAGCTAAATGTTGGTGATGTTTCTCTGCCACTGCTTAAATTGCTTCCTTGTCACAGTATTTCTACGAAAGAAATGCCCTAAATGAGTAGAGTTCAGATGGCTTTTGTATTGTGTTATTACAGTAAAAGAAATTGAAAATTTGTAGTTTGCTCGACAACTCACCGAACATAAATTCATCACTTTGTATAGTTGATGCAGAATGCTATTCAGAAGTCAAACATGCATATAGACCATGGACCGGTATAGGGTATTCCAAGTTGTGTAAGGCCAACCGATAAAATTGGTAACAGAGAATTCAAATTCCATTAACCTAGGAATGTTCAAACAAGTTAATTTTAGATGTTATAAGTGAGTGTCTAGGCCTCAGGGGCTCATATTTCTACTAAAAGCTTGAAAATAAACATGCCATGCACGACTATTAGGTCCAACAAGATAACCCAAAAGTAAGTGTACTACTCCCACACTAATGTTAATTGAAGAAATACAGCGCATGAGTTGCATCAATAGATGAAGTTAACAACTAGAATGTGGAAGCAATTAATTCATGGCAAGGTTCCTTTGGGTTGAGATACTGGAGATACAAGATTGGCAAAGATAACAAACTGGGGGAAAATTCGAAAACAAAATGAGAAAATATAATAAATATATTCAACAAGATAGCTGCATGTTGGTAAAATTCTTGTTCGTTGCTGAGAAATGGCCGTAGGCGGAGGAGGATTTTGAAGGAAGCATGAGATTGACAGTGGAGATAGTTGGTGCCTAGAATGGAAAGAAGTATGAACTCTTGGTAGATTATTAGTGTGGAATTCTTTCCATCTCTGTACGTCTTCGTTATGTGGTATATTGCCGGTAATTGATGCATTAGTCGAGGTGCATGCAATTAGGCATTGATACCTCCGCTAAAAAATGAAAAGAAATTGTAAAGGTTTCAACTTTCAAGTGAAGCAACCGAAACTTTTAGCTAGAATATATCTAGAAAAAACTCTAATCATGAAGTTAATGGTGCTAAATTCATCTCACATCCTTTAGAGGAAATAAAGGACCACACTTTCCACTGAAGTGGCCGATGTAGAATCGCTTGAAGTTTTGAAAGGTACCAACAAACAAACTTCTGTTTGTGCTGTGTCCATTTCTGGTCTCTCATGGTTAAATGTTAATGTAATTTTAATTTTTAGCTAGATTTAGAGAAGAGGGAAAAAGAAATCTATCGAACAGCTCTCCTTTGGTTGACAACTAGCCACAAAATAGTTACTTGCATACTATTTATGCTGACTTGCAACACACATCATTAAAGTGTGATTCACTTTTCTACCCTCTTCTCTTTCTTATCCTATCTTGTCTTTGGTGTTTAGAAATATGGTCAAGCTAATTGCTATTATGTCGGAGAACATGAACTAAGAATTTGTAGTGGCTTATTATGTGCCCTGATTTTTTTTCTAAATAAGATATTCTCCATTGAAGCATTGCTAACCTATTGAAAACTTTTCGAAGGCAAAACTGAATTTGGCCCCGAAGAGGATGCTCATGTAATTGGTGACTGTGTTAAGGTATAGGTCTGATGAGTTTATTATTTGTTTGATGCTCCTTGTCATCTCATTCTGCTGCTGAATACCTTAATTCTCTTCAACTAACATTGGAGCTACCATTTATGCAGCATGTGCTTCGGGAGCTGCCCTCATCTCCTGTTCCTGCTTCCTGCTGTACTGCTCTGTTAGAAGCTTACAGTAAGAAAACTTGACAACATTTGTTAAGAGATTTTTACGATTATTTCTGAGAATATTTAAGTTTTGTTACTTTGCGGTTATTTCTTACGATCATCACAGCTCCCTTCATGCTACTTCTCGTAGTTCTTTTCTGCTTTGTTTTATTATTGTCTACTGTGTAGATCCGATGAATAAAGTGCCTTAATTTAAAGTTCAATTAGGATCCTTTTTGGGCTTGTCCAAAACTTCTGGAATGTCTTGGCTACTGTAAGGTTAATCAAATTTCAGGGACATTTACGGTTTTTGTTTGTTTCTATCCTCTGATCTTTATTTAGACTGTATGTTTTGCAGTATTATATATGTTTGTTTTTGTAGAATAATGAGTTACTTATATTCAAGCAGGCTTCTATGAATTGGAAATTTTGCAGAATGTAAATGCCAGTATGGCCGGCTTCTATTTATATGGATATGTAGGAAAAGTGAGAGATGATTCTCATCTTCTTGTATTTTATAATCTATGCCTGTTGCAGACGTAACTTTCTCTTGACCCCATTAGTAAACTGAACGTTTTGATTGATGAAGTTGAAAGCCCCAAATATTTGTTATGTAAACAACTGTAAAATTTGGTTTGACATTGGAACATACATTGATCAGCATTACTTTGATATCACCAGCATTGTCAGAAGCATACTATATGCATACAAAAATTTAAGGCCGAATACATATAGAGACTCCTAAAGTTGCCACGATTTTTCATTTAGACACCTCAAGTAGGACTTGTTCCGATTGAACACATGTAGTAGGCCCAAAGTGTACCAATGAGACACTTTCTACTGACATGGTTGATAGCGTGAGTTGCACCGTGTAGAATGCTCTTTGGCTTGATGTTCCTGGCTGTAGTTTGCCAAAAATTGAACCACAATTAGTAGTTTTTTCCAAGTGAAAATAGAGTAATTAAGAGATGAAAGTGTGTACGAACATACATTTATGCGTCGAAAATACTCATAGGACATTAGTAGAGGAGAATGAACACGAGCATTCTGCAGGTGTTCAATCGGGACAAAGCCTAATTTTAGGTGTCTCCATATGTATTCAGCCAAATTGTAATATGCGACTATGCGTCCATGGTCCACCTTGTGCTATCCTGATAATGTACATCAAAGAACCCCCTAGAGAATAATTTGTATAAAGCTCGAAGAGGATAAGTCATTGAGTTCAAACGCAATGGAAAGCTGACAAGTAACCTTGACAGGGTTAGGGTGGAATGATGGTCTAGTCAGGAAATGGTTGTGCAGATATTGGGAAAAACCAAAAGTTATGTGACACAGGCTGATGAGAAGCTAGTGATGCCCCTGAGGAAGAGTGGGTTTGATGCAAATAATGATACAAATAAGTTCAACACATGAAAATTCATGTCATAATGTCTCCAAGTCCAAGGGGATGGATGACTTGTTGAAGTTCAAAAATAACATTCTAGAGATTGCAATTAGAATCCCAGCTACAAAACCCGGTGTGAGTCCATTCTTGGTGGGTAGATTTACACGACACCTTTGATTGTTAGTTTTGGTTGTCTAGTGGATTAGTTGAATTTATGCTAGCTCGCTCGAACACAGTCATTAAAAGAAGTTCAGCCTCAAAAGTTACATTTTTCCATTCTCCTTGCCTCTGTTTGTAAATGGTACTTTAATTTGCTCTTGGGGAGACCCCGGAGTTGGTGAGGTGATTAGGCGAGATATGGCGTTGCTCCAGCTGACTGAGGATATGACCATATATGGGAAAGTGTGGAGGTTGAGAATAAATGTAGAGGGTTAGGTAGCCGAGTGTTGTCCTGGTTTGTCACAGTAGCTTTGATACATCTCTTAGTGTCCTTCGGGTACTTTGTATCCCTAGATTGCTGTTATTACTTGTTGCTGCCTTGTTTCGATTTTCTATTTGCATTACTTAGTGTTAGTTTTGTATTTTCGCTTTGGTTGTCAGATTGGTTTGCTTGTTATCTCCCCTTCCCTTTTCCTTTTTCCTCTCTGAGCTGAGGGTGTACCGAAAACATCCTTTCTGCCTTTTTAAAGGCAGGGTTAAGGTTTGCGTACACTCTACCCTCCCCAGACCTCACTTGTGGGACTACACTGGATTTTTTTTGTTGTTGTTTGTAGACCCCTAAGTTGGGAATGACCCTTACTCCTCTGCACCAAGATTCCCTCGTTTCTTATCCGGATAAGCCCCTCATCCAACAAAACTCTACCTTCTTCGTCCTTGATGCACTTCACTTGGTCCAAGTCACGAGTTTTTTATTGAGTAGAATTATAAATGCTATATGTTAAGAAAGCTTAGCTCAATGTGAGTGCCTCGAGCTTTTTATTGCGTATGAAGCCAGCTCACGCTCAATTTTGAGCCGATATGTTATAAGAGCCTGGCTTGAGTATGCTTAAGCTCAATTTGTGTGATGTATTTGAACAATATATTTAATGTGCTCACATAAGAGTGAGGGGGGGGGTCTTGATAGCTGAGAATTTGAGACAGAGGAGGATTGCATACGTCAATTGGTGTTGTATGAGCCAAAAATCTGGCAAAGCCGTGGATCCTCTCCTTTTGTATTTTTCAGGTGGAAACTCGTTTTGTGATTGTAGATATGCCACTTTTATGAGGTCTCTGGATGTGAAACTGTCTGTTGATCCATTTGTTGCTCACTGGAACTATTTCTGCTCATTATGATTACATGTGCTACTTGTATTTAATTAGCATTTTTCAGTTTAGGATGTTAATTTAAACATATTGGTTTTCTAACTTCCAGTTGTTTCATTTTTTTGCCCATAGAAATTGATCGAAATGAAGCTCGAGTTAATGCTATGCGCTCTGCCATTCTCGAAACATTTCCTGATCCAAATAGGCGTTTATTACAGAGGTAACTCTTTTTTGTATTTTGCTGATATGGTTGTGTAATTTTTAATTTGATCCTGTGTTTTCAGTTTCTGTTACAATCTTTTATGGTGGTGGTATTTTTTGCTAGTTTTCTTGGTATGGCAAGTTCTTGATGATGGATAATGAATCTGGTTTGGCAATTGGATGCTTACAATCTTTGTTTAGTGGAAAAGTTGAACAAAATGTGGTAGTGCTGAGTGGAATATCTAATCTAGCCACTCCTTTGCCATGAATTGCCGTGGAAGTCTTACTGATCTCTAAATGTTACAGGAAACAAAAAATGATCTGCTGGACATATCATTATGGTTTGCTGGATAATTGTTTCCGCTGTTGTCCATTGACTTATTATCGAGGCAGAATAATTATTTAATCTGGATTTAGATCATTAGGTTTGTTGGAGAACGGTTTTCTCGCTTGTCCATTAAGTCTTTTTTGAGACATTAATTTATTCATTGCCAAAAGTTCAAGAAGATCAATAGAACAGAGACATATCTATATTTCAGGCCTTTGATTTGCTTCATATGTGAATTTGCATGGGTGGCCCCCACACACTTCTCTTACTATTGTGTGTTGATGCATCAAATTCAAATGCTGCACTATTGTTATTGCCGAGTACTAATTTTGTGAAATAAACTTTAATTATCTGAAACCTAATTGGAGAAAGACGAACTGGATGGAATTAAATTCTAATGAGCAAATGAAAGCAAGGAATCAAAAGGTGCAGTTTTGAATATTTTACTAAAATTCTTTCTGGAGTCCAATTTATGGTACAAACTAGTAGGCCAAATTAAGGAAACTTCAATTTATCATCTATGCTGCCAGAACATGAAGTCCCCGGGGTTTTGGTCTAGTATTAAGGGCGTAGCTTGTAATGTGTGGGTTAGACGCATATCACCTATTCGAACCCTGCCACGGACAAAAGCTTGGTATTTAAGTGGAGAAGGGTAGAGGCATGGGCCCATTGTCCACCGAGTTTCAAACCTTGTACCACTACCCTGCCTGGCCTTTTCCCCTTTCTTTCTCCAAATGGTTTCACCCATTTAATGCACATCACTGGTTAATACTAGACTTCCCTCTGTGTCTCTATTTGTAATTATTCTATTGAGAGGTGGTTTAACCCACAAAGGTATTCTGCCCAATTTTAGACATTTCCTTTTACTGCCATGTTGTTGTAGACCCATATTGCAAACTTTTGAACTAGAAGATTAGTTATGAGAGAAAGAAACTTTTGAAATCTTCAGTTTTCTAGTAGTTCGCTGTAGATTGGACATGTTTTAGTTTTCCTCTGTCTTAATTTGAGGGAAGATGAACTTTGTAGGCTAATGTAAATACTTTTTTTGGTTAATTAAAATACCTTTCACTTTACCAACCTAACTTGTGAAGTTGCTACTGTAGAATTCTGAAGATGATGCATACAGTTTCTTCAAATGCATCTGAAAATCGGATGATGCCATCTGCTGTGGCTGCTTGTATGGCGCCATTACTTTTAAGGCCTCTTTTAGCTGGCGAATGTGAGTTGGAGGATGATTTTGATGTCAATGGTGATAACTCTGCTCAGCTTCTTGCTGCTGCTAATGCAGCCAATAATGCTCAGGCTATCATTACAACCCTTCTTGAGGAGTATGAGAATATCTTCGATGTAAGTTGCTCTTAAATAAAATCTGTCAAAATCCTTCATAAAAAAGAAAACAGTGAAAATCATTCAATTTTTATATCTTGGGTATCTAAAATTTGCTTTTGAGGTGTGATTCTCTTTCTTCTTCTTTTCCCCTGATTTACTCTGTTGGTTTTAGCTTGGGCAATCTTACAAGTTACAACAATCTATATTTGTCATACTGGATTGTCCTCTGCAGAATTTACATCGATGGACGTGCTTAGCTTTTCGTTGTGTTTTCTTACAGGATGATAATCTACATAGGTGCTCTATTTCAGCGGATTCTCAAGTTGGAAATAGTGGGACTGAAGAATCATCAGATGATGAAAATCTGGATATGAAGGAGAATGGTTATCATGATGCTGAAAATGAGGTCGACCCAGATACTGATGATGATTGTGATCGAATATTGAGTGGAAAATTGAGCGAAAGCAGTGGTTCCGCTGCCAGTGATCTTTATGATTATAAGGTTCTTTCTCTTGTTATGAAGAACTTTAATAGTTGTGGGCCAATATATTTTATCAGGTATAATTTTGGGCCAATTTTACAAACAGAATGGGAGGCCCAACGGCTAATGTGTCGTGTGTTTGAACTAAATTAAGGATTTTTTGAGTAAATCAGATAGCTGGTTAGCTACTTTCCCTTTCATTTTCTATTTCTTTGTATTGATGACGAAAGGGAGCCTAGAGCAACGGTGAAATTGTCTCCGTGTGATCTATAGGTCACGAGTTTGAGCCGTGGAATAAACCACTAGTTATGGAACTTACAGTGAGGTTTTGGCTACATTTTCTTAGTAGATTAAGTGTCATCGATGATGACTTCTAAACTTCCTGCAAAGCAAAGGCATGTTGTGTTTAATATATATTTTAAAAGGCACCCGTCTGAACAAAATGTATTGGTTATTTGTCCATTTTTTCTCCTTAATCATGTAAACATGAAAAATTATTCCACAAATAACCTCGCAAAAATTCAGAGAAAGTTAATTCAATATTTTAACTTCTATGAGTATTTATTTGAACTATGCATTAATATTTCTATGCAGGGGTTTGGAGGGAACGACTCAGATGTTGGATCTCCAAGAGACGGTTGTTTACAAGGAGTAAAATTGAGACCAACAGTGGACTCTCAGTCTCTTGCGGGTTCTAATGTCCCTTTGAATGAACAACCAGAAAGACGTGGAAATGAGACAAATGCTCTTTGCGAATTAGCTGGTGCCGAGTCTCAGAGATCCATGGGTGAGATACTCTCCTCTATGGATCCGGGGCCACCCCTTGGTGTCCCTGGACCTGATTCATGTATAGAGAAACCGAGCAGCAAGTTAACACCTTCAAACCAGAACGTCAAAAGGTCGACATTTTGGGGGAGAAGCAATGTGAGTGTCGGCATCTATTTTTGAAACTACGAATACTCTGATGTTTTTAGTGCAATAGATGAGGCATTAATTCCGTGTACCAGGTCCTGTTTTTACTCATTCTGGGATTGATGTGAAAAGTCCATAGATTTTCTCGTCTCTAGAATAGTCTTACACTAGATCAATCTAGCATGATAGCTGAATAAGGAATCTGATTTTCTGATTGTTACTTTTGCACAGGGTAGAAGTATTCCATCAACAGAATCAATTGATTCCTCCGGGGAGGAAGAGTAAGGCTTCTTTCACTTTTTCTCCCACCTGGTATTAGAGAAACTTATTTTAATTAATTGAAATATGACTCCATTGAGATAAGAATTAGGACGATGAATGGATGATGCCTCTGGTAACTAAGTGGATTTTAATTTTTTTCTCTATCAGGATGATTTTAATTTCAACAAATGGTATATCTCGTGTTTTGGGAAAGTTGGGAGAAAGACAAGCTTTTGTGTTGGGGGAGCAGTAGAGGTCATGTTGTAACAAGTGATATTACCTTTAATAGAAGTTTAGCTGAATTGAGACCAGTCCCTTTTCCTTCAAATAAAAGTAGTGAAGGGAAGATATTAAATTTGCTAAAACTGGATAGAATGGGTTCAGAAAAATCGGAAGAGAAAGTGGAGACTAGAAAATATATTCTACCCCAAATTCCATGCAAAATAATCCCTTTGAATGGGAACAGTTAGCTATTAAATCCTTAGCATACAGCTGTAAGAAAGAACAATAAGTGCTTTTACTCCTTGGGAAGATGCAGAAGTAGCTGCAGGCAACAGGTTTTAAGTAACTTGAGAATATGCAAGTTAAACTTTACGCTATGATTGCATGTTCGTCAATTATATTTAATTATAAAGTTATTGTTACAACCATGAAGAAACGACCAATCCCAACTACGGATATTTAAGAGCCTTCTCTAAGAGCATTCCATCTAGTGTAAGCATTTGGATAATCTGGAAGTGATGTGATATCTAAAATCCCTAAGAAATGATGGAAAGATCTCATTGACGCTAATGATGCGGTTGAAGCAAATCATGCTAGTGCTAAAATCAGAGCTTTCACTTTCAGACCGGTCCTTTTAGCACTTAATCTGGTCAATTCTATCTATAATTATATTATTCTCTTGATACTCTAACAAATCCACCAAATTCAAAGTGAGGAAACCTACTTGAGTTTGCCTATTCTTAAAGCATAGAAAGCTGCTACCAAAATCCCGCCGAACAAACTGTTACTGAAACGATGGTAAAAAGTATGGACTTTACCACTAGAATGGTTACCACAAAGAGGAGCTGAGTCAGCCCCTAGAAAGTGGAGCGGAAACAGTTGCCAAAGAGAGGAGCGATCCCGGCCACGGGAAAGATTAGTTGCAGCAATTGTCAGAAAGATGGGCTGTTCCAGTCGTCAAAAGAAAAGAGAAAGCAAAACTATCCACTGAAAGAAGATAGGGGCAGCAGCGGCTGCAAGAAAAAAAAAATTAAGTGGGCCCAGCTGCCAGAGGAAAAGAGGAGCCGTGCCTACCACCGGAAAGAGGAATGTGGCACTGCCCGCAGGAGAGAGAAGAGCCAGGCATTGGCTATAGGAGACTGAAGAGTGGGGTACCATCCCTAAGAGATAGATGAGCGAAGCAAAAGGTTACCAAGAAGTGGCAACAGACGTCGAGAGGGAAAAAAAGAGGACAAAATACTGGTCGAGGAGGTGGTAAGGCCGTACACCATGGGTGGGTTAATTGAATGTCTACCAAGAATCCAAGATCAGAGGTTTTGGTACTATGAGAAAGAATCTTAACATCTAACACAGACTTTAAGGCACAATGGATAGGTGTAAATCATGACCTTTATAAACCCCTCTAGAAACCCATTTTTTTGGGTCGTTACTCCTTTAGAAACCCTTACATAACTCAGCGGGATAATATTATAATTTAAGGATTCACACATCAATTTTGGTACAGACTTCTATATGCGAGGAATGGGCTTACCATAGATCAATTATGATACCATTTGAAAATTGTAGAAAATAACTTCTTATAGACTTGGTTATTGACACTTGAAGAAGGGCTCCTTATATAAGAGTATTAATCTATTAAAATAGGTGACTTCACTTGATATTCTAAAGGGTAACTTGAAACGGTAATGATAGCACTAATCATATGCTTTAGCCATTGGGGTGGGGGTGTGATTTGAGTGCTGATAAAAAGCATACATCTAAGCTTGTCGGGTACTTGAGTGTGATTTGGGTGCTGATATGCTCGGCTTGTTTGCATAATACAATTTTATTGCACTAATAATTGATTGGATGACATTTGCAGTTGCACGAAGCTCCTAAAAGCTCATATTTTTTAGTTTGAGAAACTTGGATACGTAAGTGAAGGAGCATCTGCTATCATGTCATCAGGACGCCATGATATGCTTTTGAAGCTTTTCACTCGTTTTACTTTCTTATGATGAAACAAGTTAGACACACACATTAGGGTATGTGGGTTCGTCCCCTTTGCTGCTGCATGGTAGGGTTTTGAAAGCTTATACTAGTTAGTTCATGTTCAACAAATAACAAGACGATTCAAGAGACTTAGCAGACTAAGTATATAATAGAATAATAGAACCACCAAGATTATTTTGTGATATTTAGTAGCTTATCAAAAAATTATGATCTCTAGTATCTAATGGAACAAAAAGGTGGGTAGGGAGAAGGTAGGTTACAGTATGCGATTATAATGCTTTTTTTTGGACGAAATGTTTGTGCAAATATGCATCTTTTACTTGTTTTGTATCTTGCCATTTGAGAAGTGCTGCATTAGTGTGTAACTGGGCCAATGCCATTTCATCCAAATATACACGTTTTACCTGTATCCTTTTGAATTTGTATTTTGCATTTATTTGTAATTCAGCACTGAAAGATACAATGCTCCAGGTAAGCTGGAGTGACACTAAATTTCTTGTTTCAAAGCTTGTCTGTGGGCTATAAACTTTAGAGATGCCTCTATCAATGAAAGTTTTGGTCAAAGTACATTAGCTAGTATAACCCTCGTTTCATCCCATTATCCTTCAAAATCATCTCTAAGATGGACCTTTTAACGACATGTCAACAGGCTTGCTATACAGAAACTTGAGATAGCGAAAAATGACTTGCGCCATAGGATCGCGAAGGAGGTATAGATCTCAGTTTATTTTATTTTACATTCATGATCTTCTTTGCTTAGACCATTGATATTTAACCTGTGTTAGGCAAGAGGAAACGCGATTCTGCAGGCAAGCCTGGAGAGACGAAAGCAAGCTTTGCACGAGCGTCGCTTGGCCCTTGAACAAGATGTATGAGAGTAATTAGTCCCTGATAAGACCAAAAAGTGTCGTCCACTTTAGCTATTTTTTTTCTTCTGTTGGTTTCTCTTTAATAATTTAGCATCTGCTCTACTCAATTTCAAAGCATGCTTCTTAGTAATCTTTTGCTTCATTTCCTTAGTATATACTCCCTCCATCCCAATTTACCAATTTATGTGAAGGTGTTTGACTGGACACAAAGTTTAAGCAAGAAAGGAAGACTTTTGAAACTTGTGGTCCAAAATAAGCCATAGATATTTGTGTGGCTGTTCATCTCATTAAGGGTATAAGGGGCATTTTAAAGTTGTTACTAAATATAGAAATGTGTCATTCTTTTTGGAGCTTACTAAAACGGAAAGTATCACATAAATTGGGATTGAGGGACTACATATTGTAAATGTTTTTTTAATCCTTTTCCCTTGTTTTGTGGTGAATTGGTTGCTGTTGACTAATGCTCTTACCAGTCATCCATTTCTTCTCTACTTTATCCAAGAAACTGTCTTTTGGTGACAATAAGAAATATAGCAGGTTTTGCTACTCTAATATGATTCCTAGTGTTCTTTTATGATATGTGCTGCACTTTGTACGCTGAAGATTTTGCACTTACAAGCTCACTATTTTTATGGAAAATATTTGATCACGTGTAACATTTACAAAGGTGGCTAGACTACAAGAACAGTTACAAGCTGAGAGAGACCTAAGAGCTGCATTGGAAGTTGGTTTGAGCATGTCTTCAGGACAGTTGTCAGGTTCTCGTCCTATGGATTCCAAGGTTGTATTGGTGATTGGGTAACTATGATTTTCCTTCCCATCAATTTGCTCTATTTCTAAAAGGTATTTTACTTTTATGAAGACTAGGGCTGAGCTTGAAGAGATAGCTCTTGCCGAAGCAGATGTGGCTAGATTAAAGCAAAAGGTTGCTGAGTTGCACAATCAACTTAATCAGCAACGGCAGCATCATTATGGCCCGTTAGCTGATGCTTGTGATCGTTATCAAAATGAACCAAATCATACTTCTCAGCTGTGAGTGTCAATTCAGTTTTTTTGTACTTTCTAGTGCCCTTATTTCAATTTCAAATGCTTCTTAGTGCGTGCAACAATTAAGGAAGTTATAAAAAATATGCAACAATTGAGAATGTTATTGTTGTTTATAACCGACTGGAAGGGAATTCCATTTTTTGATCATGGGCTGTTCCATCTTTATTTTTTTGTGCAACATGTTTTCGTTTATTTTTTTGGACTGCAATCATGTTAAGAGTACACAGATGCGCACTGTGTTCCCTTTCCAAAGAGAATGAGAGAAGTGATCCTACATGGAGCATTGCATGGACTTTCCGTTTCTTGAACTTACATATCTGAGATAAAGTTTTCCCTATATTTACCAAGTGTATTTTCGTCTGCAGGAAATATTACCAGCAAAATTTTGACACGACACTTGCTTTTTGTAATCATGAAAGAAGACAAAGAAATGAGGTGATTTTATCCTGTATATTTGGGTTTATATAAGCATATAGATGATTGTGCATTTTATCCTGTATATTTGGGAGTCGTGATAATTGCATTCTTCAACTCATCAAAAGTGTTTGTTCCTACCATTTGGCGTTCTTTCTATTTCCTAAGTAGTAGATGTATCTACTCATCTTTCCCATTGTTGCTGTATATATTAACTATTATTAGTTGGATCAACTTCTGTCTTTTCTTTGCGAATTTCATGTCAAGATTAACATTCGTCTATCAATCACATTGAACCTGAAAGAATATGTGCTGGTAATTATCTGATTGTAAAAGCTGAAGAAACAATTAGCTGGTATATTCTCTGGTATTCAGGCTTTTATCTTAGATGGCATGTTCACCCAATCAAAAATGTTATAAACATTTGTCTTATATTCGAATTCTTGTTTCATTTAGTGTTTGCAGAAATCTGAAAAGGTTGAAGGAGTTGACATTCATTTAGTGCTTGGTGACTTTTTTACCGTGACTAAATTTCTTTACTCATAAATGAGAATTAACTGCGAATGATGTCCAAGTTTTGGACTTCTGGTAAAGATGTTGGGAGTCGCGAGATTTCCTTTTACTTTTAAAAGAGAAATTAATGCAAACTATTCCAGATTCTGATGTGAAGTTGAGAGTTGAAAATTCGTCTGTAGATTTTCTATATTTATAGTTTATAGAATTGCCAGACCCCACTTGGTGGGATTATACTGGGTAGTTGTTGTTGTATAGTTTATAGAATTCTTTTATATGGTGAACTTCTGAAACAATGCAGGAATTGCTGGGTTCAGATTTGAGGAATATTAAAGGACAAGTAATGATATTGACCCCTGGTACTAGGCAGCCTTCTCGGAAACAACTCCGAGAGACAAGCTTAAGTGATTCTAAGAGTAGTGAAGCATCAACCAGTTTGTCTGTGGGTGAATGCGGTGTGGTTGATTCTGCCCCCCTGCATTCGACTTCAAAAGCCACTGAGGTAAGAAATGAAAACTTCAATCTTTTTGTTCTCACCCAAATTCAGGTACAAGGGGGTGTGCAAGGGCTCTAACTCATAAGTGCATGTGGATGACCCCACCAGTGTAGAGATAATACATCGCAGTTTAGCTAGATCTTATTTATAATGGTGGTCGGATCCAAAATTTAAGGTCTATGGGTTAAACCTTTAAGGTTTTGGCTTTGAACCCATTAATGTTATGGGTTCATATCTACTATTTGTTGCAATTTTAGTGAATTTTTACACATAAAATTATAATCCGCTTCGGAAGTACTGGGTTCATATTAACCTGGTATCTTCATGCTATCCTCATGCTGCATCCGCCTCTAGTCCGAGTTAGCTTGTGCGCGCCTCGACTATTCAACTGGGTACCTTGTTCCTCTTACCAGTATAGGTACCTGAATAACTTTACCCACAAAGGCTTAGGCAGATGGGAAAAAACCAAGTAGCATATTTTTATCTCTCCTGGGATTTGAACCCTGGTCTCGCCATGGTTTGCACTACTTTATTGATCACTAGGCCACACCCTTGAGTGTCAATTCAGCTAGATTTTTAAGCCACTATTTCCTTTTGATTTAGCCATACGAGGGTAGTAGAAATATAAACGGGGGAGGAGTAGCACTTTTTCTTGGATCAAGCTTACTACATTGGCTATTTGTAAGTCTAGCGCCATTTTGTTTTTGACCATAAATTTAGCAGGTGATGGATTATACACGACACCCTTCGGCTGCGTCTTCCACTTTGGTTGAATTAACAACACGTCTTGACTTCTTCAAGGAAAGACGCTCTCAATTGATGGAGCAACTCCATAGCCTTGACCTAAACTATGGATCAACATCTCATCAACAACCTATGTACAAACCTTCATCTCCTCCATGGAATTGAATGAAGTTTGTGTTTGAAGTTTGCAAAGGGAAAGCTGCAAAAGTTCCCGTTATTTGTATATCCTGTGTATCATAGTCTGTAGTTATCTCAAATACTATTTTTGCGAGTTTTCATTTTCGTTCTCGCCTTTTCCCTTTCATTTTGGTTGTATTGACGATACCTCTTGGTCTTGTTAGTGATCTCATTAATTCTGAACTTCATACTGTAAAGTAATAAAAATCTATTAATGTGTGGTATGGTTGACAAGGGACCTTGCTGCAGTTGGAAAAAGTTTCATGTATATTTGATACTGTAATTTTCTGAGGCATGCCATGTTATTTAGGACTGAAGCTCAAATATTTGTGTCACATGTTCTTATTATTTTTCATTTTATAGGCTAGAATATGGACTGAATTATTCTACTTTATAGATTTGCTTTAGTTTTTCTTAGATGTTTAAATAAGGAGCTTAAACCCATATCATGACTCATACATGAAATCTCCAAAGCATCAAAACCATTTTGTTCCCCAAAAGTCTTAATAACTCTTACTAGGGAAACCATGATTCAAATCCCAGCAGAGACAAAAAACGTCAGGTGATTTCGTCTCAGCGACGATCCATTTAAAGACAAAGAAACGTTCCCATATTTTGATATCCCTTTGCTTCAACTATTTGAAGTATTGATTGAAAATGTCTCTTCTTTTTTGTTATATATAGAGGGCTTTAAATAGTCAACTTAAGAATATAATATGCAGGAAATGTTGCATAACAAGAATTCAAAAAAACCTAAAATATCTCGAAAACCTAATAAATCTAACTAAATTCAAAAAAGTAGATTCATCCTAAAACTAAGCAACTTATTGTGCTAAAAAAAAATTGCAACAGGAACTGAAGCAAATCTTCAATACTCCTCCATTGCTTCAGTTGCTCTAAAATAATTGCTCCTTCTCAATTACTGCTTCTGCTGTTTATGCTTGAGGATTGTGTTGAGTATCTTTGAACTTGCACACTTTTATAACATGACCTGTTTGTTTGCAAATATCACACACATATTGCATTAGTCTCCACCAACAATTTTTTTTAAGGTGTGTTTTCTTTTTGAAGTATTTGCAAAGAGGATAATTGATCTTTTCTTTTTTGTTTTGCGCATAAAAAGCACGTTCATTAGCTATTTCTTGTCTAAATTCTCTGTTTTATTCTTGTGCTTGAAGAGCACTTATTAATTCTGCAATAGAGATGGTAGAGGGATCTTTAGACTCTTCTAGTGAGGAAATTTTGGACTCGAATCTCTTGTAACCGTCACAAGAATTTTTTCAACTATTATATCATCTTTGAAATCCTCGCCAAGCAACCTGATTCTATTAATAGTAGAAGAAATCCTATTAGAATACCAAGTGATAGTCTCGTCTTCTTGCATTCTAAGCGATTCAATTTTTTTTTTCAAATTTAAAATCTGCATTTGTCTGACTCGATCACTTTCTCGATACTCTTTTTTACGCTTTTCCCAAGCTTCTTTTGTTGTGTCACATTTAATAATTTAGAGAAAATTGGATCTGCAACTGAATTTTGAATCACAATTTTGGCTTTGTAATTTTTTGGTTTTCTCTTCCGATTGGTTTTTAATTTGGGCAAGGGTAGAATTTGCATGGAGTGCTTGTAATGGTCTATCCTACGCTGCGCGAATTCAGATATAGTCGAGTTTCAATGCGGGTACCAAATATCGGGTGGGAAATCAAAAAAAAGAACTATTCTTCTTGGGATTTTAGGGATTAAAAGAGGGGGAGAGAAAGAAGAGGATAAGGTCATAAACAAAAAGATAAGTTTTTGTTTTGGTTCAAAAGAGGATGGCAGAGAGATATGAGTCGTATTTTCTTGAAATTTGTTGGATTACCAAAAAAGATTGCATTTATTTATCAAGAATTAGCCTAAATAGTCGTTCATTCAATCACTTAAACTAAAAATAGTTGGCAAATATGTAACATAAATTTAATCCAGCTATAATATATGTATAACTGTGTATAATTTATGTATACATACTAGGAAAAGTAAACAACGAATGCGTCCGATTATTTATGTAAAGATCCTTTTATTCATGATATAAATCCTTAACTAACGGGTCATTGGGATGGAAAAGAGATCATTCGAAAACAAACAATATTTATAACAGTATATTTAACTTAAATATTCAGATTTTCTTATCAATTTCATTCTTTTACTTCATGTTTATTCGTCCCAATCACCCCTAAAAATCATTCTTTCCTTTCTTTTCACTCCTGATCAACCCAAAATATTAAATAATTCTCATTTTCGCATTTCCTTTAAGTTTCTTCTACATTTGGTCTTCATTCGGTGCAAAACGTCCATTAGATTTATTTTTGACAGATTTACAGACATGTACCAAAAAAATAAAACGTTTATGGTCACTTAGCTACAACATATCATTTAATCATTTTTGGCCAATAAAAAGTTATTAACGATATACATCATTCAAAATACATAAGAATTTGTTTTTCAATTTTTTTTTCAACGGGTATAGTTAAATGCGTTAAAAACACATAAACAAGGGAATATACAAAATTCGAGAAAGATTGGAGGTGATTTGGAGGTTTGGAGTCAAAATTCGAAGTTGAAATCGAATTGGAAAAGTATTTTTGCGACACATGTACCTCACTATATATCCACGTATATCACACACAAATATACACGGATACATAGGAATAGACAGATATATAGGAGAAGACGGAGGGTACTCAGGGAATACGCAAACCGTCTTCTTTTAATGTTCATCGTCTACTTCGAATTTGGCTGAAATTTCAATTCAAAACACCTCAAATTTCCAATAAATCGTCCCAAAATTGGGATTCAACCCCCTAAAGATATAGATCTATTTCAACAACATTAACTCGAATAAATTCTAATTTCAAATCATCCCAAAATTAGAATTCAAACTCCTTAATTTAGATTTTGTTTATCTATTATACTAAAAATTTATTTCATAGAATAAAAGTTTCCCCAATTAATATTTAAAAAGTCTTCCTCATAATAGATGGAGCACGAACAATAAAATTCAAATAAATAATTTATAATAAAAAATGATGGCAGAAGAAGAAGAATGATTAGACTATTTTTAGGTGGCTAGCTAGTGATAGTAGTGATTAATGAATAAGAAGATGATTATTTCTTGATTAAAATTAGATAACAATGGTTGCTTATCACTAGGCTATTTATAGGTAAAAATGATTGACTTTTTATATATATATATATATATATATATTTCAAATCTTTTGAAATACTAATTTTATTTTGCCATTGTGAGCAGTGCCGGACGTATCGAATATAGACAGGTAAAAAATAAATTAGACAAAAAATAGATAAACTCGAGCCTGTCCTTTGATACGTAACAAATTGACCGAATAACAAATATTATGAATACCCATATTTTTTATCTATATTTTTATCTAAAAAAGATTAAAGCAAAATTTAACAAAGGGTATCAGACGGTAAAACATATAAAATAACTTATCTGATGAGCAACTTGGTTCTCATTAATTAACCTATTTATTTTGGAGGTGGTTGAGTCAATTTCCTATGGCTAATCTTAAACTAAATTAACTCACAATTAGCTTCAGCATAGGAATTTGACTCAAAATTTGACCTACATTCCATCGTTAATTAGGATGAACACGTATTTTTTAAAGTTTAGAATAAATAATATTTTCTTTCTCGAAATTAATAGCAAGTACTATGTAACATAGCCGATCAGGACATCAACTTATAATTCTTTTTTAAGATAAATATTTTATATTCAAAATCATATACAAATATTAAATTTTCATACATATTTTCAAACTGAATAAAAATAGTCAATGAAAAAAATTATTTAGCCTTTTGAAACAAATAAAAGTGTTAAGTATTCATCTGAGACGTGATACGATTTCTACTTTTGAAATGAAAATTTTTCAACAATGCAAATAAAAATGACATTAGGTAGCCATTTTGAGCACTTTTATATAAAATATATTCAATTTTAAATATTATATAAAGTTTAACCAGTTTTGACAAATATCTGCTCAACTTCCTTAAATACTTAAAACTGTAGAATTTTGTAAATTTAAGTTGTTCTTTAAATAAAGATCCTAAAAAAAGGTTATTTGTGCATTTCGTAAAAATTGCACGGGGCACCCTATTTGGTCGCCCCCATTTAACTTATACCTATTTTTTTAAAAAGTTTTAACTTGTACCCATTTTTTAAACAACTTCAGCTCTCTCTCTCTCCTCCTCCTCCTCAAAGTTATATCCGCCCTCAATATGATAGTTCCATTAGAAGAAATTCAAAACTTTTCAGCTTTTTTCTTATCTTCTCTTGCAGCAAGGCTTTATGACCTAATGGGTAAAAGTAAATTGCTCTAAACTCCTGTTGGCTCTTTCTTTTCTGTTACTGTAAGTGTAAAATCGTATTTTCGCCCAGAAAAAGATATCGAAACCAAAAAAAGAAGAAGGAAAAAACAGATTACATATGTAGGTTTCTAAAAGTTTACATCAAGTTCTCCCTCAGACCAAGAAAATCAATGGGAAAATGAGAAATATTTGATAAAAGAGTATACTGAAAAAGAAAAAGACATAAATAAGAGACAAACCTTCCAACAAGCTGAAAAGATATATGGAGTATTCATAATGTAGTAGGCTGAAGTTTAACTCTAAGAAGGGTGAAGTTCGCCAGTTACAAAAAAAAACTTCAGCTCTATAGCTCAAGTTCCCAGTTACAAAACAAAAACTTCAGCTCTAGAGTTGAAGCTTACAAACAAAAACTTCGCCAGTTACAAACAAAAACTTCAGCTCTAGAGCTGAAGTTCGACAGTTACAAAATAAAAACTTCAGCTCTAGAGCTGAAGCTTACAAACAAAAACTTCGCCAGTTACAAATAAAAACTTCAGTTGTAGAGCTGAAGCTTACAAACAAAAAACTTCAGCTCTAGAGCTGAAGTTCGACAGTTACAAAACAAAAACTTCAGCTCTAGAGCTGAACTTCAGACCCAACTACTAGAATGCTGAAGTTTTGCGTGATTTTCTTTGCTATTTCAGCCCCGTATGCTGAAGTTATGTGAAAAAATGGATACACTTGCAATTTTTTTTGCAAAGCGGGTACAAGTTAAAACGTGACACAAAAAGAGGGTATAGATGCAAATACCCTGTGCATTTCTACCGTGCATTCAAATTAATTGCATCAATCAATATTCAACACAATACAAGATAACTACTCTTTCCGGTCCACTTTAATTAATATTTTGATATTTTTTTGTTGTCCACAATATTTGATTTCTTTAGATATCAAGAAAGAATTAACTTCTTTTTTTCAAAGCTGCCTCTAGAATAAAGAGCCTAGCAATATTTGTTATATTTCCAACGAACAAATTAAAGTTAATATGATCAACTTCATTGTTAATTAATGCTAAAAAGATGAATTATTTAATATGTGTGAAAATGTAAAAATAGCACGGGCTAGCCAGTTTTCGGACTGGTAATCAAAAAATAGCCAGCGTTTGTAAAGGCATTGAAAAATAGCTCGTTTGTAAAGGCATTAAAAAATAGCCACTATTTTGCTGCAACACGGAAAGTTCCAGTATAATATACTTGAGATTGGTGTACCTGTATATGAGCTTCCAGCATATTATGCTGGAACTCCAGCACATGGAAAGTTCCAGCTTAATATACTGGAAACTGGAGCACCTGTGTATGAACTTCCAACATATTATGCTGGACCAATATATTATGCTGGAACTCCGGTATATTATGCTGGAAGTTCACATGTAAAAAATTCAAACTCCAGTGTATAATGCTAGAATATTTTTTGGATTTTGAACAGTATTTTCGTTCAGATTTATCTTTATATGAAAAGTGACAAAATTTTGATTACTTTTGAAACTGTGGCTATTTTTCAATTAACTCTTGTAAATGAGGCTATTTTTGAATTAACCCTGTGAAAATAGCCTAAAAATTAATTAAAAAAGGTAGTGTAATATAAAAATAAAAAACTAGTGGGACCCACCACACGTGTTAAGCAGCTAGAACCTTCGAAATTCCATCTCAGCGTCACATTTTCCCACAGCCAAACAAATAATTAGAAGCAGACCAACAATAATCTTCAACCAAACATAGACTCCTCTCAAAGAAATTTATACACCCACACACAACATTGAGATTAATTGGGTCGGATGAACCCATTTTTGTGCTGAACTGCTAATAAATGAAGATTCTCAGGTACTTTGTCCTCTGACTAGACTGATTCTTGTTTTCTTTAGAAAACATTCTTGTTTTTGGTTATTAAACTGTATTAGCTTTATGGTTAGAGTGCAAAGTCTTGTCTTTTTATAATATTCAACTTATATGTTTCTATTGTGATTCTGTTATTGAATTTGTATTCTCTTTTAGCATGTTGGTTTCACTGGTTCTTGAATTATGGTGAGGCGGTGGGTAGTAGGAGAGGAGAAGAAGAAGAAGAGAAATGGAAAAAGAAACTTGTTTTTGTGGTCAATTTTGGGTAATGGAAATCCCCACTAGTGGGATTTCACTGAGTCGTTGTTGTTGTTGGGTAATGGACATAAAAGAATATAGAGACCCATATTTTGGGTAATGGAAATATGAGCCGGGATCTTTCGGAAACAACCTATTTACATTCATAAGGCAGGGTAAGGTCTGCGTACGCTCCACTCTGCCCATACCCCACTTTATGGGATTACAATGGGGTTTTTTATTGTTGTTGTTGGAAATAAAAGAATATAGAGACCCATATTTATAAGAGCTTAAGTTCTATGCACTATGCACTGATAGTGTATGAAAAATTTACACAATTAGGTCACTTATTAGGTAATATCAGATAAATTTCTTGATAAGTATTAATTTGATAATATGGTAAAAATGGTTACTAACCTGCTATCATAGATTAAAATTCAGTGATATTGTAAAAATATCTTTACCCTGTCAGTGCATATAATTTAAATCCAAAAAATTAATTGTACTTGTCCCGTAATGAAAAATCTTTAAGCTAATCATATGAAAATCTGGAGAAAATAAGACAGAGACCCTTCAAGAGTATTTATATTTCGTCTATGACTCTATGTAGTGTGTTCTGTTCCTCTTTCACTGTCCTAGAGAATGAGATATTTTTATTAGTACTTGGCATCTTTTTTATTTTTGTTTAGCATCTAGTATCTGAAACCAACTAATATCGGGGTAAGGTGCTCCCTGTCAAATGGGGGATGAATTCATTCCTATATTCGAATTAGAACTTCTGGTTAAGAGAGGGGGAACCACCCTTTTGTTAGGTGGTTATTTCGAATTTATAACCACATCTGCAACTGTGCAGGATCACCCCCAACTTGATAGCTATGCATATCTTGACTATTGTATGAACTTGCTAGTTGTCTGCTCCGGGATCTTTAACTGACATGAATCATATTTTGTTTTAATCAGTACTCACATGAATCATACATTATATAGTACTACTAATTGAAATCCATGTAACATATGGAATATGAAAGATACTTAGACATTTATGTTAGGGGAAGGGTTAAAATTTTTTTCATATTATTTTTTTACACAACCAACATCCGTCTACTTGAATTTCTCAAAGTATAGCCAGTTTCAAGCATGGATAAAAGAGGAGGGCTGTAGTAGATCGGCGGCCAGCTTAAAAATAGTATAACTATGATGAATTCTTTGAATGGTGAACTCTGGACGTGCCTATCAAGGCAGTTGTGTGTAATGTTGTCGAGGATTCATATTGGGATTTAAGACTAGTTGATTCGTTGATCTGTTTACATAACGAAAAGTAAGTTCCCCTTTTTCCCTTAGATAACCAAGAAGTGTGCTTCTAGCCTTGTAACTTGGTGGCTAATAGGTTCACCCCTCTACCATTCTTCACTTAAATATCAGACTTGGTTCATTCGACCTCAAGGTGGCTATGCCTATAACATCTACTACCTTGCTGTTGAAACAATGCAGTGGGGTCTAACCAAAAGTAAGTTCATTAGAAGTTTAAAGTCTCCCAATGGATAAGACCTCATTTTTTCTGCAATTACTGAATATTTCTCAAAGTCATTGAAAACGTATCTGTGGAATGGTGATAGTAAGGATCGGACCAAGTTAGGTATAATCAAATGCATTCATCTTGCATCCAGATGAAGGGACGTAATTCCCCACTTTGAAGCATCAATTTCACAATGCAAAAGCGAGTAGTTGAGTCTTTTCATCAAGCATTCTCTGCCTTTTCGTTAAATGTAAATAGTGAGAAATGTTGAAGAGAAGCCCGTGTAAGACCTGGAATTCCTTGACGGATTTTGTCCGTCTGAATAGCAGTTGATACAATCTTAGTAAGATCTGAAAATATGCACGTTTGGAGCTTCTTCATGTTATTGAATGAGGCATACCTTTAACAAAATTTATGCATATCTTTTGGAAAATCTTCAACCGGTAGTTTTCTGATCTTGTAAGTGCCTCATATAAAAAAAATCATGTAGACGCCTATTGTCCACCAAAAGTTTGATGGAACATTAATTTGTGGCTACGTTCAAGCTTTAACTTGATGGATTTACTCCTTCATTCGTTGCTATACACCTTGTCACTCATACTATAGGGATGAATCAACATCAAATATAAGATGGAATGACCTAGTGGGTTAGTATTCATCATCCGCTTGTAGCAAGATATATATCCCTTTCTGCGGGAAGATGTGATACAAAACGTGCAAGATCCGTGATCCATGCTCTTGTATATAGAATGCACTTTCATAAAGTATAGCAATTATCTATACGTTACCTAGAAAAGACAAATTAAGCAAAACCTCGATCTTCTGGAAATCTGTAGTCCACTTCAAGAGGTGGTTACACTTCCTTTTTTTTAATAAGGTGAAGCAGTTACACAACTTATGCTGAGCCCCCCTCCCCTTGGCTCCTTTTTGCCCTTTGACTGGTTACCAGCGGCCAACGCATTACGTAGTACCTGGACTCACTTTCAACCTCCCAATTTTGTGCACTCTCTTCTTCTAAAGATATTTAGAGTTTTAGATAGTACCATTGTATCTACAAGAGCCAAGAAGCTATATTTAGAATGCATTTTAGTTTCGGAATTATTGTCGATGGTGAAAATCTAAAGAATATAAAATAATTTTGGTTGAGAAGAAATAGATTTTAAAAATGTAAAGAAAATAAAGGAAAGCATGAAGTAGAGAAACTACTGCTATGCTGGAATTTGGGGATAGGTATGTGGTGCATGCTTATTTTGGTGAAATCGGAAGGAAAGGAACATAAGAATGTTTCTAGAATCTTGTATTAACCTAACAACCTTACTTGAACAGAATCTGTTCTATAGACTCTATCCCTGTTTCCTTGAGTTCTACAGAAGCTTATATGAGTATTCACCAATTTATTAACCCTTTATTTGACTAAAATGTTTTGGTGGGTCAAGAATGAAAACCTGCGGAAAACTTTAGTTTTCCTGGTTGTCTGAAGGAGCTTGAAGCTATTGAGCAACTACACTGTGCTTCCTTTTTACAGTCCATGTACAGTGTTGGCATCCCCTTGTTGCATCTTTAGTACAATTTCTTTGCAGTTTTACCCTTAAAAATAAAAAGCAAAAAAAGAAAAAAGCATGATTTCTAAACAAACTCTTTTATTGAAAAGCACTATGCTCTGAGCAGCTAATCTTTTTATTATGACTGTACAGCTATTGGTAAATGCCTTAGTTTTGCTATTCTTCATATCACTCATCTAAAAGATCATTAATGAAAAATTGTGTATAAGATTAGCTGTGTGTATTTATGAAGAAATGATTCACTTGGATTGCTGAATCCATAATGTAATTATTTGGTCAACTTGAATATAAACAAGTATAGAGCTTTTGATGTTTCATCTCCAAATTCTGTGACTCGAGCATGACCCATAAAGGGAGGATTACACTGTATATGTGCTATGTGCAAGTGCTATTATAGTGTGATTTGAGTGCACATATTATTTTGGTAAATTGTTTGTACTGAAATGGACTGTACTAGTAGTTACCTAATGCTTTTGATTTTACGAATTTCCTTAGTCAATGCAACGGCAAAATATCTTCCTTTATACAATAGTAACTTTCGTCTCTCTCCAACCAAAGAGAGAGAAGGAAGAAAGAGGAAAACGAGGTCTCTTTTCCATATGAATGGGAACAACCTCCCCTTTTCTATGAATTGGTCGAAAGATACTTTCTTCTAGTTTGTTATTATATCTGGTACTTAGCAACCATGTCCATTGTTTTTGAAAATTGCAACTGGAAATTGTTGCTGCATCTGATGCAACTATGTATGGATATAGGTACTCCGATCGTACAAGTTCTGGTGGCTGAAGTTGTGCATTGGTAGCGTCTTCCACTATCTAGCAATGGATTTTTCGTTTCTCAGTAATTTCATGTCATTGAAACCCCAATCTGCAAAGGATATGGCTTCAACTGTTGTATCTACTAGTACCCTAATGGAAGTACCTAAACAAAAGGCTCAGTTTGATGCTAAGTTTTGGAAATGGACCCTGTTTTCATTTGTTCCTTGGGCCAAAGGATCCGAGGGTAATATTCAGATGCCAACAACTGTCAACAAGAAGTTGAAAAGGCGTAGGCAATCTCGTGAAAGTGTAAACTCTCTAGCTCGGACGTCAACCATACGCTTTAGACCATATGTCTCGAAAGTTCCTTGGCATACAGGTCCAAGAGCTTTCCTTTCACAGTTTTTCCCTCGATATGGTCATTACTGTGGACCAAACTGGTCAAGTGGGAAAGATGGAGGGTCTTTAGTTTGGGATAGAAGACCGATTGATTGGTTGGATTTTTGCTGTTATTGTCATGACATGGGCTATGATACTCATGACCAAGCTGAGCTTCTCAAGGCAGACCTCGCATTCCTTGAGTGTTTGGAGAAGCCTCACATGAGTACGCGAGGGGATCCTCATACAGCTCTGCTTTACAAGACTATGTGCATTTCAGGTGCAAAGAATTTGCTATCGTAGATTTATTCTATATTTTTGAAGGGGATCCTTGGAACAATGGTAAAGTTGTCTCCATGTGACCTATAGGTCATGGGTTCAAGCCGTGGAATCAACCACGATACTTGCATCAAGGAGGCTGCCTACAAAACACCCCTTAGGGTGCGGTCCTTCTCCGTACCCTGCGTGAATGTGGGATGATCCATGCACCAGGCTCCCAGATTTATTCTATATTTAAGGTATACTCATGTATCGATGACTGATTTGGTAATGCTGTTTGTGCTAAATGCAGGCCTCAGGAACATATTGATACCTTACAGACAACGCCTCATTAGCTTGCAAGCAAATCAATTATCTTTCGGATTTGGATGGCTCAGCGGTATCATGGAACCTGCAAAATGCTTGAAAGACCGTTTCATATGGTTACAGAAGTAGCCATGTGAATAAATCGCGGGGTCCTATATTAGTCATGGAAGCTGAAGCAGCTGCGATCTGAATGTTGAAAGTTGAAGATTGCACTTGCCGAACAAGACAATTTCTGCAAATTCCATTTCATCAATGCCTGGGATAATATAACTGTTGAACTGCATAATGATGTAATTAGTTGTTTCACTATTCCAGTACTTGTACATTATTCTCAATTTACAGTATATCAAGTGTAAAGTATTTTCTATGTTATTGTTATGGATTTTTTGAGCTAGATTATGGTTAGAAAAGATGTTTGGAACTAGTGTTTATTTAGTATTCATTCTGAACTTTAAATGTAAAAAAGGTACATCTCCAAGTAAAGTGGAAGACTTTAGAATGCCTTCAAATTTAAAAAGAACACATTTGTCACATAATTTTGTTTTTGTTTTTGTTTTTGTACGTATCTTGATCATTCACTTGGTTACCGCTAACTCCTACCACTGGATAACTCAACCTTACTAAGGCTTATATTATATTTTATAAGAAATATATATTGACGGTTAAGGTATTTTTACAAATTCTTATAATGTAATAATCTCGGTTTTGTACCACTAAGTAGATATCAAAACAATTTCATACATTTGGAATAACTCAACCCTATTTTGAAGTGAAAAAATAGGGTTGTTCACTCTTTATAAGAAATAACATCTCCAAAAGATACTTTATTTTTTTAATTGTGAAAAATATTCGCTGATGTCAATATACTAGAATCGTTAGTAAAAAAACCTTCATTTGATCAAACGTATATATTTTTAAGTATGTCACATATTATATGATTTGCTGAAGATTGAATGATTATTATAGTGATCTATGCTCATTACACGCCAACATATCAAGTACTGCATTATGTCTCACTTTAATACTTACAAACAATGACCAAGAATCTGAAAAATTAGTAAATCATCCTCACAGGTAGAGTTCATACGATGTTACAATTAGAATCAAAAGGATAACACAGTGAATAACAAAACAATATATTTTTGTTTCCGTTGGCCCCGGGCAAAACCTCGCTAGTTTTTTAACTATATAATAAGTGAAGGTTGATGGTACTACGAAGGGCTTTTTGGTAATTCTAAATTGCTTTGCATTGTACATACAACATTCTTTGGGGTCGTTTGGTAGGGTGTACAAGAATAATACGGAATAAAGTGTATTAGTAATGTATGGATTAGTAATGCATGAGTTAGTAATGCAAACATTAGTTATGCAGATATTATTTCTTATCTATTGTTTGGTGTGATGTATTAAAATTATAATGCATTGCATAATTTTTAAGAAAATTACTCCCTCCGGTCCAAAATAAGTGATTTTTTGGATATTTTCATACAGATTAAGAAATCCACCTTTTAGCATTAATTACCAATAGAATTGACCATATTAACCTTTATTATCTCACATAAATACTCCTAACACATATTCCAACACTATTTACTCCAGGGACAATATAGGAAAAAAATAATTAATTCATTCTTGAAATCTGGAAAAATTACTTATTTTAGACCACAAGAAAAAAGCCAAAAAATCACTTATTTTGGACCGGAGGGAGTAGTTGTTTACAAAAATGCTCTCCATATTCTCTAGCTTTAAGAGACTTTAAGGATATTTTTGTCTTTAATTATACTAATGCATGCATTAATCTTGGTATTATTAATGTCATGATTTTCTATGCATTACTTATATACAATATAATACCAAATATGTTGTATAATTAATACTTGTATTAGTTAAACACAAATTAAAAAATATACCAAATAAGATATTAGTAATACATAAAACTAATGCTTTCATTATTTTTTTAATACCTCCTGCCAGACGATACCTTTGTGCGTACATTTGTTCTAAAATGACGACAACATTGACACCTTTTTCAAAGACTCCATGCTGATTTAAGTACTAAACATGTGCATAACACGCGTCACTTTATTTTGGTCTTTCTTGGAAAAAGTAAAGCAGTCCCCGTGGTAATTAATCTCTTTTTGTTGCACTTCCTATTACGTCCCCTGTTCAATACTCTTAATTGAAAATCAGTGTGGGTATTATGATAAATAGTAGGCAAAATACATAAATAATTTTTTTAAGTTGTTCACAACGGTCATTTGAATATCTTAACTGATCCCTTTTTCATTTTAATATTTCAAGTGAATATTAAATGTATCTCGTGAACACCCGAGTCTGGCAGACTATATGTATAAGTTGCCCTCGCCAGTGACATGTCAAATAAACCAATTAAAGAATGACATGTGTAATTTATAATAAAATTTTAATAAATATAAACTAAATACATTAAAAAAATCTTTTTATTATTTTAACCAACCCTCCCCCGTCTCGCCCCCACCCCCCTTTCCCCCCAAATAACCCCTCACACTGATTTTCTAGCACCTTCCAAGAAATTAGATGACAAAAACCCACATAAAATTGAATGAAACTGAGTGGTGGTTAGTGATTTCCAGCAATTTTCACCCATGAAATTGAGTGAAAATTGGATTCACCAGATTTGATTTTGAACACCGTTCTTTTTCATATATAGAGAGAGAAAGTAAAAGATATCGTAATTCGTATATGAAGAAAACATTTTACTAACATTCCAACACCCCTTTTGTATAATATGAACAAATATCACTGTTTTCTCACTTCTTCTCCCTAGAAAATTCTGTTTTTCACTTCTTCTGAAGTATATTTTAGTCATGGCGAGGAATGGAGTATTTTCGCGGCAGTGGATGGCGGAGAAGATGGAGGAGTTTGATATTTTGTGTCCGTCTTTTGATTCTGATGAAGTTCATGTTCTTGCTGTCGATGATAGTCTCATCAATCGGAAAGTTATTGAACTGCTACTGAAAATCACATCTTGCAGAGGTTGAATGAAAATTCAAATCCCAATTCAGTTGTTGTTTTTTATCCAAACCCCCCAAAAAAGATAAGCCTAATTTTAAAAAATTTCATGCGCTTAGATGTAAGTGTAACACACAAAATTTTCTATGTCAGCGTAAGGGGTTTAAGAGAATATATAGGTGTCTATCTGGTCACATAACAAGTT
Organism: Nicotiana tabacum; assembly: GCF_000715075.1. Lineage (NCBI taxonomy): Eukaryota > Viridiplantae > Streptophyta > Magnoliopsida > Solanales > Solanaceae > Nicotiana > Nicotiana tabacum. Next base: position 227,243,884 of record NC_134101.1, read on the forward strand.
AAGGTGTTCAAATGACCGTTGTGGACAACTTGGAGGGGTTGTTTATGTATTTCGCCTAAATAGTAAATAGCATGGATCTAAGCAACTTATCATTTGCCTTGCTAATTTCTCTCCCCTATTTTCTATAGTTTTGCTTGCTCTTTCTCCCCTTTTGGTGAGCTCTTCATTCAGAGGAGGAGCATTGATGCACCGGTGAGGAGGTGTGAGCGACTGATTGTGGTGGGCATGAGGAGAGGTAGAGGGAGACCTAAGAAGTATTAGGGAGATGTGATCAGGCAAGACATGACGCGACTTAGGATTACTGAGGACATGGCCCTTGACAGGGAGTTGTGGAGGTCGAGCATTAAGGTTATACGGTAGGGGGAAGTTGTGAATATTTCTACAGCGCACTAGAGTGAGACTAGCCAGTTAGGAGTTAGTCTTAGGATGCTACTGGTCAGCTACTGATGCAGGCTTTATCTGCTGGATATTATTATACCTTCCATCTTTCTCGTATTTCCTATATTTCTTATATTGCTGTTATTTTATTATTTTATGTTATTTTGTGCTATGTTATGTTATTTTATTATGAGTCTATTAATAGTACTAATATATCGTCTCTTGTTGCTTTTTTGAGCCGAGGGTCTCCTGGAAACAACCTCTCTGCTCCTCAGGGTAGGGGTAAGGTCTGCGTACATATTAGCCTTCCCAAACCCCACTTGTGGGATTATACTGGGCCGTTGTTGTTGTCTTACTTCTTCTTTCATTCTTCTTTTTTTAATTTCTATCCTTTATTTTTTGTGTTTCACTACAACATTACACATCTATAGCTATGAAAAATATTGTAGCTAAATATGAAAATTTTCGTGGCAAAACACTTTAGCCACAATATATTTTTCCGTAGCATTCGTAGTAAAATGTAGCGTAGCTAAAAGTTAGCTACAGACTTTACATGGTCTGTGGCTAAGGAATAATACTTATTGCTACAGAAATTTTGTGTGTTGTAGCTATGATTGTAGAAGCTTTTTGCTACGAAAAATATACTTATAGCAAATGATTTTATTCCTTTGCCACGACAAAGAAAATTTGTAGCAATCTTCATATTGTAGCTACGAAATTTTGTATCGTAGCAAAAAGACTAAATTTATTTGCTATGCAAACTCAAATTTTGTGGCTATTTCTATAGCCTAGTCTCGTGGCAATAGTACTCATCTTTAGCTACAACTTAAAAATTCCTAGCTATGAATTGAAGCATTTGCCATAAACCTTTTCATATTGTAGCTAAAATTCCATACTTTTAGCCATGAAATATATAGAACTATAGTAAAAGATTTTATTCATTTGCTACGGAAAGTAAAAATAAATAGTCATGTTCTTGATGTGTGGCAATTGTAGGAGTATATGTTTAGCTACGAATTCAAAATTCCATAGCTAAGATTCCATTTTCTTTTGCCATGAAGCATAAAATTGTAGCAATAAATTTTCTTCATTTGCTATGAAAAAATGTATAGCCATGTTCTTATTATATAGAAATATATGTGTGTGTGTAGCTACAAATTTATAAATTTCATTGCTACTAATTAAAAAAATTTCCACAACCATTATTAGCCACAATATTTCATATAAAGCCTATTTAGGAATACAATCAAATTTTGGCAATGAAACATATAGGCAAATGTAGCATAAATCTTCTTCAATTACGTAATAAATGCAATTTATTAGTAAAAAGATTTAACAAAGGTTCAACAATATCAATTCAAATATTAAAACATCGTTTGAAACATATCAATAAGCTTTGACAAGAGGAAAAACATTATTCATGTGCTTGGTGACCTTGATGCTTTTATAAGTCCTCCACAAGCTGCAATAACAATAGAAAAAAGTAAATAACTAAATGATACAATGAAGCATTTTTATATAAAACAATTAAATTTTATTTTTAATATGAATACTACCTTAAAGAATCGCATATATACTAATTTATTAATATAAAAAGATATTAATAAAAGTCTAAGTTACATACCGTTAGATTGCATCATTTTGTTGTAGACCTTGTGCTGCAAGTATCATTCGTAATTTTCTTCCCATTGTGTACTCATTTGTGCTAGTTGTTCATTCATATCTTTCTTGATTTCTTTAATTTGTTCCTTAGCTTCCCTTTTAACTTCTTTCACACGCTCATTTGCTTCTTTTCTGGTGAATTCTAGTTGCTTTATAAGATGTACTTTTGTTGGTCTACCACCAAAATATTCACTGATATTTTTTCCGGGTCCATATGCACGAAGATATCCATTTTTTTCAGCCCCAAGAACTTTTTCGAAGATATCATCATCATTTAAAGAAATTTCTCCTTCTTTTTGCTGCTTTTTAAATTGGTCGAATTGAACCAACAATCAAATAATGCAAATCAATTACATATGTGTACCAATGTATACTTTAAAAAGGAGATAAAAAGAAAAGAGAATATATCAACATTACAATAACATCTTGTTGAAAAGCATCAACTTGTTTTCCTTTTTTTCTCTTGCGAGATTCCATAAAAACTTCAACACGGGAAGGAGGTTTTCCATTTTTTTGCTCCTACAAAAAAATAATCGGTATCAATAATAGAATAAAATATATGAATATAATTCTTCTAAATTCGTTCTAAAAATATTATTATAGTGTTCATACCATTTCGTATCTTAGTCTTGCATAACTTTTGGTCACAATATATGGTGGCAAGGAACGTTTTGATCTATTTGCCTTGTTCTGCATACTCTTCTTCTGAATAAAAATTAAAAAAGAATTAAAATAATTAGTTATTGAGGAAAGAGAGCTTAATATGCCCTTCAATCTGAAAAAAGAAGAAGAAGTTCTCGTATTTTCAAAATGGATATCAAAATGATATTCGTCCGAAAGTGAATAAAAAGAAAATTTGAGACGGACTGAAGAATTATATAAATTATTTGAGATCATCAAACTATGAAACTATAATAATAATAATAATAAAAGCATAAAAAATTTAATTTACAATTTAAATACCTGAAAGTCGGCATCACTCCAAAGATTGACCAAATATTTCCATTCATCTGCGGCAACAAGTTTAGGCTTGTTGCGTAGGCGAAGTTGGTAACCTGCTTTTGAATCAAAATACTTCTTCTTCAACTTGTACCTATAGTCTCTATAGAGGTCACTCATTTTACCAAGAATTGCGCTTTTTCTTCCCTTAGACACATCAAAATTAAACTTCTCCTGTAAGAAATAAATACCATCATAGTTTATGATCATATATTCTAGTAAATGTTAATCCATAAGAAATTATAAAATATTATAGAGTTATTAGCTTGTTAGTTTTTCGTACCAAAACGATGTCCCACATATGGTTGATCTTATCTTGCTCAATCTCTTTCCAACTATTTACCTTTAAAGGGCAACAAGTTCGGCTTCTAACTGTTTGGCCCAAAAACCAAATTAATTAGCTTGCATTCTTACCAATTGCTTGATGATCCTCATCAAATTCTACTGATAGTTTTTGTCCCTCTTGTAAATTAATTATTTCTACACACCGTGTAGGACCTCTAGTTTTTCTTTTCACAGCGTTGGAACCTAGAAGATTAAATAAATAACGTCAAGTAAAAATATCGATATATGTGATTAAGATCAATAAAAATAATGATTACATGTTGAATTTGTTGATTCATGTTCTTTTGCTTCCATCACCTTTTCAGACTCATTACCCCTAGAACTATTTTCTCCAAGAGAAGTACTCATAAAAATATCATTTTTCAGCAGTGCAAAAATCTCAATAGGCCTTTCTTTATGCATTTTATAACTGACAAGCATGTTCTTAATATCTTGATCGTCATGACATTCAACTAGCCCATCATAATCACTAATAATTTTATCACCTCTCAAATAAAAGAACTTCTCTCCCTCACAAATATTGAAATTACAATGCTCTTTTAACTCGTCCAACAAATCAAAGAAAGATATGAAATCAACATCAATATTTGTTTTCTTTAAATGTCCACCTACATATTTTCTAGTAGGAGAAAATATAAAATGGCCACCATAATGATAGCTAATTTCTTTCTCCCTTATCATGTCCATGCTTCCTAAAAAATTATTGAAGATACATGAGTTAGCTAGATAAGATTAAACAAAGATACAAATTTGTCTAATTAAAAAAAGATTTAATAATAAATTCAATATTGCATAATAGTCATATTGGAATTACCTGGATAAACAAGTTCTTCTGCATGTTGCGTGAGCAAGTTTTGAGTAATAGATCCTTTCTTAGAACTCATAACAGTTTCCGGCTCATGATTATCAGTTATGCGATTAGTTCTTTTCCAAAGATCATTCCTACCCATGTCTGATTACAAACAAGAATTTGTAAGACACTAAAATACATCATCATCATCATCATCTTTGTTATAAGTACTAAGTACCAACTTTAACAATTGAATAAATCCTCAAAATGTAAATTTTATCAAATTAGATAAAGTTATAAAGAAAATAAATTTGAGCAAAGCAAGTCAACTACGAATGCCGATAAATCATAACACTAAAAAATCAAATAACTCAATTAAAAAATATAATATATAGCAACAAAGTTTAGAACTTTTAAAAATATCTGTACCCATCATATAACCACATCTTTTTCAATGAGTTTGAAAGTAACACAGAAAAAAATGTAAATTTCTTATTTTTAAGGTCTCACAAAAAGCAATCACCGGGAATTCAATTCTTAATAAAATTGAACCAAAAAGTAACAAAAGGTAATATATGCCGATAATTTAAGAACAATAAAAGTAGTCAAAATCTACAAAATCAGACAAAATAATAGAAATTTAAAGGTTGAAAGTGGGACTGAGACAGAGAAAGAAAATAGAACCTTTGCTTCTAGGGATGACAAGATAAGTAATAAAAAAAAATCCTAACCCTCCGTTCTTGGTTTTCTTTTATGAGTTTAGTGCTTTAGGGTTTTTTGCTCTCTAATCTCTCTAATAGAAAAGTGACGTGATTTTAGTTTATTCTCCCTAATCTCTTTAATAGAAAAGTAGGCTTTGATTTAGGACAAATTATTTAGAGGGAAAAATGTGGAGGGAATCTTTCGTTTTTACTTTGGAGGCTATCAATTTATTTTGGTGCTAAATTTAACATGGATAAAAATGTGGAGGGAATCTTTCATTTTTACTTTGGAGGCTATCAAATTATTTTGGTTCTAAATTTAACGTGGGTTAATTCTTTTGTATGATTAGAATAATAAAATTAGAATGCATATTTAATTATTGTGTTGAGACTATTTTAATTTAGATTTAACTTAATATGTGATTGTATGTCCCATATTTCGAGTCAATAAGAAATCAATTATAGGCACCCTATAAAATCTTTCTCATATTGATTTTATAAGTATTGTAAAATGGATTTATTTCTCAATTAATTCAATTCACATAAGTTAAAATATTAATCAATTTCAAATATCTAAATATTTGGACTTCTTACCTAGCTAGTTTAATAAGAAAAAGATTTAATACTTCCTTCATTCACTTTTACTCATCCACTATACTAACAAAACTCTCTAAATATTTTTATTGTTTAAAGGATGATAAAGTAAAAAATAAAATAAAAGATGGCTAGAGTAAACATCCATCAGCTATTCTGCAACAACGTAAAAGAAACCAAGCAAAGACGAAAAAATATAAATCATACGGGTGGAAAGATATTAACCAAGCTGGGACTCAAGAATAAATTCTATAGGAGGTTAAATATTCAAAAAGATAAATCTGAATTATATGAAAGGAAACATATTGTGATGACCCAAAATGTCATCTTTAAATTAAATGATCATTTATATGTTTTAAGACCTTGAAAATCGCTATTAATCATTTCTTGACTTGCATGCGCAGTCCGTATAATTAGAGCTTAAAACTCAACTGAGTTGACTTCGGTCAACATTTGAGTAAACGGACTCGGATAAGTATTTTGACAGTTCCGTTAGGTCCGTATCGTGATTTGGGAGTTGGGTGTATGCCCTTCATGCAATAAAAAGACTCTGTCTATTCGTCTAATGTATGGTCGTAAGTTTTCTTACATGGGTGCTCGTAGATTTTTCTCATCTAATCATAAGTGGCGGAGTAATAAACGTGATTTTAATGGGGAAGTAAAAAGAAGACATGCTCCAAAAATTCTTTCTGGAGATGATATTTTAAACCAGTTGGCTAGTTTGGATGGCTTTAAATTTGGTAAGACCCAGAAGAAACAAAGACACGGAAGGGATAAAGCCACTCATAACTGGAGGAAGAAAAGCATCTTTTTCAGACTTCCTTATTGGAAAAATAATTTAATACGTCACAATTTAGATGTCATGCACATTGAAAAAAATGTGTGTGACAATATTATTGGGACGTTATTAGATATGGAAGGAAAAACAAAAGATAATCTGAATGCTCGTCGTGATTTGAAGGAAATGGGTATAAGAAGAGATTTGCATCCAACTCAAAGAGATGGAAAGTGGTATTATCCAGCAGCATGCTATACTTTATCACCGGAAGAGAAGTCTAAAGTATGCAAGTTTTTGAAAACTATTAAAGTTCCAGATGGTTATTCTTCGAATTTATCACGGTGCGTAAAAGTAAAGGATCGAAAAATTTATGGACTAAAGAGTCATGATTCTCACATTCTCTTGGAACAGTTGCTTCCTTTTGCAATTCGCGGAGTTGTGCCGAACAATGTCTATGCTGCTATTACCGAGCTAGGTATTTTCTTCAGAGAGTTGTGTTCAAAAACAGTAAGAGTTGATGTGTTAGATCGGCTTGCAGCTCAAATTCCAATAACATTAAGCAAATTAGAAAAAATATTCCTACCAGCTTTTTTTGATATTATGGTGCACTTGATCATTCATCTTCCACAAGAGGCCAAGATTGCTGGACCTGTACAGTACAAATGGATGTACCCAATAGAGTGGTATGTTTTTCTATTTCACAATTTCAGTTTAATTTGTTGTGGCTTGTTAGTTTATCATGCTAAGAGCTTAACTTAATTTATCATGCTATGAGTTTTAACTGCCTTTTATATCATGTAGATTCTTGCGCAAATTGAAATGTTATGTTCGTAATAGATGTCGACCTGAAGGATCTATTGCAGAAGGGTATATTGTTGAAGAAAGTTTAATATTTTGTTCAAGGTATTTTTATGGAAGAGAAAGAGGGTATAATCCAGTGGACAAAAATTATGAAGGTGATCATGCTGAGTCATGCAATGGATTATCAATATTTAAGCAAAAGGGTTGCCCTTTATTAAGCGATACATCTAGAATTCTTGAAGAGGTTGAGCGAAAACAAGTGCATCTTTATGTTTTGAGAAATTGTGAAGAAGTTCAAGCATTTCTATGGTATTGTTTTTCTTTATGCTATTGTTTCTACAATAACATCCAAGCATTTATAAGAGTTTGAGTTAGAAGTGTTCGACCATAAAAGTTCTTTTTGGTATTGTCCAGTGAAGATAAGCACATGATTTGTTGTTTATGATCTTTGTTTAAATCTCATCAAGTAAATCTTTCCGATTCATATTGGTTACAACTCTTTTTGATGATTTTTTGTGGCTATAATCATCTTGGTGAAAACGCCTTAGTAAGAACTTTATTAGTCAAGGAATCTACTGTAACGTGCACATTAGATATGTAGCATGTATTTTCTAATTTCCCTGTTAAAAAGTTTCCTTTGGGTCTGTATGGTAATAATCAAATCATTACCTAAAAGAAAATGTCAAACTCTTCTCGTGCTTTTTTTTTCTCCGAACACTTTCCTAAAAATACATGTTGATACATCATTTGGCGTCTTTCGTGTTTTTTTCTTTTTGGTATCACTAGACTTCTATTACTACTTATTGTTGTCTTTTATTTTCGATTTTTTGATTGCATTACCTACTACTAGTTTTGTATTTTGCTTCGGTTGTCAGATTAGTTTGCTTGTTATTGTCCCCCCTCCCTCAGCCGAGGGTCTACCGAGAACATCCTATTTGCCTTCTTAAAGGCATGGGTAAGGTCAGCGTATACTTTACCCTCCATACACCACTTGTGGGACTACACTGAGCATATTGTTGTTATTGTTTCTTTATGGTATTATATATTGTGAATTTAATTTTGTTAGCCCTTTCTCATTATTATGATTATTTTAAACAGTGAGTACGAGCAGAACAATAGGAACATGAACTTCGATGATTGGTTTTTCCATCTTGTAAGTTTTCATTGTATTTTTAATGTTATTTATAATACTTCTTTAGCATCATTATTTTATTATTTATTTTTATGTAGATCGTGCAAATGCGCAAGAAAAAAAATTCTCATGCAAGTCGCGGGTTGTATTCTTTGGCTAGAGGTCCTTTTGATGGAGTCCAAAGATTCAAAGGGTATGAAATAAATGGTTTTAAGTTTCATACTAAACAATTGGAAGGAAATAGAGTAAAACAAAATAGTGGTGTTTTAGTACGAGGAATAATGAATGGTCAAAATATAGATTATTATGGTGTTCTGACTGAAATAGTAGAACTTCAATACCTCAAAGGCAAACGAATTGTTTTATTTAAATGTGATTGGATGGATGTTGATCACATTGGGAAAGGAGTGAAGATATATAAACATGGCATTGTTAGTGTTAATACTAACCGAAAGCTAGCAACAAATGAACCATTTGTACTTGCATCTCAAGTAGAACAAGTTTTTTATGTCAAGGATAATCTTCATCCGAATTGGTCCATTGTCTTGAATGGTCATTCTACTTATTTTACGGGTGGTGCTGTCAGTGAAGAAACTTTTCAACAAGATGCTCAAAATTTCTCATATACATTTGAGGAAGATGAAGACTTTATAAATTGGAGAAGAAATGATCTCGATGTTATCAGTACTGATGTTACCTTAGCTGATAATATTATTGAAGACATCGAATCAGAGCCTGAAACCGATGATGAAGATTTGTTACTATAAATATTTAGAAGTTTTAGATGCATATTTGGTTACACTCAATTAATGTTGATACTTTTTCTTATTTGATCAGCTGTGAATTTCAATACTTGAGCTTTAGTCGTGCTCATGGCAATGCCGTTAATGGTCTGAGCTTTGTTGCTTGTCGGTCCCAATTATAGTATGTTAAATTTTATGCTTCTTTGTTTAATGAGAATCCAGGCATGGACAACTGAAATTTAGTACGAATTTTCAATTCATGTTCTGCCTTATAAAGGGACTAACAAGGCAATATATGGGATGTATGTTATGAGATTGTGATGGGATTGCTTCTATTAACTCTAGTTCCTTTTCTGGGGTGGTTTCAATCAGAATTCCAAAATCAGCAATTTAAACCCAGAGCAGACATTTTTACTTTCCAGATTTTAGAGTAGTGTATTATTAGTTTAAGATTACTAATATGTGTGTTATTATATTCCTAATGTAAACACAGTTTTTGTAGTACGTTATTGACATTTATCAAACTACTATAAGGACATTATTTTGTGTGGAGATTCCAGTTGTATGTTGTGAAAAAGTAAAAACTAATTTTCTGTCTTACTTGAAATAATGTTTTTCTCACACTAAGCTAAAGGGAGTACTCTTTAGGTGGTTGGCTTATGATACTCCTTTAAGGTTGAGGCCACTTAGCCTTTTCTTTTCCAGCTATTACAGGTAAGATAAGAATAGTGTCGCATCGCAAGTTTGAGCACCCAAGACATGGTTTTTTAAGATTTCTTCCAAGGAAAAGAGCAACACGACACACCAGATTTTTTGGTAGAAACACAACTAAAAGATTACTAGTTTAAGATTAAAATATGTATAGCACGCATGAGCAACTATATATATTGATGTTAATTCTTCAATGGTGGCATTGTTTTACTCCCACAGTAAGCCACCTTTGTAATTATGTATGAATTGTTTTCAGCATCTTTGGACCATGTAGATTCCATGTTGTATATAAATTTAGCACATCACGGTTTCAACACGAATCTGTAATACATGTAGCTACTATGACAAATAAATGTAGCTATTATGTCCCAACAATTGCTACGAGATTTGAAAATTGAAGCAAGACTATTCTTTTAGCTATAAAATATGTGCAAACAAATATATTGTGGCTACAATATTACAATAGCTACTGTGATGTCAAATGCATAGCAAAAAATTAGAATTAGCTACAATACTTATTGTAGCTATATAAATTCGTGGCTATATTATTTTGCCATGATATTCCATCGTAGCTATTGACCCCACTATTGCCATGCTTTTTATAACTTGAAGCAAAAATATTCAATATTTTATTTGACATAATTTGTCATGGCTAAAAGATTATTATTGCTACAGTAGTTCAAATATGTGGCAAAAACTAATAATTAGCTACAAAATTTTAGTGTAGCAAAAAATTTGTAGCTATTTAGGCAGTTATTGCCACGACATAAATTAATTATAGCAAAAATGAGGTATTAGCTTTGCCAATTTAATTTTTGTAGCTAAGAAATTTTAGCAATTTGTGAATAGCCACGAAACTCTAATTTTTATGGCTATTACGCAAATTTTATATTCGTAGCTGAGAATTAGAGAGAGAAAGTAAAAGATATCGTAATTCGTATATGAAGAAAACATTTTACTAACATTCCAACACCCCTTTTGTATAATATGAACAAATATCACTGTTTTCTCACTTCTTCTCCCTAGAAAATTCTGTTTTTCACTTCTTCTGAAGTATATTTTAGTCATGGCGAGGAATGGAGTATTTTCGCGGCAGTGGATGGCGGAGAAGATGGAGGAGTTTGATAATTTGTGCCCGTCTTTTGATTCTGATGAAGTTCATGTTCTTGCTGTCGATGATAGTCTCATCAATCGGAAAGTTATTGAACTGCTACTGAAAATCACATCTTGCAGAGGTTGAATGAAAATTCAAATCCCAATTCAGTTGTTGTTTTTTATCCAAACCCACCAAAAAAGATAAGCCTAATTTTAAAAAATTTCATGCGCTTAGATGTAAGTGTAACACACAAAATTTTCTATGTCAGCGTAAGGGGTTTAAGAGAATATATAGGTGTCTATATGGTCACATAACAAGTTAAGGTGTTCAAATGACCGTTGTGGACAACTTGGAGGGGTTGTTTATGTATTTCGCCTAAATAGTAAATAGCATGGATCTAAGCAACTTATCATTTGCCTTGCTAATTTCTCTCCCCTATTTTCTATAGTTTTGCTTGCTCTTTCTCCCCTTTTGGTGAGCTCTTCATTCAGAGGAGGAGCATTGATGCACCGGTGAGGAGGTGTGAGCGACTGATTGTGGTGGGCATGAGGAGAGGTAGAGGGAGACCTAAGAAGTATTAGGGAGATGTGATCAGGCAAGACATGACGCGACTTAGGATTACTGAGGACATGGCCCTTGACAGGGAGTTGTGGAGGTCAAGCATTAAGGTTATACGGTAGGGGGAAGTTGTGAATATTTTTACAGCGCACTAGAGTGATACTAGCCAGTTAGGAGTTAGTCTTAGGATGCTACTGGTCAGCTACTGATGCAGGCTTTATCTGCTGGATATTATTATACCTTCCATCTTTTTCGTATTTCCTATATTTCTTATATTGCTGTTATTTTATTATTTTATGTTATTTTGTGCTATGTTATGTTATTTTATTATGAGTCTATTAATAGTACTAATATATCGTCTCTTGTTGCTTTTTTGAGCCAAGGGTCTCCTAGAAACAACCTCTCTGCTCCTCGGGGTAGGGGTAAGGTCTGCGTACATATTAGCCTTCCCAGACCCCACTTGTGGGATTATACTGGGCCGTCGTTGTTGTCTTACTTCTTCTTTCATTCTTCTTTTTTAAATTTATATCCTTTATTTTTTGTGTTTGTTACCAGCGTTATGTATTCTTTTTGGAATAATTTGGTGAATTTCAGTTTCCTTAGTATTAAGAAGAGAAATGGACATCTGCTTTGCTTATTCCTCCGTGTTTTCAATTTTTCATGTGTTTTAATCCTGTTTTTGTCACACCTTTTTTTTCCGCACCCGAGGGGGTGCAAGGGAGTTTTTTCCAATTAAAGGACAATCGAAACGGGATTTGTTTATTTATTTCAGAGTCGCCACTTGGGAGGTTTAGGGTGTCCCAAGTCACCAATTTTAATCCCGAATCGAGGAAAATAATGACTCTATATTACAGTCTGCGTACCAGAAATCCGGATAAGGAATTCTGTTAACCCGGGAGAAGGTGTTAGGCATTCCCGAGTTCCGTGGTTCTAGCACGGTCGCTCAACTGTTATATTCGGCTTGATTATCTGATTTTATACAAGTGTGAACTTATGTGCAAAATTTAACTTTTAACCGCTTTTATCATTTACTGTTTTTATCAAGAATTGCAACGTTGTGAAAATGTATCTCGAACCGCGTTACAACCAATGTACCTGTGGTCGTCGACACACTTTGACTCCGTTGAGATTTGGATTTGGGTCACATCAATGTGCACCCGAGTTTAAGGAAATTAAATTATTAAAGGCGCGCCTAAAGCGACTAGCGTATTTATTTTGGGTAAGACCGTGGAATTTTACTAAACGGTCCATCCCGAAGTCCAAATAATTTTTAAAGCAAATATTTACTGAGGGCCCCGCAATTTGTATTTTATTTGGCGAGGCTCATCTCATTCTTATTTTTTAAAATGAATTTGCAATGTCATGGACACGCATCTCGAACCACGTCACAATCAATGTACCCGTGATTAGAAACACATTTCGACTCCGTTGAGAATTGGATTTGGGTCACATAAATGTGCACCCGAGTTTACGAAGGTAAGATTTATTAAGGCGCGTCCTAAAGAGTCTAACGTATTGTTATTTTAGGAAGAGGCCGTGAAGGTTCATTAAACGGCCAAATCCAAAGTTTAGTCAATGGTTATGTATTTTATTAAGGGCCCCGGCGGTTTGTGATTTATTTGGCGAGGCTCGTCTCATTTTTATTTTAAAAGGATAAACCTATAGCGACTACATTTTCTATTAAGTTCGTCTCTAAAAATAAAAAAAATCTCCTAATTATTTACATGCTGAAAAACGCAATTTATTAGTTATTAAGTTACGGCTAATGTGAACGGAAAATTGCGATCGCATTTGTACAAGGAAAAACTGCTTTCATTCCACATTTTATTATTTGCTAGAACATGAGATAAATACAAAATAATATCAAAACAGATTAACTATTCTTCGATTAATGTAAACTAACATTATTAGATGAAGAAGTTATACATATGCGACATCATTGCTCATTTAATCAATCAACTACATTTTTATACCAAGAGAGGAAAATTAATATTCAAACACAGATCCAAACAAAAGAATTCAACAGGAACAGGAGCCTGATTAATATTTCATTTTTCGCTTCAAGTCAAGAGTGTACAAATGTGTACCTGGAAACAGCAGTAAAGAACAAAAGAAATAGGAGTCAGCAGCAGTAATAACACAACAACAACAGGTTCAGCAACACCGTGAAACCAGTAACAACCAGTAGAATGACCCAGTAACAGATTGAAAACTCAGCAGTGCAAAAGTACAATCGCAGTCAAAGCAGAAGAGAGAAAAGATACGAGATGCAACAGCTTCGGATTTTTGAATAACACTCGAAGAAAAGCAAACAGAATTGTTCGAGTGAAAGTTCAAATTGTCTTTCTCTTTTACTATCACAAACTCTCTCCAGTATAAAAGTATGTCAACTCTCAAGTGTAAAAGTCTCTCAACAATAATCTCTCAATAATGTTCAACCTTTTTTCTTCTCTCTAAAAAATCCTCTCAATGTTCAAGTTCTAGTCCCCTTCTTAATGTCAAGAATGACTCTATATATAACAAGACAAGTCTTCCATTCCCAACCTCAAAATTATTCCCCCAATGACATGTTTTGGCCCACTATTAAATGTCTTCTTTATTTTAAATATTGTTCCCCATGCCTACATTAAACAAGTACAAGATTTCCAACCCATTACAATATGTTCCCCATGTCTACATTAAACAAATACCACACTCCCAACCCATTACAATATGTTCCCCATGCCTATATTAAACAAGTACAAGATTCCTCCCCATTATGTTTTGTCTTGTCCCCAATTATATTAAACAAGTACATCAAAAACCCCACCCCATTATATTTGTCCCCCATGCTTAACATAAAGAATCAAAATAATGTTCAATTACCAAACTACCCCTCCGACCTTATTGCAATTACAAATCTACCCCTGAATGCAATGTAGTTTACCAAATTACCCCTCTGCTCTAAACAATCAATTAATCATAACTCAACCAAAATATAGTCAAGATGACCAATTTCTCAACAATCTTTAACAACAATTTACATGAACATGATGAACAACACAAACTCCAAATTAATGGAAATAAATCAACCATATCGGGAACCAATCCTGGTTAATTTAGACCATTAATGGATGAACAAAGAGACAATAATACAAACAACAATATGCATGATTCAAATTAAACTAACAAATCAAAACACACATAAACTCACATTAAATCGCTGGATTTAAACATGGACTTCAAACAAAGATGAACATGAATTAAATTTGTTTTTAAGCAACACACATGACGGATTCTAACGATTCAAACAACATTAATATTTTCTGGAAACAACATGAAACAAATTGAAGAAATAATTAATTAAATTTCAATTTGAATCGAACAAACATAACACTAACAAATATTCACTTAATCAACAACACAAACATGAAATAAACATGAAAAACAATTAATTAATCTTTCATTTGAAATCTGAAAAATTAATTTAACAAACAACACATGAACATGAACTAAAAATTAATTCAAACGATAAACAAAACAAACCTTTGCCAATTTTAGATTCGAAAATATCAAAACGAAATGCGGACAAAATAAACTTCAAAAATCTACTAACCGGAGATGAACGACGAACAAACGACTAAACCAAAAACGAACTTGACGAGCCTCGACCAAATCTCGAACCAACGATGATGAACGCGATTAAGAAGTAACTGAAGAAATGGGACAGTAGCAAAATCTGGACGATGAAGCAGTAGCAAACGGGACGACGAAGGAGGCAGAAGAAGCTAATGACGCTGCTGCCATGGCCAGCGAATTCAACTACCAGAAACGCGAGCAGCAGCAGTTCGGAGACTGAAGCAGTTGTTCGTGCGCTCCGGTTGTTCGAGCTTGAAGTTGTTCGGTGCAACAGACGGGGAGGAAGTTGACGCAGCAACTTAGAGAGAGAAGCAGCTGTTCGTTGAGGCAACAACAACACAGCCAAAACGACTGGTTGACGAGCTTGGCCATGGAAACGACTGGGCGTAACGGCGGTGACGACGGTGATGGAACAGTGACGACGCAGCAGCAACAACTGCTGCTCGTCGGGGCTACGGTGGTCATTTTGAAGGGACTGAGCAGCTGTGGGGGGTCGTTTGAGTAGTGACGACGCAGCAGTAACAGCTGTGGTCGTCGGCTTCAATGGAGGAATGGTTGCGACAGTAGTGATGGGTTTCACGGAGGAAGAAGTCGATGGGCTAGCAGTTTGGGCAGTAGGGTTCGCGGGTGGTTGCTGGAGGAAGGAGGTGGTGTTTTTGTGGTGGTTTGGGCAGTGGTCGACGGGGCTGGTGAATGGCAGCAGCCATGGACGTTGGGGTGTTTGAGTTTGGGGAAGAAGAAAGTAAGGGAGGGGGGCGGACCATTTTTTAGGGTTTTTTGTTCTTTTCGTTTTTTTTTCTTTTGTTTTGTGTCTTTGAAATGCAACATAGGGGTATTGGGTTAATGGGTTAATGGGGCGGACCGGGTCAACCCGGTCTGTAGTGGACTGGGTCGTGGACAATTGTTTGGGCCTGGGGTTGAAAATTGAAGAAGTGGCCCAATCCGATTTCTATTTGTATTTTTGTTATCTTTTCTTCTTTTATTTTCTAAAACTAAATTATAAAAATACCTAAATTATTATTAAGAACTAAATTAAGTTATAAAAGCGCAAGTTAACTACCAATAACAATTAACGCACAATTAAGTAATAATTAAGCATAAAATTGTTCATTTGGACATTAAATGCTAAAAATGCAAAAGATGCATATTTTTTTGTAATTTTTTAATTTTTGTAAAACTAATTTAATTACTAACAATTATAGAATTAAATCCTACATGCAAATGCGACATATTTTTGTATTTTTTATTAGTTAGCAAATAAGCAAACGCAAACAAATACAAATAATAATCCAAAAATGTCACAAAAATATTCAAAATTGCACACCAAGGAAAATCATTTTATTTTGCATTTTTTGGGAGTATTTCTCATATAGGGCAAAAATCACGTGCTTACAGCTGCCCCTCTTTGCCCGGAGACACGAAGGGTTTTCGTGTAAAGATAAAGCGAGCGATTTTTGCCTATCCGAGTACTCCGTGTGAAGCATTTTTTGTAAAAGATTTAACCGAACCTTTGTTTCAAAGGTTTCCTACATATCCCTGGCTAAAGGGGAATCAGTTTAATGTAGTTCGGGAAGTTTTGGTAGCTGGGACTACCGTGGGACTGCAATGTTACTGTTGTTGCATGCTGTTATCACTGCTTACTGATCTCCTTATTACACCGTGCTTAAAATAAAACAAGAAGCTAGGCTAGATTGAAATTTGTTCTTGTTGCCTTGCTTTCTTGTCGGCTTGTGCTTCTTCCGGTGCTTTTCTTCCTTGAACTTGGAATGATACTGGCCATTTGCTTTTCTGAATATCATTTTGCTCGGTCCGCTGGGGACATGGCTTTCTTCATTAAGCTTTTGGCGGTTCCTCTGGTGGGTACGACTTTCTTCATAAGACTTGTTATGTTGGGCATGATTTAATGTTCACCAGCTGCTTCTTTCAAGATGCCTCTTTTCTTCCTTTTGACTCAGACGCCTGAATTTGTGCTGGGATCTCTTGTTGCAACCTTCTGTTTCCCGGTGCTGGGGATTTTATTGTTTCCTGCTGGGGATTCTTGTTGTAACCCTCTATTTTATTGTCTTCTGACTTGATCTTGAAATGTATGCCTCTATTGTATGGGCGGGCTCCCAACTTCAACACTTGAAAAGTAAAGACTGGAATGTATGCCTCTATTATCTGGGCGGGGCTCCCAACTTCAACACTTGAAAAGTAAAGACTGGAATGTATGCCTCTGTTATCTGGGCGGACTCCCGACTTCACTACTTGAAAATTAAAGACTGAAATGTATGCCTCTGTTATCTGGGCGGGCTCCCAACTTCAACACTTGAAAAGTAAAGACTGGAATGTATTCTTCTGTTATTATGGGCGGGCGCTTGGCTTCATCATCTTGAATTTAACAACCTCTATTCTCCAGGTAGGATCCTACAACCAGAACAAACAAAACAAACTAAAATTTTCTAACCCAGTTTGCACTGGGAAGATTTGTGAGTCTTTAGCAAAATTGTAACCTATTTATACTACTGATGCAATGATGAGAGTAAACTAAAGACTAGACTAGGATGTGCATCTCCTACGAGTAAAACCAAAAACTCTTGCTAGCGAATGCGTCTGCTAAACTAAAAACCTCGATGACTCAAACTAGAAAGTGCGTCTTCTATGGTTGAATCGGAATGAGCTAAACTAGGAAGCGTGTCTCCTAAGGGTGAAAACTTCAAAGAACTAGACTAGGAATTGTGTTTCCTATGGTCGAACTCAAAATGAATCAAACTACGAAGTGCATCTCCTAAGGGTAAAATCTCAATTCCGGAAGTGCATCTCCTGAAATAAAGTATAACCTGAAAAAGCCAAACTAGGAAGTGCATCTCCTAAAGTAAAAGTATAACCTGAAAAAGCCAAACTAGGAAGTGCGTCTCCTAAAGTAAACTTAATTCAGGAAGTGCGTTTCCTATGCACGAAATTAAACTTAGGAAGTGCGTCTCCTAGGGGTTAAATAGTCTTAGGAAGTGCGTCTCCTATGGGTGAAACCTTAATGATTTTGAACTAGGAAGTACGTCTCCTATGAATGAAAATAATTTAGGAAATGCGTCTCCTATGCGTGAAATCTTAATTTAGGAAGTGCGTCTCCTATGGGATAAAAGTAAACTTAGGAAGTGCGTCTCCTATGGGCAAAACTAAACTTTAAGGAAGTGCGTCTCCTATTGGGTACAATAAACTTAGGAAGTGCGTCTCCTATGGGTACAATAAACTTAGGAAGTGCGTCTCCTATGGGTACAATAAACTTAGGAAGTGCGTCTCCTATGGGGAAAAACTGTTCTTAGGAAGTGCGTCTCCTACTGGTGAAACTTGCTTAGGATGTGCGTCTCCTTAGGAAGTGCGTCTCCTATTGGTGAAATATTTTTAGGAAGTGCGTCTCCTATTGGTGAAACTGAACTTAGGAAGTGCGTCTCCTATGGTAAAACTGAACTTAGGAAGTGCGTCTCCTATTGGTGAAACTGAACTTAGGAAGTGCGTCTCCTATGGTAAAACTGAACTTAGGAAGTGCGTCTCCTATCGGTGAAATATTTTTAGGAAGTGCGTCTCCTATTGGTGAAACTGAACTTAGGAAGTGCATCTCCTACTGGTGAAACTTATCTTAGGAAGTGCGTCTCCTACTGGTAAAACTTGCTTAGGAAGTGCGTCTCCTACTGGTGAAACTTGCTTAGGAAGTGCGTCTCCTACTGGTGAAACTTGCTTAGGAAGTGCGTCTCCTGTTGGTGAAACTAACTTAGGAAGTGCGTCTCCTATGGTGAAACTTATCTTAGGAAGTGCGTCTCCTTAGGAAGTGCGTCTCCTATTGGTGAAATTATTTTTTTTAGGAAGTGCGTCTCCTATTGGTGAAACTGATCTTAGGATGTGTGTCTCCTGTTGGTACAACTGAGCTTAGGAAGTGCGTCTCCTATGGTAAAACTGAACTTTAGGAAGTGCGTCTCCTATTGGTGAACTATTCTTAGGAAGTGCGTCTCCTACTGGTAAAACTTACTTAGGAAGTGTGTCTCATATTGGCGAAACTTATCTGAGGAAGTGCGTCTCCTATGAGTAAAACTTATCTTAGGAAGTGCGTCTCCTATTGGTGAAATTATTCTTAGGAAGTGCGTCTCCTATTGGTACAATGGATTTAGGAAGTGCGTCTCCTATTGGTGAAACTGAACTTAGGATGTGCGTCTCCTATTGGTGAAACTTAATTTAGGATGTGCGTCTCCTAATGATGAAACTATTCTTAGGATGTGCGTCTCCTACTGGTGAAATTAACTTAGGAAGTGCGTCTCCTACTGGTGAAATTGACTTAGGAAGTGCGTCTCCTACTGGTGAAACTAACTTAGGAAGTGCGTCTCCTCTTGGTGAATCTTATCTTAGGATGTGCGTCTCCTCTTGGTGAATCTTATCTTAGGAAGTGCGTCTCCTATTGTAAAAACTGAACTTAGGAAGTGTGTCTCCTATGGGTAGAACTGAACTTAGGAAGTGCGTCTCCTATCGGTAGAACTGAAACAAACTTAGGAGGAAATGCATCTCCTATGGGTGAAACTAAAACCAACTTAGGAGGAAATGCATCTCCTATGGGTGAAACTAAAACCAACTTAGGAGGAAATGCATCTCATATGAGTGCAACTAAAACAAACTTAGGAGGAAATGCATCTCCTATGGATGAAACTAAAACAAACTTAGGAGGAAATGCATCTCCTATGGGTAAAGACGTGGAATGTATTCCCTTGTTATACAGGTGGGCGCCTAATGGTAAAGACACAAAATGTATTCCCTTGTTATACAGGTGGGCGCCTAAAATATGAAATGCACAGACAAAAGTATTCCTCTCGTTATTCAGGTGGGCGCCTGTCAAGAAATTTAAAGACTGAAATGTATTCCTCTCGTTATACAGGTGGGCGCCTGGTATGGACAACAACTTTAAAAATAGAATCCTATTCGAGGGCGGATGAACCCAAAATATCCTATTCGAGGGCGGATGAACCCAAAATATCCTATTCGAGGGCGGATGAACCCAAAATATCCTATTCGAGGGCGGATGAACCCAAAATATCCTATTCGAGGGCGGATGAACCCAAAATATCCTATTCGAGGGTGGATGAACCCAAAATATCCTATTCGAGGGCGGATGAACCCAAAATATCCTATTCGAGGGCGGATGAACCCAAAAAAAAATAAAAAAACTTGAAAAAGGTCTTACCTCGAAACTTGTTAGGGATGAATTTGCTGGGGATGAATTTTCCTTTTCTTCCTTACCCACTCTGGGTTGTCCGACCCTCTTGAAACTTGGTCGAAACTCTGTCGAGGATGCTTCTACATCTCGATGATCCGTTGGGGATAACACTGTGAACCGCTGAGTAACCCTAATGGGGATAACACTGCTGAGGATAACTCTGCTGAGTAAATATGTTATCTTACTCCTTCCAAAACTACTTCCTTTTAAGTAGGATGTTTCATTCCTCTACGCAAACTACTTCCCCTTTTTTTCTTTTTTCTTTTTTTTTTTATTTTTTCTTTTTTATTTTAGCTTCTTTCTTCGAAGACCAACTCCCTTAAGACTCGCTTTGCCCTTCACCGAAAGGAACCGCTGAGAATACCGATTTTCACCAAACTTGTGTTGGACTCCTCGAAACTGCTAGGGATAACACTGTTGGGGACTTATTTACTTACCTGTTGGGGGTAAAATGTTATCAGCTGGGGGTACCTGACTTCCAGAAAATTTTCTAATGGGAGGAAAATTTTCTGCCCCAGTTTGATAATATCCCTTGTGGCATGCGTTTCTGCATCAATGCCATTTCCTTTACCTGTTTCAAATCAAACAAAATTTGTTAGTTTAAAATGCGGTGGTTGGTTGTGATACTCCTACTAGGATAGTTTTCCCTTTCTCCTTCCTTGATCTGCGTTCCACAACTTGTTGGGGATGATATTATTTGTTGGGGATATCCCTTCCTGCTGTAGATATCCCTCTTCTTTTGTGGCATAGCCCGGAAACTGGCATTTCCCCGAATTTTAATCTCGTATGAATTTCCCAAATATGCTCACAGCTCTCCTTGCTTTGTTCACGGGCCTTTTGCTGAGGTTTATAACCTTGGTTTTGGCAAGGATATCCCTCTCGACACTCGTCAATCCCTTTGTCAATTCCCTTTTGATGGGGATATCTTTCTTGACACTGGCCTCGCGTTCGTTCCTTGCTGACTATACCATTTGGATGTACTAGTCAGATCTCATTTTGTATAATTGGAAAGCTGATGGCATATTTTGAAGTCAATTCACACTTGTTCTGACCAGACAGACTCTATTGGGGAATTTTTCTATGAAAGGAGAAAGATAAAAGAAACAAAATAAAAGACAAAGGAAACGATGACTCTTTTACAAAAGAAACTATAAATAAAAATCTATCAGACGCAGATACCGACTCTAATGGCCATGACATGCGCATGTGGCCTATCTTCTACCGTCAATCATCTTTCAAGATCTTCAATTGGCGATTCCCCATCTGATTCTCAATCTTATTCGACTTGTAGTGCCCGAAGGGTTTTCACTATCAAGTCTCTCTCATTTTTGGGTTCTTCTCTCAGCTTTCATCGCCTTATGGTGCCTGCGAAGGTTTTCACCAATAAGACTCTCTCGTTTTATATCTCTCTCCAGCTGGGGGGATTTGGAGTGTTGTCGGTATGACTCTTTCTGTTGGAGATTAGAGTCTTTTCTGCTGTGGAACAGAATGTTATGTTCGCCGGTAAGACTCTTCATTTGTCTGACTTGGCATCTTTTGAAGACTGATTAGAAGGTCTTTCTTTGGACCGTAATGTGGGTTTTGGATAGGCTAGAAAGAAAGGGTATAAAAGGCTCAAAAAATACATTAATTTTGGGTTCTTAGTTACAACCTTCGGAATTAGATTTATTTACAACAAACGCAACCTTTGCCCCAGTTTCTTGCTTGGGGATATTTTAATTGATTTTTTCATTTTTCAAAACTATGACCGAGCCGTGAAGCGCCTACGTATCCTCTTTGAGGAATCAGGTCAAACGTAGTTCCCAATTACTCGGTTTTCATTTGACTTTCCTCTTCTTTTTTCTCTTCTCTTTTTTCATCATTTTCTTTCCTTCTTTTTCATTTTTCTTTTGTCGTTTTGTTGATTTTTCTTTTTTTCTCTTTTTTTCTTAGTTGTCACTGATTCCGAACGAGGGGTATGAAATAAAATAAATAAGGCTCAAAAGGGGTAACGAAGGATAAAGTGTTTGGGTAGCAGAACAAAATGTCTTCGTCATTCCAGTCTTCAAAATATGCCAAGTGCAAACAACACGATTTAAATTTGTAGTCTCTTCTGATGGTGCTGGACTTGACAATTATATTCAACATCTGTTTGTTCATTTGTCACTTCTAAAGCACCGTTGGGCGACACTCTCATTCTCATTATTATGAACGACCCTCATGCCAATTTGGCGAATCTTTGATTTTAACGGTTTTCTTTGTGTTTAACTTGCCCCAGTTCCACATGACTCGGGATCCAAATAATGTCAAACCGTTCTTATTTCCTTTAAATGCTTTGATCACCTTTTCGGGGTTTTATGATTAACTTTTAAGATTAGGCCCAAAGTGTGTGCGCATGTCATGTCACTAGAATCGGCGTTGAATAAAAATGATAAAAGGGCTAAACAAAAGAAAACTGAAAATAATAGAAGACCGGATTTTGCATTAGATTACCGGTGAAATGGTTTGAAAAAACAAAAACAAACCGGAATAAAATCCTAAACAACCTGGACAAAACTTAAACAGACCGCTATGACAAAACAGAAAGATAAGCGGCAAGATATTGACACAAAACAATCCGAATTACAATCCTAATGATCCGAACAACAGAAATGACAACAAAATAGGCCACCACAAGCTTCTCTTTTGTTAACCAAGGAACGAAGTGTCTTCCCACTTTATCAAAACTGGCATCTTAGCCACTGAACTTTGCATCAATACTGCCTAGACCATTACCAGCTTCAACCTCATCAACCTCCGTCGGCAAGTTCTCGAGGGGGTTCGAGTGATCCATGTCACTGTTATTAATCACAACCTGCCCTTCTCGGATCATTTTCTCTACTTCCCTTCTCCAACTATGACAGCTCTCAATGTTATGCCCTATGACATTGGAGTGGTAGGCGCATCGCGCTGCCGGATCAAAGCTCTTTGCAAGTGGATTTAGAGTACATGTGGGGAGTGGCTCAATCGAGCCAGCATGCCTTAGCCTTTCAAATAGACTGGCATAAGATACCCCGATGGGGGTGAGAGCCTTTCCTCGTTTCAGCAACCTCTTCATTCTTGCATGTTGACAGGGCTGGAAACCTGATCCAGATGGCTTTTGATGGGCTTGTATGGGTGGGTAAGCATTTCGTGGAGTCGGGTCCCTGGGAAGTGAGTTATGGCTTTTGAGGTCACGGGGAAAGAAGTGGTGTTGGGGAGCGGAGAAGCATTGAGGAGTGATGGAGCTACTCGGATAGCTGGGAAAGCTGCCATAAGTGGGTTGGGATGGAGAGTATGGGGGATCTTCCATTATGGTGTTGGGTGCTTGGGAAATGACCGAGTTCAAGAGACTTGGCGGTGGAGGGGGTGGCGTTTTTCCCGTTATCCATGCCTGATACATGTCTGCCACATGCTGTCTCAGCATTCTCACTTCTTCTACCAACCCGTTGTTCCGTTGACCAATTGTTGTCGGTCATCAATACCGACCCACTCGGTTCTGCGGTTCTGAGCCATTGTCCTTTGATTTTGCTTTGCAGGGAGGAGTTACCACAACCAACCACTTTTCTGTATATGAACACAGCAAAGGGAAGCCATCACATTAGTGTTAGGGCATTTGACAGACAATCATATATCAGAGATACAATGCACCTAAGCAGTTAGACAATTGTGCCCCTCTGAAAATCTCCCACACTTTCCTTTATTTATTTATTTTTTCTTTTTTAATGGTGGTCGAATCTTATGGAGATTGCCTACGTATCATGACCCCGCATGAATCAGACCTTGCGTAGTTCGGACCACTAAAAGATAAACAATAATAAACACATTTTATGTTTTTTTGGAATTTCCAACTTTCAAATTAAAACAAACTTGATTGCAAAAGTTTAAAAACTAACCATACTAACAGACTTTTTTACAAAAGACAAAAAACGGCCTCGAAAATCAAATAACTCGCATACTCTAATCAAAGAATTACAAACTCAAAACAAACGGCTAGTTCCTTTCCTCTGTTCGACAAATGCAACCAAATGGTTATTTTGCAAATGTGGCCCCTTCCAAATTCCACATGAATTTAAGGCCAGGGAGGATTATTTTATGACACTTTACAAACTCGTCCGTTCTTTTACGAAAACAGCCTTTCGACAACTCAACGATACTCTAAGGCTATTTCGGCAAGAACGGTTTAAGACGCGGCCGAAGCTGGCTTGGCTTATTTTGACAAAAGACGGTATTCACTTGACAGCTGACTCTTTGTTTTTTTTTTCAAGTTACAATAAAACCTGGTGTTGCAAACACGGCCCTTCAGCGCCTCGGGGACGAAGATTTTTAAGGCTGTGCGGGTCAACTGGACCAAACTCCTAAACATGACCCCAAAAGGTGGCTGTTTATGCAAAGTCAGCCTTCCGGCGTCCCTTTCGGGAACATTCGGCTATTTATGACAAACAACATCACCTGATTTATTTATGACTCTTTTTATCATTTTTCAAAAATAGAAAACTCAATATTGCAAACACGGCCTTTCAACGTCTCGGGGACGAAGATTTTTTAAGGCTATGTGGGTCAACTCGACCAAATCTTAAAAAAAAATGACCCGAAGGTGGCTGTTTATGCAAAGTCAGCCTTCCGGCGTCCCTTTCGGGAACATTCGGCTATATATGACAAAACAGCATCACCCGAACTCTTTATGACAGAATTGAAATTTTGACATGTTTTTTTTTTAATTTGTTTTTGGCTATTTTAGCAAAAGGGGGTTGGACCCGATGAGGGTTGCCTACGTATCTCACATCCAGTGAGAATCAAACCTGCGTAGTTCGGGCAATCAAGAATAAGTAGATGAACTAACTTTTTTTTTTTAATTTGCGAAAGAACTACTTTAAAAGAAGAAAGGAAGTATTTTTTTTTTGATTGATTTTCTTTTTTTTTAAAAGAAAGACTTCTAAGATATATTTTTTTTGAATTTTCGTTTTTTTTTTATTCTAAAGAAAAGAAGAAAATATTTTTCGGAATTTTACCTTTAATAAAAGAAATGCTTCTTAAAATGTTTTTTGAATTTAGAATTTTCTTTTCAATTTTGAAAGAAGAATCAAAATATTTTCGGATTTTTTTTATTATTATTATTATTTTTTTTAAAAAACAATTAGAAAGACTTTCTAAAGAAGTCCATAATGGAAAATATTTTTGGATTTTTATTGTTTTGAAAATTGGGGGTCTAAAAACTTTTCTAGACTTTTTGGCAAGACAAATATTTTTGCAACAAATAAAGACATATATATATTATTTTGGAAATAAAAAAACTTTTTGGATTTATATATATATACATATATATTTGTGACAAATAAAGAAAGACTCTTTTATTATTTTTTTTTTATTTTTGCATTTTCATAAACAAATAAAAAACATTTTTTTAAAAAAAATAAGACTCTTTTCATGGCAAAACAAACTATTTTCTTTTCTATTTTTTTTGAAAAACAAAACAGAACAATGATGATTTTTTTATATATATTTTTCCTTTTAATAAAACAAACTAAACATTTTTTTTTCTCATTTTTCTTAAAATTTCGGCAGAGTTTTGACAGTATTCGGGCATTTGGTTTTATTCAAAAATAAGCAATCAATTCTCTAACCGCTATTTCCTTTTTTTTCGCATTTCAAAATGTTATTCCTGATATTCACAAGACAGTCAACACACAAGTCTGAATCAAATAAATGCGCAAGTAGTAGCAAGTAAGATGCATCAGGATGGTCATTTCCATTTTTGGTACACCTGTCCTAAACAGACCCAACCCCTGTGTTGAGCCTCCAAAGTCAAATGCATGTGATGCAAACAAACGTTCCTACTAGGGATCCGGCATGAAACTGAGTTATTCTAGGTTCATAATCTGGGTATTTGTTCTAGACTGTGTACCCGAGCGGACAACTCGAGTCGAGGAGGGGGCTACGTACCGGGGACCCGCGGGATCGTCCGGCTTTGTAACTTATCCTGCCTCTTTCTTATTTCAGGTATCGACACTAACATAATAGGGAGTCTCGGCCAGCGAGCTTCTCCCCGGAGGTAAGAAGAGAATGGTTTCGGCACAGTTTATATGTACAGTTCAAATAATATCAAAGCGGTAAAATCAGCATTTAGCACATTAGGCTCAAAACATGTAATAAAATCAGATAATAAATAAAGCCAAATAATAACAATTATTCTAAGCTCGAATTCTTAACCCTAAACTGGTGGTTCTGAGTCATTTATCTTCCCCAACAGTGTCGCCAGAGCTGTCACACCTCCTTTTTCCACACCCGAGGGGGTGCAAGGGAGTTTTTTCCAATTAAAGGACAATCGAAACGGGATTTGTTTATTTATTTCAGAGTCGCCACTTGGGAGGTTTAGGGCGTCCCAAGTCACCAATTTTAATCCCGAATCTAGGAAAATAATGACTCTATATTACAGTCTGCGTACCAGAAATCCGGATAAGGAATTTTGTTAACCCGGGAGAAGGTGTTAGGCATTCCCGAGTTCCGTGGTTCTAGCACGGTCGCTCAACTGTTATATTCGGCTTGATTATCTGATTTTATACAAGTGTGAACTTATGTGCAAAATTTAACTTTTAACCGCTTTTATCATTTACTGTTTTTATCAAGAATTGCAACGTTGTGAAAATGTATCTCGAACCGTGTTACAATCAATGTACCAGTGGTCGTCGACACACTTTGACTCCGTTGAGATTTGGATTTGGGTCACATCAATGTGCACCCGAGTTTAAGGAAATTAAATTATTAAAGGCGCGCCTAAAGCGACTAGCGTATTTATTTTGGGTAAGACCGTGGAATTTTACTAAACGGTCCATCCCGAAGTCCAAATAATTTTTAAAGCAAATATTTACTGAGGGCCCCGCAATTTGTATTTTATTTGGCGAGGCTCATCTCATTCTTATTTTTTAAAATGAATTTGCAACGTCATGGACACGCATCTCGAACCACGTCACAATCAATGTACCCGTGATTAGAAACACATTTCGACTCCGTTGAGAATTGGATTTGGGTCACATAAATGTGCACCCGAGTTTACGAAGGTAAGATTTATTAAGGCGCGTCCTAAAGAGTCTAACGTATTGTTATTTTAGGAAGAGGCCGTGAAGGTTCATTAAACGGCCAAATCCAAAGTCTAGTCAATGGTTATGTATTTTATTGAGGGCCCCGGCGGTTTGTGATTTATTTGGCGAGGCTCGTCTCATTTTTATTTTAAAAGGATAAACCTATAGCGACTACATTTTCTATTAAGTTCGTCTCTAAAAATAAAAAAAATCTCCTAATTATTTACATGCTGAAAAACGCAATTTATTAGTTATTAAGTTACGGCTAATGTGAACGGAAAATTGCGATCGCGTTTGTACAAGGAAAAACTGCTTTCATTCCACATTTTATTATTTGCTAGAACATGAGATAAATACAAAATAATATCAAAAAAGATTAACTATTCTTCGATTAATGTAAACTAACATTATTAGATGAAGAAGTTATACATATGTGACATCATTGCTCATTTAATCAATCAACTACATTTTTATACCAAGAGAGGAAAATTAATATTCAAACACAGATCCAAACAAAAGAATTCAACAGGAACAGGAGCCTGATTAATATTTCATTTTTCGCTTCAAGTCAAGAGTGTACAAATGTGTACCTGGAAATAGCAGTACAAGAACAAAAGAAATAGGAGTCAGCAGCAGTAATAACACAGCAACAGCAGGTTCAGCAACACCGCGAAACCAGTAACAACCAGTAGAATGACCCAGTAACAGATTGAAAACTCAGCAGTGCAAAAGTACAATCGCAGTCAAAGCAGAAGAGAAAAAAGATACGAGATGCAGCAGCTTCGGATTTTTGAATAACACTCGAAGAAAAGCAAACAGAATTGTTCGAGTGAAAGTTCAAATTGTCTTTCTCTTTTACTATCACAAACTCTCTCTAGTATAAAAGTATGTCAACTCTCAAGTGTAAAAGTCTCTCAACAATAATCTCTCAATAATGTTCAACCTTTTTTCTTCTCTCTAAAAAATCCTCTCAATGTTCAAGTTCTAGTCTCCTTCTTAATGTCAAGAATGACTCTATATATAGCAAGACAAGTCTTCCATTCCCAACCCCAAAATTATTCCCCCAATGACATGCTTTGGCCCACTATTAAATGTCTTCTTTATTTTAAATATTGTTCCCCATGCCTACATTAAACAAGTACAAGATTTCCAACCCATTACAATATGTTCCCCATGCCTACATTAAACAAATACCACACTCTCAACCCATTACAATATGTCCCCCATGCCTACATTAAACAAGTACAAGATTCCTCCCCATTATGTTTTGTCTTGTCCCCCATTATATTAAACAAGTACATCAAAAACCTCACCCCATTATATTTGTCCCCCATGCTTAACATAAAGAATCAAAATAATGTTCAATTACCAAACTACCCCTCCGACCTTATTGCAATTACAAATCTACCCCGAATGCAATACAATTTACCAAATTACCCCTCTGCTCTAAACAATCAATTAATCATAACTCAACCAAAATATAGTCAAGATGACCAATTTCTCAACAATCTTTAACAACAATTTACATGAACATGATGAACAACACAAACTCCAAATTAATGGAAATAAATCAGCCATATCGGGAACCAATCCTGGTTAATTTAGACCATTAATGGATGAACAAAGAGACAATAATACAAACAACAATATGCATGATTCAAATTAAACTAACAAATCAAAACACACATAAACTCACATTAAATCGCTGGATTTAAACATGGACTTCAAACAAAGATGAACATGAATTAAATTTGTTTTTAAGCAACACACATGACGGATTCTAACGATTCAAACAACATTAATATTTTCTGGAAACAACATGAAACAAATTGAAGAAATAATTAATTAAATTTCAATTTGAATCTAACAAACATAACACTAACAAATATTCACTTAATCAACAACACAAACATGAAATAAACATGAAAAACAATTAATTAATCTTTCATTTGAAATCTGAAAAATTAATTTAACAAACAACACATGAACATAAACTAAAAATTAATTCAAACGATAAACAAAACAAACCTTTGCCGATTTTAGATTCGAAAATATCAAAACGAAATGCGGACAAAATAAACTTCAAAAATCTACTAACCGGAGATGAACGACGAACAAACGACTAAACCAACAACAAACTTGACGAGCCTCGACCAAATCTCGAACCAACAATGACGAACGTGATTAAGAAGTAACTGAAGAAACGGGACAGTAGCAAAATCTGGACGATGAAGCAGTAGCAAATGGGACGACGAAGGAGGCAGAAGAAGCTAATGACACTGCTACCATGGCCAGCGAATTCAACTACCAGAAACGCGAGCAGCAGCAGTTCGGAGACTGAAGCAGTTGTTCGTGCGCTCCGGTTGTTCGAGCTTGAAGTTGTTCGGTGCAACAGACGGGGAGGAAGTCGACGCAGCAACTTAGAGAGAGAAGCAGCTGTTCGTTGAGGCAGCAACAACACAGCCAAAACGACTGGTTGACGAGCTTGGCCATGGAAACGACTGGGCGTAACGGCGGTGACGACGGTGATGGAACAGTGACGACGCAGCAACAACAACTGCTGCTCGTCAGGGCTCCGGTGGTCATTTGGACGGGACTGAGCAGCTGTGGGGGGTCGTTTGAGCAGTGACGACGCAACAGCAACAGCTGTGGTCGTCGGCTTCAATGGAGGAATGGTTGCGACAGTAGTGATGGGTTTCACGGAGGAAGAAGTCGATGGGCTAGCAGTTTGGGCAGTAGGGTTCGCGGGTGGTTGCTGGAGGAAGGAGGTGGTGTTTTTGTGGTGGTTTGGGCAGTGGTCGATGGGGCTGGTGAATGGCAGCAGCCATGGACGTTGGGGTGTTTGAGTTTGGGGAAGAAGAAAGTAAGGGAGGGGGGCGGACCATTTTTTAGGGTTTTTTGTTCTTTTCGTTTTTTTTTCTTTTGTTTTGTGTCTTTGAAATGCAAGATAGGGGTATTGGATTAATGGGGCGGACCGGGTCGACCCGGTATGTAGTGGACTGGGTCGTGGACAATTGTTTGGGCCTGGGGTTGAAAATTGAAGAAGTGGCCCAATCCGATTTCTATTTGTATTTTTGTTATCTTTTCTTCTTTTATTTTCTAAAACTAAATTATAAAAATACTTAAATTATTATTAAGAATTAAATTAAGTTATAAAAGCGCAAGTTAACTACCAATAACAATTAACGCACAATTAAGTAATAATTAAGCATAAAATTGTTCATTTGGACATTAAATGCTAAAAATGCAAAAGATGCATATTTTTTTGTAATTTTTTAATTTTTGTAAAACTAATTTAATTACTAACAATTATAGAATTAAATACTACATGCAAATGCGACATATTTTTGTATTTTTTATTAATTTAACAAATAAGCAAACGCAAACAAATACAAATAATAATCCAAAAATGTCACAAAAATATTCAAAATTGCACACCAAGGAAAATCATTTTATTTTGCATTTTTTGGGAGTATTTCTCATATAGGGCAAAAATCACGTGCTTACAGTTTTAATATAAAATTCTAGGTCTAATCTTCTTTGGTTTCTATCAAGCTATTTTGTGTGCTGCTATGTTTCTTACAACTTCAATTAAACAACGAAAATTAAGATGTAGATGTGTGTTGTAATTTTGTGTTGTATTTTGGACTGCTAGTTTTTGCTAACGAAGGGTATTTCTGATTCTTGTTAAAAATCTTTCTTCCTCCTCCTCTTTCTTTCTTCCAGTAATTTTGTTGGAATAATGGGTTGTTCTCTTAAATTTTTCTCCAGCATTTGTTTATTTCAATTTTTGTAGGATTGTTCTTCGTCTTCCTCTTTTTTGTGGCTTTATTCATGCTTTATGTTTTCCAATTTTCATCTTCTAATTTTATGATGTGGCCTTTCCTGATTTTGACCGAGTTATCCTATGTCTTGCATGTGTTAGCTATGTCTTGGGATGAAAAGTGAAAGTTAATTTGTAGCGATTACCTACAAATTTGGTTTTCATATCTACTATTTTGAATAAAATTTATGACCCCTCCATCTTTCGGGAAGTTTTTTGTTGATTGCTTGCATGCATGTTAATTTGCAGTTTGCACTTCACCGAGTGGAAGTGTGGACGCCAGAAAATTATTTAAAGCGTTAAGGAAGAATATATAAATTTAAAGTATCATTTGTAGTAGGATTCTATCAATTATTTTTAGCTTTTATTTTTGCTGGAGCTTGGTCAATGAGTTGTTTGGAGCTGATTATTAGAATATCTAAAAAGAAAAAAAATTAATTCTTCATAACCTCTATTTAGCATTTACTGCAATTATGTTTCTGTTTCTTTTATTTCTGGGATGGAAAGAATTAGAATGCATTTCTTTGTTGGGTTTTGGCTCTTTTTGTTTAAAGGAATTTTTACCTCCTATATCAAAGGTTAACACCTTATTTATTTTAAATAAATATCATTTAAAAAAATTATATTCTATAGATACCTTTTAATGTTTATAGCAAAATATCTAATTTTGGTTACCTCCTACCTCTAAGCCACTAAATACGCTATTCAGTTACACTATTTTCTTTCTCTCTCTACTTTGATACATGCCGCTGTGGGAGAGACGAATTTAAACCCTAACCCAGCCACTACATACGCTACGAGAGTGCTCACAAACAAACATGCTCAAAATCCATCAAAAACAATTCTTAAACCTATTGAAATAGTTCATAGAGAACCTACTGTTGTGTTTACTATGGAGGAACTTGGAAAGTTCACTGTTGAAGAAGGCCTACATCAGGCTCTAGTATTAAAATTTTCGTTTGAGAGATTACAGATGAATGAACTTCGAAAGTTCTTGCCAAAATTGCTTGGAACTCAAGGTCGTAGCTTGATTGGGTGGTTAGCGAGAAGGCAACTCATCAGGTTTGATTTATATGAAGATTATGTTGTTGCTGCTTCAAAAGTTTTAATCATCTGCTCGTTAATGGTGATTAACAGCTCCTTATTCTGCCACCATTGCTCGACGGTGGATTTGCCGAAAATTAGGGTTTGTTCTTGAACAAAGACGACAGAGTTTGGAGCTGAGCAACTTGATTTTCTGTTAATATATTTCAATGTATTTTCAACGTATCACGCTGTATTTTCATGTATTTCATTGTATTCATTGTCTTTTTTTCATTGTAATTCAATGTATCTCGCTATATTCCATGTATTTCGTTGTATTCACTATCTTTTTTTCATTATATTTCAATGTATCCCGCTGTATTTTATGTATTTCATTGTATTCATTGTCTCGCTATATACCATGAATGTATTCATATATTTTTTAATTAATATAATTTATGTATTCAGATGTATTATATAATTTCTCTGAAGATTGCCATGTTTTTGAGGTATTTTTCGGTTGAGAATCTTTTTTACAACCGAAAATACAAATTTTGTGTGTTATAATTGAGTTTGTTGAGTTATATTAGGAGTCTATTATGTTAATTGATACATTTTCCGTTTAAAAATAGTGTAATTCCCTATGTTTCATGCCGTGAATACAGTCGAATACAATAATCTGTCCAGCTGTAATCCCATGTTTCACGCCATGAATACAGTCGAATATACTCGAATACAACAACTGATTAGTTGGACTTCCCTGATTCACGCCTATTTTTGCTATTGTATTCATGAATACAGTAACTTAAATACATCTAATACATTTTATAACAATAGAAAACGTATCTACAATCCGTAATATAGCAAATGATATCTATAGATAGCTAAATACCACTAAAAGATAGTACTTTATAAAAATTTCAGCGAAATTTTCTCAAGCGATGAATGAAAAGTGACTGCCATATAAAGTACATGCCATTTTGTTTCGATTGACCAGATTTATAGTCTGTTTGGCCAAGTTTTTTTTTTTTTTTGGCCAAAAGTGCTTTTTTGGGCCAAAAGCACTTTTGGCCAAAAATTGAGGTGTTTGGCCAAGTTCTTGGAAGGAAAAAAAGTATTTTTGAGGAGAAGCATAAGCAGTTTTGGAAAAGCAGAAAAAATAGCTTCTCTCCAAAAGCTTTTTTTTTGAAAAGCATTTTTGAGAAAAATACACTTAAAAGCAGTTTTTTAAAGTTTGGCCAAACACTAATTGCTGCTCAAAAGTGTTTTTCAAATTAATTAACCAAACACAAACTGCTTATCACCAAAAGTACTTTTGAAAAAAGCACTTCTCAAAATAAGCTGATTTTTGCATCTTGGCCAAACGGGCTATTAATTTTGTGGCTTCATAATATTACAAATATAAACTATAATGTTCCTAAAAGGTGTTGAAACCAAAATACTATAGTAAATTCCATTGTGTCGTAAATTACTATATGGAATAATAGTTATTGTAATACTTTTTATAACAACTAGCTAAACTAGAAAACGATTCTAATTTAAAGGATGAAAACGTATCTCCTAAAGAGCATTCCTAATTTAGCTCAAAAAGTTGTGTAAAATTAGAAATTTAAACGACAACTGATCCATCATATCTGTAAATAATTCAAATTAGTGATTCAGTTCTTGTTGAGTTGTCTTGCTATCTTTTATGGCTAAAAATAAGAAATAGTTTTACAACTGTTAATTAAAAATTAGACATAATTTCAAAAATAATCAAAATTTTGCCACTTTTTTATGTGAAAATAAAATTCGAAACAAAATGCCCTTAAAATTCCGGAAATATTCCAGCATAATATGCTGGAGTTCGAATTTTTCACATATAAAATTCCAACATAATATGTTGGAATTCATAATGTGTTGGAGTTATAATATATGCTTGAAATTTATATGCAGTAGTTCCATATAATCCTAATATACTGGAAATTTTCGTTCAAATATATTTTATAATGTTAAAGTATCAAACTTTCATTTATAAAATTTGAGTAAAAAACCATAAATGTAGCCGTATCCTTTGCCGGAAAGCTAGAACCTCCCTGATTATCACCAGACTTTCCATTCCCTTTTCCTATATAATGGCCTAATTTCCTCTTTTTCATATGGTAAATATTTATTTATTTTAATTTTTTTAATTTTTCATCCAGTATTTGATACTTTTATTGGCATTTAATTAAATTTGGATTCATACTGGGAAATCCTACAAGTAAAATGTTTTTTAACAAAGATGCTTTTATACATATGGCTCAAACCGACAGGGCCGGAGCTAGCATGCGGGATACAGGTTCCGGCGAACCGAAGAGCTTTAGTCTAAACCTTATATTTATCTTAAGAAATCAATTAAATATGTATAAATTATCAATTTAAAACCTAGTAACTTAAACAGACTATAAGCCTGAACGCATAAACTTTAAATCCTGACTCCGCCTCTGTAAACCAAGACCTTTAATTAAGAATAAAAGAATACTTATCATTTTACTACAACCTTCTATGTTATATACGGTTAGACCTCTCTATAA
Source organism: Nicotiana tabacum (assembly GCF_000715075.1). Taxonomy (NCBI): domain Eukaryota; kingdom Viridiplantae; phylum Streptophyta; class Magnoliopsida; order Solanales; family Solanaceae; genus Nicotiana; species Nicotiana tabacum. The sequence goes on from NC_134101.1 coordinate 227,278,503, forward strand.
TAGTATCCCCATATATCAACGCTTCACTATAAAAGCCAAGTTTTTTCGGAACTCATTTTCATCTTATGTTATAATATTTGTTCTATATAACAGCACTTCGCTATAACATTCAAAAATATTCGAAACAAACGAAGTTATTATAAAAAGATTTTACGTGACAATAATAAAGCATTACATCTACATGTAAAAGCATTTATTAAAGAAGATATTTTCCATTCCCAACCAATAAAGCAACAAAACACATACATACAAATTATGGAAGTGTCCATTCCTCACCACCCAACACTCCACTCAATGCCCACAACTCTATAAATTCCAACTTTCAGTCAGTTCACGGACCATACTAACAACCACTGCCAAAAAAGAAAAAATATTCCACCACCACCACAATGTCATCCAAAAATATTAATAGTCCGACGAACGTCGTCGGACAATTAATTTTTCTAATTCTAATAGGTAATCACTATTATTATTGGGCTGTCGCTGACAGTCCAATAAAGACAGTAGTAGTTCTCGTAATGGAGAACAGGTCATTCGACCACATGTTAGGATGGATGAAGAAGCTCAACCCGGAAATCAATGGCGTCGACGGGTCCGAATCCAACCCGATTTCGACGACGGATCCGAAAGCCCGTCGGATTTTATTTGGTGATCGGTCTCATTATGTTGATCCTGATCCAGGACATTCATTTCAAGCTATACGTGAACAGATATTTGGGTCTAATGATAGTTCGAAAAATCCAGCACCTATGAATGGATTTGCTCAACAAGCTCTTTCTATGGATTCTAATATGCCTGAACAAGTCATGAATGGATTCCAACCTGATATGGTAATTACTACTATCTTTTTTTTTTTTTTTTTTTTGGGTTTCCCACCCGGTGTCCGATACTCATATAAGGGTCCGACTAAATCCAGATTCACGCCGGAAAGTCTCGTATTGGGGTAAAGCACTCCCTAATAAAGGTGACTCTATACCCAGAAGCTCAAACTCGAGACCTCTGGTTAAGGATGAACGAGTACTTATCACTCCACCCCAACCGTTGTTGGTGTAATTACTACTACGAGTAGGGGGGAGCTTCATTAAATATTGAATGTTTTGGCATGAAAAAGTTGAGTCTTACTATTTGAGGAAATAAATGATTTTTTTCTAAAATTTTAAGTACTTTTAAAAATAGTTTAAACTACATTTGTAATTTAAAGGAGTATTTTTTAACATTTAAAAGAAAATAAGAAATAACATACTTAAGTAGTTAAGTTCACACCGAAAATGAGGTACATTAGTTCTTGTATTTTGAAGGAACTAGGGAGCAAAATTTTGAAAAAAATAAATAATAGTAATAATTTATCAGCGCTCGGTATTTGCTTCAAATCAATGAATGCAGAACATGTATCTTGCATATGAGCTTTTTATCTCTTAGTTATGTATATAATCACTAATATGTGATTTTTAAGGTTCAAAATGATTTGATTTGGTATAATTATCAATTGTGGATAAGAATTTTCTAAAAATTTAGGTAGATATGAACACATTCTCTAGGATATGACGTTTATAATATCTGTTTCTTCTTTCCAATTTATTGAATCTAAAAAATATGTTGTGTATAACACTTAGCTATTAAATACGTAACAAAAGTAGATGTTTTTGTATTGCTTCCTATAACTAACTACGACACATTAAATAGTAATATTAAATTTTCCTATTTTTATTTCAAGTTTTCATCCGATATGGATACACCTTCCTCTTTTTTTTTTGTTGGTTGGTTTACTCTCTCGGTATTCGATTCCCGCATTGAAACCTGATTACATCTGGATACGCATTACGTAAGACCCATTTAAGGGGGAAGCGCTCTCTAGCAGAATTTTTTTCATACTCAGGGTTCGTACTTGAGACCTTTAGTTAAGGGTGGAAGGATCCTATTCATCCATCCCACACACACATAGTCAAACTTCTCAATAACAGCCCCGTTTGTTCCGATATTTTTGACTGCTATAATGAAGTGTTGTTATAGAGGACATATATTATAACAAAATATAAAAATGAGTTCCGAAAAAATTTAATTTTTATAGTGAATGAGTATTATACAAGGATTATATTATAAAGAGGCTATATAAACTTCTATTCTTACTAGTGAGTCCACTTGAACTATACTTTTGCCTTCCATTCTTACTAGTGAGTCCAATTCAACTATACTTCCAAATTTCAGGTATAACTGTTAAATTAAATTGATTGTGCAAAACTCTTCTATGCAATCAATATATAATTTAAATCTATAATTAATTAAAGTTATAAATAAAATCAGTATAATATTTTTTTATAAAATTAATAAAAATTTAGTTATTAATATACTTATTATTTATCATTTGATTTGAGGGTAATAATTGATAGTGCATGTAAATATTTTTTTTTTACCTAGTTAATGCATAATTTAAACTAAAAAAATGAGTTATTGTTCAGGTGGCGGTCTATAAGACCCTTGTATCGGAATTTGCGGTGTTCGACCGGTGGTTCGCGTCGGTGCCGGCGTCGACTCAACCGAACCGGCTCTACGTTCACTCCGCCACATCTCACGGCGCCACCTCAAACAACGCGTCGTTGTTAGCCAAAGGTTACCCGCAAAGAACGATCTTCGACAACCTCGACGACGCCGGAATTAACTTCGGAATATACTACCAGAATATTCCGGCGACTCTATTCTACCGGAATTTGCGTAAGCTCAAGTACATTGGGAAGTTTCATCCCTATGATCTCACATTCAAAAATGATGCTAAATCAGGAAAGTTGCCAGGTACAGGATGTCAAATTTACGGTTTATGTTAAAAAAATTATTTTTTTAAAGCGGGTTGAATTAGTCAATTAAAATTGCATGATTAATTCGTTTTAAATTTTGTTTTAATTAAATGGTTTGAATTAACTTGGATTAAACAAAATTCATAACTCAACTTAATTACCTGACTGAAACCTTTTTTTTTTTTTTTGAAAAAAACGAAAAAAAAAACTGGCACCCGTTTGGCCATAAATTTTGGATACATATTTTGAAAACACTGTTTGTTCATGGAACATGATCAGTTTTTAAAAAATAATTTATTTATTTTTCAAGTTCCTAAAGAGAGCAATTTTTGGGTGAAATTTTTTCTTATGCTCACGTATTTTTAAGTTTTTTTCAAATAAAATGCATGTTCAAACACAATTGTTTTTCAACATAACTTCAAAAACTCTTTTCGCAAATTTCAACCAAATTTATATGCAGACGTTAGCTTAAAATTATTTTGTCATTTATTTGTTATTTTTCAGAATTTGTTTAGTAATCTAATCAAATGAAAAGAACTTTGTTCTTTATAGAGAGAAACTGAATAAATAAAAACAAAATTATCTTAAAGAATTCACTATATTTTTATAAGTAATATTTTTCATTGGTTGATTACTTGATATATAAAGTTATCTGATACTTTATTCGTAGGAGATAGTAAACATCCCGCAAAATTAATTAAGATGCGTGCAAGTTGATACGAACATTCATATAAATAATTTTTCAGCATTATTAAATAAAATTAATTTCTACGAGCTAAATTTGACACCTATATTACCAGGATATGTTGTGGTGGAGCAGAGGTACATGGACTCAAAGCTACAGCCAGCGAACGATGATCATCCATCACATGATGTATATCAAGGACAAATGTTCGTGAAGGAGGTGTACGAAACCTTAAGGGCGAGCCCACAGTGGAACCAAACCCTTCTCGTGATCACGTACGACGAGCACGGAGGGTTCTTCGATCATGTCCCTACACCTGTCAGTGGGGTCCCTAACCCTGATGGAATCATAGGAGAACCGTTCGATTTCAAGTTTGATAGATTGGGTGTTAGAGTTCCTACTATTATGATCTCTCCTTGGATCGAAAAGGGCACAGGTATGAACACCTTTAACCTGTTCCCATATATTTGTCTAATTTTTACGCACTGATAATTTAAAAGAACTAGTCTTAGGATACGCGCTTCGCGAATTGCGCGTATACCTATATCAATTAATACATAATTATAAAAATTAGATCAATATTATTAAATAATATATTTGTATTATGAGCCGAGGGTCTCCTGAAAACAGTCTCTCTACTCTTCGGGGTAGGGGTAAGGTCTGCGTACATATTACCCTCCCCAGACCCCACTTGTGGGAGTATACTGGGTCGTTGTTGTTGTTATATTTGTATTATGAAAAAAGTTAAAGTTCCTAAAAATGAATGTTGGTCCTTAGCTAGTTTAACGAAGGAAGAAATTATGTCCCGCAAAGGTTCTCTGATACTTTATTATGATTTGCGAAAACTTTTATGAGAGTATCTTGTGAAAATTATTATTTGTATGATTTAATACTAAAAATAAAAAAGTAACACAAAAATATTTTTATCACAATTCTTCATAAATTTGTCAAATAACACACACACAAAAAAAGGATTGAATCATTTCCATGCCGAAATATTACAAGTAGGCCATCACACGGAAAACTATAACCGAAATCTTTTTTATCTGGCATTAATTTCGGCCCTTTAGAGATTTGAAGGAAGAAGTTGGCTATGTAGTTCCTAGAAAGAAATTGTTGAGTGACAATGCAAGCTAAGGGATCTTTACACGAATAGCCGGCTATATTAATTATTTACTTTTTTTAGTTATATATATAGATTATATGTTGATTACACATATAATGCATAAATTATGCATATATTATACATATATTATATATTTACCGACTATTTTTAGTTTAAGTGATAGGGTGAGTGACTATTTGGGTTAATTCTTCAACTCTTAAAAGTGACTAATATCAGTTAATATTGTGCGATAAATAACTTAATATTTATAAATAAAAAAAATATAGAAAATTATCACTTTTTGGAAGTGAATGCAAAGAGAGAGAAAAAATTATGAAAATTTAAATAAGAACAAATAGAGTTGTGATTAATACCTAAAATCATTTAGTAAAAAATTTCTACTGTGTTACATTTACAAGATAGTTATGGGTTTTGTTTTCGAACGAAGAGGAAAATTGTGACATAATTTTATTCGAGTTCTAATTGATGTCTAACTTGAAGACCTTAACATTCTAAATAATTCATGTTTAGCGATTTATATAAAGTAAATATTTATTGATGTTATAATCTTAAATATTAGGAACTAATTCAAGTAAGAAATAATGTAATAAGCAAAATTTTAATTGATTTTAAGCTTTTAAATATTAGAAAAATAATTCAAAGTTACTTTTGTTCAATGTGAAATTTATTTTAAAAGTGTAAAAAAAGTGAACGACATTTCGATAGGGACTTCGTGCTTTGACATACTTCAATTTATCAATGTTTCAAATATTTATATAAGTAGAATTAAACTTTTGAAATTAAGATTTAACTTAATTTATTGTGCTTAAAGTGATGATCCTACTAAACAAAGAGGAGTATATAAAATTGACTAAATATCAAGTAACTATGTCTGGCAATTATGTGCTACTGTCATTCTACTATGTAGTTTTAAGTCGTTTTAATAAACAAAATCTGGTATATTTCACATTGTAAATTGAAAAAAAGGCATATATATTGCTGCAAAACATAGATTCTGAGGAGTGAGGAACACAAAATAAAATTAAAAATAAAAATTTATTAAAACTATGTGTTGCCATGGGCGATGCTACCCTTCATCGGAAAATTACACTGCGTATATAGGTAAAATATTACATTTTAGAGGTATATAATATATATTGAACACTCTTTCTCGGAGATTTTTTTCACTTCTTTCAAGTTTGAACACCCTTGAGTAAATTCCTGGCTTCGCCAATGCAGTATTGCTGTGTTCGCTTCGATGAAATCCCAAAGTTTCTAACAACTCAGAACACCATAATCTAAAATATAGAAGAAGCATAAGGATTAGATAGTAACTTACAAAACCCTATGACAATTTTCTTTCGTTGATTTTTGCACTTGATGATCTTCATGAGTTCATCCAAACAATTTGAATCAGAAAACATAGCTTTTTGAATTTTCTATTTAGATTGTCGTTTTTTACTGAATAATAATGTATGTACTTGAATTCAAGTTTTAAAGGAACAAAATCATAATTGAATAACTTGAATTCAAAATTTTAGTTATTAGGCAATAATTATTTTCCTAATATTTAGGAAAAAATTAACTTTGGTTATTAGATCTTCCCCTACGTAGGAAATCCTAAATATTAGGAAAATAGTTAAATGTCTATTTTGTCCAGTGTGAAGTCAAATTATAAAGGGTAAAAAAGGCGAACAATATTTCGCTAAGGGCGTTCGTGCTTTTAATTTAGTATAGAAGATATAGATGTAGATAGGTTAGAATATAACAATAAATAACTATATTCTTAATAAGTGAAATTTGTAAAAAAGCAAAAAACACAAATAACATGTTTGAAAAGTTAAATTACACAATTAGTGTAAATGTTATTTAAGTTGTCTCGTATATAAGTTAAATATGAAGAAAATGATAGGATTCAAAGAACGTTAATCGATTGATTTAGTTTTCAATGTGAATTCTATTTCTAATTTCTTATTTTTGTAAATAAAATACTCCCTTGTTTTTAATTTGTGTCTTACTTTCACTTTAATTTGTTGAAAAAATTAACATCATCTAGTAAATTTTTTAATTTCAATATTTTGTTATATTCTCAATGGTTTCTCTTATAGGGATGACATGACATGCTTAAAATCATATATTCAAAGAGTAATTTTTGGTATGTTAGACATACCTTTAGCATAAGACCATAAGATTCAAAAAAATTATTATGTTCTTAAATTTTGTGTTGATTCAAACTAAACGACATAAGATAAAATAAAGATATATATCATAATTTTCATTCTTAAAATTAATTAATTTAGTTGTAAAGAGTCTAATGACAATTATTAGATGCTTAGCACTTACCTAAATATGATGTTGTATCAAATTAATAATTGCATGATATGTATTTTTTAATATAATTTTATCACTTAATTATAATAAATTAACATAATTTGTCGCATGCACTATATTAAAATATAATTTCCTAGTTAGACATAATTTATAGTCATTTCAAGTACTGTCGACTTAAATATAAAATTTAAAAAAAAAAAAAGACGACAATTAGATTGAATTAATTTCCACTAAAAAAGAGAATAATTGGTCAAAAGTGCATAATACCGCCGAATTGTATGACATTTGAAGTCACTTAGTTCCCATTTGCATCATGTAAGTACCTTGAATAATTGAAGAAATAATATACAGTACGAAACTTTTTAATATTATAATTGCATTTTTACCTTTAACCTACTTATTTTTTAAGTTATTTATTCCACCTTTTATAGGTTGTTAGCTTTAGTTATTTTTTGAAAGATCTGATATACAGTGTTGAAGTCAGAATTTTTTTCAAGGGTGTTCAAACTTAAAAGAAGTAAAAAAATATTTCTGACAAAGGGTGTTCAAACTTAAAAGAAGTAAAAAAATATTTCTGACAAAGGGTGTTCAAACTTAAAAGAAGTAAAAAAATATTTCTGACAAAGGGTGTTCAAAATATATTATATATCTTAAAAACCTAATATTTTACCTGTATACACAGTATAAATTTTCGACGAACGGTGATCAATTGACCATCTTTTAAGACATGTGACTTCTCCCCTGCTGATATATAAAAATTATTCTCTAACGTACTTAAGAGTATGATCTAGTAGTCAATGAAGTGGGTTAAGAACCATAAATCGCATATTCGAAGCCCAACGAAGACAAAAACGCTAGGTGATCTCTTCTCATCTGTCTAAGCTTTGACGGACAGAGTTTCCCAATACTTGTGTTGGTAGCAAATATTTTGTGAAATTAATCGAGATACACATAAATGTACTCTAACACATCACTATATAGATTAGAGGCGTACATAGGCCTGGTTGGTTCGGATTTTACAATTACCAAACCAAACCAATTGTGTCGGATTATTAAATCTAAAGACGAAACTAAACCAATAAAACTCGGATTTTTCGCTTTCGTGTTTTCTCGGGTTCTTCAGATTTTTTCGGATTTTTTTTCCGGTAAAATCTTTATAGAACAAAACATATAAATTGTGGTCAAAATATTTCTTTAGTCCTAGTAAGATACAACTATATAAAGTATTTTCCAAGAAAATGATACAAAATATGAGATATGTCATGGCATTATCCTAAAATATTCAACAATAAAGACAATAAAATTATGTAATATAAATATTTCTAGTTAAAAAGTCATAATAAAAATAAACATAATCTAAAAGTACTAAATCATGCTAAAATAAGTAAACTAATAAGGGAGTATTAATTATATGACTAAACGTTAAAGAAAAAATAAAAATAGGTTAAGCATTTTTATTTAAATTATTGCAAAACAAAAAATAGATATTTAATACATTCTCGTTCGTAGTATTGAATTGAATGTATTTTATTAGCATTAATATTGATTTGATTTTGGTTTGGGCTTTTATTAGTACTATTTAATTTACTAATATTAATGACTATAAAACTTATTGGAACATTCAAAAGTTCTAAGTCTAACCTTGAAATAATACATCAAAAGATAAAATTATGAAATCTTTTAAGAAATATTTATAAATTACATCACAATAAGTATATTTATATATAAAATATATCTAACATTTCTATATATGTAATGTCGGATTGGTTTGGTTTCGGTTTGACTTTCTTTAGTTAAAACTAAACAAAACCAACTATGGTTGGGTTTTTATTTCTAACACAAAACCAAATCAAACCAAACCATAGTTAGATTTTTTTTCTCGGTTTGACTCAGATTATCGAATTGATGCGGTTTGTCGGTTTCATTTGTACACCCATAATATAGATTTATATTAATAATTGAATTTGCTGTTGACAAGTGAATGCTTATCTATGTGTCAACAAGTCACATCTCACTTGTTGGATCCCTCATTTCACAACTACTTTAATTAATTGTGTGAAATGCTTTTAAATCTCAACTAATTGCTGCCCATTCATCCTACTTTTTATGTGCATGTAACATGTGAATATAAATATAAGTTTACTGAATTTTTCTGAAAAAGATATGTGCAAAAGTGATCTTTTTCACACGAGAAGAACACTACTTTTTTGCCTCGAATAAACCTTTTTTTTAAAAAAAAAAATCATCTTAATTTTCTTGTCCAATCAATTTCTTTTAATGTCATAATTTATTAATTTACATTGCTATAACCTAACAATATACACACAATTCTTATATGTAACTACGAAAATTTTTATTTTGTCATTGAAGGGTGTTATAATTTCTACCTTTTCTTCCTTTTTCTTGTCATTGGTATATCTTAAAAGATATGCATTACAGTATTAGCGTCATTAGCATAAAGTTTACGATTTGTATTGATGAGGAGGGGGGTATGATTTGCATATTCATTAGTTACTTGTAATTTTCATAAGGTTAATAGCCAAATAATACTTGTACTTGTTCCGTTTTGACATCACGCTCCCCTATTACCCGACTTTCATCCAAACATTGGAACTTGATTAAGGGAGGTGAATTTATAATGTCAAAACGGAACAAATATTTTCTGACATTTTAATAATAGTAAAAAATTTGTGTTATTAGAAACAAAACTCAGCAATTTATTGAATATTGAAATGACAATTTATTTATTTTTTATTTTGTTTTGCAGTTGTTCATGGTCCTAATGGATCGCCGTTTCCGACGTCGGAATATGAACATTCATCGATTCCGGCGACGGTGAAGAAGATATTTGATTTGCCATCACCTTTTCTTACTAAAAGGGATGAATGGGCTGCCACTTTTGAACACATTCTACAAACTAGGAAGGAGCCCAGAACTGATTGCCCTGGTTAGTCATCTCAACTTCAAATACTTTACATTGACATTTAATTTCCAAAAATAAAAAAATAAAAAAAAAATAACAACATTAAGATAAGATAGATTGTGTACAAGAGAGAAGTATTTAATTCTGTGGTGGATATAGTATGTCAGCACCACATGATGTGTGTGTTAAGCGTACGTCACTTGTTCGAATCTTGTTGCTGACAAAGTATGGTACTTAAGTTGGGAGGAGGGAAGAGGGACAAGTACTTATCACCAACCACCAATTATAAAACTAGTGGTGGAGCTAGGATTTTTATTAAGGGGCGTCAAAATATATAATAGTAACCATATCGATTAAGGGGAGTCAATATATAGTATATATGCATATAAAAAAAAAATTACCTACCTACACAGTATATTTTTCCGACAATGGGGTGTCAGTTGACAACCCTTGCTATAAGATAGCTCTGCCATTGTGTGAAACTAGGTGGATGCTAAAGGGGGTTCACTTGAATCCCCTTCGTGGGAAGATCATATTGTGAAAGCAAATAGGAAATGTCAAATTTGTTTATTTATATATAAATTGTTGAATCTCCTTACCTAAGAGAAGAGAAGGTCTTAGTATAATGTCAAAGAGGTTCAAAATTTATTGTAATAATGATTGCCTATCTTCGAACGGGTTTAGAAATATACATGGACTATTAAAAAGGAGTGAATATCTGCTCCGCATATCTAACTCAGTCTCCCAAGTAGCTTCCTTACTCGTTTGCCCTTTCCAAAGCACCTTTCATATAACCTTTGCCTTGTCTTATAACAAAAATCTTGGCTCCTCAACATTATATAACCTAACTTTGTGTTCTCTTTGAAATTTTCCACAGATAAACTTCCAACTCCAACAAAGATCAGAAAAGCAGAAGCAAATGAAGATGCAAACATTAGTGAATTCCAACAAGAATTAGTGCAACTCGCAGCGGTTCTAAAAGGTGATCATCTCCTAACAAGTTACCCAGAAAAGATAGGCAAGAAAATGACTGTAAGAGAAGGGAAAGCTTATATGGAAGACGCCGTAAAACGCTTCTTTGAAGCTGGATTTTCTGCCAAGAAAATTGGTGTTGATGAAGAGCAGATTGTGCAAATGAGGCCTTCTCTCACTACAAGATCATCTACTAATTTGCACCCTTAAAGATGTAACAAACGAAATGTACAAATACACTAAGACATGGTAATTATATGGTAAAAAGCTGCATTATATAAATCCTGTTACAATTATGAGTGTTGAAGCTTATGTTACTCGGACTCTTTGAAAATATCACTAGGTGCGTGTCGGATCCACCAATATTTTAAAGATCCAACACGGGTATAGCAGTCCCCGCAACATAGGATGAAAGTGCCTACTTCAAGTTCCAACTAATGCTGGAATCATAGGAGAAGCAACGCTTCTGTTTATTGCTATTTACTAACATCTTCAACAGCCAAATTGTGTACAAAATGTCTGAATATTGAAGCCAAAAACAAGGCCATTTGGTTAATAGAATGAATGTATAAAGACGAATACAGAGCCTCCAGAAATGCAGACACCAAACGTATAACCAACATTAATGTGTGAATAGTCGTCTCCAAACTGTTTGTTCCTAGAGGAAAACACGCTTCTTTGGTAGCCGCTTAGGGAAACTTCTGCACTTGATAACACACGGTTCATCATTTCTATCCTTTCATTAGTTCCTCAATTCCTCCGCAATCTTGTTACCCTCACTTAGGGAGCAGCTGATTGATTGCAAAAAGATACCCACCTACAACCACAAAGGACGCGAGTCCACTGCGTGCCATCCTCAATCCCAAGCCACGAAATAAGATATTCCTATCCGCAGGGTGGATCCCGGTCCATCTCTCAAATCTCTTCCCAGGTAGTTGCCATTTAAGAAACCTTCTCTCCATGGATACAAACTGCACATAAAGAGTAAGGAAGAGGATAATCCACAAGGCCTGCACCTATTGGGAAAAAGAGAACACCAAATGTTCTCACAAATACCATAATAACAACCAAGAAACACATGTTTTATACATCTAATAACATTGAAAACCCGAGGACAACAGGTCAAAAGTTGCTGAAGCATTTACTTGGTACGATTATAGCCTCTACATGTAACAGATGCTCCAATTATATGGTTGCACATACACATTCTCATCTACTCTACCCCCAAACCAACAACCACCAATACTAACCCCATACACAATGCATGTTATCCTAAGGGGGGAATGGGTACAAAAAGCTCACCAACAAGAGATATAATTTGCAAAAGACCTATCAAAGTCTCATGATTTTGCACCGGGGCCGTAATTGCCACATAATGAACAAAAATGTTCATCACTAACTAATGAATTCATGCACAAACCACAAATCCTGGCAGAGTAGCAGCATTTGAGAAAAACTATACAACAATAACTCCCACAAGTGGGGTCTTGGGAGGGTAGTGTGTACGCAGAGCTTACCCCTACCCGGAGGAGTAGAGAGGTTGTTTCCGATAGACCCTCGGCTCAATAAGACGAAAAGAGATAATATTTGAGAAAAACTATACACCCACCAAATACAGATGACTTAGAAATTACTTCAGGCCTGAATAGAGCGAAACGAATACAGGGCATTCATATAGCCAACCTTCATCTAGTTGTGGATTAAGTTGTAACTGATTGACTACTGTTGGCACTGTACAACCTCCCCACCCCCCCAAATGGAATTGACCAGTTTTAAAAGTACTTCAACCAACTCTAAGGCCAATAGGTTGAATTGACCATAGAAGCTTGCCCGACACACCAACTCATCCCACAGCATGGATATGCCCAACTCAAGGATTTTTTATGATGCTTAACTTTACAAATATGTAATATACTAGCAATTAGTAAGCTATCAAATACTTGTAACATATTCTGCCACATGAACTGACCACCCAAGATCATCTTTGAGCATTTAGGTATTTGGGTAGATATTTCATATAGCAGAATATCATGCAGGTGATCAAATACAGATGATTGAAACCTGGTCAGGCAACATACCTTGGGCAGAACAATGCATTGCGAACGAGATTTAGCAGTATCAAAACCGTGAGAAGCAGCAGCAGCAAGTGAACCAGAGAATCCAGCCGCAAGACTAACAGCTAAAGGAGACAATGGGCCAATTTCTTCATCAGATCTGAATGAAAACAAGTCTCGATGATCAAAGTTATTTAAAACTGAATTGGGCAAGTGACAAGATAGACACTTGGCAACTGACCTGGAAACAAAACTGTTATCCCTTCACCTACTTTCCTCCCTATTGAATTGTTCAAAATAGTCTCTAATTCATTTCAATTTATGCTATTTTTTCCAGCATATTACATATGTATTAACTTCATTTCTTTTCTTTTTCACTTTTTCCCTGTATTACAATGCTGCAAAAACCTTAATAGTCTAATGCACATTGATTTATGGATATTCTTCAAATTTATAACATGGGGTAGATTTCTTAATATGGGGTTTGATTGAAACTTCCATAAAGTAATAGGTAACAATCTAGCTTTTTGTTTCTTAGACAACATCATATCCAAACCATTTCTGGAAAAAGATAGTCATCCAAGCACGCACTTTTTTCCAAATAACTTGTTTTTGGAGAAATATTAATTTTTCTTCAAAGAACATCTCCAGAAAACATCAAACACCAGAATTTAAAACCAGGACAAGAACAAAAGTATTAAACGCGTTAACATAAGAATTGAAGCAATACCTAGGTGGGGGATTCATCCCAACTGCTTTCCATTCAAGCATTGCTTGATGCAGGAATTGCCACGTTGAAAAGAATATCCCGCCAAACACACAATCCCGAGCAAGTCCAGATCTCATCCCTCTCCATAAAGCACCCCATCCTTCCAAAGAGATGATGTCTAACGGCCTCTTAACATCAGATATAGATGGGGGTCTCCCAGACCCTGTCATCATCCATGGATAATCTTTTAACGCAGTGACCAAATTGGGATGCTTGGTGGGAAGAGTGGTTAAAAGACCAACTGTGTTGTTCAATCCCCTAATATCTGGGGAATGTCTAGGCAACAACTTTGCCATTAAAGGCGAAACAGCAGTCTTTTCAACAACTGACATGGAGCTGGGAATTCGGGAGGCAGAAGTAACCTGAGCACGGAGTTTAACAAGTTCAAATGGAGAACTTATTAGTGATTCCACTGCTCCAGAAGCAATTCCGGCCAACAGGGCCTCAGAGACATGGACATAGTTGTCTTCTCGACCATCTGATTAAGAAGGGTTGCAGATGAAGACACAATATGTTATATAACGAGGAACGAAGCAAACGATACTCAAAAGTCAGAACTATTCAATTCATTCATATAACACCGTAGTGCATCACTTCCAATATTTCCTTTTTTCCACTGCTATAAATAGTTTCAGTGAACAAGACATTCTTCTCTCGTCCCAATTAAGCTTGTTCAGCTATCGATGGCCAATTTGACCAATTTTTTGTCCAATTTCGATCATTATTCAACCTTTTCTTTTATAATATTTATAACATAGAAACTATGTGAATATATTAGTGATAGGAAAAACTTTAAATTTCACAATTCTAATCATAGAGTTGAGAAAATGATAGTTAAAGAAATCTTATATTACTCCAAAAGTAATGGTGTTTTCTTATTACTTGTTGACCCAGAGAAACTAGTGAAAAAAGTTTAAGATATTCCCCAAGACGAACTGAGTTCGGCATTTATTAAAACCATTTGTTTTGGAATATGGTAAAGTAGCTCCTAGCTGGGGAACTATTCCTTTGGAATATATTTTGATTTTTGGGTGATCCTTTCCTATATGTTTTCTCTAATGGAGTGAACATTCTAGAACTTCCATTGTAAGATAAGCATCTAAAACAACAGATTCATGCAAAAATCCTACATTCTCTAGGTTTGGATTCTCTGGTCAGAAGACTGGCAATGAATTGTAATAAGTTAAGCAACAGAAGAATATCATACCTTTGTAGAATGCAGTCAACATTTCATAAACACCAAAGCGAGCTCCCAAACCCAATGATCTTCCAAGTGTCAACCACCCCACACCACTATACAAGCCTCCAATGTTCATAAAAGATTAAAAAAAATATATAAGCAAGATATCCATATAAACAGCTGTCACTACGATAAATGAACTTTTTTGCATTGGTCAGAAATTTTATTAGGCCTATAAAGCATTTCTCTTAGGCAAAACGGCTTTGTGGCCACTTAAACTTGCACCAGTTTGTCATCCCGGTATATCCCATTTTAACACTTTTACTTGACAGAAAGTATTAATAAACACCTTTGACCATTGACTATGCGTATGTGGCTGAAACATAGCTTATGTGGGCAAAATGCGTGCAAGTCACGGTTATATGGCGCGTCCATATGTTGATTTTCATTTAAAAAACAGTTAAATCAGAGAAAATACAAAATAGAAAGAATTTTTTTAAAAAAAACCTATCACGTCCTCCACCCCCTCCTCCTCCTCTTCCAACTTTGTCCCCCATTATTTCCGTCCCATCTTCTCCCCCAATTCCCCCTTTCTCTTGTTCGCTCTTCTTTAATTTCGATTCTCACTTTCTTGTTCTTCTTTCCTTCCCTTCTCCCCCTTTTCTCCTCCATTAATGAAGATAAAAAGATGGATCCCCTTTTATGTGAAGTAAGGAAGAGCACGAGCTATGGCGAAAAGGAAGAGAAAGGAAAAAAATAAAAAATTGACCTTTTCAGGTCATTCTTTTGATACTGGTGACATTCAAACCAATGATGGAGCCAAAACTTTAATGGGTTGTTATTTTGCTTTAAAATGATTTTTTTTTCACTTTCAAACCAATGTTCATTGACAATGGAATTCCGGCGAGTTCTAAACATTTTACTAATTCCGACAGTGGTGTTTGGAGACAGGAGAATATAGGGGTGGAGGGTACTCTTTCGCATCTTTAGTGCCATGGTGATATTGTGAGATGGCGTTGAATAATTACTGCTGGTGTGTTTGTCCCAAAAAATCATACCCAAGAAATAATGAAGAGTAGGGGCCAGAGGAATGTGAAATTTTTTCTGTGAATTGGAAAATGATCGTCCTTTCTAGCGTTTAGTGCTATCAAGAGGAAGGGAGTCCAGCTGAAGAGGCTGAAGAATGGTGGTGTTTATGGTGGATTAAATTTGTAGTGGTGGTCGCCACCCTTGTGAAGATGAAGAGAAAAGGAAAAGATTTTAGATTTTTTAATAAGTTGGTAAAATTAGATTGGGACCCACAAATTACACATGTTAAATAATAATAGAAAAAAATATGATGTGTCAGACATGTCACAGTGATTGAGTAACACGCTTAGCAGAAGGTGTTTATTACTTGTATTTTTATAAAGTAGAAGTATTAAAATGGGAAAATTGTAAGTTTATCTATCGGGATGACAAATTGGTGCAAGTTTAAGTAGCCAGGATATCGTTTCGCCTTTCTCTTAAAGCAAATAATTTTGCCCATGAAGTAAAATGAGAGAGCGGACAAGCATCACTTATAGTTACCACACGACAAAAAAAAAAAGTTGATTGAGTCACCTGAAGTTCCTGACAAAGCTTTAATCCTATTGAGGGCGTCAGCAGCAGTGAGTTGTTTATTGACACCTGAACCCACCTGCATTTCATTCCACCGGAACATATAACCAAATTACAAGGAGACATTAAAAATACTGCCCTCAGTGAAAGATAACAAATTTAAGTGATTGCTCAGAGTTATCATCAATTTCAACACCTGCATAAGGACCTTAAGGCTATCGAGAGGATAAGTGATAGCTGTGGCTAATGTAGCAGATCCTGCAGCAACAACTGCATGGGTTGCAAATATTGGATTCTTCAAAAGTTCATTCATTTGATAGATTAACGTAGATATCAGTGTGCAACTGCTCCTCTCCTCGAGTCTCAATCAATACATTCAGGGATTCACAATTCCCTGCAATTCCCATTAGAGTGAGACCAAGAGTTAGTACTTCATATGTTTTCTCCAATAGGTCCTACCACAAACCCGTTGAAGTCCATCTTCCTCATTTCATAATACATGTCTCAGTATTTCATCTCTAAAACGACTTGCAAATTATTAATCTTAACTTTCGAGAACCATATATTGATTTCTAAATTTAGAGATTCGCAGTCTTATTGTCAGGACCCAGATAGGGGTTGTGACGGGGGGTTTCACCCATCCTAGCGAGCCTCTTAAGTGTAAAGAAATTTTGGTTGTCTCCTCTGTACATGAAACTAACTCCATTTTTTGTACTATCTCAAATCAACCTACAACGATTCCCAGCAACCATAATAGTTTTATTAAGCTCAAATGAAATAAACTAAGTACTCAGCTAGCACATAAACAACAGTGCTCACAAGACGTAGACCGCGATGAATAAACAAGTAACTCAACCAAAAAATCTAATAAAGTCTTAACCAGCTTGGAGCATATGTAGTTCAAATGGAAGCAAATGTAACCTCAGATCTATTGGAGCTTCCTCCGAAAAATATTTTACATTTACAGCTTATAATAATATGCACGATGTCTCAACTGCATAATGTGGCCATTATGGCTAGAGCGAAATAAAGCAGGCTTTGAGTCACACCGTTTATTCAGAAAATTAATAAATAAATAATCATGTTATAAATAGAATTTTATTTATGGTGAATGTCCATATTTAGAGATTCTAGGGTTTATTACTTGGTGGCTAAGTCACTCTCTCCCTATAAATAGAGGGTTCTATTTCATTGTAATTAATCCCAATATCAATAAGAATTCTCTCTTTACTTTGCTCTGCAATACTCTTCTTCTTCTTTTATTGTTTTGATACCCTTTCTTTCTAACCTCATCCAAAAGCCCACGTTACGGTCCAAAGAAAGACCTTCCGATCAGTCTTCGAGAGATACCAAGTCAAGCAAGGAGAGTTAATTCATATCAGGGGCAACACTATGGTCCAAGCAGAAAAAAATAATAATAATGAAAATGAGAGTCTTATCGGTGAAAACCTTCACAGGCACCATAGGGCGACGGGAGCGGATAGAAATCCAAAAATGAGAGTCTTATTGGTGAAAACCCTCGTGGGCACCGTAAGGCGACGGTAAGTTGAGAGAAAGAACAAAATGAGAGAGGCTTGATGGTGAAAACCCTTCGGGCACTACAAGTCGAATAAGGATTGGAATCAGATTGGATAATCAGAGCATTGAAGCCCAGTTTCATGATTCAGGGGTATAACAAGAGTTAAACATCAGATTTGTTTGGCAGATTAGGCCACTTAATCAACATGTGCATGTCATGGTCATTAGAGTTGGTATCCACATCTGATAGGTTTCTACTCTGTAGTTTTCTTGTTAGGAATCATCTATTTCCCTTGTCCTTTACTCTGTTCCTTTTGTTTATTTTGAAGTCAGGAGTCCACCTGGAGAGCAGGGAATACATTTCAAGTTGAAGTCAGGAGCCCGCCTGGAGAGCAGGGAATACATTTCAAGTTGAAGTCAGGAGGTTGCCGGGAGAGAAGGAATACTTTCGAGCGCAGCAGTCAGGAGCCCGCCTAGAGAACAAGGGAGTACAATTTAAATTTTAGCTTTCAAATTCTTTGTTTTGTCTATCTTGAAGTCAGGAGCCCGCCTGGGGAGCGGGGAATACATTTCAAGTTAGAAATCAGGAGTGCGCCTGGAGAGCAGGGAATACATTTCAAGTCAGCAGTCAGGAGCCCGCCTGGAGAGCAGAGAATACATTCAAGTTCAGCAATCAGGAGCCCGCCTTGAGAGCAGGGAATACATTCAGTTCAGCAATCAGGAGTCTGCCTGGAGAGCAGGGAATACATTCAGTTCAGCAATCAGGAGCCCGCATGGAGAGTAGGAAATACATTTCAAGTCAGCAGTCAGGAGCCCGCCTGGAGAGCAGGGAATACATTCAAGTCAGCAGTCAGGAGCCCGCCTGGAGAGCAGGGAATACATTCAAGTTTAGCAGTCAGAAGTCCGCCTGGAGAGCAGGGAATACATTTCAAGTCAGCAATCAGGAGCCCACCTAGAGAACAAGGGAGTATAACTCAAGTTTTAGTTTTCAAGTTTTTATTGATATTTGGTAATGTGGTTCGTTTTACACTTACATATGTGCCAAGATACCCAAACTGGGGCAGAAAAATTTTCTTTGTTTGTCTATTTTGTTGAAGTAGGAGCCTGCCTGGAGAGCAGGGAATACATTTCAAGTCGGCAGTCAGGAGCCCGCCTGAAGAGCAGGGAATGTATTTCAAGTCAGCAATCAGGAGCCCGTCTGGAGAACAAGGGAGTACAATTCAAGTTTTAGCTTTCAAGTTCTTATTGATATTTGGTAATATGATCCGTTTTACACTTACCTGTGTGCCCAGATACCCAAACGGGGGCAAAAAAATTTCTTTGTTATGTCTATTTTGCGAAGTCAGGAGCCCGCCTGGAGAGCAAGGAATACATTTCAAGTTCAGCAGTTAGGAGCCCGCCTGGAGAGCAGGGAATACATTTCAAGTTCAGCAATTAGGAGCCCGCCTGGAGAGCAGGGAATACATTTCAAGTAAGCAATCAGGAGCCCGCCTGGAGAGCAGGGAATACATTCAAGTTTAGCAATCAGGAACCCGCTTGGAAAGCATGGGAATATAGTTCAAGTTAAGCAATCAGACGCCCACCTAGAGAGCACGGGAATACAGTTCAAGTTCAGAAATTAGGCGTCCACTTGGAAAACAGAGGAATCCAGATAAAATTTTGGCAATAAGGTGATCACTTAGAGAGCAAGGGAGAACAACACCAGTTTAAGGAAGGGAAACAGTTCAAGTTTCGGTAATCAGGCATCCACCTGGAGAAAAGGAAAGCATCTCAGATTATAATTCGGGTTCAGCAATCAGGCGTCCACCCGAAGAAAAAGGAAAGTGTCTCAGATCACAATTCAAGTCGGCAACAAAGGGACTTCATCTATAAAATACAAGTCAAACAAGGCAACATGAGTTACAAGATCAAGTTTGATGACCTAGATAAGATTGTTGTAATGCATAGATCATAGTTTAATCTAGCTTTTTTTATTTTGGCATGGTGTAATAAGGAGTTCAGTAAGCAGTAGCAGCAGCAGCAACAGTGAAATCACAGCTTCATGGTAGTCCCAGCTACCGAAACTTCCCGAACTACACTGACCTGATTCCTTTATAGCCAACGATATGTAGGCAACCTCGGAAGCAGGGTGCGGTCAAATCTTTCAAAAAATGCTTCCCACGGAGTATTCAAACGGGAAAAAAATCGCGCTCATAGGAGAGTCTCCAGAGCTGTCACACCTTTTTTACTACACCCCCGGAAGGGAGAGTATAAGGGAGTTTTTTCCAACTTAAAGTGACAATCGAAACGGGATTATTTTATTAAAAATTCAGAGTCGCCACTTGGGATAATTATGGTGTCCCAAGTCACCGGTTTTAAATCCCGCATCGAGGAAAGATTGACTCTGTATTACAGTCTGCGAACACAGAAATCCGGGTAAGGAATTCTGTTAACCCGGGAGAAGGTGCTAGGCATTCCCAAGTTCTGTGGTTCTAGCACGGTCGCTCAACTGTTATTATTGGCTCATTATCTGATTTTAGTACATATTTTAGCCTATGGTTTGAATGTAACTTTATAGCCGCTTTTATTCATTTTTAGGAAGATTGCAACGTCATTTAAAATATGTATTGAACCATGTCACATAAATGCACCCGTAGTCCGCAACACATTTTATATAACGTTGTTGAGATTTGGATTTGGGTCACATAAATGCGCACCCGAGTTTAAGAAGGTAAATTATTAAAATAACGCGCCTAAAGCAACTGCGCGGTTCATTAATTATTCATTTTTCTAAGTTGATTTGAGATTATTGAGAGGCCATAAATTATAGATATAACATTGGAAAAGATATCTTTTGCAAGAACGATACTCTCAATTTCACCAAATTTGACAAAGTAGTCACGCACTTTCTCTTCATTCCATGTGGAAGGTAAATATTCAACATAAATTGATTTAAGCTTGACAAAGCAAAACACTTTCAATTTAAGCAAATGCATCACAAGCTTCTGTTAAGTCAACTATAACTTGACATTTAATATTCCCCTTCTAGACAAATTGATGTCATTAAGATATGAATATTTCATTCTCAACAATTTTTAAACTACTAAATAAAAATGGCAGCCATAATACGGTAATAACATACGGCTACAGGCATAAGATTTGATAACACATCGTTTATATCTTATGAGTTGAATTGAACAAAGTTGATGCTGTATTTTGACCAAATTAAAAAAATGCATTTTAGATAAAGATAGTTAATCTGCTAGGAAAGGGAAAAATAAAGAACAAAATAGAGCAAATTGTGGCTTAATCTGGCACCACTTAGTATTCATTTCAGGTAAACCGGTTGATAATCATCAATATATTAATTCCAAAGATTTCAAAACTGACCTTTCTAAAACTGGGCTTTCATTCAATGTCAAATCCGAGAGCAACATGCCCTTCTTTCCTCTTCTTTTCCTCAACCAAATTTATAAGCTCTACAACAGATTTCTCCACTTCTTTAGTAGTTCTTTACAAACAAGGCAGAGTAAAGAAGCTAGAAAGCTCAGCAGCCATTTGGACAGGAATAACAGCAGTCGCAGCAGGCGATTGAAACTCAGCAACTCCGGAAATAGTAAAATTAGCGGAATCGAACAGAGATTTGAATTTAAATCAAACTCTCAGCTCCGAAACAAGTTCTAAAGCTCCACCAAGCTCTGAAATCTCCAGAAAATGTGAGAGAAGACAAGGATTTGAAACTGAAAATCAGCTTTGCAATCTTTGAATTTTAGCTCTAAACTTTGTAATTTCCACTTGCTGCTAGAGTCTTCAACGTGTGTGTGTGTGTGTGTGTGTGTGTGTCAAGGAAGAGTGTGTATGAGAACCAAAGTGAGAATGGAGGAGAAGAAAAAAAATGGAGAAATCTGAACCCCCTTTTCCTCGTATGGTATTGGGCTTGGTTGGGTTGGGTTCAGCCGAATAGTGAGTGAAATTGATTTGGGCTTGGGTAAAATCAAATTAAAATGGCCCAAAGATCAGGCTTTTCATATTCTTTTCCTTTTCCTTTTTTTCTAATTAAAATCCTAAATTATCTATTTTTGTAAAAATTAAAATTATTTATTTATTAACATTAAAATAACTAATTAACTTAAAACTAAAAAAAATGCTAATTTTAAAGACTAAAAATAAATATGTAAAAATGATAATTTTTTTTAGGATTTTTCTATGATTTAAAAATGTTAAAATTGCATGAAATGCAAATAAAGAAATAAAAAATCCTAAAATTAATGAAAATTATTTTTGGTCTATTTTTAGGAGTTATTTTCATGTAGGGCAAAAATCACGTGCTCACATATGTAACGACCGATTTGGTGTGGTCGCGTCGTTACCTTGTCTTTTTCTCTCAATCTCACCCTTTATTATTATTAAATTATTTTATTTTATCATTTATTCTAATTTTTTATATAGTAATTTTACCTTGTATCATAGCTTTTCTTTATAATATTGCAAGTTTATTCTTCATATTGCCGGTGCGTGATATCATGAAACGATGACAAATGACACAATCTATCCAAACATTATATTTATCAAACGATACAGTACAATACAATACAGTACGATACGATACATTATGAAACGATGCGTAACAATCATCCAAACAAGCTGTTAGCCCTTTCTATAATAGTAGTAATATATCGATGTTAGGCTCAAATCACAAACGACTAATTTTAGATTTTAAGTTTAATATGGCAGAATAGTCTAAATGGCACCTATAATTGTACCACTTTGTTATCCCGGTCCTTGTATTCAATGAAGTTCCATCCAGACACATGAACTCAATCAAAACATGTATTTTAAACCCCTTCGACATTACGTGCTGGTCACTCACCTGGCGTGGAGGAAATATTATGTCCACATCGAATAAATCAATGCCACATCATCCACTTAGTACACCTAAGAGAAAACGTAATTGGAAGATCAGGAAAAAACCCTCTTCTTTCTGGAATATAAAGTTCAGAAAAGTGCAACTGAAAAAAGGATTAAAGATAAAAGTTCCGAGCTTGAAGAAATTCTTAAGAAGAAAAGCTAGGTTCATTGTTGTTGCATTAGCTAAAACATTAAGGCAGATCTAGGATTTGAAGGTTGCGGGTGCATATTATTTTGTACGTAGACGTATTATTATTTATATGGTCCAAAAAGGGTAACTGTTCAGTTTGATCAACTTTAGGTTTTGATTCAGGTTATTCATCGTTTCAGTTTATACAGATAAATATAAAGTTTTTTCTACATGAAAAAAAATAAAAGGCAACCACTTCTTCCAGCTACTGGCACTTGAAAATATCTTCCAATTAACAAAATACTACCATAATTAGTTTGGGACAGCAACACTGTAGTTGGGGAGGGTTTTTGGTGGGAAACGATTTTGGAGAAATAAGGGAGCTTTGTTATTTTAATGTACTCAAAGGAAAGCCCAATAAATAAGTCAAACGAGATTAAATAAATAAAAAGGTAAAAAAGAATTAATAAAGTAAACAAAGAATAAGTAAAAAACAAAATAAGTAAACATCTAACAACTCACATTAATTGTCCAGAAGTACTAACCAAAGTTCCAAAACATATACATAGTGTTAGGCTAGAGTCCCACCACCTTGGAAAATTTTTCAAACATTTACCATTGGCACCGAGTGGCAGTTTTGTTCTTTAGGGTGTCATTTTATTATATACTAGTAGTAGTACTCGCGCAGATGCGCGGATACTAATCATGTCAAATATTTAAACTATTTGGATTGTATGTAAATAATCTTAAAATCTACACTTTCTTAGTAAATATAGATAATCATTGAATATTAACTACATGAAAAAAATTAATCATTTCTTCTATTTTTCTTTTTTGATACCATTCTTGCCGGTATCATTGGATCCTAAAAATAGTGAGGAAACAAAATAATAACTCATATTTATGGCAAAATAATCAAATGTTGAGACAATGAATGACTCTTTGGATAAGACTTAACTCTTTTACTACTAATTAAACTCTTAATTGGTGTGTTGATATTGTGAGCACGTGATTTTTGTTTTCGCACGACAATCGCTCCAAAAAGAAATAAAAAAAAATATAATTGGCCCTGCTGTACAATTTCGGATTACTGTGCGGCACCTTGTTGATTTATTTGTGACTTTGGCCCATTTTTATTTATATACTTTATTAAAATGAAATTCAAAAAATATATGTGTCCTGCATAATTCAAACTGTAATCCGGTCGTTAAATAGAAAATCATGAATAGGCATTTTTCGTCCGTTGATTTTATTTGGTTTGACTTTACCTGTTTTGAAATATTTTAGTGTGTGTGCAAATAATTGTATTGGGTGTTTGATTTTATTTAGTTTTGTATTTTTTTATATAATAATAAAAAAAAAAAGGGGGGGGCCTTGCCTTTCCGGATTTGGGCCAATTTATTAAAATTGGCCCAAACAAATAATGCCCAAACGGACAGCCCAAGCCACCAGTCCAAACAGCCCACCCCCCAGGCCATAAAACGACGTAGTTTAACACCAAAACTACGTCGTTTCGATGCCAACCCATCACAACCATTTAAACCAAGCCGATCCAACGGTCCGGATCTTTCACCCGTAACCCCACTACCCGACCCGTTACCCGAACCAATTCTGACCCCTACTAAGCCAAACGACGACGTTTCGTTTAAACCTTCAGATCCAAGCCGTCCATCTCGTCTCATCCAACGGTTGAAATCAATCCCCCCATTCCATATATAAGCCTCCTACCACACCCTGCCCCCTATCCAATACCCCAGCTTCCGTCTTCACCTCCTTCCCCACGAAACCCTAGCCGCCCCCTTATCCCTCGCCATTAATCCCGGCGGCATGAACGCCGATGACCTCCGCTTGAACACCATAGAACCCCCTCACCGCCCTGAACATCGATCTGTTGGCCGTTTAGTTCGAATCCCTTCCCACCTTCTCGAATCTTCATTTGAAGATTCGAGTCGGAACCCGAGTTACACCAATCGACCTCAACTTCGCACCAGACAGTCCCCAGACCCCCCTCGTGACCAAACCATGCTTGGTTTGGTCCGAATCTGACCAGGGAAGCACGAATCCCGGATCTAATTTTTGGAACTTTGAAGGTCTTCGTCGATGGTCCGTGTTTTGTTCAAACTAAAAGATTAAGGTCTAATGGACCTTAATCGAAGTGTTTCTCATCTGGGAAACACTTCGATTAAAGCCCGTTCAGCCTTAAGAAAGGTCTGTCCGAATCCGAGTTAAGGCTTTTGATTTTTCAAGATTTGAGGTGAGTTTTGATTCTCTTTGCTTATTTATGTTAGTCCATGTTCGTTTAAAAGATTTGTTTTGGTTTTGTTTTTAATCTGTGTTTTGAGTTTTATCAACTATTCCTGTCCATCTCGCCTGAACCTTTGTTGTTTGATTGAGTCTTTCTTCTAATTGTTCTGATAATTTGTATGTATGTATTTGTTGTGCAATTAATTGGGTTTCAAATGTGAACTGACCAACTGATTCTTCCCATGTAATTTTGCGTAGTCAGTACAATTCGAATCATGTGTTCGATACTGTTAAATGTCTGACTTTGGTCTCGATTGTACGAGTTATAACTAGTATAGTCGAGTCGACATATGTCGTCAATTAGTTTCAGATGTTTGAACAATATATAAATTGATTTGCTCCTGTTTAGCATTGTATAAATCAGTTGGGAATTGAATTTAGCTACTTATAGTTGTTAATCTGAATCAGAAGTGTAAAGGGTTTGATTTTGTTTAAGTTGCAGTCAGAATTGGAGGGCATGTGCACTTGTGCACAACATGTGCATTTGTGCACTTGTGCACAACATGTGCATAAAGGCTTTTGTTTGATTTAAAAATGTTTTGACAGCATATGCTGTCAGATACATCCTGCTGCCCACACCCTACTTTAGTTTCAGAAATAATAAACATTACAAAAGTAAGCCTGCCAAGGGAATATGATGGGGTTTTTGGTTAATACTTAAATGACTAAGTGGAACTGAAAAGAGGGCAGCACATTAGGGGGTTTCTGTTGGTCTAAACAGGCTGTAAAAGGGGTAATGTGAAAGCTTATAAAAGGAGAGGATACCATCGGATAATGGAGGTCGGAGAGAGCATAGATAGAGGAGAGTTGAAGTTCTGGAGATACAGACAGAGACAGGATTGAGAGATAGAAATACATACACACACACACACAAAAGGATAGACATTGAACCTTAAGAGCTGAATAGGAAAAACACAAACAGAGATAGAGAGAGGTTAAGGGATAGAAGCTATACAACCAACAATCAGAAACCTTCTTCCTCCTTTTGTTATTGGGTTTTCAGTTGTTTCAGTTTGTTCAAGCCAATTCTGATCCTTTGAAATCTCAGTTGTGTCTATTAGTTGAGTGCTTTCATTGGTCTACTACTATCTGGAGTTCTGATTCTACTCCACTGGGTGTTGCTGTTATTTGGCTATTGCTTTCTATTGGCTATATTTGCATCTCTGCACTCGAGCTGGGTTCTTGCTGTATTGCTTTGTCTGCTGCTATTTCTGCCCTGCTGCTACTGATAGTGCTGTGATTGCTGCTGCATTTTGTTGTCATTATATTCTGCTGACTCCCCCTTTCCTTCAATTGTCAAATATTTCCAGGTACACAACCTCTGAAACTTTGTATTGTTGAAAGTTTGAAGTTGAAATAAAGAAAAGAACAGCTGTTCATGTTATAACATTGGTGTTAAAAATAGGTCGAATGTTAGTGGGATTGTATTTTACTGCAAACTGCAAACACTTTGTATAAAACTAGCATACATTCTGCTGAGATGGACTGTTAGATAGCGCTGTTCAATAGCAATAATAATATGATAGACAGCATGTTTGATTTGGGATACGTTCAGTTCAGTATAATACTGTTTGGTTTAGTTACGACTGTATAACATAGAGTCAGGACAAACACTTGTATGTATTTCTGCCTAGACCACTGAATCGACAAATCTGTGGTATTAGGTCTGGGATAGATGTATCCCAAACAAACTCTCATGCAGTCATATTAAAAGTCTGACTATGAATGCCAGTTTTGCTTGTCAGTTTATTTGTTCCAATGCCGGTTTGATATCAGGTTTCGGTATAGATTCTTCGTTTCGAAATGATGTAATGATTGTTGAGAAAAACTAATAATCATTTTTGAGTTCAATTAGTAGTAATTTCTCCTAATAAAACAGCCGATTTCTTTATCAATCTCAAATAGGTTAGAGTGTTAAGAATAGAACTTGGAGGTCGTTAAAACATAACTCAATATATGTTGTTAGTTTGTTTGCAATCTCACTTAGCGAATTAATAAGCATATTCACTTGTTGAAGACAAAGAATGCCGTAGCTTTCACCTCATAAACAATCAATCAGGTAATCAAACAAGTTTAGGTTCGGCAAACATAATAAGGATTCAGTCCGTATTTGTCTAAACCAGCAAAATTCGGCATTATCCTTCCCTTTAAAGATAAATGTAGTAAAAATGTAGTCCTTGTAGGGTACCCTTCTAAAATAATGAGACGAGCCTCGCCGAATCAAAAGGCAAATTGCGGGGCCCTCAATAATTGGTCATAATAAATACTTAGAATTTGGGACGGGCTGTTTAGTGAATCCCACTCCCCTCCCCGAAGACAATAACGCGTTAGATTCTTTAGGCGCGACTTAATCAAATTACAATTCCTAAATTCGGGTGCGCATTTATGTGACCCAATTTCAAATCTCAATGGAGTCGAAATGTGTTAACAATTACGGGTGCATTGATTGTGACGTGGTTCGAGATACATTTTCACGACGTTGCAATTCTATAAAAATAAATGATAATAATAAAAGCGGTTAAAACTTAATAAAAGCACATAAGTCACAACATGTATTTAAATCAGATATTTAGCCATTATAACAATTTAAGCGACCGTGCTAGAACCACGGGATTCGAGGGTGCTTAACACCTTCCCTCGAGTCAACAGAATTCCTTACTTAGAATTTCTGGTTCGCAGACTTCATTTGGAAAAGTCGAAAATTTCCTCGATTTGGGATTCAAGATAAACCGGTGACTTGGGACACCAAAAGCCAAACCTTTCCCAAGTGGCGACTCTGAATTAAATAAATAATCCCATTTCGAATATTGTCACTTAAATTGGAAAAACTCCACCCGCGCATTTCTAACCCTTCGGGGCGGGCGCGCAAAAAGGAGGTGTGACAGCTCTGGCGACTCTGCTGGGGAATTTCTACCCAGAACCTCCGGTTCAGGGTTCAAGAATTCGAGCTTAGAATAATTGTTATATTTGGCTTTATTATCTGATATTTATTACATGTTTTGACATAACGTGCTGCAATGTTTTTTTTTTTACTGCTTTGATATCATCTGAACTGTATATAAACTATGCCGAAACCTTTCTCTCTTCACCTCCGGGGAGAAGCTCGCTGGTCGAGACTCCCTATTCTGTTAGTGTCAATACCCGAAATAATAAAGAGGACGGATAAGTTACGAAGCCGGACGGCCTTTTGGTTCCCGGTAAGTTGCCCCTCCTCGACTCGAGTTGTCCGCTCGGGTACACAGTCTAGAACAAATACCAAGGTTTAAACCTAGTATAACTCGACTTCATGCCGGATCCCTAGTAGGAACGCTTATTTGCATCATGTTGCATTTGACTTAGGGGACTCAACACAGGGGTTGGGTCCGTCTAGGACAGGCAACCTGAAATGGAAAGACCATCATGCTGCATTCCTATCAGTGTTATGCATTTATTTGCTTCGGTTCCGCATGTCGACCGGTTCTTAAAAAAAGGGGGAAATAGCAGCATAGGGGAGATAATTACTTATTTTGGAAAAATAAAACCAAAAGTTGCCTTTTAGTCTGAAAAAAAACATATAAAAAATTATTTCTTTTCTTTTAAGAAAAAGAGGGTATTTATTTCAAAAAAAAAAATGGAAAACTCATAATTCAAAAATGTGTTGTTTCTTTTGTAATACCCTTTTATAAATTCGGACTAATAATCAAATATTCCAAATATTGCAAAAAAAAAAAAATATTTTTTTTTAGTATTTATCTTTCTCAAAAAAAAAAAACAATAAAAATGCTTATTCTTGATTACTAGGTTTATTTAATTTTCTCTATGACCGAACTACGCCGGTTTGATTCTCGCACGGGGTGAGATACGTAGGCAACCCTCGGCGGGTCCAACCTCCCGTTTTCAAAAAATCTAGATAATTTTAATTTTTTGAGTCTAATAAGTTTATCGCCTTAAATAAATGTGCAGGATGAGCACGATACAAAATGAATCGTTTTCAATAATGACCAAGATCCCTTTTGAGTTGCGATTATGGTGGAACGACTTAGGCAAAGAGGGGCAAGACAAAGTGAGGAAATATCTGAAAAATCTCCCGGATTTACTAGACATTCAGCCTCGGGGTGATATTATCAGATCATTGGTCACTTACTGGGACTCGGCGCACAATGTATTCCATTTTTCAGACTTCGAACTCACTCCGACGTTGGAGGAAATAGCAGGATACATTGGGAGTGATGAAGCTCCGTTAAGGTTCAAGTACTTGATTGCACCTAGGGCCGTCACGGTACACCGATTTTTGGATTTTCTGAAAATACCCCGAACATTTCACCATCCAGATCTGGCCAAAGGTTTCTGCAGTCTCCATCTCATGTATGCTAGATACGGTCATGAGGGCGGGTTCAATAAGCCGGATTTCAAACTATGTAGTAAAGGCAACCGACAAAAATGGGACGAACACAGGCAGTTGGCTTTCATGACGGCCTTCTTAGGTCTTATAGTGTTCCCAAGGAAGGACGGCCACATCGATCTAAGAATGACTGGGGTCGTCAGTACTTTGCTTACCCAAGATAAAAGTACTCTGGCGCCTATGATTATGGCTGACATTTTCTGGGCTCTCACTGTTTGTCGAGCCCGAAGTGACTTTTTCGAAGGATGTAACCTACTGTTGCAAGTGTGGATGACCGATCATTTATGTCATCGCTCCTCACTTTTGGGTTATGGTTCGCCAGAGAAAACTTGTATTGGAGAATTCTACATAAGAATCAAAGGGCTCAATTTACCTGAGGGAGTCACATCATGGACCTCATTTCTCCGAACTCTCACCGCCAGCCAAATCCAATGGACGCTCGGATGGTCACCTATCGAGGAAATCATATACATGCCGGCAACCCGGACTCATTTTCTGTTGATGGGACTGAAAAGTATCCAACCCTACGCACCGTATCGGGTTTTGAGGCAACTTGGGAGGTACCAAGTGGTACCGAAAGACGAAGATTTGAGTACCCAAGTGATTGAAATCAGTCCGCACAGTCATTTCCCTGAAGAAGAAGTTCGCCAAATCTGGAGTGAATGCCAACATCTGACAGCAAACACTTGTGTGATCGATACGGCGAAAGGGGAGGTCGCCCCAGGATATCACGCTTGGTTTAGAGGCAGCCTGTCTTACGAAAGACCGGCTAAGAGGCCGCATCTCAAAGATTTCGTAGAATCATCCCAAGGGCAATGGAACTGGTTAGCAAAAGAGAAGGGTTATCGAGCAGAAATTGGCGATTTGAAGCTACAAATAGATAGTTTGAAATTCGATAACAGCATACAAACCGCAGCGAATCGAAGCGAAAAGAATAGGTTGATCCAAGAGAATGAAGAACTTAAGGCCAAAGTCCAAAAAGTGAGATTGTCTCTTGATGAGCAACCCAGAAGTCAATCAGACCAGCGGTTGGTAAAGGGTTTGAAAAGAGAGATCACGGAATGGCGAGACAGGTTAGAAGAATCCGAAAAGGTCATGACAGAATTCAAGGCACGGTGGAAAACAAGAGTAGATAAGCATCGCCGATGTTTGAGCCAATTGAAACGTGATCACGAGAAGGCTGTTGCCAAAATAAAAAGGGAGATGGCTACACTTGAGTTTAAAGCAGTTAAGCAAGCCAGGGATTTCCAAACGGAAGTTAGATACTGTTACGACTTGTTGGCCCAAATGAAGGAAGAAGTGCGGCAGTTGAGGGATCAGCACATACAGGACTCACAGGTATTCAAGACGAGCAGTGATCAGATAAGGCACCTACTCATAGAGAAGAAGCAAACCAGAGATAGGATCAAGGCCATTGCCCATGCCATCACCAGACGATGTCTACGATGTGAGAACATGTCCAGCACTACCGTCCTCTCTGCAGTAATGGGTTATGTCAAGCAGACTATGTACGAGCTGGAACAACTTGAGAGGGATCTCGCGCCTAGGACCGCGGCGAGGCCGAACGATGCCCCGCGGAAACCAATTTTTAAAACCATAATGCATTCATAGGTCAAATCTGTATTTTTAGCATCTTCTGCTCGTTTTTTTATCAAGGTGATTTTCAGTCTATTTTGAGTCTAGGTTCATTTTCCAAGTTTGCTTTTCCTTTTGCAGAATGTAGCTTGTAATAGAACATTTCAACAATGAAGAGGTTGTTTCTTTCACGTC
This sequence comes from Nicotiana tabacum, assembly GCF_000715075.1. Lineage (NCBI taxonomy): Eukaryota > Viridiplantae > Streptophyta > Magnoliopsida > Solanales > Solanaceae > Nicotiana > Nicotiana tabacum. Next base: position 227,309,900 of record NC_134101.1, read on the forward strand.
CATTTGTGTTTTTCGAACTACGTAATGATCTGATTCACGTAGGCATCGTGATACGTAGGCAATCCTCATCGGATCCGGTCGCATTTCTTTTACTACAAAAAACAAAAAAAAATATGTATATATAATAAATAAAATAAAAGGAAAACAAAAGAGAAAAGAAAAAAAAAGGAAAACAAAAAAGAAAAGAAAAGAAAAAAAGGGGGAAAAACTAATAAGAGAAAAATGCCGGAATGACGCATGCTCTCGTAGCAAACATATAGTAATCCACTTAACTGCATAGGTGCATCATGCCCAACGTGAGATTAACTATCTATTATTTGCTGCAGAATTAACCGTGCGTTTGTCATTGAGCATTTTTCCCCAGGGATTTTGAAAAGACGGTTGGTTTGGTGAAAGTCTGGCCTCGCACTCATACTTCACGAGATCAAGGAGAGGTGTTCAACTACCTATTGTTAGGACCAGAAGCAGTACTCACACTTACTTCACCAGGTCAAAAGGAAGTGTGGAAATGTCTTCGGAAATTCCATTGCAAACAGTCCCCGTCTCTGAGGAGAGCTTAATCTCAGCCGTCCTCACACCTGAATCCGCAACTGCGGAGGAAAATAGGATCCTACGGCTCCGCATGTTGGAAATGTTGGATGACTGGAACAATGGGAGAGAGCCGCCGAGTGTCGTCCCCGGATTCCCTGAGCTAGTCTCCAGGTCAAGTGGGACTTCTAATGTTCCCATAAATTACCCTGCTACCCCATTTGGGTACCCAGCCACCTCCGCCTTCTCTGCAGGATCACCTTCTGAGCCTCATCCCCGAATATCGGCCACTGATGCAAGCATGAACATCTTTACTGCATCACCTTGCCCAGCTACGGCACAGCCTGCCACATACAAGCTAAGCTTTGACTCATCCTCTTTTACATTCCAAGCACTATCATTCTCAATGGAACCAACCAGGTTCGCTACCAACAATAATCCTCTACCGCCTCAGTGCGAACTCGCACCGGGACAGGATCAGAACCCCAGGATTGCGGAACAAAATGAGATTGCTAAGAGAATGAGAAGCCTTGAACAAAGTTTGAAGAATATGCAAGGGTTGAGCGGACAAAAGAGCGTCTCTTACGCCGACCTGTGCATGTTCCCTCACGTGCACCTGCCAACGGGTTTCAAGACCCCCAAATTCGAGAAATACGATGGGCACGGTGACCCCATTGCACATCTTAAGAAATACTGCAACCAATTGCGGGGAGCCGGCGGAAAAGAAGAACTGCTAATGGCATATTTTGGGGAAAGCTTAGTGGGGATAGCTTCGGAATGGTATATGGATCAGGAAATGTCCCGATGGCATATATGGGATGATCTCGCCAGAGATTTTGTAAAGCAATTCCAGTATAACATCGACATTGCGCCAGACCGAAACTCTCTGTCGAATTTGAAGAAGAAGCCTTCGGAAAGCTTTAGAGAGTATGCTATTAAGTGGCGTGAACAGGCGTCGAGAGTGAAGCCTCCCATGGATGAAGTGGAAATGGTCACTACCTTTCTCCAGGCGCAAGAGTCTGACTATTTCCAAAACATGATGTCGGCCATGGGTAAGCCATTCGCGGAAGCGATCAAGATAGGAGAGATGGTAGAGAATGGGTTGAAAACGGGAAGGATTTTGAGTCAAGCAGCCATAAGGGCAACCTCTCAGGCCGTCCAAAGCGGGTCGGGAGGAACGACAAGGGGGAAGAAGAAGGAAGAAACGGCTATGGCAGCCTCTGAAGCAAGGGAGTATCGTCATCCCAGACCCCATTTTCCGGAAAGGGCCCCACAACACTACTACCCCCACTCGAATGTGGCATATGCTCATCAACCTTATATGGTCATGAATGCCCAACCTTATAACCATCCACCACAGCAAGCCAACCGAGGCCTAGCTCCACCTCCCAGAAATCAGCCTCCTTACCGCAACCACTATAACCCACAACCCCTGCAGAATAACTACCGCCCCTAGGAGCCACCTCGACGGCGGACTTTCACGCCCATCGGTGAACAATACTCCACATTGTTCCCTAAGCTAGTCCAGTTGGGTTTCTTGCAACCAATTCCCCAAACGAGGCAAAACCCGACATCTCCTTCTTATAAAGCCGGAGTCAGATGCACCTATCATTCAGGGGCCGAAGGACATGATACAAACGACTGCTGGTCATTGAAAAGAGTGGTCGAAAATTTGATAGAGCAGGGAAAAATAGTGCTAAGGGACGAAGAGATCCCAAATGTGACTAACAATCCATTGCCCGCTCACAATAATGGGCCGCTGGTCGGCATGATTTGTGAAGACAAAGAGTTCGACCCTGCTTTGAAAGCCATAATTGCCATTGTCGACACGGGGAGGAGGCCTGAAATAGACCAAAAATCAGAAAGGGGGGAGGAGGTCAAGGCTGCAGAAAGCAAGCCTGAAAAGAAGGTGGAGAAGAAAGTGGTACCAGCAAAGGGTGGAGTTCTTTACATACCGCGGGGTCAAGCCAGGAAGACGCAGAACTTCGGGATCAAAAAGACAAAACCTATGTACGTGCCAAAAGGGGCCTATGTGGTCCGGGGGACGATTCAACCACCTCGGCTGAATGAGCCAGTGGTTATCGGACGCGTGCCACAAAAGCCAATGACCAACCCGTCCACAGTGCCGTGGAATTATCAAAAGACTTTGGTAACATACAAAGGTAAGGAGGTCATGGAAGAACTTCCAGGAAATACTTTCGTTGGAGGGTACTCAAATACCCAAGAACTGAACAACGCCACACAAAGGCGCTTCCCTCCAAAGGAGCCCGTGAGTGTTGAAGAAGCGGAAGTGTTCTTCCAACAAATGAAGATGCCGGATTACGAAGTGATAGATCAGTTGCGCAAGCACCCTGAGCAGGTGTCCATGCTATCATTATTGACAAGGTCGGCCGAGCATCAAAAGATCTTACTGAAGACCCTGAATGAGGCATATGTGCCGGTTGAAACCTCGGTGGAGCAATTAGAGCGGATGACAGAAAGATTCTTCGCCGTCAACCAAATCTCCTTCAGCAAGAACGATCTACCCCCGGAAGGAGCAGCACACAACAAGGCATTGCATTTAACAGTCAAATGTGAGGACTACTATGTCAAGCGGGTGATGCTGGATGGGGGATCAGGTGTTGACATTTGCCCGCTCTCCACGCTGCAAAGAATGGAAATTGAGACCGGAAGAATCCGACCCAACAACGTCTGCGTAAGAGCTTTCGATGGTATCAAGAGAGACACCATGGGAGAAATAGACCTGCTGCTGGTCATAGGACCAGTCGAATTTCGAGTCACTTTCCAAGTGATCGACATGGACACATCTTACAATTTCCTCCTTGGCAGGCCTTGGATCCATGCGGCAGGAGCCGTGCCTTCTACTCTTCACCAGATGGTGAAGTTCGAGTATGAAGACCAAGAGATCGTGGTCCATGGGGAAGATGAACATGCCATTTATCGGGACCCATCTATCCCGTATCTTGAACCAAGAGAAGGGAGCGAGCATACGGTCTATCAAGCTTTCGAGGTGGTATTGGCAGAGCAGCACGAAGAGGGAGTACCTTGCCCCCAGCCTTTCTTGTCTAACGCTTTGGTTATGGTGGCCAAAGAGATGATCCGACACGGATTTAGGCCAGGGAAGGGGCTTGGACGAACCCTTCAGGGAATGACGGAACCCATTACTTTACCAGTCATCAAGAAACCTTTTGGACTAGGTTTCAAACCTACTCCAGCAGACGAAAAATGGGCAAAGAAAAGGAGAAATGAGGGCTGGAAGTTGCCTCAACCACTGCCGGATTTACATGCGACTTTTGTCAGGCCAAGGTACACTGAAGAAGAAGAAGATGAGGTCTTCACAGTTGAGGAAATCGAGGAAATATGTGGGGCAATGAGGGAAATGCTCTACGAGGTCCACATGGTTCAACCAGGCGAAGGCACGAGCACTGCTGAGATGATGTACATGGGGCCAAACGCCAAGCTCCAAAACTAGGAGATCACGCCATTCCCAACTAGACGGAAGTCCGGGTAGACCTGTCCTGCCACCTTTCCTGTATCACAAGTTATCTCCGGGACATAACTTGAACGTTTTCTTCTTTTCATTTGTTGTTCCAAATTCCTAGTTGTAAACGTTGTTGTCTTCCAATTTTCCAAAGAAAATAAAAAAAAATCATCATTGCTTTCCTATTCTTTCTTTCGTTCTGATTTTATTACTTTTCCACTTATCTTCCTTTTCAGTCCTAATAATGCGGCTTTAAATATGACATGCTTGCGGACTTCACGCCCAGATCACAATGAGCTATTTAACTGCGAATTAATGAATCCAGAACCAGAATATGATGCGGAAGAGGCTTTTAGGGAGATAAACCGAGAGTTGGAATATTTCGATAATAAACCTAAGCCAAATCTGAATGACACTGAACCGGTAAATTTAGGAACCCCGGAAGAAATCCGGGAGACCAAGATAAGCATTCACACGGACAAGAAAACGCGAGAGGCAATAATTCAACTTATTCTTGAATTTAAAGACGTGTTTGCTTGGTCATATGATGACATGCCGGGGCTAGGTGTCGATCTAGTGGTTCACAAATTGCCGATTCATCCTGATTGTCCTCCGGTTCAACAAAAGCAACGAAAGTTCAAAACCGAGGTCAGTGACAAAATTAAAGAGGAGATCACCAAGCAACTGAAAACAGGAGTGATCCGGGTAGTCCAATATACAACATGGTTGGCGAATGTGGTTCCAGTACCGAAAAAGGACGGGAAAACTCGGGTATGTGTAGATTACCGAGATCTGAACAGAGCAAGTCCCAAAGATAATTTCCCGCTACCCAACATCCACATCCTCGTTGATAATTGCGCCAAACACGAGATACAATCCTTCGTAGATTGTTACGCTGGATATCATCAGGTGCTGATGGATGAAGAGGACGCCGAGAAAACCGCTTTCACCACGCCTTGGGGCACCTACTGTTATCGGGTCATGCCATTTGGTCTAAAGAATGCTGGGGCTACTTACATGAGGGCCATGACCGCCATTTTTCATGACATGATGCATCAGGAAATAGAGGTGTACGTGGACGATGTAATAGTCAAGTCCAGGACACAGGATAATCACATCCAAGACTTGAGGAAATTCTTCGAGAGGCTAAGGAAGTATGACTTGAAGCTAAATCCAGCCAAATGCGCTTTCGGAGTTCCGTCAGGTAAACTTTTGGGTTTCATCGTAAGCAGGAGAGGTATCGAGCTAGATCCGACTAAGATAAAATCTATCAAAGATCTACCTCCCCCAAGAACGAAGAAAGACGTGATGAGTCTTTTGGGCAGGCTGAACTACATCAGTCGGTTTATTGCCCAGCTGACAAGCACGTGTGAGCCCATATTCAAGTTGCTAAGAAAAGATGCGGCGATTAAGTGGACAACGGAGTGTCAAGAAGCCTTTGATAAAGTCAAAGAGTACCTTTCGAATCCCCCAGTCTTGGTCCCTCCCGAACCAGGGAGGCCACTTTTCTTGTATCTGACAGTCTTGGAGAACTCTTTTGGCTGCGTCCTCGGGCAACACGATGTGACCGGGAAAAGGGAGCAGGCGATCTACTACCTGAGCAAGAAATTCACCAGCTACGAGGCCAAATACACTCTGTTGGAAAAGACATGCTGCGCTCTCACGTGGGTTGCTCAAAAGCTGAGGCATTATCTCCAAGCCCACACTACATTCCTCATAAGCAGGTTGGATCCCTTGAAATATATATTTCAGAAACCAATGCCTACTGGGAGACTGGCTAAATGGCAAATCTTGCTTACGGAATTCGACATAGTTTATGTCACTCGCACGGCAATGAAAGCCCAGGCGTTAGCAGATCATTTGGCCGAAAACCCGGTCGATGAGGAATACCAGCCATTGGATACCTACTTTCCAGATGAAGAGGTAAACACCGTAGAAGTGATCTCCGAGGAAGCTCATGTTTGGAAGATGTTCTTTGACGGAGCCGTGAACGCCAAGGGTATAGGGATTGGGGCAATTTTGATCTCACCTACCGGTCAGCATTATCCCGCCACAGCTAGACTTCGTTTCTTCTGCACAAATAATACAGCTGAATATGAAGCCTGCATTATGGGCATACATATGGCAATCGATCAGGATGTCAAAGACTTACTGATTATGGGAGATTCTGACTTGATCATCCGGCAAGTTCAAGGCGAATGGGAAACTCGGGATGTCAAACTTATCCCATACCGACAACATGTGGAGGACCTCAGCAAGCGCTTTACCTCAATAGAATTCAGGTATATTCCGAGGTGTCACAATGAACTGGCAGATGCACTTGCTACTCTGGCTTCTATGCTACCCTACCCGGGCGACGCCCACGTCGATCCTTTGGAAATCCAAATCAAGGAAAGACACGGTTACTGCAGTGTAATCGAGGCGGGATCAAATACGCAGCCTTGGTACCATGACATCAAGAAATTCCTGAAGACACAAGAATACCCCGAGCATGCAACTGGAGATCAAAAGAGGACCATTAGGCGACATGCAAGTGGTTTCTTTTTGAGCAGTGAATTGTTATATAAGAGGACTCCGGACCTCAATCTCTTAAGATGTGTCGATATCGAGGAAGCGAGAAAGATCATGCACGAAGTACACGCAGGTGTGTGTGGACCTCACATGAACGGGTATGTCTTGGCAAAGAAAATCCTTCGAGCAGGTTATTACTGGATGACCATGGAAAAGGATTGCTTTAGTTTCGTTCGGAAGTGTCATCAGTGTCAGGTGCACGGTAATTTGATTCATGCACCTCCCACGGAACTGCATCCCATGTCCGCACCTTGGCCATTTGTCGCTTGGGGCATGGACGTCATTGGACCAATTGAACCAAAGGCTTCGAATGGACACAGGTTTATACTGGTTGCCATCGATTACTTCACAAAATGGGTAGAGGCTATCACTCTCAAGTCGGTCACCAAGAAAGCTGTAGTGGATTTTGTACACTCAAATCTTATCTGTCGCTTCGGTATTCCTGCGACTATCATTACAGATAATGCAGCAAACTTGAACAGTCACTTGATGGGAGATGTGTGCGAGCAATTCAAGATAACACACAGGAATTCCACTCCTTATCGGCCAAAAGCCAATGGTGCTGTGGAAGCTGCAAATAAAAACATCAAGAAGATTTTGAGGAAAACAATACAAAGTTCCCGACAGTGGCATGAGCAGTTACCTTTTGCATTATTGGGGTACCGCACTACGGTACGCACATCGGTGGGAGCGACTCCTTATCTTTTGGTTTATGGGACCGAGGCCGTAATACCGGCAGAGGTAGAGATTCCTTCACTTCGAATCATTGTCGAAGCAGAAATCGAGGACAGCGAGTGGGTTAAGACTCGACTGGAGCGATTGACGTTGATTGATGAAAAGCGGATGGCTGCAGTTTGTCACGGACAGTTATACCAACGAAGGATGGCCCGTGCTTACAACAAGAAGGTCCGACCTCGGAATTTCGAAGTAGGACAATTGGTACTGAGGCGTATTCTGCCGCATCATGAAGAAGCAAAAGGAAAGTTTGCCCCAAATTGGAGAGGCCCATACATCGTAAGGAAAATATTGCCAAGAGGAGCATTGTATTTAGGTGATATCGAAGGAAATGACCCTGACACAACGGTGAATGCAGATGCAGTCAAGAGGTACTACGTCTAGATCATACTCCAAGTGGTCCTGACACGTTGAAAATGGCGAAGGTGTTTATTCCCCACTGCTCCCCAAACACTACCCAATTCTCTCTACCAACTTATGAGCCGCTTACAAAAAAAAAAAAAAAAAACAAAACAAAACATTGATTGAGGCCTGAACTACATTTGACTTGATTCCGAAAGGATACGTAGGCAGCCTCTCCCTGAGGTTCAGTCACACCAACAACAAAATCCCATCCACCCTGAAATTGAAAACCGGGGCATGTCGGACACTTGAGAAGTTTAGTATCAGCTACCTCTCTTTACCAAGTACAAGCCTTCAAATCAATTACCAAAGATAGTGGGAAACCAATAAGCATCACAAATGGAAACCGGCACACCCTGAGTTGAGAGAAATAAAATGAGAGAGTCTCGGCGGTGAAAACCTTCGGGCACCACGAGGCGACGGGAGTAGAGAAACCAAAATGAGAGAGCTTGTTTAGTAAAAACTCGCAAAGAGTGCTATCAAGCGATGACAGGAAGAGAAATGAGAGAGGTCAGCCAGTGAAAACCCGCAAAGGGCGTCGTTGGCCGAAAAGGAATGACGCCACCCCAAGAAGGTCTCGGCAAAGTTCCACCGGTTTTGGAATCACAGATCTGTTCTGGTTCAGGAAAACGCAAGTTCATGGAAGGTCGGACGTCCAGTCCAAAGAGCATGTCATGTCATTTAAAGCCAGCGTTATCTTCCTCAGATAAGTCTTTTTCGTCCCGAAAAGGGTATTCCTTTTCTGATTTGTTTTCCCCTGCTTTGTTTCTTTTCGAATCCCTTTTGCATTTTAACCCCGAGTTCAGGACACACCGGAAAGAGTAGGTGGCATGGTTTGTTTGCACGGAATCCCGTCTCATGAAGGAAAGCACCTCATCTCGTTGATATGATTACCCAAGCATGATGAATCATGACGTTTGATGGTGTTCCGGAGTAAAGGAAAAAGAGGGAAATCTTGAAATCTTCCCCAGCAAGTCCACCTTCGGACAAATCCCCACAGAGTCTCCCCCTGTACAAATCCCAACAGAGTCTTGTACAATCTCCCACAGAATCTCCTCAATAAAAAATAAAAAAAAAATGGAATCTCCCCAGCACATCCCAGCGAGTCCTTTTGTAAACATTCCCCAACAAGCTTACCCCAACAAATCCTAGAAATCCCACTTTGAAATAAATCCCCAGCATGCCCATTGTACAAAAATCCACACAAAGAATCCACTTTGTAAATATTCCCCACAGAGCTTCCCTTTTGTACAAATCCCCACAAAATACCTCCAATAAAATCCCCGTTGAGAACCTCCAAGCAAGACGGGACACAAAAAAAAAGAGAAAAGAAAAAGAGCCTTACGAGGCAAATCATCACAGAATCTGGAAATACAAGCCTGAGCGGTCTAAAGGGTTTCGGCATATGAATCAAATCAATGGCGGGACTTCACAACAGAAATGAAGATGCAACAAAGCAACCGGGAACGATCAAGGTCACCAAACCGACCGTCATTTCCGAACTAACAATTATCCTTTGTCTGAAAAGTTGAAACAGGTGTAATCCAAGACAACCGTGCAAGGAGCAGGTGTCGCCCAAAAAAGAAGGTACATGGGTACAAGAAATATTTTGGCAATAAGGAATTCACTTGAAAGGTAAGTTTCCACGAAACTCCCTTGTATCTTCTACTAAAACAAGAAAATTCAAAAAAAAAGAGGTCGCTTAGTATTCTCGAACTTTGCCCCCAGCCAATCAGCATTAGGGTTTTAAACCCTAAACTGAATTTTCCTTTTAATCAGCATTAGAGTTTTAAACCCTAAACTGAACTTTTTCCTTTCAGCCAGCATTAGAGTTTTAAACTCTAAACTGAGCTTTTCCATGCAATCAGCATTAGGGTTTTAAACCCTAAACTGAATTTTCCTTTCAGCCAGCATTAGAGTTTTAAACTCTAAACTGAGCTTTTCCATGCAATCAGCATTAGGGTTTTAAACCCTAAACTGAATTTTCCTTTTAGTCAGCATTAGGGTTTTAAACCCTAAACTGAACTTTTCCCTTTCAGTCAGCATTAGGGTTTTAAACCCTAAACTGAACTTTTTCCTTTCAGCCAGCATTAGAGTTTTAAACTCTAAACTGAGCTTTTCCATGCAATCAGCATTAGGCTTTTAAACCCTAAACTGAATTTTCCTTTCAGCCAGCATTAGAGTTTTAAACTCTAAACTGAGCTTTTCCATGCAATCAGCATTAGGGTTTTAAACCCTAAACTGAATTTTCCTTTTAGTCAGTATTAGGGTTTTAAACCCTAAACTGAATTTTCCTTTTTAGTCAGCATTAGGGTTTTAAACCCTAAACTGAACTTTTTCCTTTCAGCCAGCATTAGAGTTTTAAACTCTAAACTGAGCTTTTCCATGCAATCAGCATTAGGGTTTTAAACCCTAAACTGAATTTTCCTTTTTAATCAGCATTAGGGTTTTAAACCCTAAACTGAATTTTTCATTTAGTCAGCATTAGGGTTTTAAACCCTAAACTGAATTTTCCTTTCAGCCAGCATTAGAGTTTTAAACTCTAAACTGAGCTTTTCCATGCAATCAGCATTAGGGTTTTAAACCCTAAACTGAATTTTCCTTTTAGTCAGTATTAAGGTTTTAAACCCTAAACTGAATTTTCCTTTTTAGTCAGCATTAGGGTTTTAAACCCTAAACTGAACTTTTTCCTTTCAGCCAGCATTAGAGTTTTAAACTCTAAACTGAGCTTATCCATGCAATCAGCATTAGGGTTTTAAACCCTAAACTGAATTTTCCTTTTTAATCAGCATTAGGGTTTTAAACCCTAAACTGAATTTTCCATTTAGTCAGCATTAGGGTTTTAAACCCTAAACTGAATTTTCCTTTCAGCCAGCATTAGAGTTTTAAACTCTAAACTGAGCTTTTCCATGCAATCAGCATTAGGGTTTTAAACCCTAAACTGAACTTTTTCCTTTCAGCCAGCATTAGAGTTTTAAACTCTAAACTGAGCTTTTCCATGCAATCAGCATTAGGGTTTTAAACCCTAAACTGAACTTTTTCCTTTCAGCCAGCATTAGAGTTTTAAACTCTAAACTGAGCTTTTCCATGCAACCAGCATTAGGGTTTTAAACCCTAAACTGAATTTTCCTTTCAGCCAGCATTAGAGTTTTAAACTCTAAACTGAGCTTTTCCATGCAATCAGCATTAGGGTTTTAAACCCTAAACTGAATTTTCCTTTTTAGTCAGCATTAGGGTTTTAAACCCTAAACTGAATTTTCCTTTTAGTCAGCATTAGGGTTTTTAAACCCTAAACTAAACTTTTTCCTTTCAGCCAGCATTAGAGTTTTAAACTCTAAACTGAGCTTTTCCATGAAATCAGCATTAGGGTTTTAAACCCTTAACTAAATTTTCCATTTAGTCAGCATTAGGGTTTAAACCCTGAACTGAACTTTTTCCTTTCAGCCGGCATTAGAGTTTTAAACTCTAAACTGAGCTTTTCCATGAAATCAGCATTAGGGTTTTAAACCCTAAACTGAATTTTCCTTCTAGTCAGCATTAGGGTTTTTAAACCCTAAACTAAACTTTTTCCTTTCAGCCAGCATTAGAGTTTTAAACTCTAAACTGAGCTTTTCCATGAAATCAGCATTAGGGTTTTAAACCCTAAACTAAATTTTCCATTTAGTCAGCATTAGGGTTTAAACCCTGAACTGAACTTTTTCTTCCAGCCAACATTAGGGTTTTAAACTCTAAACTGAGCTTTTCCATGAAATCAGCATTAGGGTTTTAAACCCTAAACTAAATTTTCCATTTAGTCAGCATTAGGGTTTAAACCCTGAACTGAACTTTTTCTTCCAGCCAGCATTAGGGTTTTAAACCCTAAACTGAGCTTTTCCATGCAATCAGCATCAGGGTTTTAAACCCTAAACTGAATTTTCCATTTAGTCAGCATTAGGGTTTTAAACCCTAAGCTGAACTTTTTCTTCCAGCCAGCATTAGGGTTTTAAACCCTAAACTGAGCTTTTCCATGCAATCAGCATTAGGGTTTTAAACCCTAAACTGAATTCTTCCTTTGTTCGGCATTAGGGTTTTCAAACCCCAAACCGAACCTCTCCCCAGCTAGCCGGTGTTAGGGCTCCAGCCCTGAACTGAACATGTATATCCTCTTTCATCAATTTTATGAACTTCCTGGTGAATAATTAACGAAATTTTCCTAGTGAAACTGGGGCAGAAAATCTCGTTCGTTTGTTTGTTTTCTCCCGCAGGTCTGACCTCGAGCCACATGGATCGAAATGACCCACGAGATAAATCCCAGTTCGGAATCAAAGAAGAAAAAAAGACAAAAAAGGATATCCCGAGATATCAGAGTAAAGGGAAAGCAAATCGGCTCCAACATTTGACTAAGGTCCTGAACTCTGCCAGTCACATTTTATTCGGTATCCCGGAGATTAAACAAGTCGCCGCAACTCGCAAGCATCAAGATTCAGATCAGTGTCTACAAGCAGAATCAGCTAAGACCCAAGATCAAGTCGTAAAAGAATCATAGATAGGAATCTTGTAACTAGCAGTTGACATACACATAAGTAGTTAGCTCAGTTTTCCAATTTCCATTTGGTTGTAATAAGGCGGTCAGTAACGTAGCAGTGGCAACAGCAGCAACAGTAGCAGCAAGCATTGCAATCCCATGGTAGTCCCAGCTACCAAAACCTCCCGAACTACATTGACCTGATTCCTGTTTAGCCCAGGATATGTAGGAAATCTTTGAAGCAAGATTCGGTCAGATCTTTCAAAAATGCTTCATACGGAGTGTTCTATAGGCAAAAATCGCTCATACACGCTCACTTTATCTTTGCACGAAAACCCTTCGGGTTTCCGAACAAAGAGGGGCAGCTGTGAGCACGTGATTTTTGTTTTCGCACGACAATCGCTCCAAAAAGAAATAAAAAAAATATAATTGGCCCTGCTGTACAATTTCGGATTTCTGTGCGGCACCTTGTTGATTTATTTGTGACTTTGGCCCATTTTTATTTATATACTTTATTAAAATGAAATTCAAAAAATATATGTGTCCTGCATAATTCAAACTGTAATCCGGTCGTTAAATAGAAAATCATGAATAGGCATTTTTCGTCCGTTGATTTTATTTGGTTTGACTTTACCTGTTTTGAAATATTTTAGTGTGTGTGCAAATAATTGTATTGGGTGTTTGATTTTATTTAGTTTTGTATTTTTTTATATAATAATAAAAAAAAAAAGGGGGGGGGGCCTTGCCTTTCCGGATTTGGGCCAATTTATTAAAATTGGCCCAAACAAATAATGCCCAAACGGACAGCCCAAGCCACCAGTCCAAACAGCCCACCCCCCAGGCCATAAAACGACGTAGTTTAACACCAAAACTACGTCGTTTCGATGCCAACCCATCACAACCGTTTAAACCAAGCCGATCCAACGGTCCGGATCTTTCACCCGTAACCCCACTACCCGACCCGTTACCCGAACCAATTCTGACCCCTACTAAGCCAAACGACGACGTTTCGTTTAAACCTTCAGATCCAAGCCGTCCATCTCGTCTCATCCAACGGTTGAAATCAATCCCCCCATTCCATATATAAGCCTCCTACCACACCCTGCCCCCTATCCAATACCCCAGCTTCCGTCTTCACCTCCTTCCCCACGAAACCCTAGCCGCCCCCTTATCCCTCGCCATTAATCCCGGCGGCATGAACGCCGATGACCTCCGCCTGAACACCATAGAACCCCCTCACCGCCCTGAACATCGATCTGTTGGCCGTTTAGTTCGAATCCCTTCCCACCTTCTCGAATCTTCATTTGAAGATTCGAGTCGGAACCCGAGTTACACCAATCGACCTCAACTTCGCACCAGACAGTCCCCAGACCCCCCTCGTGACCAAACCATGCTTGGTTTGGTCCGAATCTGACCAGGGAAGCACGAATCCCGGATCTAATTTTTGGAACTTTGAAGGTCTTCAACGATGGTCCGTGTTTTGTTCAAACTAAAAGATTAAGGTCTAATGGACCTTAATCGAAGTGTTTCTCATCTGAGAAACACTTCGATTAAAGCCCGTTCAGCCTTAAGAAAGGTCTGTCCGAATCCGAGTTAAGGCTTTTGATTTTTCAAGATTTGAGGTGAGTTTTGATTCTCTTTGCTTATTTATGTTAGTCCATGTTCGTTTAAAAGATTTGTTCTGGTTTTGTTTTTAATCTGTGTTTTGAGTTTTATCAACTATTCCTGTCCATCTCGCCTGAACCTTTGTTGTTTGATTGAGTCTTTCTTCTAATTGTTCTGATAATTTGTATGTATGTATTTGTTGTGCAATTAATTGGGTTTCAAATGTGAACTGACCAACTGATTCTTCCCATGTAATTTTGCGTAGTCAGTACAATTCGAATCATGTGTTCGATACTGTTAAATGTCTGACTTTGGTCTCGATTGTACGAGTTATAACTAGTATAGTCGAGTCGACATATGTCGTCAATTAGTTTCAGATGTTTGAACAATATACAAATTGATTTGCTCCTGTTTAGCATTGTATGAATCAGTTGGGAATTGAATTTAGCTACTTATAGTTGTTAATCTGAATCAGAAGTGTAAAGGGTTTGATTTTGTTTAAGTTGCAGTCAGAATTGGAGGGCATGTGCACTTGTGCACAACATGTGCATTTGTGCACTTGTGCACAACATGTGCATAAAGGCTTTTGTTTGATTTAAAAATATTTTGACAGCATATGCTGTCAGATACATCCTGCTGCCCACACCCTACTTTAGTTTCAGAAATAATAAACATTACAAAAGTAAGCCTGCCAAGGGAATATGATGGGGTTTTTGGTTAATACTTAAATGACTAAGTGGAACTGAAAAGAGGGCAGCACATTAGGGGGTTTCTGTTGGTCTAAACAGGCTGTAAAAGGGGTAATGTGAAAGCTTATAAAAGGAGAGGATACCATCGGATAATGGAGGTCGGAGAGAGCATAGATAGAGGAGAGTTGAAGTTCTGGCGATACAGACAGAGACAGGATTGAGAGATAGAAATACATACACACACACACAAAAGGATAGACATTGAACCTTAAGAGCTGAATAGGAAAAACACAAACAGAGATAGAGAGAGGTTAAGGGATAGAAGCTATACAACCAACAATCAGAAACCTTCTTCCTCCTTTTGTTATTGGGTTTTCAGTTGTTTCAATTTGTTCAAGCCAATTCTGATCCTTTGAAATCTCAGTTGTGTCTATTAGTTGAGTGCTTTCATTGGTCTACTACTATCTGGAGTTCTGATTCTACTCCACTGGGTGTTGCTGTTATTTGGCTATTGCTTTCTATTGGCTATATTTGCATCTCTGCACTCGAGCTGGGTTCTTGCTGTATTGCTTTGTCTGCTGCTATTTCTGCCCTGCTGCTACTGATAGTGCTGTGATTGCTGCTGCATTTTGTTGTCATTATATTCTGCTGACTCCCCCTTTCCTTCAATTGTCAAATATTTCCAGGTACACAACCTCTGAAACTTTGTATTGTTGAAAGTTTGAAGTTGAAATAAAGAAAAGAACAGCTGTTCATGTTATAACATTGGTGTTAAAAATAGGTCGAATGTTAGTGGGATTGTATTTTACTGCAAACTGCAAACACTTTGTATAAAACTAGCATACATTCTGCTGAGATGGACTGTTAGATAGCGCTGTTCAATAGCAATAATAATATGATAGACAGCATGTTTGATTTGGGATACGTTCAGTTCAGTATAATACTGTTTGGTTTAGTTACGACTGTATAACATAGAGTCAGGACAAACACTTGTATGTATTTCTGCCTAGACCACTGAATCGACAAATCTGTGGTATTAGGTCTGGGATAGATGTATCCCAAACAAACTCTCATGCAGTCATATTAAAAGTCTGACTATGAATGCCAGTTTCGCTTGTCAGTTTATTTGTTCCAATGCCGGTTTGATATCAGGTTTCGGTACAGATTCTTCGTTTCGAAATGATGTAATGATTGTTGAGAAAAACTAATAATCATTTTTGAGTTCAATTAGTAGTAATTTCTCCTAATAAAACAGCCGATTTCTTTATCAATCTCAAATAGGTTAGAGTGTTAAGAATAGAACTTGGAGGTCGTTAAAACATAACTCAATATATGTTGTTAGTTTGTTTGCAATCTTACTTAGCGAATTAATAAGCATATTCACTTGTTGAAGACAAAGAATGCCGTAGCTTTCACCTCATAAACAATCAATCAGGTAATCAAACAAGTTTAGGTTCGGCAAACATAATAAGGATTCAGTCCGTATTTGTCTAAACCAGCAAAATTCGGCATTATCCTTCCCTTTAAAGATAAATGTAGTAAAAATGTAGTCCTTGTAGGGTACCCTTCTAAAATAATGAGACGAGCCTCGCCGAATCAAAAGGCAAATTGCGGGGCCCTCAATAATTGGTCATAATAAATACTTAGAATTTGGGACGGGCTGTTTAGTGAATCCCACTCCCCTCCCCGAAGACAATAACGCGTTAGATTCTTTAGGCGCGACTTAATCAAATTACATTTTTAAATTCGGGTGCGCATTTATGTGACCCAATTTCAAATCTCAATGGAGTCGAAATGTGTTAACAATTACGGGTGCATTGATTGTGACGTGGTTCGAGATACATTTTCACGACGTTGCAATTCTATAAAAATAAATGATAATAATAAAAGCGGTTAAAACTTAATAAAAGCACATAAGTCACAACATGTATTTAAATCAGATATTTAGCCATTATAACAATTTAAGCGACCGTGCTAGAACCACGGGATTCGAGGGTGCTTAACACCTTCCCTCGAGTCAACAGAATTCCTTACTTAGAATTTCTGGTTCGCAGACTTCATTTGGAAAAGTCGAAAATTTCCTCGATTTGGGATTCAAGATAAACCGGTGACTTGGGACACCAAAAGCCAAACCTTTCCCAAGTGGCGACTCTGAATTAAATAAATAATCCCATTTCGAATATTGTCACTTAAATTGGAAAAACTCCACCCGCGCATTTCTAACCCTTCGGGGCGGGCGCGCAAAAAGGAGGTGTGACAGCTCTGGCGACTCTGCTGGGGAAGATTTCACCCAGAACCACTGGTTCAGGGTTCAAGAATTCGAGCTTAGAATAATTGTTATATTTGGCTTTATTATCTCATTTTAGTTGGCTATCTAAAAATATAAAAAATTCTTTAGCTAGTGAATTCTTTTTACTCCATTTTGATATCTGATATTAACCATGTTAAATATCTGAGTTATTTGAATTATATGTAAATAACCTTAACATTTAAACCTTCTAAATAATTATAAATAATCGTCAGAGATTATTTAAGAAACACTACATAAAAAAGACTAATATTTTCTCAATTCTCGTAGTGATAATTTTATTTTTGCAATATTCTCATAGGTGCCATTAGAACCTAAAAATACAAAGTGAAATAATAACTCATATTAATGGTAAAGCACAAAGGTTGACACGATATAAACGATTCTTTGATTATGACGTGACTCTTATACTACGACCTGAACTCTTATTTGGTATGATTTTATCTTTCAAAAAATATTTCTATTTTGAAATTTCAATTAATAAAACTTTATATATTATAATAATGATTATCTTTATAATGAGGCAGGTGAAGATATTATCCTTAATTTAAAATTCACTTTAATCAGATATCTAAAAATTTAAATGATTCTTTGGCCGGATTAGTTTCAGTATGACTCCACTTTAAGTTATCGATATCTCTAGCCCCAGAATTTGAATTTTTAATACCCTATATATACAAAAAATTTGTTCTTTGAATCATTAAACGTTAAATTAGTTGATTATTATTATTATTATTATAAAATATTGCATATATTGTCTTAAAATTGTCAAGTAGTTTATTTTTCGACATCATACTTGGCTGAACCTCAATGTAAACTACTCAAATTGCATTCCAATTTAAATTCAAATATCATATCAGTTTGTTAGCAATAGAGATTTTTTTAAAACGACACATAATGTAAATTAAAAAAATATTCTAAGATATCCTTATCTTATAATCTAAGTATTTGAATTGAAAAAAAAAATATTTGAAATCGATGAGATTAACTTTCAAAATCTTTATACTCAACAAAGATGAAACATAAGAAGAAATTTGTTGTCATCTTTTATTTCTCGTTTTTAGATTTTTCTAACAATTTTTTCAATACATATTTTCTTTTATCTTATTTTTTATGTCATTATTTCTTTTGTTACAAAAAATTAATTTATTTCACTATAAAAGGATGAGTTTTAATAAACTTTAATTATATTTTTAGTCTTTGGTTAAAATTATTTCATATTTTTCTTTTGGCTTTATCTAATCAGCCTAAATAGGTGCTCACCCGACCACTTAAATTAAAAAATTGAATGATGTATAATTTATATATAATCAATATATAATATGTGTATAATCTTGTGTTGTTGGTATATCATCTATTTATATTAGCTATAAAAAGTAAACAATAAATATTACCATATATTATATAAATATTCCATAAGATTTTGATTTTTGAGTTTATCCATTATATAACTTCTATTATAATAATTTTAAAACTCTCTACTAATGTTCAGAAATATCTTATCTTTTTTATTATCTTGAATTAAAAAAAGTAAAGAGTTTTTTCGAAATAATTTGTTTATATTTTAAAAAAAATATTCCACGTCATACCAACTTTTTCTTTATATATACTCTTTGTTACATTTAAAAGTCATTATAGAAACTATCAATTAGAAACCAATTTATCTCTTGTTGAGTTTGAAAAAAAAAAAACCTTTCACATAATCTAATAATTCAAAACTAATATTCTTTGACGAAATTTTTTTAATACCCTTGCAATATTGGCTTGACGACAGCTAAATGAAGGGGTTTCAGCTTATACCCTTCAATTCCTTGAATGTGCTAAATTGAAATTAATGATAACAATTGTATAGCTAAAGTTTTATTATTTGTTTGAAATTCATTTATGCAAATTGGCTTTTCAAACAAATATGCTTCAAGAAGAAAAAAGAAACAACTTTTTTTTTAATATTGACTGATTTTGTGATTTTTCTTTCTCCAGCATGTATGTTTACTTTATTATATATGTAAGTAAATTTTTATTTGGTTTTGTAAACTCTTTTTTGTTATTTAGATAAACATAGACGTTTAGCCTATATATTACATTTATTTTAAAAGAATTTCGTTTTATTCAAATCTAGCTACATTGTTTCAAAGAACTATATTTATAGGATTTTAAATGTGAAAGAGTTGTATAATTATATGGAGTAGTTTTTTTTTTTGCTAGAGGCAAAGTAGTATTTAAATAATTAGAAAAAATAACAAAAGTTCCTACAGAATTGTATATGATCATTAACCAAATTAAGTATGATAACATGATAAAAAAAAGATAAATTTTACTTTTAATTTAAATGGAATTTTAGAACTTTATCTATAAATTCAAAATTATCTTTTAATTTAAATTCCGTATATATAAATATAATATTTGTATTTAACTAAAAAAGTCAAATATAGAATAAAGTTACCATATACTATTGACATTTATTAGCTTGCCACTTGGCTTAACCATAATGTCAATTATATATGGTAACTTTCTTGCTTTAATATATATATAGATTACGTATTTAGAAGAGAGAAAAAGAAAGAAAGAAAAAGGTAAGGCGATTTTTCCCTTACACAGCCAGGACTTTATTTCTTAGTAAGAAAGTAGCACTGTAAGAAGGGAAAATTTCACATTAGAACAGCCAAGCTCCATATTTTTTAATTTTATAGCTCATATTTTAATTTACAACCAACTAACCCAAAAATAATAGGCTAAGATTTAATATCCAACTCAAATAGGTTCTCAAAATTACTATTTAATTTTTAAAAAATATTTCTCAAGCTTTTAAATTAATCTACATATATAGATATATACACAGAGTTTTGACCGAGGGCTGCGGGTGGAGGTGCACCCCCTCGGCTCTATATAGATCCGCCCTGCATTGAAGAGATTGAAGGAAAGTCAGTCGCATTTTAGGAATGTTTTTGCTGGGAATTATATGTTTACACATGTCACTCCGACTCTAGTGAATTTGTGCCAATTACAACAACAAATCTCCAAATCTAAAGACCATCGCCGACCCTGATTGCCTCCAAAATGATTTTCATCATTAGGTTCGGCTAGGTATTGTAATTAGTTATCATTTGTTTTAGCATCCATTAATTAGCGAAGCGTCGCACGCCTTGTTGGAAAATAATCACTAGCGGACTCCACCACCTATTTCTCCACTCACCAGACTCTTTTGGAAAACCTATGATCACAATGGACTGATGAACACGGAAATTACTTGGTCATAGCTTCTTAATATCTTTAAAAACGTTAACTACATAACATATCTGTTTATTTAGCTTCCCTAAAAGAAAATTCTTCTCCTTTTTATACTATTAATTTTGTTGCTTACTATCCACAAAGGGCAGAGGGGTGGGGGTGGGATGGAGTGGAGGGTTACGATAGGAAAGAGGGGGGAGAAGAAGACGGGGAGAAGCAGGGTAAAATAAGTCCGAAGGGTTGGGAAACGGGTTGAGATACTTGGGTTGGGAAATTAATTTACTCTTTTTCTTTTTTATGGTTATTCTTTATTATTTTTAATATTTTTAAATCAAAAAAAAATATATCCACTCTCCTTTTTAAAGCGTGTAACCACTCATTTTTCCAACTAAGCAAAATGAATGACACATAAGCTCAGTCAACGGTCAGAGAGGTTGAAAATAGTACATGTTTTAACTGAGTTCGGGTGTCTGGATGAAACTTCATTGAATACAGGGACGGGGATGACAAAGTGACACAAGTATAGGTGTAATTTAGGCTATTCTGTCTTTAAAATCCTATTTCCAAAAACAAAATCAAAGTCATAAATTATTTTCCTCATTAATATTAAACCCTAATGTAATATATATCATCCACATCAAAAGCAGCAACTCAAGCCAAAAAACCAGATTGATATCAGAATGTCTGATAACTTTCCCCATGATATCATCATCCATATATTCAAACAAATTCCCGTGAAATCACTTGTGCGTTTGGGGCATGGTTGTATCAGATGTAGTTGTTTATATGATTATATTTATAAGGCAACCGGACAAAAGATTTTTATTCTGTCTGTGTTTAAAAAATCAAATTTTTAAGGAAATATTGCTGCTATATGATCAGACTCTAATGATGGACAATCCAACTTTGTTTACTATAGGAGAATGCATTTTCTTGGCAAAATCTTCGACCTCTGATAATCATAGGCAGACTCAGGATATAAGGTGGCAAGGGCATATGAGCGGACTGCTCAACTAGTACCCAGTTGAACTTTTGATCTTAAGGGTTCCAAGCAAAATGTAAAACCATTTTCAACATATATGCACATATATATATTTAAAAAAATTACCGAGGTTAACAGGATCCGATGATCCCTCTTCTCTATAAATAGGTCCGCCTCTGCGTTATAATAAGATGGTCAATTTGGATGTTTGATGTATGAATAATGATGGAATGAGTAACTGTTCAAGGAGTAAAGTTTTGGCAATTATAGTTCCACATACTTCGGATGACAGATTTTGTATTCAACATATGGTTTTGGGATTTATGAAGGATGGAGATATGTTGTTTTTGAGGGATGAATTCAAGATTTATGATTCAAAGACATAAAAAGCTAATTTAATTGGTACTATATTATTATGTCAGTTAGGGATGGCAAATGGGACAGGACGGTTGGGCCTTAGCCTCCAACCAGACTAATAGCCTGTTTGGCCAAGCACTTTTGGGCCAAAAATTGAGGTGTTTGACCAAGCTTTTGGAAGGAAAAAAAGTGCTTTTGAGGAGAAGCAGAAAAAAGTAGTTTATCTCCAAAACACTTTTTTGATAAGCACTTTTGAGAAAAATACACTTAGAAGCAATTTTTTAAAGTTTGGCCAAACACTTATTGCTGCTCAGAAGTGCTTTTCAAACTAATTAGTCAAACACAAACTGCTTCCCACCAAAAGTACTTTTGAAAAAAAACACTTCTCAAAATAAGCTAATTTTTGCAGCTTGGCCAAACGGGCTATAAACTTTGCACACCGTTTTGGATCAGAAAAATCAAAAGAGTGCAAATTACAACTCTTTGTGAAATCCTCCAGGTATGCTATCACAATGTTAGGACCATAGAACAACTGGATTGAAAACAATCAGTTTGCGAGATAAAACATTAAAAAAATTATTTAAAAAAAAAATCACCGAACAATGTACCTACGTCTCAGTTAAACTTGGAGATGTAAGTCTGCCCCTAGGTATTCTCTACCTACCCACCTGTGTTGGTTGCGGGTACAGGTACCCTCTTGCTCACTAGGAAATAAGAAGCTTGCTTTCCCATTGTCATAAATCTATATCTCTGAAGGACATAACATGGCACGAACATGGTTCATCCCATTTAGTTAATGCAGCATCTAAACTGTGTCATTATCTTACAATCGAGAGAAAAGAGAAACTGTACAGTGGCGATACATTAAGTCATGGTCTGGTCTTTAGGTTAGAGATGGAGCAGAACTCACGTCCGACCCAACCTCACCAAATGCTGCTGGTGCTTTTCAGCAGCCGCCTTATCAGCAGCTTCACGCTTGAGTGCCCTCTTTGCACGCCGGCCTACAGCTTCTTTAGGAGCAGCATCAGCCTCTTTCTTCTTAGTCCGGCGTGACGAGCCAGCACCTACGTCCTGGGAATTTGGTCGAGGAACAGGCATTGCTTCTTGCCTTCCTGCCCTGACATATCCATTGTCTCCCCATCTCCGGTTGCCTATTCGGAGATGGGATGAACTATTAAAATAGAAGTCTGCTAGCTCTTCGTCTTCATCTTCATATGCATAAAGATAATCCATGTTATCATCGACTTCTTGTTTTTCCTCCACAATCAAGGGCCTGAACCATGATGCTCTGAGGAGAAGGCACACACTCTCCTCAAACATGTAATCCTGAATGCTGTTGAAAAAAAAAAAATTCTTTTCTTAGGTTAAAAATCACCAACCACAACTATGGGACATCCAAAACAAAATTAAAAAAATAAATCCCGTGAATTTGACGAGCGACTAAACCATCTCAGAGATAAACAATCAAGTTCAAGAAAAATGTATATCAACTACCACACTAGCATATTATTAGCATTATCATGTAACACAAATATTTTACATAAGGACTTTAGCCAAAACTAATCAATTACCTTCCATCAAGTGAGCGATGAATGTGGAGAAACTCAAATGGATGTTTACACTGAGGGCATGTTGGTTGCTTTTTGTAGGTTGCCCACCGAAGGATGCATGTCACACTGAACACCAAAGTAAGGAGATAAA
The DNA here is from genome assembly GCF_000715075.1 of Nicotiana tabacum. Lineage (NCBI taxonomy): Eukaryota > Viridiplantae > Streptophyta > Magnoliopsida > Solanales > Solanaceae > Nicotiana > Nicotiana tabacum. The sequence goes on from NC_134101.1 coordinate 227,332,991, forward strand.
TATTAATGTCGAGACATTTCCCCTATTACAAGAATGGACTTGCTCTGAAAAAAGAAAAGACTTGCAAAAGATACCAAAGCTTAGAGACTAATTCAAACCCTATAAGATCATTATTATGTCATAAAAATAACAGATCAGGTCATAACAAGATAAGGAGACACTAATGAAGTTCGTCACATTCACACTAAAATCCAACTGATTTAATCCTTTGTTCTTTTAACAAGCAAGCTTATAGAAGAACTTAACACAGACTAAAATAGAGAACCATCCAATTTGATGTACAAAAATAATCACAAGTTAGACCAAATCCACCAACATCAACAAAAGGATTGTTAATACGCCAGTGAAACAGAATATATTGTGGTTCAGAGTAGGAGAGTTTTCTGCTGACTACCAAGGAGTAAGAGAAAAGTGCCAGAAAATCATTAGCCCCTCCCCCCCCCCCCCCCAAAAAAAAATTCAAATTTTGGATGAATGAGAATGGAAAATATATCCTCATTTTCCTTCCTTTCCTCAGAAATATAAAAGGCAAAAGTTTTTCACGCAGAAGCTGACCAAAAATGCAAACAAATTTCTCCCTTGCACGTAACTTTCTTTCTTACGCAGTTCATTCACCATCCATTAACTGCCAATTTGATAACCATAATAACAGAAAACAGCAATTTTATCTTTCAAGATATATAGTTAGGTGAAATGTAAATGCAAGAGTAAATTGAATATGATCCTATCAAAGACTAGCCAATTAATTATAGATGCATCACAAACATTCCGAAAAAATGCTCAGGCACAGTTCCCAAAGTACCCTCTCTCTCCTACTTTCTAGGTTAGCAGAGCCCACTTCCGGCGTCCTACATGACCGGAATCCATCTTTTCTAACTCCTCTAAAGTGACTTTTCTGACATGTCAACTCCTTTTCCGGTCCCGGCCTAACAGTTCTTGATTAATATGGGGGAAAAGGTTTCATTTAAAGCAGGGATTAAATCTTTTGAACTCACAGATATTAGCCGTGGTCATTACAGGTGGTTCCTTTTTACAGAAAAGAGCGCTCGTTTTGTCAGCAAAATTAAGATCGATGAGGATAATCTACGATGGATATGCGACAATTTAAGACAGGCTTCCAGAGGTTCAGGAGATCTATACAGAAGGTGGGGTCGAAAACAACAGAATTTATTACATAGGGTCTACCAAAATTTCAACATTTATGGGCGTTACATTCGAATCGAGAAATAGGTTGGTGATAGGAAATCAGCAGTTATTATTCCGGAAGCAGAATACAACTTGGGCTGGTGCGATGTTGCTGATAAATCACCAGATTTCTGGGGAACTATAACCCAGACCTTCATAGATTCACTTCACCGGAGAAATCCTTCATCCAAGCTGCAAAATTACAGAAATGGCCGGCAATGGAAGCCCAGATCAATACAGAAGAAGTAAATCTGCAGTACCTCTCTTGCTGCCTAGTGGGTCATTCAACGATTCCTTCTGTCATAACCCATCTACGGAGATACTGCAAAAATGGTTCACCAATAGGTGGCCGGTGACGTCTGGCTTGAGAGTTTCTTCTCTTGCTCATAACCTTTTTCTTTTTGAGCTTCCTTCTTCGAAGGAGGCAGAGAGGGTCAAATTTGGTGAGTGGTTCTGGAATGGCAGACGTCTCTCTTTAGATTGGTGATCGCCGGCTTTGAATCTTAAAATTTCAGAGAAAATATCAGGTCATAGATGGATAAGGGCTTTTGGTATTCCATTGCATGTGTGGTCTGAGAAAACCCTAAGGTTCATAGGAGATGAGTGTGGTGGCTATATAGGTGCCGATGAAGATACGAAGAAAAAAAGTAATCTACTCTGGGCTCGCATATGCATCAAGGATTCAGACTCAGAACCTCCTTGTAAGATCGATTTGGCTATGGGTGATATGAAGTTTGAAATCTCCATTATTTCCGACGGGCACGTTAAGATAGCCGGCGATGGAAAGGACAGAAGGTCTCACTTGAGAGACCAAAGGTCCAAGGAATTATACGCTTGGAAACCCACGCCTGTGGATTTAAATTTTGAATCAAATGCCCAAGCTGGGCCTTCTCTCAAACCGGCCCACTCTAATGACATAAAACAGGTCAGTTTCCCTTTTTTAATGGGCCACCACTACTACTCAAAGGAAAAGAAGGGAAAGAGGCCCAACTCTTTCACTAATAAGAAGAAGCTGATGGCATGGAGAGCAACTGGGCCGGCCCAACCTCAACAGCCCCCAAAAGCCCCAATTATGCCTTCTCAAAAGGACGATTCAAAGCAGCAGTTACGCGTCATAAGGTGCAATTCTGAAGACTCAGAACAAGGTGATGAAGATGCTGATGATCAAGCTGAACCCATGCAATCTCCTTCTCTCACCAAATTTATCTGTTCTTATCCAAATTTCTCCATGGACAGATTTAATGACTCTGAACCCAGGCAATCTCCTCCTCTCACCAAATCTCTCTCTTCTTATCCAAATTTCTCCATGGTCAGATTTAATGACTCTGAGTGTCTTCTCTTTCGGGTAGCGAGCTATTACCCCTGCCATGGTCTGAGGGGAATTCTCAAGGACAACTTTCAATCAACACACCTCAGGTTATTGAGACTTCTCACTGGACCAAGGTAGCTATGACCAAAGCATGTAAGGCTTTCGGAGTCCACTCTACAGGCTTCGAGCACGAAATTTTTGATATGATTATTAGAATGGAGCATAAAAGGCAAGCCCAAAAGCGACTTCAAAGGGTGGAGAAAAATGGGGAGAAGAAATCCAAGAAGAAGGGGGAAAAAGAAACCAAGAAGCTGGTATGCACTGTCACATATGAAAAGGGAGAAGGGTCGGTTAGGGGCAGGTATCACAAGGCTTTCTCAGAATGAAAGAAAAACTAATCAGCTGGAACATTTGTGGGCTCAATGATACGAGCAAGAGAAGCACTATGAAGTCTCTAATAAAAAAATGGAAACCAGATTTGTTGTGTCTACAGGAAACAAAAACAGAAAATTGCACTGTAGTTGTAGTTAGAGATCTTTGGGGTTCAAGATGGGTAGGGTGGGCAGAATTGAAGGCTAGTGGCAGAAGTGGAGGAATTATTATTATATGGGACAAAAGGCAATGGTCTTTGCATTGAATCTCAACAAGGGAAATACTCTATTTCTACAATGATGGAGGGGGTACAAGTTGATTTCAGATTCTGTTTTACAGGGGTATATGGCCCTCACTCAAATTGGGAGATGGTAGAATTATGGGAAGAACTAGCAGCAGTTAGAGGATTATGGAATGATAGCTGGGTAATAGGTGGAGATTTTAATGTATGCTGCTTTGAAAATGAAGGACTAAATTGCATCAGGAGATCAAGGGCTATGAAGGTTTTCTCTGATTTCATTCAAGACATGGAGCTGGTGGACCTTCCTTTGCAAGGAGCCTTCTACACTTGGGCTAGGGGAGAAAACTCTTTGCAGGCTTCTAGAATTGATAGGTTCCTAATCTCTTCTGAGTGGAACGACTCATTTGGCTTGGTACATCAGAGAGCTCTTCCCAAAGTAATATCAGATCACAGGCCTTTAGTTCAGGAATGTGGTGATTGGACTGCTGAACCCTCCTACTTCAAGTTTGAAAACATGTGGCTCCAGCATGAAGGGTTTGGCGATTTGATCAAACAATGGTGGCAGGGATATGCGGTGAACAGCTCTCCAGATTTTATTTTATCTCAAAAATTAAAGCTAGTGAAGAAGGATTTAGTTACATGGAACAAGGAAGTATTTGGAAAAGTTAGCACAAGAACTCATAAAGCCCTGGAAGAATTGCTACAAATGGAGCAGGCAACCGAAGGAAGGCTACCAACGCAAGCTGAATCTGCCAACATCTTGCGGTTGAAGATGGAGCTACAACAGTTAGCAAAAGCTGAAGAGATTTCATGGAGACAAAAGTCTAGATGCTTATGGTTGAAGGAGGGAGACAGGAATACCAAATACTTTCAAAAAATGGCCAAAGCTAACAGGAGATACAATTGTATTGACAGGTTGCAAATAGGAGATGATATAATTGAAGACAAGGAACAAATCAAAAGTGGAATTCTGGATTTCTACAAGGAACTTTACTCTTGAGAATGAAAGCTGGAGGCCTAGTGCTACTTTTGAAGGACTGGAAAGATTGACATCTGAACAGAAGGAAACTCTGGAAGTTGCCTTTGAAGAAGAGGAAGTAATAAATGCAATCAATAGCTGTGCACCTGACAAAAGCCCTGGACCTTATGGAATGACTATGGCCTTATATAAAAAATGCTGGGATACTATAAGGCAGGATGTCATAGGGACTCTTAATCACTTTCACAATCACTGTCACATGGTCAAGTCTTTTAATGCCTCATTCATAGCACTTATTCCTAAAAGGAAAGGAGCAATTCAACTCAAAGACTTCCGACCCATCAGCCTCATTGGAAGTGTCTACAAGATTGTGGCCAAAGTTCTGTCAGAAAGACTTAGAAGGATAATGGGAAACCTGATCTCAGGATTTCAAAATGCCTTTTTAAAGGGGAGACAGATTTCAGATGCTGCACTTATTGCAAATGAAGCCTTAGAATGGAGACAAAGAACTGGAGAGTCTGGACTGATATTCAAGCTTGATATTGAGAAGGCATTTGACAAAATCAACTGGCAATATCTCATTTCAATCCTGAGACAGATGGGATTTGGAGACAAATGGATCAAATTCTCTTTCTCAACTGTCAAGTACTCTATCTTAGTGAATAGAAGCCTGGTTGGTTTTTTTCTCTCCTAAGAGAGGAATAAGGCAGGGGATCTTTTATCCCCCTTTCTTTTTATCCCAGCAACGAAGGGTCTGAGCATTATGTTGGAGAAGGCCAAACAACTACTTTGGTTGAAGGGATTTGACATTGGCAGTAGACCAGAGTTTTCAATCTCTGTGTCCCACCTTCAGGTGACACTCTCATTTTCTGTGGTGCAGAGGAGTCCCAAGTGCAACATCTAAACATCACCTTGATGATCTTTGAAGCCTTGTCTGGGCTACACATAAATATGTCAAAAAGTGTCATGTATCCTGTTAATTGTGTGCCAAGCATGGAGGTGTTGGCTGAGATCATGAGTTGCAATACACGCATTCCCAACCACTTACCTAGGCTTTCCATTGGGGGCTGGACATAGATCAACTGAGGTGTGGAATGGGGTTATTGAAAAATTTGAAAAAAGGTTGGCTTCCTGGCAGCAACAATATCTCTCCTTTGGTGGCAGACTAACTCTTATCAACAGTGTTCTGGATAGCTTACCAACCTATATGATGTCTCTATTTCCCCTACCAGTTAAAGTTCGAAAACAGCTTGATAAACTTAGGTGCTCCTTTCTTTGGGAAGGACAATTCCAAAGACCACAAATTCCACCTTGTGAAATGGGATAAGGTAATACTTCCCAAATCCCTTGGGGGCCTAAGAGTTAAAGATCTGTCACTGCACAGTAAGAGCATGTTGATGAAATGGCTTTGGAGGTACAATCAAGAAGGAACAAGTTTATGGAAGGATGTAGTACAAGCTAAGTATGGCAGTGATAGTCAATGGTGCTCCAATATGGTTAACACACCTTATGGTTGTGGTCTATGGAAGGGTATCAGGAAGCCGTGGAACACTTTCACTCTTAATACAACTCTCCAGGTTGGCAGTGGGGAACACATCCTATTTTGGAAGGATCCTTGGTATGGTCAAAGTACTTTGAAGGACTCTTACCCAACACTTTTTTCAGTTGCAACTAACCCAAACTCTACAGTTGCCCAAAACTAGGAGGAGAACACTTGGAGCCCAAGATTAAGGAGAAACCTGAATGATTGGGAAATAGAGGATTTGCTAGCTCTTCTTGGCAGCCTCCAGAACATCTCCATCAACGACCAAGACAGAGACAAACTTAAATGGGCCAACAGTAGAGGGGGTTCCTATTCAGTCAAAGGAAGCTATTACAACTTGAGCTCTAACAAAGCTTTGATTGACCAGTGGTCATGGAAAGTGATCTGGAAGACAAAAATTCCCCCTAAGGTCAGTGGATTCTGTTGGATAACTTTACAGGGTGCTTGTCTAACTCAGGATAACCTTCTCAGAAGGGGTTTTCAACTAGCCAACAGATGCCATATGTGCCTTAGCAATCATGAAACAATCAATCACCTGTTCCTCCACTATACAGTTGCAGCAGACATTTGGTCAATGTTTATTTCACTTTTTGGTCTACATTGGACTATGCCTAGGGATGTCAGGGATGCCTTTGTGAGCTGGAGCTCCTGGAAAGTTGAGAAGTCCATCAGAGAATCTGGTCTATGGTTCCTGCTGTTATTTTGTGGTGCATATGGACAGAGGGGAAGCAAAGATGCTTTGATGACATCTCAACTGCCAGACACAAACTTAAGGCTAGATGTTTAGTTTTACTTTTTTGCTGGGTGAACCACACCCCTGGGTTAGTGTATAACCCTGACCTTTTCTTGGACTTTATCAGCTCCATAGTATTGTAATAGGTTTTTGTCCTCCCTAGGAGCTGATATCTCCTTTTCTTTTGTAATCATTGCATCTTCTGGATGCCTTTTAATTAATATACAACTTACTTCATCAAAAAAAAAAAGACTAGCCGATTAATTGCGGTAGATTTAACAAAAGGTGTAGAACAATTAGCTGTGGACAATTTTATGATCAATTTATTTAAAACAGTAAATTGTAAAGAATCCTATCAGGAGCATCTGGTGATTAAAATGGCAGTAAATAGATGGAAGAGATTGGTTGTATATACAAACCAGTAGGCATGCTCGCAACCTTTAACAAGAGCAGTTTCTTGAAGCAATATCCTATTCAAACAGATAGCACACACCCCGTGATGATTACTCTCAAAATCAACTTCGTGCTTTTCCTCAGATATGCTCTTCATGTTAGTCTGAAAATCAAAATCCATATCAATCAGATTACGTGTATCGTGTATTCGAACAACACTGCTGTAAGCCTGAAACTCCAGCCATATGATAAACAGAACAAATTAAATAATTCCAAGCCACTGCAACTCCACGATGCAGAAACTAACACAGAATGATATAATGTGGTACCATGAGGTTCAAGGTATGCTTGTAACTAGGGCTGTGCATGGATCAGATTTAGTACATTTCGGATTCGGATTTCGGATTCTAGAAAATGCAATCCGAATCCGATCCGAATTATATCGAATCGGATTTTAAAGATTGGGTCGGATCGGATTTCGGATATTATTATGCCTCAAAGTTGCAAATTAATATGTATATTTTCATTGTAAAAGAGGCAAGACATTAAGAAAAATTCATGTTTATGCAATTATGAGAGAACTACGGTATCAATATAGCTAAATTTAGCAATTGTAAAGGTAATAACTTGGAAGAAGATGTAAAGGAAGTACTGACTATCCGAAATTAAAGTGTAGTATTTATACATTACCTAATAATTTCGGGTTTCGGATCGGATCGGATTAAAGTATACCAATCCGAATCCGATCCAAAATCCGAAATTTTAATAAACACAATCCGAAATCCGATCCAATCCGAAATCCGAAATCCAAAATTGAATGGATCGGTTCGAATTTCGGATTTCTTTCCAGCTTCAGAATTGCACGCCCCTATGCATCCGCTTTCATAAATAAATCCATTTGTACCCTTTCGAAGTAGTGACTGGAAATTATAAGCCTTGTCTCAAACATTCTTTTCTCAATTTCAGTTTTGAATTTCATATTTTCTTTTGCTTCTTCTTTATTTGGTTTTTATCTTCTTGACATTTCTAAATGTTCCTTTAAGCCATCTCGCTACATAAAACTAAACCAGAAGTAATAGAATTTATTCTATATGTAGACACAGGTTGAAAGATTTAATCACATTAACAGGCTTCAAGCAATTATATCCACCAAATCCTTAGCTCCCATTACTAGGATTAACCAATAAATCCTTTTTTTAATAACCGTGGTTTCCAGGCCAACTTACACGCACCTCGACTCGACTAATTCCATGAGATACCTCCAACCAAGGCTTAGACATATGAAAAGAAATCGCCTAGTGATTTTGTCTCCAATGGGATTTGAACCTGAGACCTCATGTTTCTCAACCCACTTCATTGACCACTAAGTCACATCCTTGAGTGCAAGCAATAAATCTATTTTATGGGCGCCAAAAGAAAGTTACATCAAGAATATCTAATTATACCTAGACCCAAGTAATTCCGACTGACTAAAAATTAAAGCATGAACTATTTTCAAAATTTGGCAAAACTCCTCAACAATGACTCGGAGACCTTCACCGGGTAGAGGTAGGGGTAAGGTCTGTATATACGCTACCTTGCCCGACCACATTTATGGGATTATACTAAGTTTGTCATCGTTGTCGTTCAATAATGATTTGGAGTAGGACCATATTTCTATGAGTAACACCCTATCATAAGATAATGGTAAAATTCTATTAATCAAATATCTAGCTTATTTAACAAGGGCGGACATAGCATACATGTTATTGGTTTCACCTCGTAACTTTGACTCACAGGGGTGCATCTACTAAAATTACAACAAATAATAGATACAAACTCGTAACTTTAAAAATATAACTGGTGTAATGCTAAGAACCTTAAATATTGAACTCGTGCCCCTATTGGCCCTGACTCTGTATGTGTTAAAAATTTCACTAAACAAGTACAAACAATACATTTCGAACCCAGTAAATCAAATGGGTCGTGATAGAATTTCGAATTCAGCAACACATAAAGTTCTATGTTATTCAGCAACACATTTTAGGAACCTATTACTTCAAAATCATTGTACTCACATAATATTTTCAAATTGAAATGTATTTTGGATCATAAATTTATAATCAAATAAGACCAATAATGTAAAAAAAACGTAAAAATGTAAAAACATAGAGATAAACATATCGAACATATTAAAAACCCCCTTATTACCTGGTCTTGAATGGATAGATCTAAGATGTCGTTCACGAGTTGCTGACCCTCAAACTCCACAACTGCAGCCATCGCCTAATAAAGATAGCACAAAAAAAGGGAAAGAAAAAGGAGAATATACTCTACTAGCTAGTTTCTCACCTAATATACTATACTGTAAATATATTCTGGAGAATTATGCTGATTCCAGCGAGAGGCCTCAAACGAACCGGGGAACGAAGTCGATGCGGAATACGTACAACAATCTTATTATAGATGCCCCCCACCTACCCCCCACCTACCCCCCTTACCTTGCCGCCTTAAGATATAAATATAAATTAAAAAGGAAAACAAAAATAAAAATAGAACAAAACAAGAAATCTATTCTTTTTCTCTTTCTTTTTTTTGGTTTTTTTTTTTTTTGAAAAATCCGTTCACTTTTGGTTTGATGCAGGGTATTATAACATGTGGCTAAAGTTCAGCATTAATACTCGTCTACCCTAAAAAATGGATAATAATTGAATTTATATGTGATTTTAAGGACATGCGGATTAATTCAATACAAATGACTAATAGCGTTAGATTAAGCAAATAAAAGACGTAATAAATAGCTAAACCAGTGATAAGAGTAATCCCGAGCTCGGTTAATTGCTCAATGAAGAACCTGCTTTCGATCCCGAGCTTACCCTTATGAAGAACTGATGAACAAAAATAAGAACTTTGAATAGCAGAGAGAATAGAGATAAATTGTCTTGGTATGCGTGTTACAATGTCCCTGATGAATAGTTAGTTTTCCTTTTATATAATAGGGGAGTGATCACGCCCAACTATGCCTTATAAAAAAGACTAAGCGGTCGTTGCAAATATAATCTGATTTATAAGTCCGGAGTCGAATCCCACAGAGAACTAAGGCTTAGCCACAACTGTTTAATATTGCTAAGTAGACAAGCTCGAACAATTCCTATGTTATAAATATTAAGATTCTTGTATTTAACTAATTAACTAATAAATTAAAATAGTAAATTAACAACTAAAGATACTATTGGTTGGAGAAAAGATTAACGAGGTCTAGATTTATGATTTCCCCAATTGTCGGAATCCTTCCCGCTACGTTTTCTATAAATTCGCCTAAGTATTCTCTACCGATCATGAGCGCACTGATTGTCGTAACTCTCTTCCGAGTAATTACCACAATTTACTAGACAAAAATAACACAATAATTTTAAAAAAAATAGTAAGCTGGGTTGCCTCCCAACAAGCGCTTGATTTAATGTCGCGGCACGAGGCGAATTACTTTTTGCCTCCACTTTGAACTTATGAATTGGACCCCCAATTTGGCATCAAGTTTTCAGCTATGCTCCAAGGGTGGTGGAACGAATCTGACTGGCCCAATAAAACAATGTAGTATTCTGCATTTCTTGGCCTTTAGATAAGATGTGTATTCCCAATTTTCTGGCAAGAAAAATTCCAGAATGTAGGCACCTTGTTCCTTACTCCTTGACTCCTCAAGTGGCTCGGACGACTCTATTTCTATATCATCATTGAAACACAATATGGAAAAATGCTTGGAGTGTGGATCAATGCGCTCAACTACATAAACATTGGGATTGTCAACATCCTCAACTCTAATGACACTAGAGTCAACTAAATATGTATCCTCAATATCCTTGGTTGACTCTAGTATCTCTTCTACGATATCGTCATCCTCAAAATCTAGTTCGATTGATTGTTGGTGTTCTACTCTGGCCTTCTCCTCTAGCTCATCCCCGTATTTTTTAACATCCTCCAGTATAATGGCAATTTCTGCAACCAATTCATGCTCATATTGGCTACTATCCACAATGTCAACTTGTTGCGCATTACAAGGTTTAATTAATTTATTTGCTTGTGCCTCCAAGTTGTGAATAGTTGTCTCTTGCCTTTGTATCTGCCGTGGTTTCTCATCATATTGTTCCACATGGCACTTTAACATATTCATGGTCAGCTTTAACATATCTTCGATTTTCTTCAGGTCAACTTCCCAGGATTCTTTGATCCTATTAACTTCACCAAAAAAAGTAGAACCATCATAGTAAGGGGGTGGGGGAGGATAAGACAAATAATCACAACCATGAAAGTGACCATCTTGATCGCCACACATATCACACACATTCCACACATAAGATTGAGTTGGTGTATATAACTCGCTCTCGGAAATATTTTGACAATTTTGCAATGGGTGGTTTCCTTCACAATATGCATAAAGAGGATCCAAAGAAGAATTACTAATATCAAAACTCTCATAATTCCAAGATGTCATGTTCTCTAATCAACAAGTAAAACAAAAAAAATTTAAAAAATCAAATACAAAAATAAAATAAAAGTTCAAACTTGAAACCTAGCAATATGTACACCTACAGCTACACCGTTAGTTCCCCGGCAACGACGCCAAATTTGGTCCCCGGCAACGATGCCAAAATTTGATCACGCCCAACTATGCCTTATAAAAAGGACTAAGCGGTCGTTGCAAATATAATCCGGTTTACAAGTGCGGAGTCAAATCCCACAAAGAACTAAGACTTAGCCACAACTGTTCAATATTGCTAAGTAGACAAACTCGAACAATTCCTATATTATAAATATTAAGATTTTTGTGTTTAACTAATTAACTAACAAATTAAAATAGTAAATTAACAACTAAAGATACTACGGGTTGGAGAAAAGATTAAGGAGGTCTAGAGTTATGATTTTTCCAATTGTCGGAATCCTTCCCGCTATGTTTTTTATAAATTTGTGTAAGTATTCTCTACCGATCATGAGCGCTTTGACTATCGTAACTCTCTCCTGAGTAATTACCACAATTTACTAGACATTTTCTCCATAATTACGCTAGCTAGCATTAAGTACGGCTCACTCGGATCGCACCCAAGGTTTCGTTATCCCTAATCCCACTTTTAAACCCTCCGTATTGATCTCTCATATACATTAGGAGTGATGTTGTTCAACAACTACCTAAATATACACTCTCTCCCGAGTAATACACACTAAATAGGTACAGTCGATTGAGGGCTCTTCAACCAACCACAATAATAACATAGTTGAACAAATAGAGAAAATACTACAACAAATCTATATTAACGTAACAGGAAAATCATCCTTCAAAAGGTTCTATCAAAACCCTAGAAAACAAATTAGCTATTAATAATAGTATGCATAACTACAATACTAGAATTCATAACCAATAATGGAAACACGAAAAAAGAAGTGAAAAACTCGTAGAAGAATTCTCCGCCTTGCTCCTAGTGTGTTCTTGCCTCTGAAGGTCTCAAGTGTGCCCAAACTCGATCTCCCCTTCCCCGTCTCTCTCCAATCTCTCATAAGTGGCGTTTTGGGTCTATTTATATGTTTCGGACAAGCCCTAAACATGTAGGTCAACTCCTAGTCAAACCGGAAAACAATAAAAACCTTCAAAACTCGGGCAGGGCCTAGCCTTAGGCCTAGCGTCGCCTAGATATAGCCTGCCTAGGCTTGGCTTTAAGCTGGCCTCGCCTAGATAAAGCCTGCCTAGGCCTGGCTTTAAGTTGGCCTCACCTGAATAAAGCCTGGTTAGGCCTAGCTTTAAGCTGGCCTCACCTGGATAAACCTTGGTTAGGCTTGGCTTTAAGCTGGCCTCACCTGGATAAAGCCTGGTCGAGCTGGCTTTTGCCCGACTTCTCATTTTCACCGTTCTCGAGCGTCCTTTCGACATTTAAGCATCTCTTTAGCTCTACTTTCATTTCCGATGCACCTACACATAAAATAGCCTCCATTATGCTCAAACAAAGTGTATTTTAACATTAAAGCATGTAAAATGCAAAGCATATAATGTGCAAAAGTCATGAATTATAGCCGCACATTAGGGAGTTTTACCCTAAGTACAATTCTAAGAAAGGTAAAAAAAATTGTTTCGCTAATCACTAATTTTCTGAAGATACGGTCCAAGATTCACGCCGTGATACCCGATTGGACCCGGATATCACGACCCTACATTAGTCGTGTGTAGCCATTTTGATGGTGTTCCCCGAAGTCTTGAGATTTGAACCGGACCCGGAGGACATGGTCCCGATGCCTCCGAACACATGTGATTTACTTGAACCCCGATACGAGGGGCTTCTCACTCGAATAGCAACTCCTTACGATCACGTCCCTTCTCCTTTTGCCTCACTAGATTTTGTGGTCATATGGTATGCCCATAAGACTTCAGGCAAAATTTCCTTTCATTTTCCTTTGGCATCGGTCAACATTTTCTTAATGTTTTGGAGTATGGTCTTGTTTGTAGATTCCGCCATTCCTTTCCCACTAGGGTGAAAGGGTTTTGACAAGATCTTTTTGATCTTATGGTCCTCGAAAAAATTGTTTACCTTGCCACCGATGAACTGCTTCTCGTTATCACATACGATCTCGGCTGGTATTTCGAACTGACATATTATATGGTCCCAAATAAAATCGATAACTTCTTTTTCTCGGACTTTCTCGAACACCTGAGCTTTGACCCATTTAGAAAAATAGTCAGTCATAAATAGTATAAATTGAGCCTTACTGGGTGCCAATGGCAGGGAACCGACAATGTCCATTCCCCATTTCATGAATGGACAAGGTGACAAGACCAAGTGTAGTAGCTCTCCAGGCTAATGGATCATTGGTGCATGCCTCTAATAGCTGTCGCATCTTCGTACAAAGTCCCTTGCATCTTTCTCCATGTCGGTCTAGTAATAGTCGACCCTGATTATTTTTCGAACCAAAGACTCTGCCACTGAATGGTTTCCGCAGGTGCCCTCGTGAACTTCTCTCAAGACGTATTCGGTGTCTCCCGGCCCTAAGCATACGGTGAGTGGTTCGTCAAATGTTCTTCTATATAAAGTGCCTTCTGACAAGCTGAACCTGGCCGCCTTCATGCGTAGAGCCCTTGATTCTTTAGGATCTGAGGGAAACTTCTCAGTCTTCAAGTAGTCTATATACTTATTTCTCCAGTACAAAGTCAAACTTGTTGAGTTTCTTTCAACATGGCCTTCCTCCACTATTGATTTCATGAGCTAAACAACCGTTGAGCTAAAAGCACCATCGTCAACTGATAGCCCCAAGTTAGCCAGAGCATCGGCTTTGCTATTTTGATCCCGGGGTACGTGCTGTAGGGTCTATTCCTTGAATCGATGTAGAGTTACTTGTAATTTGTCCAAATACCTTCACATTCGTTCTTCTTTCAGTTCGGACGTCCCATTGACTTGATTTACCACAAGGAGGGAGTCGAACTTCGCCTCGACCACTTCGGTCCCTAGGATTTTAGCCAGTTCGAGACCTGCAATCATGGTCTCATACTCAGCCTCACTGTTATTCAATTTTACAGTTCTAATGGATAACTACATTACCCGTATGCGGCTTCAGTACGATGCCGAGTTCGGACCCCTTTGCGTTCGAGGAACCGTCCGTAAAGAGGGTCTAGATTCCCGAGGAAGTCCCCGAGGTTATCAACAATTCCTTTTCGACTTCGGGTATTAAGGCCGACGTGAAGTCGGCCATGAAGTCTGCTAAAATTTGAGATTTGATGGCAGTTCGGGGGCAATACTCGATATCGTACCCGCTAATTTCTACGGCCTATTTGGCCAATCGGCCCAAGAGCTCGGGTTTGTGCATTATGTTCCTTAGTGGTTAAGAAGTTACAACGCATATGGAATGGCATTGGAAGTATGGCTTCAACTTTTTGGAGGCACTTCGCAAAGCTAACGCCAATTTTTCTAGGTGAGGGTACCTTGTTTTGGCCTCACCTAGAGTGTAATAACATAATAGATAGGAAATTGCGTACCTTCCTCTTCCCGGACTAAGACTCCACTTACCTCTATCTCAGATACGGCTAAGTACAGGTACAACTACTCATTTGTCTTCGGAGTATGGAGCACGGGTGGACTCGAAAGGTACCACTTGAGTTCTTTCAAAGCCTGCTAGCATTCCGGGGTCCCCGAAAAATTATTCTTTTTCTTCAATAATGAGAAGAACTGATGGCTCTTATCGGAGGATCTCGATATGAATTGACCCAGGGTGGCTATATGTCCGGTTAGCCTCTGAACGGCCTTGACACTATCCACCACGATGATATATTCTATGCTTTGACTTTATCAAGATTGAGCTCGATTCCCCGGTTGGACACTATGAATCCAAGGAACTTTCCAGACCTGACCTCAAATGCGCATTTCTCCGGGTTCAACTTCATATTGTATTTCTTCAGTATGTTGAAGGTTTCCTGCAAATGTTTCAAATGGTCCTCTACTCGCTGGAACTTAACTAACATGAAACCTCTATTGATTTTCCTATTTGTTCTTCGAACATCCGATTTAGTAGGCATTGATAAGTGGCAGCAACACTTTTTTAGTCCGAATGACATTACGTTATAACAATAAGTGTCAAATTGAGTGATAAAGGAAGTTTTTCCTTGATTGCCCGGGTCCACCTAGATTTGGTTGTACCTAGAATAGACGTCGAGAAAATTAAGTATCTCATGCCTGGTCATTGCATCGATCATGCAATCGATGTTAGGCAAAGGAAAAGATTCCTTGGGGCACGCCTTGTTCAAGTCTTTGTAATCTGCACACATTTTTAATTTATTTCCCTTTTTAGGCACTACTACTACGTTATCCAACCAATCCGGGTACTTAACTTCCTGAATGGAACCTATTTTAAGGAGTTTGGATACCTCGTCTTTGATGAATGCATGCTTGACTTCACACTGTGGTCTCCTTTTCTGTTTAACCGGGTAGAAATTCGGGTCCAAGCTTAGCTTATGAATGGTTACTTCTGGTAGGATCCCTGTCATATCTAAATGGGACCAAGCAAAATAATCCATGTTAGCTATAAGCAATTTAATGAGTTTTTTCCTGAGCTCGGGAGTCAACCATGTGCCCATGTATACCTTCCGATCGGGCAAGTGTTCGATCAATACGACTTGCTCCAGCTCCTCGACCGTCAACTTAGTGGCATCGGAATCATCAGGGGCTATGAACGACCTAAGAACTCCGTAATTATCATCATCACTTACATCTTGCTTCTCCGGTTCGGTCGAGGTCGGTATCAGTGGTTGCTATTTAGTTTCTTCCTTCCTAACCGACTCGGGGTTCTTTGATGTCGAGAGTGCGGACATCGGGTCTCCTCATCATCCACGAACATTTCTTTTGCGGCCGGCTGTTCTACGTTAACTATCCTGATCCCTCCCAATGTAAGGAACTTTAATGCCTGGTATAGTGTTGAGGGTATTGCCCTCATATTGTGAATCCATGTCCTTCCTAATAGAGAATTATATCTCATATCCCCTTCAATCACATAGAACTTTGTTTCCTGAATGGTCTCGGCGGTATTCACTGGCAGGGTTATCTCCTCTTTAGTAGTTTCGCATGCCATGTTGAATCAGTTTAAAACACGGACTGCAGGCACTATTTGGTCTTGTAGACCCAACTATTCAACGACCTTCGATCTATTGATATTGGCCGAGCTACCTGGATCAATTAACACACGCTTAACTCGAGATTTATTTATGAGTACAGATATATTACCAATGCATCATTATGTGGTTGCATGATGCTTTCAGCGTCCTCGTCGTTGAAAGATACGGTCCCCTTCGGTATATAACCTCGAGTCTATTTTTCCCTTGTAATGGACACCTTAGTGAGCTTTAGCATCGGCCCCTAGGAGACGTCGACTCCACCAATGATCATGTTAATGACGTGATAGGGTTCCTTTTGCTCGGTCTGCTCCCTATTCCTGAAATTATTATTGGCTCGATCACTCAAAAATTTTCAGATGTGTCTGTTATTCAATAACCGATCTACTTCTTCTCTTAATTGTCGGTAGTTTTCGATCCTGTGGCCATGAGTGCCAGGATAATTACACATTAGGTTGGGGTCCCTTTAGGCAGGATCGGACTGCAATGGCTGAGGCCATTTGGTATCTTTGATGCATCCAATGATAGATACGATGTCGGCAGCATCGACACTGAAGTTGTATTCCAATAACCTCGGTGCCTCCCTAGCCCCGAGTAACCGGTAGAAACCGCATTTAGTCATGAGTCCCCGACTATTGTGGCCTCGATCAATCCTTTTTTCACTCATCGCAGGGTTACATCGAGACCCATTACCCCTTTGATCTCTGCTATATGGTTGATACCGATCTCTGTTCCGTCTTGGTTCATCATCAACAACTTTTTTGGATCTATCACTTGTTCTGACGGGATACACAGATCTGGAAGGGGCCCCAAGCTGATCATCTTCGACTCTGATTTATTGGTACCTGTTTTGGACGTCGGCCCAAGTTATCGTTGGGTATTCTATCAAAGTTTGTTTCCACTATTGCGAAGCCAATGAGCTTTGGGGATTAAGTCCTTTGGGTGAATGTCTGAACGGCCCAATCGTCTGCGACTGGAGGCAGATCCATCCGTTCCATTTGAAACCTCGACACAAATTCCCTGAGCATCTCGTTATCTCTTTGCTTTACTTTGAAAGATCGGACTTCCTGGTCTTGACCTTGATGGCCCCGGCGTGTGCCTTTACAAAGTCATCTGCAAGCATAACAAACGAATCAATAGAATTAAGGGCAAGTTGTGATACCATATCATAAATTCTTTTGACAAGGTTTTTCCGAAATTTTTTAGCAGAACGGATTTGATTTCATCATCTTCTAAGTCTTCCCCCTTTATGGAACACGTGTAGGAGCTCACATGTTCATTTGGATTAGTTGTTCCATTGTACTTCGGAATTTCGGGCATACGAAACTTCTTTGGAATTGGTTTCGGAGCTGCACTCAAAGTGAAAGATTTTTGGACAAATTTATTGGAATCCAGGCCTTTCAATATCGGGGGTGCTCATGGGATCTGATCAACCCTGGAGTTATAGATCTCCACTTTTTTATCTTGGCTTCGATCTTCTTTTCCCCCGATTCCACCCACTTCATCAGTTCCTCGAGCATCTTTATTGTTTCGGGTCTGGCCCCGGCTTCAACTTCACCGGCCTTTCCGAGGTTCGTTCATTTCTTCGGGTGTTCTCCTGGGATGGTTAGGGCTCAACTCTGCTGGGGGCGTGGTTTTGGTTCTATAACTGAGCTATCTCCACCTGTTGAGCTTGTAACATTTCGAAGATCGCGCGCAAATTGATCCCATCACCTTCATCGTTGTGTGTACCCTGGGCTACCGACCTGGCTCCTCTACGAACGTTTTTCTCTGGGTCGGTAGGCAAGTTTAGCTTCGATGGCCACGTGGGAGTTGGCATCGATTGGGTCTGTGATCGGGACTTCGTTGGGGTTAGCAGGGGGAACCTCATTGATAGGCACTATATTGTTGTTCTCTCCATGGTGCCCAAGCTTAGCATCAATGTTTAAGTGAGCGGATTGAGAGTATGACATTCTTAAACTTACCTGAAATTAAAATCTCAAAAACAAGCGTAAAGTAGAGTGCATTATAGATTGTTTCAAATTTCCACTATTATCTTTAGCCCCATGGTATGTGCCAAACTATTTACCCTAAAAATGAATAACAGTTGAATTTATATGTGGTTTTAAGGATATACAGATTAATTCAATATAAATAATTAATGGTGTTAGATTAAGTAATGAAAGACATAATAAATAGTCAAAACAGTGGTAAGAGTGATCCCGAGTTTAGTTAATTGCTCAATGAAGAACCTGCTTTCGATCCCGAACTTACCCTTATGAAGACTGATGAACAAAAATAAGAACTTTGAATAGCAGAGAGAATAGAGATAAATTGCCTTGGTATGTGTGTTACAATGTCCCTGATGAATAGTTAGTTTTCCCTTTATATAGTAGGAGAGTTTTACCCAAAGTACAATTCTAAGAAAGGTAAAAATCTTCCGTTTCGCTAATCACTAATTTTTTGCCGATATGGGTCGAGATTCATGCCGTGATACCCGGTTGGACACGAATATCATGGCCCTTCGTTAGTCGTGTGTACCCATTTCGATGGTGTTCCCCGAAGTATTGAGACTTGAACCGGACCCAGAGGACATAGTCCCGAAGCCTCCGAACATAGGTGCTTTGCTGGAACCCCGATACGAGGGTCTCCTCGCCCGGATACCGATTCCTTACAATCACGTCCCTACTCCATTTGTCTTACCAAAAACCGAGGTATTTAATTGGCTCGGTTTTACCCATGTACAATACTCCATATAGCATTATCCATAAAGAGCTAGTAGCAAGATATCGACACCATATGTAATTTACTATGATTATTCGTAATGCAATTAGTTTTTGCAAAATACTGAGTTATAAAAGCAATGTGCACTGATCATTCATGTTTAAAGCATGCTTGACTTTTAAACTTTAAATGTGTCATTTTTCACCAGTTGCTCTTATTTATGAAGTTTCTTGTGGCATTTGCTGATGTTGAAGATATTTTACTATAGAAAATAGTTTTGTTATTGTTTCAGGATGTGGTTGGAGGCACTTTTTGTTGATATTTCTGGATGCAGTTGAAGACACTTCTTTTGCTGCTTTGATGTTATTAGACATACCTTTGTTGTTTTTGTGATATGTGGTTGGAGCCATTTGTTGTTGTTTCTGGATGCGATTGAAGCCATTTTTGCCGTTGTTTTTTTTCCCGGATAATTGTAGACAATTTTTCAACCATATTCTGGATGAGGTTGAAGTCACTTTTTTCCTGATGTGATATTAAGTTAGTTCACCTAGGTTAGTTCATCTGTTTATTATCTTTATATGGTACTCTCAAGTTCTTCTCATATTACTATAATAACACATTCTTCGTAATTTAATTAATACGTCAATGCCCCTTGTGAATTGAATGTTGAGATGCTAGAAAATACAATATTTATACAAAACTTCATGTTTTCCCCATTCTTCAATATTGTTTTTTTCGATTATTTTTAGCTTATCCCTAAAATTTGTATGCTTAAACAAAAAATGACTCTAAAAACATAAAAAGAAGAGTTGTGAATAGTTTTAAGTAAGCTCAAGTCATGTTGTATGAACTTTGTTGCATGGTATATCTTTGCTTGAGTAATTTTAACTATCTTTCTAGTATCTTGATCTTGGAGTTGTGGTACCATCTGTTTAGAGGCAAACATTACTTATAAATACTAGAGTTTTTCAAGTATATTAAATTTCAATTTACTGAGTTTTTGAAATCAGCAGACTTAAAATTGCAATTTTGATAAATAGGTAAGGCTAGATTAGTATATTGGGTTAGCCAATGTTATCATTTATGTCTCACAACTTACTAATGGTTGCTGCCATTTTTGAAGTCAACGAGGAAAGGAAAAAAGATTAGAAGGAAGATTATAAAAGCTAACTTTCTATGTTTTAGAATTCTGAATGAAGATTAATAAAGAAAACTTTAGTTCTTTTAGAATTAGTGATGGATCTAGTGATTAAGAGAAGAAAACAAAGAAGGAAAAAATAGATTATTCCTGCAATACAATATAGAGTGCTCTTTCGTAAAAGAACGCAAACATGTATCCCCTCTAAAAAGAAAAATGATGTATATGCTTCAATAAAAAAATTCTAAACCTTTCTTTGCCCCTAAAAACAACATGAAGTAATTCCATGAAATAAAATGATGAATGATTGTCGTGCCCTCCTTTTTTCCTTTCGCGGAGTCTGAGTTTCGACATTCATTGGGAACAACTTGTTTCCTTTTAGGAATTGGGTATTTGAAGAGTCGTCACCTAACGGATTAAGGTGCGTTAGGGCACCTAGAGTAATTAACTCATGTAACTAGTTTGTATTACCAGAGATTAGGGTAAGAGCTCGAAATAACCTTGAGGGGAAGGTATTAGGCATCCCTCGCGATCCACAACGGTGGATCCCGAACGAACTTAGTTATGTGAATTAGTCATTAATAGGTAAACAGTCTAAGCACACTTTTGCAAATAAGGGAAGTTTATACAGTCTAAGCACATAAATATAACCAAGGAAGTTTAGATGTTCCATGCACACATATGTAGATCTTAGACAGTCTAAGAACACATACTTAAATTAAAGACGTTTGGACAATTTAAGCGTACATAAATTAAGGAAGGGAAGTCCTAAGTTGGTTATCTTATAGGATGAATCTGTGCAATGCCCGGTAATCCTCCTCAACTAGAGGGGCTACACGTGACATTAGTGTACAGGTTATCATATCCTTTTACTACTCATTATCCTCCCCTTAGTGGTTATATAGGTGAGTTTAGTTAACGAACTCTAAGCATGTTTTACTCGTCCCTTACTTGTGGTCCCGGAGGCGTTTAGGACCTCTATACTTAGGCAGTTCTAGACACTCTTAAGGTATTTAAAGGGTAAAATCTAAGCGATGACAAAAAAACAGATAGGACTTCAAATAGGGAAGCAATTAGGGGCTTATGTTTGCCTCCACACATAATCAGATACATAGCACATCTCAAACAACTGATTTTAAAGAAATTCAGAAAGCCTTAGAACATGATATCTAGATGAACATCACAAACACAAAATATGCAACATTTTGTTTAAGGGCGAAGTGGTATAACTCTAATTAGCTTGCCTATCGATTTTATAGCATGCTAAACCTGGACCATTTCACATATAAACATAACCTGATTTCATAGTTATAAGACCATTAATTACCTAAGGCTTGCCTAGGTATGGGTCTGTATGCAATTATAACTCTGGGAACTAGTTAAAACAACGTAAAGTTATTCAGTCCTATAGGCATGCTGATCTAGGCGATTAATGTTACAAAAGATGATTTCATGCTTATTTATACTAGAACATGATGTCTATGTGTTGGGCTGTTTTTAAACCTTTTATAGACAGTTATTCGTTTAAACGACATAGACATGGTTTTAATACAATCAAAGTCCTAAATCAGGATTTCTAATGCATAGAGAGATGATGATTTTTTATTAACCATGATTACAACAACAGTTTAATGACATGATTTTCAGGTGATAATAACTTATGCGGAGTCAGAGAAAGAAGTGATGAACTTATAACATATTTCTAATATGCAAAATATAAACGCGAGTGTCCTAAGGCAGGTTTTCTAATGCAAATATTATGGACTTATGACATGTTTTGATGCAAGTAACATAACATATAGACCTAAAGCATAATTTTTATCAGAATATCAACCCAAAGCAGGAAATTCATATATATAAACCTAAGAGCATGATTTCTATTGCAGGTCACATATATGAACCAAAAAGCATGATCTCTACCCAGTTTCCACAAAAATCATGTATAAACCCTACCCTTTTTACTAATTGCTCCGATATCTATTTACAAATAATATTATTTACAGACCAGTATCAAATGAATTACATAAGTAAATAAAACTATACTATAGGGAGCCTAAATCAGGCCCAAAGTAAACCTGGAGATGCCAGGTCTTCAACACAATCTCAGAAGCCAAAGATTTCACAGCCAATAGTGTGTTTTGGTATGTCAGAGTTCCCTAAGGACTTCAGGGATCCCGAGCAGTGCTCCCACCAAAGACCTATCTCAATTAGGGAATTGATTATGTGCAGTGTGGAAGGGCTAGCCCTGGTATACCAGAGTTTAGAGGGATCTCAAGGATCCCCAAGCACTAGACACACCAGAGGGGCAGAACTTAAGTAATCTAAGAATAAGAGTGAGAGTGCTTGACATAAAACAATGTTGAAACAAACTTTTAGGAGTGAAACAGGTTTTCAGGAATAGACACAGTTTAAAGAAGAAACCAAGAGTGAAAAATAGTTTTGAGATCAATTTTGAGAAGAGCAATCACAACCATTCAGTAATCAACTTTACAAATAGGGGTCAATGGGGTTGAGATATAGAGAGTTCAAACATACAACAGGGTCTAGGGGAACATATGGAGCAATAGCAAACAAGAGTTTAATAGTTTAGGGACTTCACAAACTAGTCATGATAAGAAGTAATTAAGACATAGTCATGTTGAAGACAAAGTGTGTGCTCATTAGGATCAACCAAGTACATTAGACAACTAAATTATCAACATGATTTGCACCAATTAAAGAAAGTAACAGGGGCTGAATAAACATGCTGGTAGAATATCAAGCAAACAAGTGAGGCTTAGGCATACTGACTACACATTTAGCAAGAGAAGGCAAAATTTAGGCATGCTGACTAAAGCAATAAACATGGAACAATTGAGTAACTAGTATAGGAATAAACATGGATGTATAAGCATGGAACACATAAAGTTGATTCTCAAATTTAAAATATAGACATACAAGTCAAAGAAGAAGAATGCAGAATGTAAAAATATGTGCAACTCCACTATCTAGCCTTGGCTTTCAGCCGACTAGGCCAACAGTTAGCACAAGTAGCAAAGAAAGAAGAGAGAGTTTGAACGTATATGTGTATTCTAAACTGTGTTCATGTCTTAAGACTGAATGAGAGTGCTTATATAGCAGTTCAGGAGTAGAGCCAAAATAAGGTAAATGAATCAGCATTCAGTCAATTAAGGAAATCATAGGATCACAGAATCCAATCACATTAAAGGAGTTTAGAATAGACTCCTTAATTAGGGGTAATTAATCAAATGGTAATAACAGGAGTCTAATTAAGGAAAAAATCCCAATCATATTATGTAAAGGAATCAGTAAGAATCCACAAAACCATGCGGACAACTTATTAAGGCGAGGCATGTAGATATTGCAAAGTAGGTAAAGGAAGTAATCAAATAATCAATCAATCTTTACAAGGAACAGAAAATCAAGGAATTATTCCCAAATAAGGCAACGAGTGGGTTTAGTAGTCAATTAGGGTTAGAGCCCGTGATTAAAGAACAATTAAAGGTCAGTTAACCCATAACTAGGCAAGAGATGTAAATTAATAGCCTCACGTTTAAGGGAAACAAACAGAAATCAGTAAATTACTTCAATAAGCAAATGAAACCCTACATAATTAGGCTAATCAGTTAATTATTCCAATAATAACACATAAGAGGTTGAAATCAAACAATGAATAATCAGTCAATTGAACCAGAAACATAATCATGCGACAAAGATTAAACAAAAACATGAGGATCTCAGAAAACCTTTTGCAAAAACAGAAGAAGTAGAAAAACCCTAATTTGAAAACACTTAAGGTTGACTAACAGTATAGAAATCAAAGGATCCTTAAAGAAAACAACCATGGAAACTTGAAATCCTTCAAATAGGCAGGAATTCAGATAATAAATAACAAAGAAACCAAAAATCCTAGAATAACATGGTGCTTGAAAATTGATTAACAGTAAGGAAGTAAGAGAACCTTAAAGAAAATCAGTGATGAACTCAGAATTGCTCCAGATCTTCAAAGATCTGAACCGATTCAAGTCCAAACATTATGTTTTGAAGAAAAAGGGAAAGGGTAAAGGGAAATCTGGTCTTGAACCGTAGAACATCGACAGAAAAAGTACTCACGGGCCATCAACGGACTCTCAAAGGGTCTTGAACAAGATCTGGACTAGATCTCTTCGAGATCTTTCCATGAAATCACAAAAACGAGTAACCAGGAGACGTAAGAGACAAGTAGAAGTCTCAAACAACAAGGGGAATCCATGGATCGAGTGGGAATCAGAGGGGTTGGGACTGGTTTGGGTAGCGACAGCTAGTGTTAGGGATAGGGTATTTAGAGAGACGAAGAGGAGAAGAGTTTTAGGGCAGCTGTTTGTATCAAATGGGCTAGGTTAGGGGGGGTCGTTGGGTTAAAAATAGTAAGGAGGGATAATGGCCGTTAATCTTTGTGATCAACGGCCAGGATTTAGAGGGTTTGGGGCCGAGTTTAATTTGATTTGGACCTGGTCTTAATGGGTTAGGGAACCGTGGGTTGAAATTGGGCTAGATAATTAGGCTAAATCCGAAAATAAGAGGTCTATTTATTAAATGCCCATTTAATTGATAAAACAATTTTTTTTAAATATCTAATAGGTTATAAAAAATGATTTTCGTGCCTGTAAATGTTTTAAAATAATTACTTAATATTTTATAAATATAAAAGGCTATTTTCTAGTAAAACAATGTAATAATGCATGCATGAGTTATAATTGCAGAGTTATTGCAATTGTAACCAAAAGTGTAAATCTGGCCATTTGTGAAGTAATTTGAACTTAATATGGCTATAAATAGAAAAATTAAATCAATAAAATATTATAGAGCCATTTGTGATGCAATTTTGTAATTATTTATATAAATAAAATACTAGAAGAAATTATCTTAAAAAATATAGAAATTATGGAAAAATATCAATTGATGCTAATGCATAGTTTTGAAGGTATATATGCACTTTAAAAATATTATAGGAAAAATTGGGTATCAATAGCTGCCCCTCTTTACCCGAGAAGGATGAAAGAGTTTTCGGGTAAAGAAATGATGGCCAATTTTGACCGAATGGGATGTTTTGAAAGATAGAGGCCGGACTCTGGTCTTTGAGCTGCCTACATTTCTCTGGTTTTACAGGAATCATGCCATGTATAGTTCTAGATCCACCGGTGAGTGAAGCCGATGTAGTTATTATAGAATTGGTAACTAGTTTCAGCAAAGGTCCTTTTGTGAAAGGCGGTGTCAGATAGAGTTATGATTATGGATCTGGAATGTAACTGAAGGATTATAGGGCAGATATCTAGATATCCCAGCTTAAGGTGGGTAATTGATGGGGAATCGGTTGTAATGGCAAAATGAAATGGTATGAGTGGAAAACGGAGCGATGATTGCTCCCGTTTGAAGAACGGTTACCTCCTGGCTTACCTGCAAAACTCAAAATATGATACACGCAAGTATATAGATTATTGTAAGAATTTAAACGTGATGCAAATTCCCTTTGGACCATGAAAGATTGCCTTTGGACGATACGGATGATGTCCTTAGACTATGATGTCCTGGGCCATGAATTATGAGATAGGAGATTCGCAGGCAATGAAATGATGTTCTCGGGCGATAAGGATGGTGCCTCTGAACCATGACACTTTTGAATAATGGTATGCAAATTTGAGAGATCCTCAGGCCATGGCATGGTGTCTTCTAGCTATGAGGATGATGCCTTTAGACAATGACGCCTTTGGACAAGTTGGCGATATTTCAACCCATGAGATGTAATAATATGATGCTAAAATTAACAAAACAAGGCTTTGTCTTGTAAGGTTGAGGGTAGAGCTTAGCTCGAAAGAGGAGCAAATAGATAGTGTTGGAATAGAGCAACATTTATGCATGGAAGGACAATGCTTAGTCCCATGCAGATGGAAGGCAGAGCTTAGCCTTATGCAAATATGGAAACAAAGCTTAGTCTCATGCAAGATACGGGACAGGTCTTAGTCCCAGGCAGATGGAAAGAAGAGTTTAGCCTTATGCAAATATGGAGGCAGGGATTAGCCTCATGCAAATATGGAGGCAAGCCTTAGCCTTATGCAGGATTCGAGACATGGCTTAGTCCCATGCAAATGGAAGGCAAGGCTTAGCCTTATGCAAATATGGAGGCAGGGCTTAGCCTCATGCAGGGTTTGGGACAGGGCTTAGTCCCATGCAAATGGAAAACAAATCTTAACCTTATGCAAATATAGAGGCAAGGCTTAGCCTCATGCAAATATGGAGGCAAGGCTTAGCCTCATGCAGGATGCGGGACAGGGCTTAGTCCCATGCAAATGGAAGGTAGAGCTTAGCCTTATACAAATATGGAAGCAAGGCTTAGCCTTATGCAAATATGGAGGCAGGGCTTAGCCTCATGCAAATATGGAGGTAGGGCTTAGCCTCATGCAGGATGCGGGACAGGGCTTAGTCCTATGCAAATGGAAGGCAGAGCTTAGCCTTATGCAAATATGGAGGCAGGGCTTAGCCTCATGCAAAATACGGGACAGGGCTTAGTCCCATGCAAATGGAAGGCATAGCTTAGCCTTATATAGATATGAAGGCGGGGCTTAGCCTCATGCAGGATTCGGGACAGGGCTTAGTCCCATGCAAATGGAAGGCATGACTTAGCCTTATGCAAATATGGAGGCAGGGCTTAGCCTCAGGCAAGGTTTGGGACAGGGGTTAGTCCCATGTAAATGGAAGGCAGAGCTTAGCCTTATGCAAATATGGAGGTAGGACTTAGCCTCATGCAAATATGGAGGCAGGGTTTAGCCTCATGCAGGGTTCGGGACAGGGCTTAGTACCATGCAAATGGAAGGCAGATCTTAGCCTTATGCAAATATGGAGGCAGGGCTTAGCCTCATACAAGATGTGGGACATGGCTTAGTCCCATGTAAATGGAAGGCAGAGCTTAACCTTATGCAGATATGGAGGCAAGGCTTAGCCTCATGCAGGTTGTGGAACAGGGCTTAGTCCCATGCAAATGGAAGGCAGGGCTTAGCCTTATGTAAATATGGAGGTAGGGCTTAGGCTCATCTAGGTGGATACAAAACTTAGTCTCATGCAAGGATGCGGGATAGGGCTTAGTCCCATGCAAAGAACATATAGCAAATAAGAGTAGAATATTTCTTAGCTAGAGATATATTCGATGTCTGGTGGCCTGATTGATAGTGATTTTGCTGCGTGTATATATTTGCAAATGCTACTATTACGTTAGATATGCATGCGCTCAAATAAAAATTGTATGTTTTGTAGGGGGGTTGGTTTGTGTCTTCGTCTGCTAGCCTCGCCCCTCCGTTATGGATGCCTTGTTTGAGTTTCCCTGGGTAACACCTGACTGTTACAGAAATAGATTTTTCGAAAATATGCAATTATTGATGATAGTAGAGTTATTTTAGAAGCATAGTGAAATATCAAGTAATTTTTGATGAACTAGTGACTGTAACACATTTCAGAGATATTGCAACTTTCTCGTGTTAGAATTTTGAGGGTCCTTCTCAAAATTCTGCCCCAGTTTGGTAGATGATCCTTTAGCCGTTTGTGAGCGACGGAGCTTGTTGAACCTTCTTCGGAATTTTGAGAACACTTCTCAAAATTCCGCCCCAGTTTCTTAACCAATTTCTGACTTTCTAGCATGCATTGGCGTTGGCTAGACTTGCTCCAAAATTTTGAGGGTCCTCCTCAAAATTCTGCCCCAGTTTCTGATCCTGGGGAAATGGAAATTTTATTATGATATGACCAAACCCACAGGCCGCCTATGTATCCCATCTTAAACGGGAATCGGGTCAAGCATAGTTCAATTACATCTGATGAAGAAATATAAATAGTCTAAACATAGTATCTCTTGACTGCGTCTGAATTGATTGGTTTTGGCCAGACTTCTCCATCCATTTCTGCAAGTATGAGTTCTCCTCCTGTTAGCACCCTGTGAACCATGTAGGGACCTTACCAGTTGGGAGAGAATTTCCTTTTGGCTTCGTCTTGATGCGAGACGATTTTCTTTAGTACTAACTGTCCTGGTGCAAACTGCCTCGGTTTGACTCTTTTGTTGAAAGCTTTGAACATTCTGTTCTGATAAAGCTGACCATAACATACTGCGTTCATTCTTTTTCGATCTATAAGGGCCAATTGCTCATAGTAGCTCCTTATCCATTTTGCATCGTTGAGTTCGGCTTCCTGTATGATCCTTAAAGAAGGAACCTCTACCTCGACTAGGATGATAGCTTCGGTACCATAAACCAGCATGTAGGGAGTTTCCTCGGTTGATGTGCGAACTGTAGTGCAGTATCCCAACAAAGCAAAGAGTAGCTTCCCATGCCATTGTTTATGGTTTTCTACCATCTTCCTTAGTATCTTCTTGATGTTTCTGTTGGCGGCTTCTACAGCTCTATTCATCTGAAGTCTGTACGCTGTGGAGTTCTTGTGCTTGATTTTGAAAGTTACACACATGGCTTTCATCATATCACTAGTGATATTGGCGGCATTATCAGTAACAATAGACTCGAGAACTCTGAATTGGCAAACAATACGATCCTTGACAAAGTCTACGATGACTTTCTTGGTTAGAGCTTTATAAGATGCAGCCTCTACCTATTTTCTGAAGTAGTCAATGGATACTGGAATGAACCTGTGTCTGTTTGAAGTGGTGGGCTCGATAAGATCGATGGCATCCATTCCCCAGGCGGCAAATGGTCAAGGTGAGGTTGTGGCATTTAGCTCATTTGTCGGCAGTTTTATCATATCGGCATGTACTTGACATTGGTAGCATTTTCAGACATACTGGATGCAATCTGTCTCTATGGTCATCCAAAAATAACCGGCCCTAAGAATTGTCTTGGCCAAGACAAAACCATTCATATGCGAGTCGCAGGTCCCAGCATGTATCTCCTCAAGTAGCTTAGAAGCCTCTTTTGCATCGACATATCTTAGAAATCCCAAAATAGAAGTTCTTCTATACAAGTTTCCTCAGTTGTGGAAGAAGTGATTGGACAATCTCCGAAGTGTGCATTTCTGTGTATGGTTTGCATGCTCCGGGTATTCTCCTTTCGCCAAATATTCCTTGATATCATTGAACTAAGGTTTTCCATCCGTTTCTTCTTTAACATGGGCACAATACGCCTGTTGATTATGTATTCTCACTAGGATGGGATCAATGAAATTCTTATCTGGATGCTGTATTATGGATGACAAAGTGGCCAATGCATCCGCAAACTCATTTTGAATTCTGGGCACATGCCGAAACTCTATCTTCGTGAACCTTTTTCTCAATTCATGTACATGGTGAAAATATGGCAATATCATGGAATTCTTGGTGGTCCACTCTCTGTGTACCTTGTGCACAAGCAAATCTAAATCACCGATTACCAGTAGCTCCTGAATATTTATTTCGATTGCTATGTTGAGTCCTAGTATATAGGCTTCAAACTCTGCCATGTTGTTATGCAGGGAAATTTGAGTTTAGCAGACACTGGATAATGCTGGCAAGTTTCCGACACCAAAACGGCTCCAATGCCCACTCCTTTGAAATTTGCAGCTCCATCAAAGAACATCCTCCACCCATTGTAAGCTTTGGTAATGTCCTCTCCTACGAATAACACTTCTTCATCAGGAAAATATGTTTTCAAGGGTTCGTATTCTCCTCCCACGAGATTTTCAGCAAGATGGTCTGCCAATGTTTGTCCTTTGACCGCCTTTTGAGTTACATAGATGATATCGAACTCACTTAACAGTATCTGCCACTTGGCTAACTTCCCAGTTAGCATGGGCTTCTGAAATATATACTTCATGGGGTCCATCCTGGATATAAGGTATGTGGTGTAGGCACAGAAGTAATGCCTCAATCTCTTAGCTGTCTAGGTCAAAACACAGCAAGTGCGTTCCAGCAGAGAGTATCATCTTCATAAGGTTTGAATTTCTTACTCAGGTAGTATATGGCTTGCTCCTTTCTCCGTGTCTCGTCATGTTGTCCTAAAATACATCTGAAGGCTCCATCTAATATAGATAGATAGAGTAGCAAAGGTCGACCCAGCTCTGGCGGGACCAAGACCGGTAGTATGGACAAATACTCCTTGATTTTGTCGAAAGCTTTCTAACAATCCTCGGTCCAGCTTGTTTAGGCATCTTTCCTCAACAACTTAAAGATGGGTTCACATATAACTGTGGATTGCACTATGAAGTGACGAATATAGTTGAGACGTCCTAGGAATCTCATCACGTCCTTTTTGCTCCTAGGTAGTGGTAACTCCTAAATAGCCTTAACTTTGGGAGGGTCCAACTCGATCCCTTGATGGCTGACAATGAATCCCAGTAACTTTCTTGCGGGAACCCCGAATGCACACTTCACGGGGTTCAGTTTTAAGTTATAACTCCTTAACCTCTATTTCTTTGTGTATCATATCATGGAAAATGGTTGTCATGTCTCTCATGTAAGTAGCCCCAACGTTCTTTAGACCAAATGGCATCATCTTGTAATAGTACACCCCCTACTGTATAATAAAAGTTATTTTCTCTGCATCTTCTTCATCCATCCGGATCTAGTGATAACCCGCAAAGCAATCCACGAAAGATTGGAGCTCATGCTTGGCGCAATTGTCGATTAGGATGTGTATATTTGGTAGTGGGAAGTCGTCCTTGGGACTTGATCTATTAAAGTCTCGATAGTCAACACATACTCTAACTTTCCCGTCTTTCTTCGGAACTGGTACAATGTTGGCTAACCAGGTTGGGTACTCAACCACTCTGAGAACTTTGGGCTTTGACCTGCTTAGTAACTTCCTCCTTGATTTTCAGGCTCATATCTGGTTTGAATTTTCTGAGTTTCTGCTTCATTGGCGGGCACATTGGATTGGTAGGCAATTTTCGGTCATGTCATCATATGACCATGCAAATATATCCTCATACTACTTCAAAAAGCGGGCGTACTCCTCTTTCTCTAGCAATGATAAGTGAATGCTTACGCGAGTCTCCTTGACAATTTCGGCGTCTCCCAAATTTACCGCTTCGGTATCGTCCAAGTTGGACTTAGGCTTATTCTCAAAGTTCTCAACCTTTCTAACAACCTCCTCAAGTATTTCATCTTCTTCCTCCGAGTAACTATCCTTATGTTGCATAGCCTCATTACATGTCACAATCACCGGTTCATCAGGAAAAGTAATAATAATGCTGTAAAAAGAAAAGTATGGAAGATAATAATAAATAATAAATAGCAATGCAGTGATTAAAACTGAAAACATCCTAAACAAGTATGGCTCGATGAATCGAGCAATTATTTTTAAAAAAGTGAGTCTTTAAAAAATTACTAAAAATAGCTTAAATGCGTAGCATGGCTATAGAGATAAATTAGGCTGATTGCAAAGCTACCCAGGGACTCGGTGGGCCTGGGATGCTGTGGCAGTCCAGTTCTTGAGAACAACTCCCTTCTCCACAGTCTGGATAGTGAGGCCTTCCTCTTCTTCCTCCTCAATTATCGCACTGCAATCCATGTCTTCATCCTCTAGAAACAGATTCCTCAGCCCAGCTAATGCTTATTCTTCTACAGTTCCCCATATTGTGTCAGCTTGGTGAAAAGTCTGACCCAGATATGGCACTGGTTGCTCGATAGGGTAATAAGGTCTATGCCATGAAGGTGACCAATCATCATACTCTTGCCATGTATACTAGTATCCGAGCCCGAAGGTAGTACCATGGCATTTCAGCTGTATTGGTTTGGTGATGCCTTGGAGATTCTTCCCAGGCCCTTTGCCGGGTTCATACCTAGACCATGCTAGTATGCTTTCTATTTTGTTACTCCACCATTTGTCTTTCTCAACGGCATTGACACGTTCGATGTGATTATAGGTTTCCCCTCCTAGCCTTCTTCTGTTCCCGATAACCGAGATGGTTTGACTGGTGTAAATGGGGTTACTCCTGTACCCTTGAATGATCATCTCCTGATGGTTCTATTCGAACTTCATGGCCTGGTGTAGTGTGGAAGCCATAGCCCCAACAACATGTATCCAAGGTCGGCCCAACAGAAGATTGTATGAAGCTGATATATCAAGCACATGGACCTCAATGTTGAACCAAGTTGGCCCCATCTACAGACAAAGATTAATCTCTATAATCGTGGCCCTTTGAGACCCATCAAAGGATTTCACGTTCATGCTTCTTGCCCGTATTTCATGGAAACCTTTGCTAATATTTTTAGAGTATCCAACAAACAAATGTTGAGGCTTGAACCTCTATTGATCAGAACTCTGGCAATGAATTTATCTTCAAACTGTACCATGATATGCAATGCTCGGTTATGATTCAACCCTTCAGGCGGTAGTTCATCCTCGTGGAAGATTATCTATGACTTTCCAGCACCTGCCCTACCATGTTGGTCATCTCTCCGTAGGTGATATTGTTGGGTACGTAAGCTTCACTTAACACTTTCATCAAAGCATTCTTATACACCTTTGAATTTTGCAATAGTGACAGAATGGAGATCTGGGCAGGGGATTTATTCAGATGATCAATGACAGAGTATTCCCTCACCTGTATTTTCCTCCAAAGGTCATTTGGCCTTGTTTCAATGACATGATACTTGGTAGTGGCATCTTTACTTGGCCCTCCCAAGTGTTCGGGTGTATAGACCCTTCCAGTTCTTGTCATTACTTGTGCAGCATCAGATTCTTCCATCTTTGCCTTTCCTTTTCGCGTAGCTTCGATAATGTAGTCCCAGGGTATTTCTTTTGAATCGAAAAGGTATGGTTCATACTGTCACTGTGAAAGGTATGGCTACTTCTACTTCAAATTGAACAGTTGGGGCTGCAGGTGGAGCTACCTCTGCCTCAAATGGAACCGGTGCGGCTACCTCAACCTCGACTGGCGACTGCGTTTGCACTACAATAGGAGTGTGTGTGACTGCAGGCTTAAAGTCATCGCCTTCTCGGATAAGCCCGATTGACCCTTCAGGATCTCATTCTTCATCTATCTTTATCACATGTATTCCGCCGCCCCTATGATCTAAGAGAGGATTGTTGTGGACATTGGGTGCGACTTCTTTTGCTTGTATAACCTTGTTGTCAATCAGTGTCTAGATTTTATCTTTCAATGTTCGACACTCGTCAATGATGTGCCCCTTCATACCAGAATGGTATGCACATGTTTTGTTTGGGTTGACCCACTGGGATGGGTTCTCTACTGCTAAAGCGGGAATAGGAGTGATGTAACCAATGGCCTTTAACCTTTCATACGGCTGGTCGATGGGTTCAACAATAGCGGTATATTGTCTAGGTGGTTTGCGATCAAAATTGGGTCATGGTCTTGGGTAATTTTAGCGAGTTGGAGGTGACTGGAAATGATATGGTTGGGAATTATAGGTGTGATAGACAGTGGCTGGTTGGGAATATCCGGGAGATGAGGGTTGATATGTAGGTGGATGTGTTTGGTATGTGGGCAGAAGTGTTTTGGTATGTTAGTGGAGATTTTGGGCCTTGGGCCACTATTACTGCCCCCACATATTTCTTCTTTGATATGCCGCCTGATTGTAATGCTTTGTCTATGGCTTGTAGTGCCTCAAAGTTTGTTACTATCCCGCTCTTGATGCCTTCTTCATTCCTTTCACCAAGTTTGATGATATCAGAGAATTTATGGTTTTCAATAACCATCAACCTTTCATAGTATTGCGGATCCTATGCTCTGATGAAAAATTTGTTCATCTGTTACTCGTCCAAAGCTAGCCTAACTTTGGCTGCTTCGGACCTCCAATGAGTAGCATACTCGCGGAAAGTTTTGGTGGGCTTCTTCTTAAGGTTCTGAATGTAGAAAACATCTGGTGCATTTTCTGTGTTGAACCGGAATAGGTCCATGAAATCAGACGCCATACTCACCCAGTTGGACCATTTCTTAGGATCCTGGTTGGTGTACCAGGACAAAGCATCTCCCGTAAGACTCCTCATAAAAAGCTTCATCCGGATCTTTTCATCCTTCCTGACCCCGACAAGTTTGTCACAGTAGGTCCTTAGATAAACCATGGGATCACCTATACTATCAAGCATCTCGAATTTGGGAGGTTTGTAACCCTCTGGCAGTTCTACATCCGGCTGTATGCATAGGTCTTCATAATTCAAACCTTCTATCCCTTTGCCTCCTTCGACGCCCTGAACCCGACTTGTCAATTTCTTGAGTTCCTCAGCCATGTTCTTAATGAGCAGGTCCTTCTACGCGAATTCTAGTGTATAGGAGGTTGTTGAGTAGAGTGAGGTACGATTTTCACGTATATAGGGTTGTTTTGATGAGTGCTGGAAACCTGGGTATAGTGGTGGTCATTGGTTGAGTTTTGAGGATCGGGAATGGGTTGTGGTGTGTTCTAGGGAGTGTGATAGGTAGCGGTTGGTGGGTACTGGATTCGTTGATGATGGTGTTGTGGTGGAGTTAATATCGGTAAGGGATTGAGATTTTGAGGTGGAGTAGCATATTGATGCGGTGCGAGAGGGTTTTGTGGATGCTGGTTTAGCATATTTTGGGGAGATGTTAGGTTTTTGGTGTTTTGTTGGTTAACATCAGGGACATTCAGGGTGAGGGATAGGTTTGCTAAGTTGCGGACCTACTCGAGTTCTCCCTGTAGCTCTAGTATCTTTTGTTCCAACCGTAGAACCAAATCATTTGGTGCTGGAGTACTCCGACCATCTGAAGTTTCTGCATTCTCCACATTTTCCTTTCGAATACCACTTAAGTCATCCATTTTAGCTTTCCTATTGCTCTTTGTATTTCTCGAAGGAGGTGGTGGTGGAGGGCCTCTAGATCCGGTGTGATATGCTGATGATGCCAGTATGTACGAACCAACCTTAGGGGATGAGAATAAAGAATAATACAGAAAAAAACAAAAGGTAATCAAGTTAGTAAGGGTTCTGAAATATTTGCAGTATTTAAACACGTACCGCGAGAATGTAAATTCATTTCCTAATTTGGGAGCCTCGTTGTGCCTGAGGCAGGTCTAGCGACAAATAAATTTGGAGAAATTCAATGCCAATAATTTCCTCATTTCATTAATGTAAAAAATAAACAACCCAAAACGACACTAAATAATGTTACTAATGGCACTTGGCCTTATTACATTTAAAAGAGAAGCAAGTAAATCTAATCTACTTGGTCCCAGAAGGACCCTCTCCAGACCGGATGCTATTGTCGATCAACTCTCCTAGCTCGCACAGGTTCAACAGTAAGAATGCCCTTGCCAAATGCCCTCCTTCGTTTCCCTCAGCGTTCTGGCAGTCGGTTACTCTCTTTCTTATCTTCCCTTTCAATTCCATTAAATTGTACTCCAGATATTCCAGCCTTTCGCTGGATTTAACAGCTCTCTCTTTCCACTCATTAATCATTTCCATATCGGCCTTATGTTGCTCCATATGCTCAGCTTAAGACTCTCGAACTCTTTTGCGCAACTTGTTATACTTCACCTCTGCTTCGGCAAACTCATCTATGACCCTGTTTCCTGGACCAACCCTCGACTCGAAGATTCCTGATAGATTATCGTCCAACCATGAAATAACCCGTATGATATCGGTTCAGCTCGATGGTATCCTTTTCCACAATAATCTTCAAAGTCTACATAGGTTGTGCTTCATTCTTATATAGGATGTCGTCAGCCTGGAAATCAGTTATGAAGTGACTCATCTTAGCGACCCATGGTATGACCTGTCTCTTGCATGCCGGTCTCATAACCCTGAGGGGAGCATAAGAGTATATCCCCCTTAACCTAATCAACACCAAATGTGGGATGTCTCTGGATCTGATGATGAACTCATCGGTGGGGAACCACTCGAACATCCACTAAACCTAGTCCTCAATTAACTTGTTGAAGAATTGCACCCATCCTACAACATCCTTAGGTTGTGCAAACATGTCTGGAATGTAAGTCATTCTCTTAGGGTGATGGAAGGCTATGTGATCATTCCACGGTCTTCGTGGAAACTCTTGGCGGTATTGACCCCTTTGGAGATGTTCTAACAGCCAAACTTGTAACAATAAATTGCAACCCTTAAAGAATATGGACCCCTTCTGATAGCGTTCCAAGGCCCGATACATATCTGCAATGATCATTGGGACAATAGTTTATGTCTGTCCCTCGATCCCATCTATCAAAGTTTTGGCCACCATGGCTAGCCTGGTATGGATTCTATCCCCATGGATTGGGAATACCAGCATGCCCAAGAAACACACAATGAAAACAAAGACCTTATGATGAACCTAGCCCAAGGAGGTGATTGAGAACTCATCATCAAAAATATGGTAACAGCTATTATGACTGTATCTTTCATAGAGGAAGTCAAAAGGTACGTAGGAGTTCTTCAGACACTCTAAATCATCATTTTTCTTCAGCCCCATCTGTCACACCTCCTTTTTACGCGCCCGCGGGGCGCAAGGAGTTTTTCCCAATTAAAGGACAATCGAAACGGGATTTATTTGTTTATTTCAGAGTCGCCACTTGGGAGATTTAGGGTGTCCCAAGTCACCAATTTTAATCCCGAATCGAGGAAAATAATGACTCTATATTACAGTCTGCGTACCAGAAATCTAGATAAGGAATTCTGTTAACCCAGGAGAAGGTGTTAGGCATTCCCGAGTTCCGTGGTTCTAGCACGGTCGCTCAACTGTCATATTCGGCTTGATTATCTGATTTTATACAAGTGTGAACTTATGTGCAAAATTTAACTTTTAACCGCTTTTATCATTTTACTGTTTTTATCAGGAATTGCAGCGTTGTGAAAATGTATCTCGAACCGCGTTACAATCAATGTACCCGTGATTAGAAACACATTTCGACTCCGTTGAGAATTGGATTTGGGTCACATAAATGCGCACCCGAATTTAAGAAGGTAAGATTTATTAAGGCGCGTCCTAAAGAGTCTAACGTATTGTTATTTTAGGAGGGTTGTGAGACTTGCTAAACAATCCGTCCTGGAAACTAAATGCTTCGATAATATATATTTAACAAGGGCCCCGCATCTTATGCGTTTTTGTTTGTCGAGGCTCATCTTGTCTTTATTTTTGAAAGGATGTCCTATAACAACTACGTTTCTTATCGCGTTTGTCTCTACTAATTGAAAACAGTAAATAGCCTTAGTCGATTACATGCTTGCGAGCTTATTTATAACAGGATTTAAAATGCTTTTAGCAGAATAATAAAACGTGACTGCACTTATGGACTACTAGTCGAAAATTATGGGCCCAAACCTAGCTCATGCGAGATGGCCAGACTTGGGCCCCTGTTTTTTCGATATGGACCTAACTGATTTGTTTCGATTTGGGCTCGGCCTTCATGAGGTTGAGGCCTAGAATTGATTCTTTGTTCTGTGAAATGAGCTTATCAATTTATGTGACAATCTGGCAAAAGGAGAAAGAACTTTAACTAAAGTGTATAGTTTTCCCATTTAGCCTACATTAGAGAATATACTACACCATCAGACTAAGTACAAAAATACAACTTATTACACTGGGAATGTTTTCCACCTAACAACATACATACATGACTAGCATTCATTAACCTACATTGATATACTGAGTATGTAAGCTACTTCTATTATCCAAACGAAAATATAACTATTTCATGACATTTAATGTAACAGTTCATGTATATATAAAAACAATCTGCAGGTCCTCTCTTTTGCATTCATGCTCAAACTTGCAGTTACATTGGTGGTATTAATTGTGTACCTGGTATAGAGGACAAAGAAGAAAGAAGTGATCAGCTGGACAGTATGCAGTAAACACAGCAACAGCAGATACACAGCAACAGCACAGCAACAAACCAACAATCAAATGTTTTCCACAGCCCTCAGACAACCAACAATATTTCCCAGAACCAAAGAGAACCAACAAATAGTCGAGTACCAAACCAGTGAACCCAGAAAAGAATGATGAAACAACAGCAACAACAGAGTATTCAATGCAGCAACACTACCAATTCAACAACCAGAAACAGTTCAGTCAATGCAAACACAGAACTTGGCCAAGACAGCTTGACCAAAATGCACTCTTATACAACTTTCAGACAGTGTTTGGTTGCAATGTTTTACTGGAACTCTCTTATGTTTTCAATCTTTTCTTTTAACTCACAAGCCTTTCTTAATACTTAAAGATTCCAGCCTCAAGACTCAAAATTCTTCTTTTTTCTGAAGACTAAAAGTCCAGCCCTCTTTAAGTTTTCGAATGGCCTATTTATAAGCCAAAATGACCAAGTGCAGCTAAGCTGCCCTCATGCTGCAACTTGCAGTCTGCCCATACTCTGTTAAAGCCCATGCCTAAGCATCTTTTGGTGCCAGCCCCTTTATTCCCCACGCCTGGTTTTTGTTTAATCCAGAATCATGGGCTCATTTTATTATTCATTTTAAGCCCCATACCCTTGTGTCTTGTTCCCCATTGGTATTAGTTTAATCCCAACTTAATACCCTACTTGTCAGCCCATTTACACTAATCTTTTCTGTCTTTTTCAACACCCCAGAATACCCCTGCTTAACCTTGATTATTACTGCCCTGCCCATTGCATCATCAGGGTATTTTTGAACTGATGAAAGTTCAAATTCAAGACTGCCTGGACTGACCCTTTTCAGTCAGTTTTATAATGCAAACAAACCATTTCAAGCAATGTTGGGGCATTCAGTTAGTGGCACAGTTCAATTAGTCATGCGACATTATTAGCTCATTCGATTTCTTAGTTATAGAAAACTAATCGACGACATTTATCGAGTCGACTATACTAATTATAACAGGTAATAATCAGTCGCTCATATAAACAACACATACAGGGACCTAACGGGCTTCGGACAACTTGGTCAGTCACTAGGGACCTATATAATTTATTCATGCGACGACTATACTAATCGGACATGCTTACCATAGGATACATTTAAATCATACACAGAAAACAAACGACCAAATAAAAGGTCTTTACAGAGATGAAAGAAATTAAGAAACTATCAGGAAATAACAAACAATTACCACAAAACATGCTAATGACTTAATCAGAACCAAACAAAGAGAAAAGGAAACTTACCGAAAAAGTTTGAAATCAAAACGGACCCAAATCTGACTCAACTTCGAACTCTTGAGGCCGAACAAACTTTAATCAGGGTGTT
The DNA here is from genome assembly GCF_000715075.1 of Nicotiana tabacum. Taxonomy (NCBI): domain Eukaryota; kingdom Viridiplantae; phylum Streptophyta; class Magnoliopsida; order Solanales; family Solanaceae; genus Nicotiana; species Nicotiana tabacum. Next base: position 227,372,333 of record NC_134101.1, read on the forward strand.
CTCACATGAGATTACCTTGATTAAGGTCTATTAGACCTCAAACCCTTGTCAAGACCGGCCGGATTCCAAGGCTATTAGTGTTTTAGGTTTTGGATCTCCAGATCTGATTTTTAGGGAGTTGTGGGTAGATTCGGACCAAACCAAGCTTGGTTTGGTCACGAGGAAGGTCAGGGGGTGTCTGGTATAAAGATAGGGTAACTTGGCATAGGTCCGGGTTCGACTCAAATCTTCAAATGAAGATTCGAGACGAACGAAAGTGATTCGAGGCAAATGGATAGTAGATCCATGTTCAGGAGAGTGAGGGGGTCTTAGGGTGTTCAGGAGGTGGTCACCGGCGTTCGTGCCGCCGGCTTTAATGGCGAAGGAGACTAGGGCGGCTGCTAGGGTTCGGGGGGTTTCAGGTTTGAGTTTGGGGACGATGAAGGGTGGGGTTGGTATAGGGGGTGCGGGGTATGATAGGAGGCTTATATACGGGGAGGCTGATTGGATCTGAGCCGTTAGATCAGATGATCTCAACGGCTTAGATCTGATACTGAGAAATGAGACGGGGTCGTTTGGTAGTTAAACGGGGTCGTTTGGTTTAAGTGAGGGGTTGGGTCAGACTGGTTATTGGGTCGGGTTTGAACACGGGTTGCTGAAGGGGGTCCTGAGCCGTTGGATTGGCCTGGACGGGTGGCTCAGATCGAACGCCTTTATACGGCGTCGTTTGAATTGCTGCTTGGGCAGCCGGTTTTGGACTGGACTCGAGTGTCTGTTTGGGCCTGCTTTGTTTTATTTCTTTGGGCCCAAACCGCTTTTCTTTCACTCTTTTGCTTTTTTTTTTTATTTATTTATTATTTTTTTTTCTTTTAAACAAAAATAAGATAATAAAATAGTGAAATTAAAATCAACCACACTGTAACATTTCCACATAGTTATCACAAAAATATTTAAGTAAGTTAAATCACAACCTAGAACGAACGATGCACATATATATATTTCGAATTTTCTTTTAATGACACACATATTTTTTGTATTTTGTTTGATAGTGATTAAATGCAAAAATGGACAGACCCACAAATGACTAGCAATGCATGTCATGAAGAATTTGTATCGCGGGGTCATTTGTCACTATTTTCATTTTTTGTTTTCCTTTTGGAGTGATTGCTCGTGAAGCAAAAATCACGTGCTTACAGCTGCCCCTCTTTGCCCGAAGACATGAAGGGTTTTCGCGCAAAGATAAAGCGAGCGATTTTTGCCCGTCCGAATACTCCGTGTGAAGCATTTTTTTGAAAAAGATTTGATCGAACCTTTGCTTCAGAGGTTTCCTACATATCCTGGGCTGAACAGGAATCAGGTCAATGTAGTTCGGGAAATTTTGGTAGCTGGGACTACCCTGTGACTGTAGTGCTTGCTGCTGTTGTGCGCTGTTGTATGCTGCTGTAGGATGTTACTGCTCAATCGATCTCCCTGTTACATTGCTTTAAAAAGGAAAAACAAGAAGCTAAGCTAGACTGAGGATCATGAAATCTTGTCCATCTTCAACTTGTTCTGGTTGCCTTGCTTTCTTGTCGGCTAACGCTTTCCTCTGATGCCTTTATCTTGTGACTTTGGGAGATGACGCTGGTCCCTTGCTGACGTTTGAATGCCAGTTTTCATCACTTCGCCTGGTCCGCTGGGAACATGCCCTCTTCTTCAAGCCTTTCAATTGTTTTCTCTGGTGGTATGGCTTTTCATCAAAATTGTTATGCTGGGCATGCTATAACGTTCCCAAACCACTTCTTTTGAGACGCGTTCCTTTTTCCTTTTGAATTGCGCGCTTGCCTCTGCAGTTGTCTGCTTCTTGGTGCTGGGGATTTTATTGCTTCCCGTTTGGGGATCTCTGTTGTACCCTTCCGTCTTCAGGTGGGGTGACTGATTCCGCGACCTAGAACTTAAATGTATTCCCGCATTATACTGGTGGGCGACCTAGAACATAAATGTATTCCCGCATTATACTGGTGGGCGACCTAGAACTTAAATGTATTCCCGCATTATACTGGTGGGCGACCTAGAACTTAAATGTATTCCCGCATTATACTGGTGGGCGACCTAGAACTTAAGAGTATTCCCGCATTATACTGGTGGGCGACCTAGAACTTAAATGTATTCCCGCATTATACTGGTGGGCGACCTAGAACTTAAAAGTATTCCCGCATTATACTGGTGGGCGACCTAGAACTTAAATGTATTCCCGCATTATACTGGTGGGCGACCTAGAACTTAAATGTATTCCCACATTATACTGGTGGGCGACCTAGAACTTAAATGTATTCCCGCATTATACTGGTGGGCGACCTAGAACTTAAAAGTATTCCCGCATTATACTGGTGGGCGACCTAGAACTTAAATGTATTCCCGCATTATACTGGTGGGCGACCTAGAACTTAAAAGTATTCCCGCATTATACTGGTGGGCGACCTAGAACTTAAATGTATTCCCGCATTATACTGGTGGGCGACCTAGAACTTAAAAGTATTCCCGCATTATACTGGTGGGCGACCTAGAACTTAAATGTATTCCCGCATTATACTGGTGGGCGACCTAGAACTTAAATGTATTCCCGCATTATACTGGTAGGCGACCTAGAACTTAAAAGTATTCCCGCATTATACTGGTGGGCGACCTAGAACTTAAAAGTATTCCCGCATTATACTGGTGGGCGACCTAGAACTTAAATGTATTCCCGCATTATACTGGTGGGCGACCTAGAACTTAAAAGTATTCCCGCATTATACTGGTGGGCGACCTAGAACTTAAAAGTATTCCCGCATTATACTGGTGGGCGACCTAGAACTTAAATGTATTCCCGCATTATACTGGTGGGCGACCTAGAACTTAAATGTATTCCCGCATTATACTGGTGGGCGACCTAGAACTTAAAAGTATTCCCGCATTATACTGGTGGGCGACCTAGAACTTAAAAGTATTCCCGCCATTTTACTGGTGGGCGACCTAGAACTTAAATGTATTCCCGCATTATACTGGTGGGCGACCTAGAACTTAAATGTATTCCCGCATTATACTGGTGGGCGACCTAGAACTTAAAAGTATTCCCGCATTATACTGGTGGGCGACCTAGAACTTAAAAGTATTCCCGCATTATACTGGTGGGCGACCTAGAACTTAAAAGTATTGAAATTGCTTCCCCGTTTTTTCGAGAAAATTTTCGACAATCGGCAGAAAATTTTCTGCCCCGATTTTTGGTGACTTCCATGGCGTTGCATCTTGCTGCCATCATCAATTCTTTGCTCTCCTGCAACAGACAAAAGGATTTAGTCAGTTTTAATCGTGGTGGTAGAGGGTGCCTTTCTGGCGAGCCATTTTTCTCTCTTCCCCCTTTCTTGCTCTTTGTTCCCATAATTGGTTGGCGGGCAAAGTTGCCTGTTGGGGGTCTCTAGCCTGCTGGGGATTGGTTTTCAATTTATCCCATTTTCTGCTTTCTCTTTAAACACATGATGTGGGAGTCTGCTTCTAACTCCCGAAACCACTCCCTTTTGGAGCTTACTTCTTCCAAAATTTCCGGGCACAATCACTGCATTGCCTGGGACCGGCCTTTAAGACTGTTTGTATTATCCTGCATTGGGATGAATTCCCCTTCGGTTTCTGGTAGTAAGCTTTGAAAAATCCTTTCAAGACACATTTTAGGAAAAGAAATAAAGATATGGAAAGGAGAAAATCTTTCTGAACCAATATTTTGTGGGAGGAGACAATCAAAAGAACTTATCTGGAGGACACAACTGGTCCCCGTGATCATGGCGTGCACCATAGATTCCGACCCAGTCTATTTGTATCAATTGATCTGCTCGATGGTTTGACTTGTTGGGGATGATAAAGGAGTGTTCATTTCGTTTCGAATGTGGTAGCTTTGCTGATCTGTCTTGTCGCCTCATAGTGCCCTTCGAGGGGTTTTCACTAATGAAACTCTCTCTTTTCTCTCATCTCCCGGCGCCTTATGGTGCCTGTGAAGGTTTTCACCAATAAGACTCTCTCATTTCATATCCCTCATCTTACATCACCTCTCGGTGCCTGTGAAGGTTTTCACCGATAAGACTCTCTCATTTTATTTCTTTCGAGGATCCGGGGTGTTGTAGATACGACCCTCTCTTCCGGGGATTCTTTTGACTATCAACTCATTCCCAGTCTTACGATCCTCTTCTTTGCTGGGGATCAGTGTATTATTCTCGGCCTTATTTGCCGGATTTGGCATCTCTCGAACATTGATCGGGAGGTCTTTTGGATGTTGATGTTGGTTTTGGTGTGGGATTGATGAAAGGCTACAAAAATGAAAACAATTTGAAGGGTGATGTGCTACAACTTTTGGAATCAAACCTTTGTTGGAACTTAAAACATAACCTCTGCCCCAGTTTTCTTGCTTGGGGAATTTATTTTTTACGCTTATGTTGAGCTATGTGCGTTACGCACATTGTGCCTATTATGCACACTATGTACATTATGCATCCTATATTTGCTATGATGCGTACTATGACCGAGCCGTGAGGCGCCTACGTATCCTCTTTGAGGAATCAGGTCAAACGTAGTTCCCATCGGTTTTGTATTTCTTGTGATTTTATCTTTTTTTTTTCCTTCTTTTTATTTTTCTTTCTTTTTCTTTTCTCTTTCTTTTTTTCATGTCTTTCCCATTATTGATTCCAAAAGAGGGGTATGAAAGAATAACTTAAGGCTCAAAGGGGGAAGCAAGGGTTAAACAGTGTTTGGGTAGAAGAAAGAATTGCCTCCGTCATCTCATTATCCAATAAATGCCAAATACAAACAAACAAACCGAATAATTGCCATAATTAAAGAAATTACGCATAATATCTCTTGACTACATCTGAATTGATAGCCATGTCGACACATCTACCTTTGACATCTGTCAAACACAAAGCACCGTTGGACAATACTCTGGTCACGATATAAGGCCCTTGCCAATTTGGGGCGAATTTGCCTTTTGCCTCGACCTGATGTGGGAGAATCTTCTTCAATACTTGTTGCCCTACTTTAAACTTCCTGGGGCGCACCTTCTTATTATACGCTCTTGCCATTCTCTTCTGGTACAGCTGACCATGGCACACTGCTGCCAATCTTTTCTCATCTTTCAGGCTCAACTGTTCCAATCGAGCTTTGACCCATTCATCGTCATCAATCCCGGCTTCAGCGACAATTCGGAGGGACGGAATTTCGACCTCCGCTGGTATCACGGCCTCAGTTCCATACACCAACAAATAAGGAGTTGTGCCTATGGAAGTCCGAACAGTGGTGCGGTAACCCAACAAGGCAAAGGGTAATTTCTCGTGCCATTGTCTGGACCCTTCCACCATTTTTCGCAGTATCTTCTTGATATTCTTATTGGCTGCTTCGACTGCTCCATTCGCCTTGGGACGATATGGGGTGGAATTGCGGTGTATAATCTTGAATTGTTGGCATACCTCTTTCATCAAGCTGCTATTAAGATTCGCACCGTTATCCGTGATGATCACTTTTGGGATCCCAAATCTGCAGATGATATGGGAGTGAACAAAGTCCACCACTGCCTTCTTGGTTACTGATTTGAAGGTTTTAGCCTCAACCCATTTGGTGAAGTAATCAATGGTCACTAGAATGAACCTATGACCGTTGGATGCTGCTGGCTCGATGGGCCCAATGACATCCATGCCCCATGCCACAAACGGCCAGGGTGCTGACATCGTATTTAACTCTGTTGGTGGAGAATGAATCAAATCTCCATGTATCTAGCACTGATGGCATTTCCTCACGAAAGCGATACAGTCGTGTTCCATGGTGAGCCAATAACACCCTGTTCGAAGGATCTTTCTTGCCAACACATATCCGCTCATGTGTGGTCCACAAACTCCCGCATGTACCTCTGCCATAACCGTCGCTGCTTGACTGGCATCTATGCATCTCAACAATCCCAAATCCGGGGTTCTTTTGTACAATACTCCTCCACTGAGGAAGAAGCCATTCGACAAACGCCGAAGGGCTCTTTTTTGGTCTCCAGAGGCATGTTCTGGATATATCCCCATTCTGAGGTATTCCTTGATATCATGAAACGAGGGTTCGCCATCTGCTTCTTCTTCTATGGCATTGCAGTAGGCGTGCTGATCACGGACCTGGATGTGTAGAGGATCGACATACATTTTGTCAGGGTGGTGCAGCATTGATGCTAAGGTGGCCAAGGCATCCGCAACCTCATTGTGAACTCTCGGGATGTGTTTGAACTTCACCGATCGAAATTGCTTGCTCAGATCATGCAAGCATTGTCGGTATGGTATGAGCTTTAGATCTCGTGTTTCCTATTTACCCTGAATTTGATGTACCAAGAGGTCCGAGTCTCCCAAGACCAAGACGTCTTGGACATCCATGTCAGCAGCCAAGCGCAGACCCAGAATGCAAGCCTCATACTCGGCCATATTGTTGGTGCAATAGAAGCGTAGTTGAGCTGTAACAGGATAATGCCGTCCTGTTTCAGAAATGAGTACCGCTCCTATTCCAACCCCTTTTGCGTTTGCAGCTCCATCGAAGAAAAGCTTCCAACCCGGTTCCTCAGGTAATTCCAACTCATTTGTATGCATTACCTCCTCGTCGGGAAAGTATGTTCTTAAAGGCTCGTACTTTTCATCAACGGGGTTCTCTGCCAAATGATCGGTCAGCGCCTGGGCTTTCATGGCCGTCCTCGTCACATAGACGATATCAAACTCTGTGAGTAGAATTTGCCATTTTGCCAACCTTCCCATGGGCATAGGTTTCTGAAAGATATATTTCAATGGGTCCAAACGGGATATGAGATAAGTAGTATATGAAGACAGGTAGTGCTTCAACTTCTGAGCTACCCAAGTTAGGGCGCAACATGTTTTCTCGAGTTGAGTGTACTTGACCTCATGTACTGTGAATTTCTTGCTAAGATAGTAGATGGCCTGCTTCTTCCTTCCCGTGTCATCATGTTGCCCCAGTACACAACCAAATGAATTTTCAAAGACCGTCAGGTAAAGAATTAAGGGCTTCCCGGGCTTAGGCGGGACCAATACGGGTGGATTAGACAGATACCCTTTGATTTGGTCGAAAGCCTCCTGACACTCTGCCGTCCAACCTACCGCAGCATCCTTTCTCAGCAGCCGAAATATGGGCTCACAAGTTGTTGTGAGTTGAGCGATGAACCTGCTGATGTAATTGAGTCTACCCAGCAAACTCATTACCTCTGTTTTGTTCCTTGGCGGTGGCAAATCTCGGATGGATTCAATTTTGGATGGGTCTAACTCAATCCCCCGTCGACTGACGATGAATCCTAGCAACTTTCTTGATGGAACCCCGAATGCGCATTTGGCCGGGTTAAGCTTGATATCATACCTCCGGAGTCTTTGGAAAAATCTCCTTAGGTCTGCTACATGGTCTTCCTAACGCCAAGATTTGATGATCACATCATCGACGTACACCTCGATTTCCTTGTGTATCATGTCATGAAACACAGCAGTCATTGCTCGCATGTACGTCGCCCCGGCGTTCTTTAACCCGAATGGCATTACCCGATAGCAGTAGGTTCCCCATGGCGTAATAAACGCTGTCTTCTCAGCATCCTCCTCGTCCATTAGGATATGATGATAACCCGCATAGCAATCCACAAAGGATCCGATCTCGCGCCCAGCGCAGTTATCGATCAGGATATGAATGTTGGGTAGCGGGAAATTGTCCTTGGGACTTGCTTTGTTGAGGTTGCGGTAATCAACGCATACCCTGATTTTTCCATCCTTCTTTGGGACCGGTACCACATTGGCCAACCACTCGGGATATCGAGTGACCCGAATGACCTTCGATTGCAACTGCTTAATCACTTCTTCTTTGATCTTTACACTCATTTCTGTTTTAAATTTCCTTAGTTTTTGCTTGACCGGAGGGTATGCCGGGTCAGTGGGTAATTTGTGAACCACTAAATTGGTGCTTAATCCAGGCATATCATCATATGACCAGGCAAAAACATCTTTGAATTCCCTGAGAGTTTTGATCAATTCTGCTCTGACATTCGGCTCAATGTGGATGCTAATTTTGGTCTCTTGGACGTTATCAACGTCTCCTAGATTCACAGCCTCGGTGTCATTTAGGTTAGGCTTGGGTTTCTCTTCAAATTGGCACAGTTCTCTGTTTATTTCTTCGAAGGCTTCACCTTCGTCACATTCAGATTCATCGTCACAAACGACCTTTTGCATCATTGAGTCGATTTCAGATTGATTTATTAGACTAGGTCAAAGATCCGCTGTGCATGCCATGTCATTAGAACCAGTAAAAAGAGAACTGTTCAGAAAGAAAAAGAACAAAACAAACATTAAAATGGGACAAAAGAAAAGAACTTTATTAAATTTGCGGGATAAAAAGGGTTCACACTTTTACAAAAACGAAAGTAAAATTTGGATTACACCCTTGAATAATCTGATCAAACAAACAAACAAACAAAACATTAATCAAAGCCTACTACCAAGACTCCCCTCGGACAGGAAGAGGAGTAACCGTCCAATTGTTGGTCTTGGCCTCAGGCCCCACAAATTGTATCTCTGCTCTGCTGGAACCTTCTCCAGCTTCCACCATACTGACATCCGCGAACAGCCTCTCAAAACTCTGATTGAGGTCTTCATTTATACCGATCAAAGGTCCTCGAATCTTTGGGATCGGTGACCCCTTGTCACTTGCTTTAACAAAAGACCTTGAGAGGCGTGGCACTGGTTTAGGCAGAAACCAGACCCTCTTCTTCATTTTTCGCGCTTGCTTCCTGTCTGCTGCGGTTGGTTTGAACCCCAACCCGAAAGTTTCCAGATTCTTAGGAAGGGAGACAGGTTGGACTGTCCCTTGAAGCTCGACTCCCAAGCCTTTTCCCGGCACAAATCCATTACCCAGCATTTCTGATACCATCATGACTGTTGCGGCAGCTACCCTAGGGTGCGGGATGATTTCTCCTTCAGAAATTTTGTTGGCCGACCCTGTATCGAGAATCTGGTAGACCCAAGGACCTTTGTCATCAGTGGTCTCTATGAAAGGCACAATGGTTCCGCCCATGGTGCATGCTGTATCCTCGCCGTGTAACACGACCTCTTGTCTTTCCCACTCGAACTTCACCGTCTGATGTAGGGTGGAAGGCACCGCCTTGGCTGCATGAATCCAGGGTCGTCCTAACAGCAGGTTATAAGATACCGTGGCGTCCAACACCTGGAATTCCATGGTAAACAGGACCGGACCAATGGTCAGTTCAAGTACAACATCCCCCACAGTGGCTGTTCCGTTTCCGTCAAACCCCCGGACACAGATGCTATTCTCCCGGATTCTTCCACGGTCAATCTTTAACTGGTCCAGGGTGGATAATGGACAAATATTGGCGCTTGAGCCGTTATCCACCAATACTCGGGTTACCATCGAGTCTTCACATTTGACAGCTAGGTATAGAGCTTTATTGTGCTCTGTTCCTTCCACCGACATGTCATCATCTGAGAATGTCACTCTGTTCACCTCGAAAATCTTGCTGGCAATGGTTTCCAGGTGGTTTACAAAAATCTCACTGGGTACATGGGCCTCGTTCAATATCTTTAACAGGGCTCGACGATGTTCCTCGGAATGGAGGAGTAATGACAATAGTGAGATCTGGGCAGATGTTTTTCTCAGCTGCTCAACCACAGAATAGTCTTGTACTTTCATCTTCCTCAGGAATTCTTCAGCCTCTTCTTCTGACACTGGCTTCTTGGTTGCCACTGGGTTGGTTTTTCTTAACTCCACCGGAGCAAAACATCGACCTGATCGAGTCAGCCCTTGCGCTTCACAACTGACTTCTTCCACCTGTTTTCCTTGGTACGTCACCACTGCCTTTTCATATTTCCAGGGCACAGCCCTGCTGTCAATCATCGGCAGTTGGACCACAGGCTTTATGGTCACCCGTTCTCTACATACCCCTTTCAACACGACTGCCGGTGTGGGCAGGATCCCTGGTATTACCAACTTGCTTGGCTCGGGTTTGCTTGCTATGACGGACGGGCTCTTCTCCAATATCACTACCGGCTTGACGCCTCCTCCCTGTGACCGTACACTTGTTCCTCCACTGGTTAAGACCTCTTTCGGGGCGGCTTGGATCATCATCATTGTTTGTGAGGGTTTTCTTAATTCTCCTCCCTCACACACCAACTCAATCATGTGAGTTTCGCGGTGCGCTGGCAGTGGGTTTTGGTTGATGTTAGGAGCCTCCGGTGTCTGGACCTCGATCTTATTGGTGTCAATAAGATCCTGTATGGCATGCCTTAACTTCCAGCACTTCTCGATATCGTGCCCGAGCATCCCTGAACAGTATTCACAACTGATTGAACGATCCAAATTTTGAGGTGGGGGATTTGGTTCCCGAGTATGGACAGGACTAACCAAACCCAATTGCCTCAGCTTGTGGAACAAAGCGGTGTAGGTTTCTCCCAGCTCTGTGAAGGTTCTTTGCTTCCGCAACCTGTCATTCCTAGCATCTGGATTTCCCCGGAAACCTGCCCCTGAAGGGTTTCTATACGCCCTTGGCAGAGGGTAGGTGTTTTGTGGTGGTGCATATATGTTCTGGGGAGCCGGTGCGCGCCATTGTGGGCGAACCGGAGGCTGAGTGTATACCTGGGCTTGGTGTACGGAACAATGTGGTTCTCGAGGTGGATAGAAATTTTGTGGTGGGTTGTATGGGTAGTTTGACCTGTGAGGCCTGAGTTGGTTGTAGTGCGGCCTGCCAGCCCTGGACCAACTGCCCGCCTCGATCGTGGCAACCTCTTCTTTCTTTCTTCTCAGCGCACCCCCGTGCCGCTTTGAATAGCCTGGGTTGTGGCTTTGAGTGCCGAATAGTTCAAGATCTTGTCCGACCTCAAACCTTCTTCTATCATGACCCCTATTTTGACCACCTCGTTGAAAGATTTTCCAACCGTTGTCACCAATTGACCAAAGTAGGTTGGATCCAATGTCTGCAAAAAATAGTCTACCATCTCTCCCTCTCTCATGGGAGGATCGACCCTAGCTGCTTGTTCTCTCCAGCGGAACCCGAACTCGCGAAAACTTTCCCCGGGTTTCTTCCCAGTTCTCAATAACGTGAGACGGTCAGGGACTATCTCCAGATTGTATTGGAAATGACCTGCAAAAGCCTGTGCTAGATCATCCCACGTGTACCACCTGCTGAAATCCTGCCTGGTATACCATTCCAGTGCAGATCCGCTCAGACTTTGGCCGAAATAAGCTATCAAAAGCTCATCCTTGCCTCCTGCCCCTCTCATTTTGCTACAGAATCCCCGCAAATGTGCCATGGGATCACCGTGCCCTTCATATAAATCAAACTTGGGCATCTTGAACCCAGCCGGGAGTTGGACGTCTGGAAAAGGGCACAGATCTTTGTATGCCACGCTTACTTGATTGCCCAGCCCGTGCAAGTTCCTGAAGGATTGCTCCAGGCTTTTGAACTTTCTCAACACTTCATCCTGTTCAGGGGCTTTAACCGGCTTTTCAACCTATGCCGGTACTTCCAAATGGGGAATGTAAGCCTGTGGTTCCGGTGCATGGAATGTAGGCTCGGGGGGATAGTATTGGGAATCGTGAGCCTGAAACAATGGCTCATTGGTCGTTCTCTGCAAAGGGGCTGACGTAGGTCCCACAAAAATGGGAATATTGGGTGTCGGGAGAGGTTGATGGGGTGGTGGAGCTTGGGAATCGTGAGGGCTTCTTTCTTGATGATAGAGGGGATTTGGGCGGCTTGTGGAAGGGCCAGAGTGAGGGTACTTCGGCATGTGTCCCAGTGTTTCAGGACTCTTTTGTGTTTTGGCTAGGGCTAGTTGCATTGCATTCATTTCTAGTCCCATCCTTTCAATCTTTTCCATCGCTTCTTTTAACAATTGGCTCATCGGCCTTTCTTCCTCATTGCTATTCTCCGAAGTAGTCATGCTTGTTGCTACCGGTCCTTTGGATCTGGTTTGGTATGAATGTGTTGCCAGAATTCTTTAACAACTAACTGTCTGATATCAGACAACAACAAACTTTGTTAGCGTTAGAGCTTAACAGATTTGATCACAACACATAGAGGATGCAATGCGCCTAGGCAGTTAACCGTTTCTACATGCTTTGCTTTAAACAACATGCGTCATCCCGGTTTGCTCATTCGTCTCTTTAAAGTATTTTGCGAAATCTTGCGTTTTATTTTATTTACATTTTCTTTTCTTTATTTATTAAAAGCGGTCGAATCTTATGGGGATTGCCTACGTATCACGTCCCCGCGTGAATCAGACCAGGCGTAGTTCTGCCATGAGGCTAACATTTATAAAAGAAAATGAACAAACATTACATTTGAAAATTTTGTAAGACAATGTCTTGAAATACACATCAAAGAAAATAAACAACATTACATTTGAAAACTTTGTAAAAACAATGTCTAGAAACACACACACTCAAATTGAAATAAAAAGATACAATTCTTAACATCTCATAACGTGCCCCACTTTCCACTTGTGTTGTAAATTATTAGATCATTTGTTCAAGGCGGGGCTTGACCCGGATGTCCTCCCAATGTTCGATACATCCTTTCCAACTCCACTGCTAGATGACGGGCAAAGGTGGGTGCATGCTCGGTAAACCTTTCATAATCCATGCCTTGGCAGTTTACATAACTTTGAGAGGTGTAGACCGCCAGGTCGTGGATCTGTGCCCTGAAATCTTGGAGACGTTGGCCTTGATCCTGCAATTGCTGCTGGCGAGTGGTGGCTATATCTCGGATACGGCCTTCACGACCTAGGGCTGACTCTAATAGAGCTCGGAGTCTGGCCTGTTCTAATCTCATCTGCGCTCTTTCTCTCTCAGTGTCCGCTTGCTGATGCTCTCTGTACCTTCTTGCCTCTTCTAGTTGTGCACGAAGTTGGTCTCCTGATCGTATCCAATGGTCTTTTTCCTTCTCGAATTGTGCCCTGTCTTTCTCGGATTGCCTATTTTGGCGTTCCTTATCAGATCTGGCTTCTTCGTTTAATTGTTGGATCCTTTCTTTTGCTTTGCTCAACGCCCTTTATTTTGCAGCAAGAATGGAATCAGAATCCTGCATTCTTTCAAAAAGATTGGCGATGGTTTTTTGATCCTTCCAATTCCTCATCGGCGTTTCAGAAGCCTTTTTCATTTTCAGAAATCGAGCATGAAGACTCTCATTCTCACAGGCTAGACTCTTCTTCTCGCCTTCAGCTTCTTGTGCTTGCAAATCCTTCTCCAGACTGAGGTTCCTTAGATTTTCCTTTAGGGCATGGATAGTTGCTTTGTACCCCTTCTCTTTTTCTCCCCAGATCAAACGCTCTTGGATTTTATCATTAAAGTTTTGAACATGGGGTCTTTTAGTTGGCCTTCTCAGCTCAGGTTCTGGTACCTCGTCCATGCGAGACTGTTTCTCGAACCACCTTGCATATCCAGGATTTATCTCACCTTTTTTAGTGTCTGGGACTTGAGTATCGTTTTTTAAGTATCGACATCCATTCCACATCTGCTGAAGTAACGCCTCAGGAATGGTGGCCTCTGGGTGTAGTTCGATTTCCTGCGCACTCAAATCTTCATCATCAGGAACTACTTGATATCTTCCTAGTTGTCTTAGGACTCTCAATGACGCGTATGGCTGGATGCTTCTCAATCCCAATAGTAGCAGATAACTATTCGAGTTTGACATATGTATTACTTCCCTCATTGATAATCATCCCAGAGTCCATTCAATTTGATTTGCCGTTAGAACCCTTAGCCGAGATACCCATGCTTTTGTCCCTTCTGGAACTTGATAATTTTTCACTCTTTCCTCATAACCCTCGATGTAATTATCGTTGTTTGGCCTGTATTGTATGATCTTGGGTTGTTGTTGGAGATGTTCAATCAGCCACATTTGCAACAAAATTTCGCATCCTTCGAAGACTTTCGCTCCTGCTTTACATAAAGTCAAAGCCCGATAAATGTCTGAGAGAATGATGGGGACAATGGTGTGGTTTTCCTTGGAGGTGAGGATTTGCACAATTTTTGCGGTGCGAATATCGATTGTTCGTTCTTTGTTCGGGAAGACCATGATTCCTAGAAAAACAACCATGAAGGCGAAACGGCGGTGAACCTGCCATGCGTCTTTGTCTTGTTTATTAGTAAGGCCTTTCTCATGAATTTCGAACCCATCTGACTTTCCGAACCTTGAATACAAAAAGTTGAAAGAACAACATCCGTTGACGACATTGCTTTTCCTGATTTGACTGCTGATGTTCAGAAGACCGAAGAATCGATGTACCGAGGGAGCCTTTGTGAATATCAAGCTTTGATTCCTTAAACTTCCGTCAAAACCAACATACCCGGCTACCTCTTCTAATGTAGGAGTGAGCTCGAAGTCAGAAAAATGAAAGACATTGTGAACAGGGTCCCAAAAAGTTACTAATGCCGCAATCAGATCCTCGCGGGGTTTAACTTTCATAATGTCCGGGAGATTTCCCAGATGCTTGATGACCCACTTTTGACCATCTTCGCCTAATTCACACCACCACATTTGAAGCTGGAAATGAAACTCTTCTGTATTTGCGGAGAAAGGGTTTTGTGTGGTGCTCATTTTGTATCTGAAATTTTAATTTAATAAGTTTAAGACTTATTTCGAAAACATACTCCAATCATTTTCAGTCAAAACTATTTCAAGACTTAAAACTATTTTTTGGGAATTTTTCAAATTATTTTCAAGATTTGATACCTTTATTTCAAGATTTGAAAACTATATTTTATTTTTTATGTATATATATATATTCTATTTTTTTTTATCTTCATTTTCTTTTTATTTATGAAGACCTCAGCTCTCACCATAATTTATTTAAACCAGTCAGCAAGCATGTTCGAAGCAAATGAATGCACATATAGCAAGTAGGATGCATCAGGATGGTCTTTTTATTTTGGGTTCACCTGTCCTAGACAGACCCAACCCCTGTGTTGAGTCCCCTAAGTCAAATGCACATGATGCAAATAAACGTTCCTACTAGGGATCCGGTACATGGCTGAGTTATTCTAAGTGTAAGACCTGAGGTTGATTGTTCTAGACCTGGCTTACCCAAACGGACAGTTTGAGCCGAAGTGGGGGCAACGTACCGGGAGCACGAAAGTCTGCCCGGCCTAGTTACTTGTCCCATCTCCGTCTTATTTGGTATGACTTTAACAGAAAGGTGGGTCACGCGCACGTGTACACCATAAATTCAGAAGACTCAGAAAGGAGGGTTTCGTAGCAGTTTTATATACACAATTCAGATAATATTAAAGCGGTAAAAGCATCATTTAGCACGTTAAACATATATCATGTAATAATCAGATAATAAATAAAGCCAAATAACAACAATTATTCTAAGCTCGAATTATTAACCCTGAACCAGTGCTTCATAGAGGAAGTCAAAAGGTACGTAGGAGTTCTTCAGACACTCTAAATCATCATTTTTCTTCAGCCCCATCTGTCACACCTCCTTTTTACGCGCCCGCGGGGCGCAAGGAGTTTTTCCCAATTAAAGGACAATCGAAACGGGATTTATTTGTTTATTTCAGAGTCGCCACTTGGGAGATTTAGGGTGTCCCAAGTCACCAATTTTAATCCCGAATCGAGGAAAATAATGACTCTATATTACAGTCTGCGTACCAGAAATCTAGATAAGGAATTCTGTTAACCCGGGAGAAGGTGTTAGGCATTCCCGAGTTCCGTGGTTCTAGCACGGTCGCTCAACTGTCATATTCGGCTTGATTATCTGATTTTATACAAGTGTGAACTTATGTGCAAAATTTAACTTTTAACCGCTTTTATCATTTTACTGTTTTTATCAGGAATTGCAACGTTGTGAAAATGTATCTCGAACCGCGTTACAATCAATGTACCCGTGATTAGAAACACATTTCGACTCCGTTGAGAATTGGATTTGGGTCACATAAATGCACACCCGAATTTAAGAAGGTAAGATTTATTAAGGCGCGTCCTAAAGAGTCTAACGTATTGTTATTTTAGGAGGGTTGTGAGACTTGCTAAACAATCCGTCCTGGAAACTAAATGCTTCGATAATATATATTTAACAAGGGCCCCGCATCTTATGCGTTTTTGTTTGTCGAGGCTCATCTTGTCTTTATTTTTGAAAGGATGTCCTATAACAACTACGTTTCTTATCGCGTTTGTCTCTACTAATTGAAAACAGTAAATAGCCTTAGTCGATTACATGCTTGCGAGCTTATTTATAACAGGATTTAAAATGCTTTTAGCAGAATAATAAAACGTGACTGCACTTATGGACTACTAGTTGAAAATTATGGGCCCAAACCTAGCTCATGCGAGATGGCCAGACTTGGGCCCCTGTTTTTTCGATATGGGCCTAACTGATTTGTTTCGATTTGGGCTCGGCCTTCATGAGGTTGAGGCCTAGAATTGATTCTTTGTTCTGTGAAATGAGCTTATCAATTTATGTGACAATCTGGCAAAAGGAGAAAGAACTTTAACTAAAGTGGATTGTTTTCCCATTTGGCCTACATTAGAGAATATACTACACCATCAGACTAAGTATAAAAATACAACTTATTACACTGGGAATGTTTTCCACCTAACAACATACATACATGACTAGCATTCATTAACCTACATTGATATACTGAGTATGTAAGCTACTTCTATTATCCAAACGAAAATATAACTATTTCATGACATTTAATGTAACAGTTCATATATATATAAAAACAATCTGCAGGTCCTCTCTTTTGCATTCATGCTCAAACTTGCAGTTACATTGGTGGTATTAATTGTGTACCTGGTATAGAGGACAAAGAAGAAAGAAGTGATCAGCTGGGCAGTATGCAGTAAACACAGCAACAGCAGATACACAGCAACAACACAGCAACAAACCAACAATCAAATGTTTTCCACAGCCCTCAGACAACCAACAATATTTCCCAGAACCAAAGAGAACCAACAAATAGTCGAGTACCAAACCAGTGAACCCAGAAAAGAATGATGAAACAACAGCAACAACAGAGTATTCAATGCAGCAACAATACCAATTCAACAACCAGAAACAGTTCAGTCAATGCAAACACAGAACTTGGCCAAGACAGCTTGACCAAAATGCACTCTTATACAACTTTCAGACAGTGTTTGGTTGCAATGTCTTACTGGAACTCTCTTATGTTTTCAATCTTTTCTTTTAACTCACAAGCCTTTCTTAATACTTAAAGATTCCAACCTCAAGACTCAAAATTCTTCTTTTTTCTGAAGACTAAAAGTCCAGCCCTCTTTAAGTTTTCGAATGGCCTATTTATAAGCCAAAATGACCAAGTGCAGCTAAGCTGCCCTCATGCTGCAACTTGCAGTCTGCCCATACTCTGTTAAAGCCCATGCCTAAGCATCTTTTGGTGCCAGCCCCTTTATTCCCCACGCCTGGTTTTTGTTTAATCCAGAATCATGGGCTCATTTTATTATTCATTTTAAGCCCCATACCCTTGTGTCTTGTTCCCCATTGGTATTAGTTTAATCCCAACTTAATACCCTACTTGTCAGCCCATTTACACTAATCTTTTCTGTCTTTTTCAACACCCCAGAATACCCCTGCTTAACCTTGATTATTACTACCCTGCCCATTGCATCATCAGGGTATTTTTGAACTGATGAAAGTTCAAATTCAAGACTGCCTGGACTGACCCTTTTCAGTCAGTTTTATAATGCAAACAAACCATTTCAAGCAATGCTGGGGCATTCAGTTAGTGGCACAGTTCAATTAGTCATGCAACATTATTAGCTCATTCGATTTCTTAGTTATAGAAAACTAATCGACGACATTTATCGAGTCGACTATACTAATTATAACAGGTAATAATCAGTCGCTCATATAAACAACACATACAGGGACCTAACGGGCTTCGGACAACTTGGTCAGTCACTAGGGACCTATATAATTTATTCATGCGACGACTATACTAATCGGACATGCTTACCATAGGATACATTTAAATCATACACAGAAAACAAACGACCAAATAAAAGGTCTTTACAGAGATGAAAGAAATTAAGAAACTATCAGGAAATAACAAACAATTACCACAAAGCATGCTAATGACTTAATCAGAACCAAACAAAGAGAAAAGGAAACTTACCGAAAAAGTTTGAAATCAAAACGGACCCAAATCTGACTCAACTTCGAACTCTTGAGGCCGAACAAACTTTAATCAGGGTGTTCTCACATGAGAACACCTTGATTAAGGTCTATTAGACCTCAAACCCTTGTCAAGACCGGCCGGATTCCAAGGCTATTAGTGTTCTAGGTTTTGGATCTCCAGATCTGATTTTTAGGGAGTTGTGGGTAGATTCGGACCAAACCAAGCTTGGTTTGGTCACGAGGAAGGTCAGGGGGGTGTCTGGTATAAAGATGGGGTAACTTGGCATAGGTCCGGGTTCGACTCAAATCTTCAAATGAAGATTCGAGACGAACGAAAGTGATTCGAGGCAAATGGATAGTAGATCCATGTTCAGGAGAGTGAGGGGGTCTTAGGGTGTTCAGGAGGTGGTCACCAGCGTTCGTGCCGCCGGCTTTAATGGCGAAGGAGACTAGGGCGGCTGCTAGGGTTCGGGGGGTTTCAGGTTTGAGTTTGGGGACGATGAAGGGTGGGGTTGGTATAGGGGGTGCGGGGTATGATAGGAGGCTTATATACGGGGAGGCTGATTGGATCTGAGCCGTTAGATCAGATGATCTCAACGGCTTAGATCTGATACTGAGAAATGAGACGGGGTCGTTTGGTAGTTAAACGGGGTCGTTTGGTTTAAGTGAGGGGTTGGGTCAGACTGGTTATTGGGTCGGGTTTGAACACGGGTTGCTGAAGGGGGTCCTGAGCCGTTGGATTGGCCTGGACGGGTGGCTCAGATCGAACGCCTTTATACGGCGTCGTTTGAATTGCTGCTTGGGCAGCCGGTTTTGGACTGGACTCGAGTGTCTGTTTGGGCCTGCTTTGTTTTATTTCTTTGGTCCCAAACCGCTTTTCTTTCACTCTTTTGCTTTTTTTATTTATTTATTATTTTTTTTTCTTTTAAACAAAAATAAGATAATAAAATAGTGAAATTAAAATCAACCACACTGTAACATTTCCACATAGTTATCACAAAAATATTTAAGTAAGTTAAATCACAACCTAGAACGAACGATGCACATATATATATTTCGAATTTTCTTTTAATGACACACATATTTTTTGTATTTTGTTTGATAGTGATTAAATGCAAAAATGGACAGACCCACAAATGACTAGCAATGCATGTCATGAAGAATTTGTATCGCGGGGTCATTTGTCACTATTTTCATTTTTTGTTTTCCCTTTGGAGTGATTGCTCGTGAAGCAAAAATCACGTGCTTACACCATCATCTTAAGTAACCCTCTAGCGGTGCAATTTTCAGGTGCTAACAGACCAGGGCTATCCCAAGGCAACCCAACAAATCCTCCTCATTCTTATAGAAAGGGAGTCATTTCTATGTCCCCAAAGCGGAACACGACCCTTTTCTTATCCCAAAACAGAGTGACAACCTCGATTAACATTTTGTTTGGTTGAAGATCCCAGTGAATGCAAGTTCCCTAAGACTCGTTTCACATGATTTTGGTCACTTGAGGGAAGATCCCTTCACCAATATAGCAAAAGTGGAGGTATGCTACCGACCATACTATATCTGGGGACTTCGTGCCTTATTTCTGCAAAAAAAAAAGATGGTTAAGCCCTTTCCCCCTCCAGGTTAGTCTATTTATACAATAATGATTAGCATATTGGCACTTATTTCTCCAAAATTAGTGCACACAATTGTTGCGACCAAAACACTCACGCAAGTGTACACGATCGTCAAGTAATATAGTAATAAGTAAAGTATCGATCCCACGAGAAATTATGATCAACTTATCGACTGATGTAAACTCAAATAATTATCAATTCAATCTAATTCATCACAAAATACATAAATAACCAATTTACAATTTAACTAGTAATCAAACAATAATACAACGCAAAGTTACTACCTTGTCCCAAAAAAGAGTGGCAGCCTCGATTAACATTTTGTTTAGTTGAAGATCCAACAATGAGTGCAATTTCCCTAAGACTTGTTTCACATGATATTGGTCACTTGAGGGAAGATCCCTCCACCAATATAGCAAAAGTGGAGGTATGTTACCGACCATACCGAATCTGGGGACTTCGTGCCTCATTTCTGCAAAACAAAAGATGGTTAAGCCCTTTCCCCCTCCAGGTTAGTCTATTTATACAATAATGATTAGCATATTGGTACTTATTTCTCCAAAATTAGTGCACACAATTGTTGCGACCAAAACACTCACGCAAGTGTACACGATCGTCAAGTAATATAGTAATAAGTAAAGTATCGATCCCACGAGGAATTATGATCAACTTATCGACTGATGTAAACTCAAACAATTATCAATTCAAGCTAATTCATCACAAAATACATAAATAACCAATTTACAATTTAACTAGTAATCAAACAATAATACAACACAAAGTTACTACCTTGTCCCAAAATAGAGTGGCAGCCTTGATTAACATTTTGTTTGGTTGAAGATCCAACAGTGAATGCAAGTTCCCTAAGACTTGTTTCACATGATTTTGGTCACTTGAGGGAAGATCCCTCCACCAATATAGCAAAAGTGGAGGTATGTTACCGACCATACCGAATCTGGGGACTTCGTGCCTCATTTCTGCAAAACAAAAGATGGTTAAGCCCTTTCCCCCTCCAGGTTAGTCTATTTATACAATAATGATTAGCATATTGGCACTTATTTCTCCAAAATTAGTGCACACAATTGTTGCGACCAAAAAACTCACGCAAGTGTACACGATCGTCAAGTAATATAGTAATAAGTAAAGTATCGATCCCACGAGGAATTATGATCAACTTATCGACTGATGTAAACTCAAACAGTTATCAATTCAAGCTAATTCATTGCAAAATACATAAATAACCAATTTACAATTTAACTAGTAATCAAACAATAATACAACGCAAAGTTACTACGTCACTTATGCAATTTTCTTTTAACAATTAATAGAAGAGATATTCCAGGGTCATGGGCTTGCTAGAGATCATGCTACACTTTCAGCTTAAAAATGATTTATTGAATTATCTGGGTTATTGATTATAGGGCTAATAATACCCATAAGAATCTGTCGAATTCTTATGCGCCTATTCATGTTAAATTAATACCTATATTTCTATAGCATTAATAATAACTCAAATGCATTCACAATTTCTATTTTTCAACCAAACAAGGCAATTAAGTATATTTCTATCTTAGTCGTTAATCTTTCACCCGATGCCCAGGATCAAGATCTTGTACTATTTGATTGTATATGCAATCAAGAATTTCCTTTTTCAAGTTTAACTCAAGATTCATAAATAGTATTTCACTATTAGCTACGCAGTAAAATAATTAACACCAGAATCAAATAAACAACCCATAATGATAAATTCAAGATCATCAATTTAAGCTTCAAACAACATAATCATCTAACACCCATGACCCCAGAATATTTGAGTTTTTAGCCACTCATATTCATACAAACATCAACAATATAAGTCTTAAACATCAAATAAATAGATACTAGAAGAAAGTTTAGAAAAACTCTTTTAATCCTTACTCCAAAGTGTTGTTCCTCTTGATTTTTGATGCTTGAAGATGAATCTCCTCTTCTTTCTCTCTAAAATCAGGTCTGCCCCTCAATAATGGCTGCTTTACCTTTTTTAATCGTGTAAGAATGGGTTTTGACAATCATGCCCTTTTAAGACCAAAATAGAATAGTTCTGCGATTTTTACATGTCCGCGGCGCCCCACGCAGCGAGCTGTGCGCCGCGTACATGGATTGAACAGAGGCAGAATACAATTTAATGGAGCAGAACAATATTTTGCTGGAAATGCACTGCCACGACACAGTAGTGCAAATTTCCGCGCTGCTTCATTTTTTCTTTTATTTTTCTATTCGGGCTTGCTATTCGATCCCCGAAAACAATCCCGACTTGATTTATTTAGCTTTTACTCAGACTTCAAAGCCCCAAATTAATCAAATTGATCCTAAATTTAATTCTTAAGTCGGAATCTCTTCCTGCAAGGCATAAAGCATGAATTTAGTACAATTCATTATTATTTAAGCAAACCTTTGTAAAATGCAATAATTAAAGTGTTGTTACAACGACTAAAACACGAGTTTTTAGCCTATGATCAACACCCCACACTTAAACCATTGCTCGTCCTTGAGCAATTAACATACATTTCACATAAGAGCGATCTTTTTATCAAACAATTTCTCTAACAACACATGCCGACACTTAAGTACCAATTTATAATATTTCAACCTCAAGACATGACTCACAAGTGCCACGCATTTTCATAACTTGCTTAATTACTCCAACACAAAGGTCAAAACGCTTCCTTGATTTTATAAATTATGTGCCCTCCCACAACTAATATAGACTAGTTCCTCTCAAAATAATATTCAAGAATATTTAGGAACTCCAAAATAGGAAGAATTAGCTCACTCTCAGAATTGAAATTCATGTGCAACAGATGACATACCATATGCTTGCCCATAGTGTAATACTCTACTAATTAAGCTTATTCAATCAAAGATCAAATAGGACTTTAATTGGTTGTAATGCAGGCTGAGGAAGGGTGTGATAAATATAGAATGTAGTAGCTACACCTCTTTGATCAATTCATACATACACCATTTCATTTCACAATTTCAGCATTACCCTTATGTTAAACCATCTCCAACCTTTTTGAGGTTTACATAATAACAACAAATCCCATTCTCTTTATGCATCATAAGTTAGGGAATGTTACTAATGAAAATCCTCTCTCTCTATATATATACATATACATATATATATATATATGTATTTTTTTTAAACAAACCAACAAATCTCTTCTCAACTTTAACAATACTAAAATAACACTAAGTGCTCATGAGAGATAGATGTTCAAACAACTGATATATTTACATAAATTGGTAAGGTTTGTAATGTGGATGCCAAAGAAATAGGATTAACGGCTCAAAAGGTTTGACTAAGATATATACAACTAGGTGGGAACAATTATAAAACTGGTTCAACAAAGAAATGTCTATATCATCTCCTAAACTAAATAATGCTACTATTTTGCTTTGCAAAACACTTGAGGGCAAGTTCTAGATATCAACTGTTATGCACAGAATATTTCAGCAACCTCACTTACACATTGGCACACAACTCACTCAAGCTTGGATCTTTCTCGACTCTCTAGTCAAAGAGTTAAGCATAGTCATAAATACACAATTTAAGTCAATTACTTTAGAGTCAAGAACAAAGGTTGAACATCACAAATAAGGTACATACCACTTCTAAAGCATGTGCATTTGAGGATATTAACTCTGTAAGTTGGGAATTTTTTATTCAATTGAACTTAAAAAATTACACTATACCCGATTTAAATCACCCTTGGAAAAGAACCACGACATAAAGGAAAACCAAGGGGACATTTTTAAATTACACCAAAACTAGCACACACTAAACTGGAATAAAAGGCAAATATTTTGTTTTGAATTTCGACTTCATTTCCCTCAAGAAAATCCATCGTCGGAAAAAAAAAATCGATACCACTCACTACCTACAAACGTTATAATCTACCAAACCAAAAAGTTTAACAGTCTAAACAATATCAAACAACCAAAAATACAAAAAATACAAAAGTAAGTACATTACAATAGGGGCAAGTCATCCCACACTTAAAAACTTGCATTGTCCCTAATGCAAAAAATTAAAATAGATCAGAAAAGAGACTCCCTGAGGCCATTGGCATAAGCATTTTCATCTTCAAAGGTGCGTAAATATTCCTCGTCATCTAAGGGAACAGAGTTCACATCTTCATCCTGTGGAAATTGTCCTTTCTGAGCCATTCTGAACCACCGTTGAGTGAAAGGAGATAGAGGGTGATTTTGTTGTAACTCTTCCAAGTTCACTTCCCCTCTGGAGGCGCAAAGGTGTAGGTCAGCAAATAATATCTGCAAAGTCTCTTCTACCTGGATAAACCTTTGATCGGCATTAAGTGCAGCTGCAGGCGGATCTATCACAGTCGTGACATCAAGCGCCCTGATAGGATATGTTACTTCTATCTTCCGATCATAGTGATACTCTTCTTCAATGTAGTGCGTCTGCAATAACCGAGTGATCATACTCGGTTAATGTAGGCGGTGTCCCCCAAAAGGTCTCACCTTTGACATGTGTTCCAGCATAATTTTCCCAAGATCAACCTGCATTCCTGTTAAAAATGCGTAAATCAAACAAACCTTTAGTTTTGATACGTCCGTATCACTTTGTGTCGGCATGATTTTGGCATTTATTAGCTTCAAAATAACTCGTGCAGGACGCTGGAATGTTCCTTTTTTCATCTCCTTGTGAAACTCATTTGAATCTCTAGTCCACAAGGCAAAGGAATCTGCACCACATAGTTGCCTACGAATGTCTGGGTAGACTAGTCTACGAAGGAACCTTTGAAACAGCTTATGTGAATGCTCAGTGAAACCCATTATTTGATTTATGACCTTTGAAAAAAATGGAATCACTCTGTTTCTGACCCTTACTTGGTAACTTGCATCTAAATCGGCTCCTGGTTGCCAATTGGCGTAAAATTCTTTTACCAAGTTGATATTCACACTATCACCTTGGCGAAATAACCCTTCAAAACCCAAATCTCGAATGTTAGTATATATTGCATTATACTTATGAGCGAGCTTTGTTTCATCTATGGAAACTTCGGGAGTTGGTGGCACAGTAGGAACAAATGATTGGAACCATTGTATTGTATGGGATGGAATAGCTCTGATGCCATATTTGCACTCTGGTACCTCATCTGCATCAGGATCGAAGTGTTCCTCTTCCTCCTCAACTGGTGCCGGAGGGGGTGCCCTTCTACCTCCCTGTCGGCTAGTAGATGCAACCTCAGATAGACCAGTGTTTGATATTTTACTTGAGCGCCGAGACATTATACCTACACAACATGATATAGCTAAAACACACAAAAATCATTTTAAAAGCAAGTGGAGTAAATGCCCCACACTTATGTTATTATCATGTTGACACTTAGCATGTATAACAGAGATTCAGACTACCCTGTTCTTCAATTAGAATGATATAATGCTTATCGGCCTACCCAATCATTAGAGAGAATTGCAACAATTGAAAATAAAAAAAATCAAAAACTAGGCTAAAAATATTAAAAATAAACATAAAAAGAAATTAGTCTATTTTACAAAATCTAAAATTTTTATACAAAATATACTACATAGACATATTAGCATGAATCATACATATCATTTTACATAAAGCAAGTGAAAAATCATGGTTTAGCCTAATGTCATAGTTGTTATCAATAATAACATCTCACAATGCAATTTTTTTCTTAATTTGCAACATTACTCAATTTCATGTCATTTAGACATTTTAACAAACACATTGTAAGCATGTCTTGCATTCTTTAAATTTCAACTTGAAATGAGGTAAATTCACCATATCAACAACACAAATATACCTCACTTCACAACTATGATATCACCATATCTTCACAATAATATTAAATGCACAAATTTTCACTTTCTTACATGTATTTTTGAAATAGTGTACCCCTCAACAATCTTCAACAAGAAACTCAACCCATATCACCTCAACACACCCTAAAATCCTCCTTAACCACAAAGATAATATACATTCTATGTTTCTAATACTATTTTCAACAATATTAACAAAAGAAACTAAAAAAAATAAAAAAACAATTCTTGCTAGGGTTTATACAAATATAATTGAAATACGAAATAAAGACAACATAAAATACTACTAGATTGAAAGAAAAGAAAAGAAGAGAATACTTACCTTGCAAGAAGAAGAAGGATTTGGGGATGGATTTGTTGAATGAAATTGGTTGAGGCTTTTTTGGGTTGAGACTTGGAAAGGCAGAGAGTTTGGGAGCGGAAATAAGGAAATAGGGGAAGGGGGTTCGGTTATTAAGGGCTTCATATATATATATATATATATAATTAATTAGCACTGCCGCGGTGCCCCACGCGGCGCGGTAGTGCAAAGTTTCCAACTGCTCCGAAAATTTTGTATTCTGCCTCGTCTGTGCAATTTTGCCTGGAGCGGTGTGTGGCACGATGCCCCATGCGACGCGGTAGGCCAATTTTTCACAGAGTTAGCCTATTTTTCGATTTTTAGCTCACCATTTACACCCCCTACATCTTTGTACACTGATTTTCCAAATTCATGCTTGCACCTGACTGAAAACATTATAACATCTAAAATCTAATATTTCTAAACTACAATTAAAAGTTAGTGATGTTAGTCATTGGGTCGCCTCCCAATAAGCGCCTAATTTAACGTCGCGGCACGACTCAACACTTCATCACACATCAACCAAATCTACCGAGATCTTGTGACGTTTAATATCACCACCCCAATAGTGTTTTACTCGCTGCCCATTTACTAAGAATGTACCACTTGAATTTATGTCCCGCAATTCAACTGTTCCATGAGGAGTCGCACTCACTACAACGAAAGGGCCTGCCCAACGTGACTTAAGCTTTCTAGGAAAAAGCTTTAGCCTTGAATTAAACAAGAGAATTTCTTGACCCGGCTCAAACTCAAGATGTTGGATGTGCTTGTCAAATCACCTCTTGGTCTTTTCTTTATACAACTTGGTATTTTCATAAGCATGCAACCGAAACTCATCAAGCTCATTGAGTTGTAGCAGTCTTTTTTCACCGACTAAGTCCATATCCATATTTAGCTTTTTGATTGCCCAATAAGCTTTGTGTTCTAGCTCAACGGGCAAATGACATGCCTTCCCATAAACAACCTGTACGGAGAAGTACCTATTGGAGTCTTGTATGCAGTTCGGTAAGCCAACAATGCATCTTCTAACTTACCAAACCAATCTTTCCTATTTGCACTTACAGTTTTCTCCAAAATCTTTTTTACCTCTCCGTTTGACACTTCAACTTGACCACTTGTTTGAGGGTGATATGCAGTAGCAACCTTGTGTCTTATCCTATATTTTTGCTAGAACATTTTTCAACAATTTGTTACAAAAGTGTGTTCCTCCATCACTTATCAACACCCTTGGAGTTCCAAAGCGTGTGAAAATGTGCTTCTTTACGAAACTTACCACTACCTTTGCATCATTAGTAGGAAGTGTAATGGCCTCAACCTACTTAGACACATAATCGACTATAACCAAAATGTATTTGTGACCATTAGAGTATGGAAATGGTCCCATGAAATCAATTCCCCAGACATCAAAGAGCTCTACTGCCAAAATATTTTGCAAAGGCATCTCATTCCTCTTCGTGATTGTACCTATTCTTTGACACCTGTCACAATTTTTAACAAAAACATGTGCATCTTTAAATAATTTTGGCCAGTAAAAACCTGATTGCAAAATCTTTTGTACAGTTCTGTCTCCACCATGGTGACCTCCATAAAGAGAAGCATGACAGTCATGCAATATTGCATTCATCTCCTCCTCAAGGACACACCTTCTTACCAATTGATCTGCACATTGCTTGTATAGAAAAAGCTCGTCCCACATGTAGAATCTTACGTCATGTAAAAATCTTTTTCTATGATCAGCTGTGAATTCTGGTAGAGTCACCCCACTTGCAATAAAATTCACATAACCAGCATACCACGGGGTTTCATCCGAAGTGATGGCTAGTAACTGTTCATCAGAGAACGTTTCTTTGATTGATTCTCCTTCAGTGACATGGCCTCAATTTTTCAACCTGGACAAGTGACCTACAACCTGATTCTCTATCCCTTTTCGATCTCGAATCTCTAAATCAAATTCCTGCAAAAGAAGAACCCATCGGATTAACCTTGGCTTGGCATCTTTCTTTGCAAATAAATACCTGATAGTTGAGTGATCTGTGTAAACTATGACTTTGGTTCCCACTAGATAAGACCTGAACTTATCAAATGCCCATACTACTGCAAGCAACTCTTTTTCAGTAACAGTGTAATTCATTTGTGCTGGATTAAGAGTTCTGCTCGCATAATGAATGGAGTAAAAGATTTTCTCCTTCCGCTGCCTTAAAACAGCTCCAATGGCTATGTCACTTGCGTGATACATCAACTCAAATGGAAGTTTCCAATCTGGAGCAATGATAATTGGTGCAATAATCAATCTTCTTTTCAGCTCATCAAATGCTTTCAGACAAGCATAATCAAACTTGAAGGATGTATCTTTCTCAAGAAGCCTGCACAAAGGAGATGAAATTTTGAAAAATCTTTAATGAAATGATGATAAAAATCTGTGTGGCCCAAGAAACTACGAATGCCTCTAACTTATGTCGGTGGAGGTAATTTTTCAATTGCTTCCACCTTTGCTTTATCTATATGCAATCCATTCTTGGACACTTTGTGCCCTAGGACGATACCTTCTCTTACCATGAAATGACATTTTCCCAATTCAGTACCAAATTTGTTTCTTCACACCTAGCAAGCACCTTGTCAAAATTCATTAAACATTCATCAAAAGAATATCCAAATACAGAAAAATCATCCATAAATACTTCCACAAATCTTTCAACCATATCAGTAAAAATAGCCATCATACACCTTTGAAAAGTCGCAGGTGCATTACAGAGACTAAATGACATTCTTTTAAATGCATATGTCCCATAGAGATATGTAAATGTGGTCTTCTCTTGGTCCTCTAGGGCTATAACAATCTGATTATCTCCCGAGTAGCCATCTAAAAACAGTAGTATTCCTGTCCAGCTAATCTATCAAGCATTTGGTCAATAAAGGGGAGAGGAAAATGGTCTTTTCGGGTGGCATTATTCAATTTTCTATAATCTATGAAAATCCTCCACCAAGTAACAGTTCGAATGGGAATCAGATCATTGTTTTCATTTGTCACTACAGTCATTCCCCCTTTCTTTGGAACACATTGGACTAGACTTACCCATTTGCTATCAGAGATTGGAAATACAATAACTGCATCAAGCCATTTAGTCACTTCTTTTCTTACCACCTCATTCATGTTGGGATTTAGGCGGCATTGTTGTTCTATGCTCGGCTTGTGTCCTTCCTCCATAAGAATTTTATGCATGCAAAAAGTTGGACTAATACCTCTTATGTCAGACATTGTCTACCCAATTGCTCTTTTATGCTCACGTAGAACTCTCAGAAATTTTTCCTCCTACAATTTAGACAAGTCAGAAGAAATAATAATAGGTAACGTATCAGAACTACCCAAATAAGCATAATGCATGTGAGAAGGTAAATGCTTTAGTTCCAATTTTGGAGCTTCTTCAATTGATGGCTTCGGAGGAGGACCATTTGACCTGTTCAAAGGTTCAAAGGGATTTAAACCTTTCATATATTCACATGATGCATTCAAAATATGCTTCATCTCTTCAACCTCATTATTAATCTCCAAACTCTCAAACAACACAATTGCTTTCTCTAAAAAATCCTTCAAATATACACTTGGGGCAATAAATTGCTCATCCATCTCTATGACAGATATCATAGACAATTCTTCATAATGACGAGGAAGTTGAATTACTTTGTATACATTAAAAACAACTTCCTCATTGTCAACTCTCATGATCATTTTTCCTTCTCTTACTTTAATTATAGAATCACCTGAGCCAAGAGAGGTCTTTCCAATATAATAGGAACTTTTTCATCGGCTTCAAAAATCCAAGATAATGAAATCCGCCGAAAAAATAAATTTCCCAATTTTCAGCAACACATCTTCAATCACCCCTTTCGGGTAAGCTATGGACTTGTCTGCTAGTTGCAACATCACTGTGGTGGGTTTTGGAGCTCCCAAACCCAATTGTTTGTACAAAGACAATGACATCAAATTTATGCTCGCTCCCAAATCACAAAGTGCATAGCCTACGTCAACATTACCTATTCTCACAGGGATAGTAAAGCTGCCAGGATCTTTAAGCTTTTGAGGAAGCTTATTTTGGACTCTTGAAGTGCACTCCTCAGTAAGTGCAACTATTTAAAATTAAGTCAAGCTCCTCTTGTTAGCCACAATATCTTTTATGTACTTGGCATACTTTGGAATTTCACGAATTGCATCTACCAACGGAATATTCAATTGATCTGACTCAACATAGAGAGATATTTGTTGAACATGCGATCATCATTCTTTTTCTGCAATCTTTGTGGAAATGGTGGTGGTTGCCTTGGAACATTCAAGGGCGCTGAAACTGTATCATCTTTCTTTGCTTCTTGTGTTGCTTTGGGAATCAATTCACCCTCAGGTGTAGGCTTGTCCTTTCTCTTCTTTGGAACTTCTTCTAATTCCCTTCTGTTCTAAGTGTAATTGCACTAACTTGCGGATTTTTCTTTGTATCACTTGGAAGAGCACCTGCAGGCCTAGTGTTTTGATTTGCAACTAGTTGTCCCATTTGCCTTTCAAGATTTCTGAAGTCAATTCTGAGTTGTTGATTGTCATGCAACAATTTCTTCAACAAATCATTTGTACTTTCTTCTACATGCTGGGGTGGCCTTTGAGGTTGATTAAAATTTCCTTGGGGTCTACATTGATTCTAATTTGATTGATTTCCACCCCAGGAGAAATTAGGTTGATTCCTCCAATTTGGATTGTAAGTGTTCCCATATTGTGCTTGTTGGTTCATCGGACCTCTGCTTTGTTGCCCCACATAATAAATAAATTAAGGATTAGTTGGGCACATGTCACTCGTGTGATTTTCACCACACATTTCATAACAAATCGACATTTGTTGAGTCTAGTTCATTGTCATTTTATTCATTTGATTTGCCAATTTTGCTATATCTGCTCTCATGGCGGAAAAGTCATCAAGTTCAAGTACCCCTACTGCTTTCTGTTTTATTGCTCTCCTTGGTTCTCCCTCACTTTGCCAATTATGATCATTAGCAGTAAAGTTGTTTAGCAGAAGTTGTATTTCACTATATGGTCTCGCCATGCAACTACCTCCACAAGTTGAATCAAGATTCATCTTTGAAGTCTCATCTAATCCATCAACAAAAGTATGGCCCAATACCTCCTTAGTTTGACAATGATGTGGACAGTCTCGGAGTAGTTTCTTGTATCTTTCCTAAGCTTGGCGAAGAATCTCACCATTCCGTTGTTGAAACCCAAGAATCTGGCTCCGCAAAGACTTTGTCTTTTTAGTGGGGAAAAACTTGATTAAGAATTTCTTTGCTGAATCATCCCAAGTATGGATTGAATTAGCAGGTTCCTTCTACAACCATTCTTTAGTTTCCCCCAACAATGAAAAAGGAAACAAGGTCAGCCTGACATAGTCCTTGGAAACATTTGGATAGTTATAAGTATCCGTGATTTCCAAAAAAATCTGAATGTGCCTCTGCGGGTCTTCATGAGATAGACCTACATATTGCCTAGTAGACTGAATCAGCTGTACCATGTACTGTTTAAGCTCAAAGTGGCCCGTGATATCAGGCTTCACAATAGCCTGAGTCATATTAGCAAGATTTGGCCTTGCAGCTTCTATCACCGGACGCCTTCCATTACCTGCCATCACTGTTGGCTGTGGTTGAACTAAAATGTCCAACTCTCTTTCTATTTTGTATCTAACTTCTAACTCCTTCCTCGCTCTATGAAGTGTTCTTTCAATTTCAGGATCAAAAGGGAAGAGATTGCTTGTGCTTCTACTCCTCTGCATTCAAGAGAAGAGCCTACGTGACACAAACAAAGTGAACTGAAAATTAATGCTTAAACCAATAGCTAATAAAAGCTTAACTCAGTCAAGTAGCTAATTTCTAAGTCCCCGGCAATGGCGCCAAAAACTTGTTGCAACCAAAACACTCACGCAAGTGTATGTGATCGTCAAGTAATATAGTAATAAGTAAAGTATCGATCCACGAGGAATTATGATCAACTTATCAACTGATGTAAACTCAAACAATTATCAATTCAAGCTAATTCATCACAAAATACATAAATAACCAATTTATAATTTAACTAGTAATCAAACAATAATACAACGCAAAGTTACTACGCCACTTATGCAATTTCCTTTTAAAAATTAATAGAAGAGATATTCCAGGGTCATGGGCTTGCTATAGATCATGCTACGCTTTTAGCTTAAGAATGATTTATTGAATTATCTGGGTTATTGATTATACGTTAATAATACCCATAAGAATTTGTCAAATTTTTATGTGCCTATTCAATTTAAATTAATACCTATATTTCTATGACATTAATAATAACTCAAATGCATTCACAATTCCTATTTTTCAACCAAACAAGACAATTAAGTATATTTCTATCTTAATCACTAATCTTTCACCTGATGCCCAGGATCAAGATCTTGTTCTATTTGATTCTATATGCAATCAAGAATTTCCTTTTTCAAATTTAACTCAAGATTCATAAATAGTATTTCACTATCAGCTACGCAGTAAAATAATTAACAGCAAAATCAAATAAACAACCCATAACGAAATTCAAGATCATCAATTTAAGCTTCAAACAACATAATCATCTAACACCCATGACCCCAGAATATTTGGATTTTTAGCCATACAAACATCAATAATATAAGTCTTAAACATCAAATAAATAGATACTAGAAGAAATTTTAGAAAAACTCTTTTAATTCTTGCTCCAAAGTATTGTTCCTCTTGATTTTTGATGCTTGAAGATGAATCTCCTCTTCTTTTTCTCTCTAAAATCAGGTCTGCCCCTCAATAATGGTTGCTTTACCTTTTTTAATCGTGTAAGAATGGGTTTTGACAATCATGCCATTATAAGACCAAAATAGAATAGTTCTGCGATTTTTACACGTCCACGGCGTGCCATGCGTCGCGTACATGGATTGGACAGAGGCAGAATACAATTTAACAGAGTAGAACAATATTTTTCTGGAAATGCACTGTCGCGGCGCGACAGTGCAAATTTCTGCACTGCTTCATTTTTTCTTTTGTTTTTCTATCCGGGCTTGTTATGCGACCCCCGAACACGATCCCGACTTGATTTATTTATCTTTTAATCAGACTTCAAAGCCCTAAATTAATCAAATTCATCCCAAATTTAATTCTTAAGTCAGAATTTCTTCCTGCAAGGCATAAAGCATGAATTTAGTACAATTCATTATTATTTAAGCTCAAATCTTTGTAAAATGCAATAATTAAAGTGTTGTTACAATGACTAAAACACGTGTTTTTAGCCTACGATCAAAAATCGTGGTTGCGTCCGTTGGGATTATGAAAACCCCGATGGACTTTTGGATGAGACTTGTCTTAAAGGGTCATTATGCGGACAACATATTAACCCGGCTTGGTTTGACTATGATGCGTGCACAATTAATTAGAGTAAGGTTGTTATAGAGGTCTAGACTGGGACCCTCAAGCGGAAGACTTGAGGGGGAAAGGCACGAAACCGTCGAACGCACCGTTGATCGACTAGTTTTACCGTAAATACGCCTTTTCGAATTTAAAGGGTGATATATAGGAAGAGCGCAAACACTTATCAAGCATTGTTATAGGATTGATTACGCACGAGTAGAATATGATGTTGAGCATGATTTATGCAACAATAAATAGCATGTTGTCAAATATTTGTACGTTTAAAAAAACGATAAATGCAGTAGTTAAATAATGGAAAGACAGTTACGGAAAAAGAAAGCAAAGAGACATGTCAGTTTTAGGAAATAAAGGAAATCATAAATGCTTGGGAAACATGCAATTAAGTCCAAATAAAGGGGAAGGGGAAAGGGTGCACATGTATTAATAGAATAAAGCATGCTTAAGACTAATTCAAAAATAAATTCATTATGGTAAGAGCCTAAAATATTCCCCAGCAGAGTCGCCATGTTGTCGTGCCCCCTTTTTCCTTTTGCGGAGTCCGGGTTTCGACATTCATTGGGAACAACTCGTTTCCTTTTGGGAATTGAGTATTTGAAGAGTCGCCACCTAACGGATTAAGGTGAGTTAGGGCACCTAGAGCAATTAACTCATGTAACTAGTTTGTATTACCAGAGATTAGGGTAAAGGCTCGAAATAACCTTAAGGGGAAGGATTTAGGCACCCCTCGTAGTCCACAACGGTGGGTCCTGACCGAACTTAGTTTTGTGAATTAGTCATTAATAGGTAAGTAGTATAAGCACCCATTTGCAAATAAGGGAAGTTTTATACAGTCTAAGCACACAAATATAACCAAGGAAGTTTAGATAGTCCAAGCACACATATGTAGATCTTAGACAGTCTAAGCACACATACTTAAATTAAAGACGTTTGGACAGTTTAAGCGTACATAAATTAAGGAAGGGAAGTCCTAAGTTGTTTAGCCTATAGGATCAATCTGTGCAATGCCCGACAATCCTCCTCAACTAGAGGGGCTACACGTGACATTAGCGCACATATCATCATATCCTTTTACTACCCATTACCCTCCCCTTAGTGGTTATATATGCAAGTTTAGTTAACGAACTCTAAGCGTGCTTTACCCGTCCCTTACTTGTGGTCCCGGAGGCGTTTAGGACCTCTATACTTAGGCAGTTCTAGACACTCCTAAGGTATTTAAAGGGTAAAATCTAAGCGACAACAAAGAACACATAGGACTTCAAATAGAAAAGCAATTAGGGGCTCATGTTTGACTCCACACATAATCAGATACATAGCACGTCTCAAACAACTGATTTTAAAGAAATTCAGAAAGCTTTAGAACATGATATCTAGATGAACATCACAAACACAGAATATGCAACATTTTGTTTAAGGGCGAAGTGGCAGAACTCTAATTAGCATGCCTATCAATTTTATAGCATGTTAAACCTGGACCATTTCACACATAAACATAACCTGATCTTCACAATTATAAGACTATTAATTACCTAAGGCTTGCCTAGGTGTAGGTCTGTATGCAATCATAACTCTGGGAACTAGTTAAAACAATGTGAAGTTATTCAGTCCTATAGGCATGCTAATCTAGGCGATTAATGTTACAAAAGATGATTTCATGCTTATTTATACTAGAACATGATGTCTATGTGTTGGGACTGTTTTTAAACCTTTTATAGACATTTATTCGTTTAAATGACATAAACATGGTTTTAATGCAAACAAAGCCCTAAATCAGGATTTCTAATGCATAGAGAGATGGTCATTTTTTATTAAGCATGATTAGAGCAGCAGTTTAATGACATGATTTCCAAGTGATAATAACTTATGCAGAGTCAGAGAAAGAAGTGATGAACTTATAACATATTTCTAATATGCAAAATATAAACGCGAGTGTCCTAAGGCTAGTTTTCTAATGCAAATATTATGGACTTATGACATGTTTTGATGCAAGTAACATAGCATATAGACCTAAAGCATGATTTTTATCACAATATCAACCCAAAGCAGGAAATTCATATATATAAACCTAAGAGCATGATTTCTACTGCAGATCACATATATGAACCTAAAAGCATGATCTCTACCCAGTTTCCACAAAAATCATGTATGAACCTTGTCGCGCCCCCTTATTTCCCTTTTTGCGGGAAAGTCAAGGTTTCGACATTCATTGGGGAACAACTCATTTCCTTTTGGGAATTGGGTATTTGGAGAGTCGCCACCTAACGGATTAAGGTGCCTTAGGGCACCTATTTGCATTACCAGAGATTAGGGTAAGGGCTCGAAATAACCTTGAGGGGAAGGTGTTAGGCACCCCTCGCAGTCCACAACGGTGGGTCCCGACCGAACTTAAATTATGCGAATTAGTCAATTAACAAGTAAGCAGTCTTAGCACATATTTGCAAATAAAGGTAGTCTAAATACATATGTGATCAAGGAAGTTGAGATGGTCTAATGCACATATATGAAAGAAGTTTAGATAATTTAAACACATATATGAATTGGGAAAGGGAAGTCCTAAGTTGATTAGCCTACATGATCAATCTGTGCAATACCTGGTAATCCTCCTCAACTAGAGCGGCTACATATGACATTAGCACGCAGGTCATCATATCCTTTTACTACCCATTACCCTCCCCTTAATGGTTATATAAGCGAATTTGATTAACGACCTCTAAGCGTGCTGTTACACGTCCCTTCTTTGTGGCCCCGAAGGAATTTAGGACCTCTAAACTTAGGCAGTTCTAGACAATCCTAAGGTATTTAAAGGGGAAAAGTCTAGGCGACAACAAATAACACATAGGACTGTCAATTAAGGAAGCAGGTAAAGGCTCATATCTACCTCCACATATACATAGGCAAATAAACAACATGTCTCAAACAACTTATTTTGAAAAAGTTCAGAAAGCCTAGGAACATGATATCTAGATGAATGTTATATATACAGGATATGCAGCGTTTGTTTTAAGGGAAGTGGCAAAATCATAACCAGTTTGCCTACTAGTTTTATAGCCTGTTAAGCTTGGATAATTTCACACATAAACAGAACTGGTTTCATAATTATTTAACGGCCTAAGACTTGCCTAGGTGTGTATATGCAATCACAGTCTAGGGACTACTTAAATAGTTTGAAGTTCTTTCATCCTATAGGCATGCTGATCTAAGTGATGAATATTATAGCAGGTGATTTTATACTGATTCATACAAGAACATGATACATACGTGTGAGGGTTGTTTTAACCTATTTATTTTAGCGACATGTCTCAAGGCAAATGCACATGTAGTCCTATAACAAGATCTCTAATGCACATGGAGAAAGTTATTTTTTATTAAACAATATTAGTAACTTAATGGTAGGATTTCTAAGTGATAACGACTTATACAGGATCAGAAGTGAGATGATGAACTATAACATGTGATATGCAGACAATAAACGTAATTGTCCTAAGTCAAGGTATCTAATGCACAAATTTTGCATGGTTTAATGCGAGTAAGCATAGCAATCCTAAAGCATGATATCTAATGTGTCATATAAACCTAGAACATGATTTCTAGAGCAACTGAACATAATGTAAAACCTAAAGCATGGTTTCTACCTAATTTACCCCGCATAATCACATAGCAAACTTTCCCTTTCACTAATTACCTCAATATCTGTTTACAAATAATTATTACAGACCAAGATGAAATGTAAAAATGATACTACAGGGAGCCAAAAGTAGGCCCAAAATAAACCTGGGAGTACCAAGCCTTCAATGTAGTCTCAAATGCTCAGAAATCTCATAGCCAACAAGTGTCCAGGTGTGTTAGAGTTCCCTAAGGACCTCAAGGATCCCGGGCAGTGCTCATACCAAAACTTTTCTCAAATAGGGACTGGTTATGTGCAGTGTGGAAGAGCCAGCCCTGATATGCCAGAGTTCAGAGAGATCTCTAGGATCCCTAAGCAGTACACATACCAGAGGGGCAGAACTTAATAACCTAAGAGTAAGTGAGAGTGCTTGACATAGTTTGAAAGACTTAGTGAAAAACAATATGGAGATAACTTTTTTAGGAGTGAAAAAGATTTTCTAGAATAAACTAGTTTTAAGAAAATGCTAGGAATGAAAACCAGTTTTTAGAAGAATATTGATAACATTTTGAAATCAGTTCAGAGGAGAGCAAATTCAGTAGACAACCAGTCAATCATAGAAGGTTCAGATTCACAGGCACTTTAGCAGGCAGGTTTGCACACGGGGGTGAAAGGGATTGAGAATATATAGGAATCTCATTGAGGGTACATGAATAGGGTGCATGGAGGCATGTAGACAACAATATGAGTAGAACACTTATGAGCTTCATAGCCATAACAAATTAACCAGGATAGTAGGCAATTAAGACATGGAGCAAAGATGTAGAGGACAGAATCGGACATACAAGTAGGATCAACCATATGCATTAAGTAACCAACATGATCACATAATTAAGAATTTAATCATAAATCAACAAACAGGCTGGTCAAGCATCAGATAAACATGTGAAGTGTAGACATACTAGTTGTACATTGAACAGGGCAGACTTTAGACATACTAAACAAAGAAGTAAATAAGAGGATAAGTTAAATTCATAGTCAATGAACTAATGCAGGAATAAAATACATAGAGTTTGGGTTTCAAATTTACCTAGAGACATACTAGTTGAGGAAAAAGAGTGCAGAATATAGAGCAAGTACATTCTCACTATCTAGCCTTGGTTTTTAGCCGACTAGATCCACAATAGCACAAGTAGCACAAACAGCAAAGAAGGAGAAAAGTTTGAATGTATGTGTGTGTTATGAATTGATGTTTTGTCTAGTAGAATCACACACACACACACACACACACACACACACACACACATATATATATATATATATATATATATATATATATATATATATATATATATATATATATATATATATATATAATAGTATAGGTAAGTAAGGCAAGACAAATTGACATTGCAAAAATAAGGCAAGAAAATAATCAGACAATCAATCAAGTGAGGTCAGTCATGAACAAATTAGCAGGATAGAAATGAGTAAAGTCAGGCTAGTACTACTTGATTTAAGAAAACTTTATACGGAATCAATCAGTAATTAAGAGTTAGGTTAAATAAGGCAAGAACTAACTCCGAAATCAATTAGGTGACGGTTCTAATAATCAAAGCATAAAATCAAGCCAGTAGCACCAATAATTAATCGCACATAAGGTAAGAACATGTAAAATCTAATAAGGAAACACCGGTACTAAAGGAAAGCCCAATTTCAAACTCTAATTTAGGTAAGTAAAATTAATTAATAATTAATCGACAGAGTTTAAGACAAACTGGCAGAAATAGTAAAATGAACAGTTAAATAATCAGAACTCTAAGAGATTAGACAGAAATACAAAAACATATAGAAAGTAAAATAAATAAGGAAACTCTAATAGACACTCAGAGACGAAAACGTTTAAAGGTTAAATATTTTGCAGAAAAATTCATTGAAATCAAGACCCTAATTCTAGGGTAAACCAAAATCAGTCGGGAATAATAATAATAATAGGAAAGGATTAGAAAATATTGAGGTAGAAGTACTGAAAATTTAAAGAAGAAATATCAAAATAAACATCAAATTGTTTTAGATCTGAGAAGATCTTAAACAACCAAAAACTAGCCAGATTCATAAAATAAACAGAGGCTGAACCAAATCTAGTTTGAACCGGAGATTTAAAACCCTAAAATACGAAAATATTCGTACTCACGGGTATTGGGATGAACATAGACAGAAATAGCCAAGATATGAGAGATTTTGAACCAGATCTGGCTCGAGCTTGACCAGATTTGCTTTGACATGTTAGGAAAACAATTAGATAGGGTTATAGAGGAGTAACCAGCGGTAAAGAGAGGCCAATAATGTAAGGGAATCCATGGCAGATTCTATTTTAGATCAGAATCGGAGAGGATAATAGGTGACAGCGCTAGGGTTAGAGAGGGGTGAGAGACGAGAGCATATGAGGGCGGCGGGTTTGGGAGAATTGGTAGGGTTTGGGGTTTTTGATATATTAAAAAGGCTCGGTTGATTTAGGGCCTTTGATCTTCTGAGATCAACGACCATGATTAGATGTTTAGGTGGGGCGGGTTTAATTAGACGGGTATTTGGGTTTGGGTTTAGGGTGGACGGGTATGGTATTGGGTTAGGGTAGGTCCGAAATTGAGTATTTTCTAGGGGCTAGATTTTAAATACCCAATTAATTTAATAAAATAATTCTATAAAATAATTTATAAATGAGACAAATGTGATTAGTCCATGAAAATGCTTTAAAATACTTTCTTAATATTGTAAAAATATGAAAAGTCATTTTTTTTATAGATAATATAATTGTGCATATATATAGGCTATTGTTGCAAAATTACGCAATTCTAGCCTTAAAACGCAAATGTGATTGTAAAAAATGCAATTAAAATATTAAGCATTATATGGGCATAAATAATGAATTTATATGATTAAATCATCATAAAAATAACATGAGAAATAATTATTGTATATTTGTATAAATAAAAAATACATAAATAAATTGATTTGAGGCCTTTAGAATTATAGAAAAATTATAACAACACTTGTGTATGTTTGTAAATGCGTATACAATATTTTAAAAGTATGTATGCATATTTAAATATATATGAAGGAAAAACTGGGTATTAACAGCTGCCCCTCTTTACCCCACCCTTTTTACTAATTGCCCCGATATCTATTTACAAATAATATTATTACAGACCAGGATCAAATGAACTACATAAGTAAATGAAACTATACTATAGGGAGCCTAAATCAGGCCCAAAGTAAACCTGGGGATGCCAGACCTTCAACATAGTCTTAGAAGCCAAAGATCTCATAGCCAATAGTGTGTCTTGGTGTGTTAGAGTTTCCTAAGGACCTCAGGGATCCTGAGCAGTGCTCTTACCAAGACCTATCTCAATTAGAGAATTGATTATGTGTAGTGTGGAAGGTCCAGACCTAGTATGCCAGAGTTCATAGGGATCTCAAAGATCCCTAAGCAGTACACACACAAAATGGCAGAACTTAAGTAATCTAAGAATAGAAGTGAGAGTGCTTGACATAAAACTGTGTTGAAACAAACTTTCAGGAGTGAAACGGGTTTTCAGGGATAGACACAATTTAGAGAAGATACCAAGAGTGAAAAATAGTTTTGAGATCAATTTTGAGAAGAGCAATCACAATCATTCAGCAATTAGCTTTACAAATAGAGGTAAAGGGGGTTGGGATATAGAGAGTTCAAACATACAACAAGGTCTAGGGGAACATATGAACCAACAACAAACAAGAGTCTAATAGTTCAGGGACTTCACAAACTAGTCATGATAAGAAACAATTAAGATATAGCCATGTTGAAGACAAAGTGTGTGCTCATTAGGATCAACCAAGTACACTAGACAATTAAATTATCAACATGATTTGCACCAATTAAAGAGAGTAACAGGGGCTGAATAGACATGCTGGTAGAATATCAAACAAACAAGTGAGGCTTTGGCATGTTGACTACACATTTAGCAAGAGAAGGGAAAAATTAGGCATGCTGACTAAAGCAATAAACATGGAGCAATTGAGTAACTAGTACAAGGATAAATATGGATGTATAGACATGGAACACATAAAGTTGAGTTTCAAATTTTAACTAGAGACATACCAGTTGAAGAAGAAAATGCAGAATGTAAAAACAGGTATAACTCCAATATCTAGCCTTGGCTTTCAGCCGGCTAGGCCAACAGTCAACACAAGTAGCAAAGAAGGAAGAGACAGTTTGAATGTATATGTATGTATTCTAAATAGTGTATTCGTGTGTTGAATGGAGCAGAATGAGAGTGCTTATATAGCAGTTCAGAAGTAGAGCCAAAATAAGGTAAAAGAATCAACATTCAGTCAATTAAGGAAATCATAGGATCACAAAATCCAATCACATAAAAGGAGTTCAGAATAGACTCCTTAATTAGGGGTAATTAATCAAACGGTAATAACAGGGGTCTAATTAAGAAAAGCATCCCAATCATATCATGTAAAAAAATCAGTAAGAATTCAGAAAACCATGCGGACAGCTTATTAAGGCGAGGCAGGTAAATATTGCAAACAAGGTAAATGAAGTAATCAAATAATCAATCGATCTTTACAAAGGACAGAAAATCAAGAAATTATTCCCAAATAAGACAAGGAGTGGGTTTAGCAGTCAATTAGGGTTAGATCCCATAATTAAAGAACAATCAAAGGTCAGATAACCCATAAATAGGCAAGAGATGTAAATTAAGAGCCTCAGGTTTAAGGGAAACAAACAGAAATTAGTAAATTACTTCAATAAATAAATAAAACCCTAGATAATTAGGCTAATCAGTTAATTATTCCAACAATAACGGATAAGAGGTTGAAAT
Source organism: Nicotiana tabacum (assembly GCF_000715075.1). Taxonomy (NCBI): domain Eukaryota; kingdom Viridiplantae; phylum Streptophyta; class Magnoliopsida; order Solanales; family Solanaceae; genus Nicotiana; species Nicotiana tabacum. Next base: position 227,414,206 of record NC_134101.1, read on the forward strand.
CAAATAATGAATAGTCAGTCAATTGAACCAGAAACATAATCACGCGAGAAAGATTAAACAAAACATGAGGATCTCAGAAAACCTTTTGCAAAAATAGAAGAAGTAGAAAAACCCTAATTGAAAATACTTAAGGTTGACTGACAATATAGAAATCAAAGGACCCATAAAGAAAACATCAATGGAAACTTGAAACACTTCAAATAGGTAGGGATTCGGACAACAAATAACAAAGAAATCAAAAACCCTAGAATAACATGGTGTTTGAAAATCGATTAACGGTAAGGAAGTAAGAGAACCTTAAAGAAACTTCAAAGATCTGAACCGATTCAAGTCCAAACATTATGTTTTGAAGAAAAAGGGAAATGGTAAAGGGAAATCTGGTCTTGAACCGTAGAACATCGATAGAAAAAGTACTCACAGACCATCACCAGACTCTCAGAGGGTCTTGAACAAGATCTAGACTAGATCTCTTCGTGATCTTTCCATGAAATTAGAGAAACGAACAATTAGGAGACGTGGGAGACAAATAGAAGCCTCAAACAGCCAGGGGAATCTATGGATCGAGTGGGAATCAGAGGGGTTGTGGGTGGTTTGTGTGGCGGCGGCTAGGGTTAGGGTTGGGGTCTTCAGAGAGACGGAGAGGAAAGGAGTTTTTAGGCGGTTGTTTGTATCAAATGGGCTAGGTTAGGGGGTCGTTGGGTTAAAAATGGTAAGGGGGATAATGGCCGTTGATCTCTGTGATCAACAGCCAGGATTTAGAGGGTTTGGGGCCGGGCTTAACTTGATTTGGGCCTGGTCTTAATGGGTTAGGGAACCGTGGGTTGAAATTGGGCTAGATAATTAGGCTAAATACGAAAATAAGAGGGCTATTTATTAAATACCCATTTAATTGATAAAACAAATTTTTTAAAAATAACTAATAGGTTATAAAAAATGATTTTCGTGCTTGAAAATGTTTTAAAATAATTACTTGATATTTTAAAAATATAAAAGGCTATTTTCTGGTAAAATAATGTAATGATGCATGCATGAGCTATAATTGCAGAGTTATTGCAATTGTAATCAAAAGGTATAAATCTGGCCATTTGTGAAGTAATTTGAACTTAATATGGCTATAAATAGCAAAATTAAATCAATAAAATGTTATAGAGCCATTTGTGATGCAATTTTAGAATTATTTATATAAATAAAATACTAGAAGAAATTACCTAAAAATATAGAAATTATGGAAAAATATCAATTGATGCTAATGCATAGTTTTGAAGGTATATATGCACTTTAAAAATATTATAGGAAAAAATTGGGTATCAACAATGATAGACTACAGAAGCATTGATAGGTTTAATGCGTGGAATTAGGGCAGAAATTGAAGTAAAAGAGAAAGATAAGGTGCAGACTACTTCTGCTACAACTAGGGTTTGAGTTGTAGAGAATTGAAGCAGGATGGAGAGAAACTATCCTGAGACACTGAGAAAAATCTAAAACTACTCTTTATTCATAACATGACTAAATAGTAAATTGATACATATTCTTGAGATAACAATAGTGGAAAGAACAAATTACACTTGATTGTTAAATTTCATTCCAAATCAAACTAGAAGTTGAGTACAACAACTTTATGCAGACGCTCTCCTGCGTACTCTTGATTCAGTGATAGTCCTTTTTTTTTCTTCTGCTTTAGTTCTTCTCATTTACCTGGAAAAATAAATTAGTCCCCTTATATTGGTTATTGACATTTGATCATCAGTTCCCGCTTCTACAGGTGCCATTAAGGACTGCAAAGAAGAATACTAATCACAATGTTGTGAATGTATCACTTTTTGTCCATATGTAAATAGCACCCATGAATATAAAGAATGTGTCCCCATACCCCACCAGTGGAAACATACTAGATTATTTGTTGTTGTTATTGTTGGATGGGAAGAATGTATCACCTTGCAACGCAACATTCAAGAATGAATATTTTTGTTCCTCTATATATATGTAAATAGATAACATCTGGTAGTTAATATACAGTGTCCTCTTTATCCAATTTGTTAGTTATTTACTTGCATCAATTCTTATTATATGCAATTTTTATCAAAACAGATTTAATTAAAAAAAAAGTTCCAGTTTTTATATTATTGGTATTATTACGATTCGTTGAAAACACACAGATGAGGTAATATACAAAATTTGACGAAGTTTGAAGGCGAGTTAGACTAGTTTGGAGTCAAAACTTATTACCAATGATATAAAATATTTTTAAAAAGGCAAAAAAAGAAATTTTCAACGGGTATGGTTGAAATTTGTTGAAAACATATATATGAGGCAATGTACAAAATTTGAGCAAGATTGAAAGCGATTTGGACTTGTTTGGTATCAAAATTCATCGTAAAAATCGAGTTTAAGAAAATTCTTCTGCGACACATGTATCATGCATGTATCATGCATGTATCTCACACACAGGTATACATAGACAGACATGTGATACACTACATATGTGATACACAAATGATACATAGGGTGACACACATATCATCTTTTCTATGTTCATCTTCTACTTTGAATTTTTAATTCAAACTACCTCAAAACTCCATCAAATCATCACAAAACTGAGATTCAAACTCCTTAAGATGTACGCAATCTATTCAACAACACCCACTAAAAAGAAAGCAAAAAATATGACCTTTTTAGCTACAAATAGCTAATTGGCTAATATTAATAACATTTGCCTAATATAAGTAATATTTTATGAATCGACAAATTTTTGTACTAATTCGCTTATGGCATACATAATTGGTAATTCTTCAATAGTAGGGTTGTTCACCTTTGATATTTATATCAAATTGATTGTTATGCATAATAATAAAAAAATTTGTCACTTAACTATAGTTAAAATATATATTTTAAACCTTGTTAATCACTTAACTATGGTAAGTTGATATATTTTGATGCAAATATCACGTGCAAATAAATACTTATTCTTGAATAAAAAACTCTAATATGAAAAAAAAAAATTACCATGATACTTTAGGATTTACGTCAAACCAATAAATGCTACCATCAACTTTTAGGGATAGTTTGGTTTGAAGATAACTTATGCTGAAATTAGCTATGCTAAGATTAATTATATTGAGATAGTTATCCTGGTATTATTTCTTATTGACTGCTTTGTATGTTATACTAATTCTAGGATTGTCAATTTTATTATTTTATCCTGAAATAACTTATTCTGGCATTATTATTCCACCATTTGACAAATATATATTATCCAAAAGAACCAAACAAAGATAAGACGGTACTAAATTAATTATTTTTATTTATCCATCATACCAAACAACCCCTTTAACGTTTAATAGTGGTTACATGAATACTATCACTTTAATAAATGGCATTTATAGTAAGAAGTTGACGTGGGAGTCTCTTATTGGTTGAGACAACAAGTCCTACGTGCCTTACCAATTGAAATCCAAATCCCAAATAGAACTGTTAATAACTCATTTAACCCAAAATCTAAAACCCTATTTTGACTTTAAAAAAATAGAGGCAAAAAGTCAAAATTGAAACGTTCCAAATATCTATCTCGTTGAGAAGTCTCTTCTGTTCTGTGCAATTGGAGATCTGTAGAAGGATAAAGAGACCAAGATCAGTTTTTTGCTTCTTGTGAGGTAAAAAAGAATAAATATGGAAGTTTTAATTGTTTTTTTTTGTTAATCAGAATTTGAATTTAAATTGGATTTTCATGTATTTCATAAGAAAATTCATGTATTTAAGCTTATTGGGTTTATCATGAAAATTTTATATTTGAAATTTTCAATTGTTTTTTGTTGTTGTTGATTTAAATATGATTTATTCCTATGCACACTCCTCATGTGTTTCAGAGGAAAATTCTTGTATTTAAGCTAATAGGGTAATATGTTTTTGCTGAAAGTTTTGATTTTTGATTTTTTTTAAAACTGGGTTTTTTTCTGAGCAAATTTATGCAGTTTAGAGGATTGAGATTTTTTTTGGTTGAGATGATTGATATAGAATTTGATTTATATATATATATATATATAGTATCATGTAATTTCAGAGGGAAGTTCATGCTTTTAAGCTAATTGGGGTTTCATTAAAAAATTTGATTTTTGAATTCAATTAATGGGGTTTCCTTGATTTTTCAGAGCAAATTTAAGCATTTTAGAGTATTGATTTTTGTTCAGAGTTTGGAGTTTTCAACATTTTCAGATAACCGAGTTTCCATGTTTTCCAGAGGCAAATTCATTTAATTAAGAGAATTGGGTTTTTCCCTTTGATTTCCGTTGATTGAGTTCCCATATTCAGAGACAAATTTATTATTTCCCAGAATTGGGTTTTTGTAGAAATGCTCAGAGGTTTTTTTTATTGGTCAAATCTTGATAAGATTACATTTCTTAAAATTTGGTGAGAAATGTTAGTAAAGGTTGCATTTTTCTCTTATAATTAATGTTTACGGTCCTGAAAACATGTAAATGTTGATTATTGTTACTAATACTTCCTTTTTCTTGGTTTGTTGTAGCTTATCTCTGTTACATCGGGTTGAAAAAAGGAGTGTGCTTCTGTGAGGATGAAGAGTTGCGAGCGACTAGCAAATCTTGCTTTAGCAGGTTTGGTTTCATTGTTCGATTTGATTCATGCATGTTTCTTTTTGGTTGCTGAATTACATCGCACAATGGCTTTGATTTGTGCTTGTCAAAACTTGGAAATGAGGGAATCCATGTTCAAGATATGAGACGAGCCTCAGTATCTGTTGAGTTTGTTTTGATGACTGTTTAGAACTCGTGATTCTTAAGTTTCTCCGTATATTATGAAGAGTGGATTTATGAGTGTTTGGATGTGCATTGTTTAGATTTGCAGAGAAAATAGACACTACAACTGTATATGTATGATCTTATTATATGTTTTCATCCATTTATTATTGATAGATGTTATTACTATTCTGTTTTTCCTCACTTCAATGTGTTATAAAACAGATTCTGTTTGTCAAACATAAGACCTAATATCCTACTCTAAAATAGCCATAAATTTTGTAGCTCATTGTAAGGGATCAAAACTCTGGAAATTCTCACTGGCTTCACATTACCGTATCTTAAGCTCGCTGAGTTCAATGCGCTGTTTGATCAAATGGTGGGGCATTGGGCCCACAGGCATAATTTTTATTGCTTTAATAGGTTTAGTGGTATTTGGCCCTCGCTAACCCTAACTAGTTTGTGACTGAGTTGATTGATTGCTTGATTGATATGCTGGTGTTTAGCCCCCTTCCCCTTCCTGTCGCCAAATTCGTGTTGTTTGAATTATCTTGAGAACTCTTGATTTTTGGTTGTGAATTTCAGGTTTGAGTTTGGCACCACTGGTCGTGAATGTGGACCCAAATTTAAATGTCGTATTAACAGCTTGCCTCACTGTTTTTGTGGGTTGCTACCGTTCTGTTAAGCCAACTCCACCTTCGGTATATTCCCAGAACTCAAGTTGCACCTTCCCTTATATTTGTTTATCTGTTTTGATATTTCCTAAACTTGTTCTATTCTACTTTGTAGGAGACAATGTCTAACGAACACGCAATGAGATTCCCCTTGGTCGGAAGTGCAATGCTCTTGTCGTTGTTCTTGCTTTTTAAGTTTCTCTCAAAAGACCTGGTTAATGCTGTGTTGACGTGCTACTTTTTTGTGCTTGGCATTGCTGCTCTTTCGTATGTTCTTCCCGTATGGGTCATTTTACTATGCTTATATATTCTTTTTCAATTTTCTAAGTACTAGTTTCATCATGTAAACTTATATCATCTATTTCTTGGGGTTTTGCAGAGCAACACTGTTACCCGCTATCAAACGATTCTTGCCGAAAAAGTGGAATGAAGATCTCATAATTTGGCGCTTCCCAATCCCATATTTCAACTGTATGGACCACTTTCTTTTGTCCTGTTTTATGCTAGTTGGTGACTGACTCTTTTTCCCCCCAAAAGATTCTGAATTGTGTTTTGCTCGCTGTGGCTTTTCTTTTTTTCTCCGCACCCCTGTAAAATCGTCATTTAAGGGCATTCTCACATCCCACTCTGTGGTACACCTTCGTGTCTCTTTTGAAAGCGCCACTTGTTGACTGAACTTCTTTTCCCTTTCTCAAGTATGGTACTCCTTTTTCCCCCTTCCAAGTGGAGTAGCTCATAAAATGGTACTCCCCGTATTTCTTTTTTGTGGACATGTTCTTGGCTATTCTGACAACAATAGTTAGACTCTTTTTTTGTTTAAAATATCTCAGTTTTTGAAATTTATGTTCTTTTGCCTTATTTTTCTCAGTAGAGTCCGCAGAGTATGTATTGTTTGGCTGTTTAGATGGTGATTGGCGTACCTTTTCTGAAACTTTGCCATAAGAACTCTTTAACTTAATCTCCTGATATGATTTTGATGAGCATTTATGGATCCTTAAGTCATGTACTTATATGTTTGAACAGATCGACTAGCTTATTGGGGTTTTCTTATCCTACATACTTGAGATATTTTCTGAATTTCCAAGAAGAAATCCAGTTTTCCAATCTACTCGATTTTCAACTTGAAACATGGGCGCATTCAATCTTCATACTTTTATGGGATCTAGGATTGTATTCTTGAAAATGATCGAGCATTTTATAGTTGTTTCTTTTTGGATAAAGATTTTCCTCAATCCATTGAGTGGAATTTGTTGGTTTTCTGCCTTTTCTTCTTTCTGGATATGATGTTTTATTTGTTTCTTTCTCAGCTTTGGAGGTCGAGTTCACAAGGTCCCAGATTGTTGCTGCAATTCCTGGGACTATTTTCTGTGTATGGTATGCTAAACAGAAGCATTGGCTAGCTAACAATGTATTGGGACTTGCATTTTGTATTCAGGTTTGTCTGCACAAATAGCAAACTTACACTGTTCTTGCTTTGATATTATAAAACAAACTTCTCATAGCTTCTTTTCTCCTTCTGATGGTTGGACACTGAATTGAATGCTTATTTCTGTTAACTTGCAGGGGATTGAAATGCTTTCGCTTGGATCATTTAAGACTGGCGCCATACTATTGGTAAGTAGAAAGGGGTTTTACTTTTATACGTAATTAATTATTTGTGCATAGTTCAGTGCTGTCGTTATGTTTGTTTTTATTGGGCGAAAACTGCATGCCAAATAGTTGAAGTGGGACTCTTTAACGAGCCATCTCTTATGGCATGCATTACATAGTCACGTCCTTTTTATAAATGTGTAACCTTTAGTGGGCAAGCAGTTAAAAGAGTCCCCTGGGGTTTATATGACATTAGTTTTTGCACTTTCTCTATGCATTAACTTACCATTTTTGTGCTGAATGCGTCCTATGTTCTTAAACTGCAGGCTGGACTTTTTGTGTATGACATCTTTTGGGTCTTTTTTACCCCAGTGATGGTTAGCGTTGCTAAGTCTTTTGATGCTCCTATTAAGGTTTGTAGTGATTTTTCTTTTTAGCTTTTCTTCAATTTGTCATTGTAGACATTTTTTTCATCGTTCTTATGGTGTATTAATTGGAATTTCTTTTTTTTCTCTTGCAGCTTTTGTTCCCCACAGCCGATTTAAAACGTCCGTTTTCAATGCTTGGTCTTGGAGATATTGTAATTCCCGGTATAAATACCCTTTTTTCCAATTAAACCCACTGCTTTTTCGTGACCTGGCTATAGAAGTGATTTCATGAATTTGCTTTGGATTTTACCCGCCTCTGAACTTACTCTGTTTGTTACCTCCCGTTATTAGTTTTTGGCATGAATTAGTAATTATCCTCTTATTATGTTATTTGTTTCTTTGATTAAATAAGTAGAGTTAGCAATATTTTGATCACTTCTTCTATTCTTCAGGCATTTTTGTGGCACTGGCACTACGCTTTGATGTCTCCAGAGGGAAAGAGCCTCAATACTTTAAAAGTGCATTTTTGGGATATGCAGTTGGTGTGGTTTCAACAATTGTTGTTATGAACTGGTTTCAAGCGGCACAGGTTGGTGTCTCAGAAAGTTTTTTATTTTATTTTTTTATTTTATGTTTTATTCCTGAAGCAGGGCTATTGTGTCCTTATTTTTCAAGCTTCTATTTATCTGACTTGGCACTTCGTTTACTCCTTTATTTTCCAGCCTGCATTGTTATATATTGTACCAGCTGTAATCGGATTTTTGGCCGTGCATTGCGTTTGGAATGGGGATGTGAAGCCGGTAAGCTTTTCTTCGATAATCAATATTTTCTCACTCCATTTGCTTCTGTCTTTATTGTTTATGTGCCTTGAATATTGTTTACTGTTTACTCCAATTGTCGCCTTTACGGTTTATGGTACTTGAATATTGTTTACTGTTTACTCCAAATTGTCGCCTTTACTGTTTATGGGACTTGAATATTGTTTACTGTTTACTCCAAATTGTCATGTATCATATGGGATTATGGATATTATTGATTGAATTCAATCTTTTGTGTTTCGGCCAAAAAATTAGTGGGGTCATTTTGGGCCAAGCATGTCTTGTCTACCAATTTCTCTTAGTAACATTGTTGTAGATAAGAGAAGCATTTTTCATGGTTTGTTTTGTAACTAAGGAAGGAAGAGGAAAAATGGGATGGTAAAGATGAAGAAAATGCAAAAACAATGAAGGAAAATCTTCCTCCACAGATTGGTTTGAGTGGAAAGTAGTAGGGATTATCATAAACTGTGCACTCTTCTCATTTTTTTTCTTTTGACAACCGTAGTATTATGACCAACTTGACTATCCCGTCTGGTACTTGCTACCTCCCATTAGTACTTGTACTAGGTAGCTCTTCCACCAAGAATTAGGTAGATGAGAAGAAATTACCTAACGTCTTTTGCTTCTGTTGGGATATGAACCCTGATCACTTTATTGATCACTACGACAGACCGTAGTCTCCTCTTATTTATATGTGTTTTGAGCTAAGTTGATCTGACACGGCAAATTTAAGTGCCGCACCTGTGTCGACACGATACTAGTATGGGTGGTGTGGGTATGTGATCCGTACCGCATCTGGTCAAATAATTTTGGGTACTTTGACGATGACGGACGAAAGAATTCCAGGCGAAGTACAATTTGATTCCCGAAATCAGAATCAAAACTAGGTAAATTTGAAGAAAATAATATACCTTATCTAAGAAATCAATTATTTACTTATCTACTACTTGAAAATTAAAAAAAAAAAAATCACACTTCACAAACTATACGTAAGTATTTCACAAAATTTCTCATAATTTAGAGATAGTTTTATATTTATATTTTTTTGAATTATTTTTAGCCTGATCCCCACACCCGTATCCGTGCTAGGATATGTGTCCCCGAATCTTAGAATTTATATTTCGAAAGATCCGACCTCTAGATTCGCACCCCTGTCCGAGCAACTTAGGTTTTGAAGGGAAGAATAACCTGTAATGTTGTTCTATCTTCTACAAGTTTGTCACGCTCTAAAATGGATTGCGACATGGCCGGTATCCAGTGCCTACCAACTTGCGTCGAGCGAACCAGTGATGTATTGCCTACCCAACTCATACCCATATAACTCAATTCATTTAACTAATTATAGTATTAAATAAACAATATGAGATAATTAGACTTTTGATTTAAAGTGCGGCAAAACATAATTAAAGGTATGAAATAAAATAGTCATTTGAATGTCATAAGCGTACCCTTAGACCAAAATAATACAAGTTCATCTATGGAGCCTCTATGAAGCTATGAATAAGTAAATGAAATTATGGGGTTAACCCGCATTATACCAAACAAACTCGAGAAGAGAACTTAGAGGGTGTTTGGATTGATTTATTTTAAGTGCTTATTGGCTTTAAAACACTTTTTTAGTTTTTGTGGTGTTTGACAATGATAAAAAGTGCTTAAAAGTACTTACTTTTAGGCATAAAAAATACAAATATAAGCCAAAAGCCAAAAGTTGGGTACTGTATTACCAACTTATGGCGTTTGGCTTTTAGCTTATATAGGCTACTTTTTAAAAAGCCAATCCAAACACCCTCTTAAAACTACTCTAGCTTCTCTAAAACTTTCCTTAGTTTCTTTCATAGAGTTAAACATGATTTTGGTTATGAGAGCAACTCTAGATAGGATTTCGTCTAAATCTCCAACAACTATTACACCTCAATCTCATGCAAGTTGAGGTTGGCCGTATGAATCCTTACTGGTTATGTCTCTTCGACTAAACTTGTCTTAGTCCAATATTATAATTCTCTAAGCATTATATATCTTATTCAAGGCTGAATTTGTATTCTTGATTTTCGGTTGAGCAGTTGTTGGAGTTCGACGAGTCAAAAACACAAAGCACTGAAGAAGTCGCCGCTGAAGAGAGCAAGAAAGTAGAATGAGTCTAAAAAGACAGACAGTAGGATATGACCTTCCAGCTGCAGAGATTGTTGGTTAAGGAAAAACTTTTTGTTGTACTAGATTCTTGTTAGTGACAATTGATTAGACTGGCTTCATATGTTATTACCCTAAATTAACATTTCAATTGTCAATTATAGCATTCCCCCTCCCTCCCCCCCCCCCCCCCCCCAAAAAAAAAAATTCCATGAGATTTAAACAAATGGAATTCATATGAAATATTCCTAGTGTTCGAAAATAGTCCTTTATTTTAGTCTTAAGGAAAAAAGACGTTCTGTTATATTGAAGAACAGATCTTAATTTAGACAAATTAATAACTTGGGGTTGTGATAATTTGTAAAATACATATGCTTGTGATAAGTAGGATAAATCAAAAAAATATGTGAATTTTTCTTACTAATATTATAAAGTGACTTTTTTATAGTCGAAATAAAGTGAATTTTTTTTGATTATTAATTTTTTCTTGATTTATTTCATTATTGGAAATGTATTTATCAATCAATTTGTTTGTTGATTCAAGAAAGAGTTGTGTATTAATTCTGGGAATATTAATGATAGATAAAAATAGATCGATGTATAATCTTTGAATGAATAATTTTAGAAAATAATGGACTTTGGTATTTTTAGCTATCTTGAAGATATTGTCTTTGAATTTGAAGATATTGTCTTTAGATATGGTGCTTTATCTTGAAGATATTAGCAGTGGTCTAAACTTGGATAGAGGTGTTTATTATGTGATGTTTTAACTAGTAGAGGTGCTAAACTTGGACAAGTCTAAGTTAGGGGGCCATTTTTGAAAAGCGACGCAAGATGAGGTATCATTTTGTGTACTTAGAATCTCAAAAAGCTAGAGAATAAACTCCGAATAAAACTTCGATACGAAAAGTTTATTATGTGATGTTTTAACAAGTAGAGGTGCTAGACTTGGACAAATCTTAAGTTAGGGGGCCATCTTTGAAAAAGTGACGCAAGTTGAGGTGCTATTTTGTGTACTTAGAATCTCAAAAAGTTAGAGAATAAACTCCGAATAAAACTTTCATACGAAAATGTTTTAACAAGTAGAGGTGCTAAACTTGGACAAGTCTTAAGTTAGGGGGCCATATTTGAAAAAGTGACGCAAGTTGAGGTGCTATTTTGTGTACTTAGAATCTCAAAAAGTTAGAGAATAAACTCCGAATAAAACTTTCATATGAAAAGTTTATTATGCGATGTTTTAACAAGTAGAGGTGCTAAACTTGGACAAGTCTTAAGTTAGGGGGCTATATTTGAACAAGTGACGCAAGTTGAGGTGTCATTTTGTATACTTAGAATCTCAAAAGCTAGCGAATAAAAATTCGATACGAAATATTTACCCCTCAAAACTACATTCCATGCTATAAAAAACTGTAATTACAATTAATCACTAAAAATATAATTATTTACTGTATTTATTATTTATTTATTACTCAAATATTAATTTCTTGTACGACGATAAAAATACAGTAAATGTCCTTTTAACGTTTTACTTCAATTTCTCAAGGTGCAATTAGTTTGTACTTCTCCAATAACTCAATAAGGACCTTTTCTAGAAAAATGACGTTGTATAGTTGTTGTAAAAATAATAACCAAAAAAATATAAAATTTGTATTTTTTTTTGTGTGTGTATATATTCTGTATGTTATAGGCCAAAATTATATAAATTTTATACACTTTGTAAATAGTTTCTGGTGGGAGCTAAAAATGATAATATCCTTTTTTATACCACAAGAAAGTTAGTGCCGTCCTTAAAAGGTTATAGTTGATTTTTAAAACTAAATTATTTCCTTGTGCTTATTATTTGACCTTTCTAATTATAAAAAGTTTATTGTTTTCTTGTATAATGCAGTAAATATCATTTCCAAGTCTCCAAGTTTTTTTTCTCTCAAGTTTTTACACATTAGGAAACGAATAACTTACTGATTAATAAAAACATCATCCAATATTATAATGGAATTTTTACATTCCTATGCCATATAGGAAACTATATTACCTTCAATGTTTAAGGTTTGATATAATTACATTTAGTATACATAATTATTAATTCTATACCATAAGGTATTTTAACTGTACATTAATTGTACCTTATATTACTCCTAAATTTATGGTACCGTATATTCCTCCAAATCCCCACCCCTCATGTTTCTCTCTCCCAACCCCACACCCTCACCCACGTATCACCACACCCACGTTTCAAACCATTATTTTCTCTATTAAAACCAGAAAAACAATTGAAACCCTCTACCATTAACGTCCAAAATCAAGGTTTTTTCTTCTACAACTAGTCAAAATTGAAGTCAAATCTTCAAAGTTCATACACAACAATAACTTTTGATGGTTATGATTTCGGGTTCCTTCAGTAATATAAGAGGGAAGGAAAAGAGAGCAGCAATTCCATCATTGACAGCCATTAAAAAGCTTTGAAGCTTTGAATGCAAATTTGGGTTTTCAAAAATCATTATTTATTTGGATTGGGTGTTATTGTAAATAATTGGGAATATAGTTGGAGTTTATATCTCAATTTTGAGGGGTTTTGGTGAAGATTAGACTTGGTTTTGGCTGAATTTCAGATTGAAACTCGAAGAAGAAGAAGAAGAAGAAGAAGAAGAAGAAGAAGAAGAAGAAGGAGAGACATGACATACATTATATTGCAGCAATTGTAGAAAAATTGTAGACTGTTGTTTATTTATTTTTGAGCTTTGTTAAAAATTTTGATGGGAGCTTGTTATTCCACTTCGTCTGTTTTGGAGCTAACTTGTGCAAAGGAGAAGATGTTTTTTAAGTTATATATATTGCTATACCTTTAAATTCAAGAAAGTATGGTTGTATTGTATTTAAAGAGGCGTGAATTTGTAGAATATGTTGAATGTGAGAAATGAGTCAAATAAGACTCACAATGGCTTGTTTTCTATATTTAGTCTACAACAAAACTACATATCATTTGAAAAATTAATATGAAAATACAGAATTTCAATGTTTCTACAAATTATCTACACAATATCCACAAACTGTTCATAACAAAATTTATCTTTATTTTCATGCATGTTCGTCTGGAACACTAAAGTTACTTGATATGCCAACATCTCCCGTTATAAAGGAATACAACTTATCTATAACTTTCTACAACTTTCACACATTATTTTCACCCAGTAAAATACAACTACAATAACATAAAACTTACATACAAAATTTATACAATATGTCTTTTGTATATTTTGTAGCTGATTTATACATACTAAAAACAATCTTCATACAACTAATTATATATTATACAACTTATCTACAAATTATCTACACTTTTTCGTACATTATTTCTACTAAGTTATATACAACTACAATATAATACCACTTAAATATAATTTTTATACAATGTTGTTCAACTTTCATACAATAGTTAAATGAATAAAAGAAAAATAAATAAACAACAGAATATAATTTTTCTACAATTTAACTACAATTTCTGCAATATAATGTATGTCATGTCTTCTTCTTATTCTTCTTCGAGTTTCAATCCGAAATTCAGCCAAAACCAAGTCTAATCTTCACCAAAACTCCTCAAAATTGAGATATAAACTCCAAACTATATTCCCAATTATTTGCAACAACACCCAATTCAAACAAATAATGATTTTTGAAAATCCAAATTTGAATTCAAAGCTTCAAAGCTTTTTAATGGTTGTCAATGGTGGAATTGCTGCTCTCTTTTCCTTTGCTTTGTATTACTAAAATTTGGACATAATTGCGTTTGATGCAGAAGAATTGTAGAAGATTTAGTCGTTTTTGATTTGTGAATTGTAGAAGAATAATCAATTCGTTTTTGAATTGTAGAAGAGTAATTGCGTTTGATGTAGAGACGCTAAATTTGAAACGAAACTGACGAAGAAGATTAATGTGCGTGATTTGCGTTTGGAAGATCTGGAAGAATATTTAATCCCCCAATTTTAGCGCGCCTAAATAAGGAAGCCTACAGCTACAATAATTCCTTATTTAATGCATGGTCTATATTTTATAAAAATACTATTAGCATGAAGGGTAATATGCAAATTATGAACATATTTGATAATATAGTTTCCTATATGATATAGGAACGAAAATTACCCTATTATAATCAAGTTAGGAAAGTTGTAAATAACATTTTCAAGCCTTTTTAACTAATATAAAACTTCATATGACATAGGCATGCATTAACTATATTTTTCTTCTAAATTTTCAAGTTTTTATTTTAATGTTTATATTTACTAATTTGAGCTCTACGGCAGATGCCTTTTTAACCAATAGAAAAATATAATATGTGTCAACAAGTTTCAATTAATATTTAAACACTTAAATATTGTCCTTATACTCATTATTTGACCTTTACTAATAAAAATGCTTAATTATTTATGTATGATGACATTAAGAATTCAATATATCTCCTTTTTATTTCAAGTTCTTGAGTTTTTAGTAGAAATTTGACTATATTTTAGGACTTTTGAGTTAAAATACACAAATATTTCATATCAGTAAATAAATTTTCAGAATCCAGACACGTGGACCTGGGGGTTGACTTTGTTGACTGTCGTGTGGAGTTGCAGATTGCTTCTAATTGTTGAATTACGAGTCTTTGAGTATATTTTGATTGATTTGCACGTTCTTTGATTAGATCGGATCGTTTGGCATTGATTTGAGGCGCTAGAAAGACTTTGGAGTCGGTTATCGAATTTTGAAGTGAAGTAAGTCTTTTGTCTAACCTTGTAAGAGAAAATTTACCCGTAAGTGCTATATGTGTTACGTACTATGTCTTATGAGCTACGCACGTATGGGATAACGACTGTCCGTGCGTATGCTAGATTCTTGATTATGTTCGGGTAGACGTATACTCACATCATATTTTAATTATACTGCTCGAGTTATCATTGCTTGCTTAAATGCTTTAATTCATGTTCTTGCGTGAGACTAGACATGCATAGAGTATCAAACTTTACTATTCTAGACATTTGACACGCTACTTGATAGTTGGGGGAATTATACTTTTTCTTACGGATTTCTTCTGCGTTGCATATACTTTACCAAAAAGTTTCTTGAGTTCATAACTTGCACATATATTCGCGTGTTGGGCCGATGACCCCCCAAAAGTTTCATCATTCTTATGGATCGGGCTGAACGCCTCAACGGTACTATTACGGATCAGGTCGTACGATCTCGGCAGCATTATGAGATGCATCCACAGATCGGGCAGTACGAGCTTGATAATATACACTATTTTATGGATCGGGTTGTACGACCTTGTCAGAATCGTGCGCAATATTCGATAGAAAGTCAGCGTACCTATGAGTCTTCCCGGCTTGAGATTTAGTACTTTATTTATTATTGAGCATATACATGTATCATTTGAGGCAATATTCAGCATGTGAGGATTTCTTATCTACTCTTCTATTAAGGATCGTGTTATGCACATATATCTCTTTTCGTTGCTTCTACCTGCTATATTTTATACCTGTCTACTTTTATGGTACTTCGATTATTGGACCATTAGTAAGTATTGATGTCGACCCTGGTCATTATTTCTTCGAGGTTATGCTAGATACTTATTGGGTACGCGTTGATTTACGTACTCATACTATACTTCTGCACTAATTAGGCAGGTAGTGAGACAAGTACGTTTGGTGGTCACACAGGCGCGCATGCACAACTGCTGAGGAGACTTTGTGGTGAGCTGCATGCCATGTTAAGATCCGCAGCACACAGAGTCTCCTTCCTATCCATTACTGCATTCTGTCTAATTTATATTCTAGACAGTCGTTGTAGTAGTATTGTATATTCTAGTAGATGCTCAAACACTTATGACACCACATTTTGGAGATTTAGATTTTTGTTCTTAGTGGTCTTCTGTTATGATTCGATCTCGTTTGAACGTTTAAAATAATAATATCAATATTTTTCTATGAAAATGAACGATTTCGGCGTTTTATTTCATTATTGATTCGAAATACGTTTTGGACAAGCTGTTGGTGTGTTAATTAAATAGTTGCCTTGTCTAACAGCAACATTTGGTGTCATCACGGCCTATAATGAGAAACGGGCCGTAATACTATTTTTTACCAATAAAAATATTCTAGAATTTTGAATTAAGCTACTCAAATCCTTATAGTGGTAACTGGTAAATAATATTTTTACAATAAGATCCAAGGTAGCTTTGAATTGTTCTCAGAGGTGAGGCAGGGTTAACATTAATTCATTGTTCCAATTAATTGCGTGATTGTTTCTCTTGAAGACAGAAATTAAAGTTCTGAATTCTTGGTTCTTTATACCAAAGAATTAGCATAAATTCTATTTATAACTTTTCTTTAACGTATTTATTCTTCTTGTTTTGACTGAAGAGCTATCCTCAGACACAGCACGAATGAATAAAATATAGGAATATATGCCCCTGTTGTTACATCTACAGATGAAATAATAATAGAACCTCATTCCAAAATTATCACAAAAACTAGTCCACACACAAAACCAAAAAAGAAAAGAAAATAAATAACAGAAGAAGAAATGGCATAGAAAATTTAAAATAAAAATGATAGTTTTAAATCCAAGAGTAATGGACGTACTAATTAATGAAAATTATTTGTAACCAAAAAGAAAAAAAAAAGAATTCTTTAATTTGTGAATTTTGATTACGAGCGACATATCATTTTCCTATGTAAGGAGATTAACTTTTTTTCTTGATATATAAAAAAATAACATGAAAATTCTTACTCCTTATGGTCCATATATAAATATTAGTATATACCAAGAGTTTAGCACACTCCTTAATAAAAATATTTTATAACAACATTAATCATGATATTACTTGTCTAAATGTTCTTAATTAACACTCCACTAATTAAAGCAGTAAGAGTAGATCTAGAAGAAAAGTAAAATCACAACTTTTTTCTGTAAAACATAAGATATTTAATTTGAAAAGAATTCAATTATCAAAAATTGTACAATTAGCTCCCGTTTGACCATAGATTTTGGCTTCATTTTTTTAATTTTTTTTTGTAAATATTTTTTTTATGAAATATGATCATGTTTTGGGAAAAATAAATCAAGAATTTTCAAGTCAAAACTTCAATGTTTCTTTAAATAAAATGTATATCCATACATAACTTTAATTTTCAAAAATTCCTTTTTCAAGTTTCAGTCAAATCTATATCCAAACGCTAGCTTAATATATATTATTGAAATATTTTACATAGATAATCCCCCCCCCCCCCCTCCCCCCAACCCAAACGTAATTTTTTTATCTATGCCAACATATATATATATATATATATACACACACATAATCCAGCATTATGAAAGTTCCATAAAAACTTTCTCTCTATTTATTTTACCACCATATTTTCACATATATATCAAGAATTAAAGAGGATGTCTCCATTAGCCATCATCTTCTTGTTGTTGTTGTTAACAATTTCAGCCATGGCCAAAACAAGGCAATTTGAATGGAGAGTGGAGTACATGCATTGGTCTCCAGATGGTGTAGAGGGTGTGGTAATGGCTATTAATGGAAAGTTTCCTGGTCCAACTATTAGGGCAAGAACTGGTGATACTATTTCTGTTGAGCTTACTAACAATCTTCTTACTGAAGGACTTGTCATTCACTGGCATGGAATTTCACAGGTTAGGATCCAAAAAACATATATATATATATATATATATATATACAGTGGCGAAGCCAGAAATTTACTCAAGGGTGTTTAAACTTGAAAGAAGTGAAAAAAATCTCCGAGAAAGAGTGTTCAATATATATTATATACCTCTAAAATGTAATATTTTACTTATATACGCAGTGTAATTTTCCGACGAAGGGCTTTACAACATGTACCACCTTAACCATAGTGTCCCATATATATATATATATATATATATATATATATATATATATATATATATATATATATATATATATATATATATATATATATATATATGTATGTATATATATATTAGAGCTTTTCTAATGCTAGTATATATAGTTATATACAGATATCCTCATGCAAGCCAAGTAGAGACAGAGCTAGAATTTTAATTTGATGTTGATTTTGAATTTTAGAATGAAGACTTCGATCAAATGCTAATAATTGAGTTCTAAATTTAATTTTTATACATGTTCAATAAATTTCTTAACACAAGTTATACTTTTCTTAATAATGTTTTAATACAAAATACATTGTTTGAGTAAAGACTACTAGGTTCAGCTTATCGAACCCATAGCTCGGCTTCTGCCTCTGCCACATTAATGTTTAGGTGATATATATTAGTTAGGTGTTCTTTTAGGAGTTTTTGAGTTTTATTAGAGATTTATATGCATGCAAATAGAAAATATAGAGAGCTTAAAACAAATTTTTGTTTTTACTTCTATATATGCTTGATCAAAATTACAATTTACAATGACCTTTTTTAACATGTAAGTGGTCCTTTTAAAATAAAATTTGCGTAAAAAATTTAATATTTATTATTTTCTTACCTTTTTTTTTTTTAATTTACATTTTTGGTTTTCTTAAATTTCTTACTACAGCGTGGAACACCATGGGCGGATGGAACTGCATCAATCTCCCAATGTCCCATTAACCCTGGAGAGACATTTGTTTACAGGTTTATAGTTGATAAGGTAATCTCTCTCAAACACAAGATAAAAAAAATAAAAAAAAGGATGTACTATATACCATCTAAAGGTTAGTTTTTATGTTTTTTGCACGCTCCTTAAAAAATATTTAAATATTTAATAATCTTAATTATAAAAGTGTTCGTCGAAACTATTGTATTTTATTTGGTATAATAATACAACAACAACAACCCAGTATAATCCCACTTAGTGGGGTCTGGGGAGGGTAGTGTGTACGCAGACCTTACCCCTACCCTGGGGTAGAGAGGCTGTTTCCAAATAGACCCTCATCATCCTTCCCTCCGAGAACTTCCCACCTTGCTCTTGGGGAGACTCGAACTCACAATCTCTTGGTTGGAAGTGGAGGTATAATAATACTATGAGATAAACTTATGAAGAAGTAAAGATTAATATAGTTGACCTCGACTTGTTTGAAATTGAGACGTTATTATTGTGCTAAATTAAATAACAGGCGGGGACATATTTCTACCATGGACATTATGGGATGCAAAGATCAGCAGGATTATATGGTTCACTTATAGTGGAATTAGCAAAAAATGAGAAAGAACCCTTTCATTATGATGGAGAATTTAATTTATTACTTAGTGATTGGTGGCACAAAAGTTCCCAAGATCAACAAATTGACATCTCTTCTAAGCCTTTTCGTTGGATTGGTGAACCACAGGTAACATTTTACTTCCTTATTTTTTGTAATAATCGTGGTATCTGTATCGTTTTGCGTACACCTCAAATAATTTTATGACGACGATCCAAAAAGCGAAGGCTCACCCCAGCTGAAGGAAGGAGGTGAGATAGGCAAGAGGTAGCTTGCTTCCAAGCCGGCCCGACCGCGAGGAATCAAGAGATCTTTGCCGGTGCTGACTTGGATCTCGGGTGACGGAATAAGGCGATCAGAAGCGACGAACAGTCGCGGTCGAAGCTTGGTTCT
The DNA here is from genome assembly GCF_000715075.1 of Nicotiana tabacum. NCBI lineage: Eukaryota > Viridiplantae > Streptophyta > Magnoliopsida > Solanales > Solanaceae > Nicotiana > Nicotiana tabacum. The sequence goes on from NC_134101.1 coordinate 227,434,142, forward strand.
AGCCGATAGGCTAGCAGTAAGCTTGGCTACAACGAAGCGCTTACCAAGCGCGAAGGAAAGGGCCTTCGCCACTTGAGCCATATGCGGGGAAACTCGCACGTGCGGTTCTTAGGGGGGGGGGGAGAGCTAGTAGGAGTCATCCCATCCCAATAGCGTATATTTGGAGCTCAATATGAAATCCTATTTTCTTGCAAGACTGGTACTTGTTATCATCATAATTATCGAATAACTCTATTTACTCCCTCCGGTCCAAAATAAGTGATTTTTTTGGATGTTTTCACACAGATTAAGAAATTCGCCTTTTAGCATTAATTAGCAATGAAATTGACCATATTAACCTTTACTATCTCACATAAACACTCCTAACACATATTCCAACACTATTTACTCCAAGGATAATGTAGGGAAAAAATAATTAATTCATTCTTGAAATCTGAAAAAATCACGTATTTTGGACCACAATAAAAAGGCCAAAAAATCACTTATTTTGAACCGGAGGGAGTACCAACTAATTGAATGAAATCACCTAGTGTTTTTTGTCTCAATTGAGATTTTAAAAAATATTCTTCCTCATTAATTTCCTCAAAAGAATATAAATATTTGAAATAGTAAACAAATTATTTTCTTATTTATATATATGGGTGAATTATAGAACTTTTTATGTAATTTTTATACATGAAAATTCAACATTTTTTCAAAAATAAATAAATTATACATATGGAGCAGGATAAAGCATTATTTATAGCCGATTTTTTTATTTTTTGCACTGCAGTTGATCCAAGTTTCCAATTAAACCAAACAATAGTATATCTGGTGTATTTCTATAAGTGGAGTCTAAGGAGGATATGGTGTAAGCAGCCTTACCCTACCAAGCTTTCAATTACTTAAAAAATCAATTACCATTATATCAAACAATCATATTCATTTCTAGATTGATATAATAATATATAAATAGTTTTTTCTATAACATTTTTTAACCATATCGTTTTTCCTTTTTTTAACCTTCTAAATAAATACGTCAAAAGGAGCACTTGTTCGGTAAAAGAATACATGCTTATCAAAATTAAATATTTAAAAATTCTGCATTGTTAAATAATTATTGACCACTTTTCGAATTAAAAAAATATTTTTTTAAATGGAGTCTTAATTTCCTTTTGTTGTGAAACCAGAGTTTATTGATGAATGGAAGAGGTCAATTTAATTGTTCTCTAGCGGCGCAATTTAGCAAATCACCCATTCCTCAGTGCAAGTTAAGAGGAGATGAGCAGTACGCACCCCACATTTTTCACGTGCATCCAAACAAGACTTACAGGCTTAGAGTGGCTAGCAGCACTGCTTTGTCTTCACTCCACTTAGCCGTTGGGGTAAGGCACAAAATAGCCTTATTTATCTTTTTGTCACTTCAAAAAATAATTATTCTCTCCAACTTTTTACAAAGTTATTATTCTTTTACTTGCTCTAAAGTAGTTTCATGAATCGATTCTTGACTTTCTTTTTCTAATAATAATAATAATAAATAAAAAAAACAAACAATAACAACCCAGTAATAGTCCCACTAGTGGGGTCTCGAGATGATAGAGTGTACGCAGACCTTACCCCTACCCCGAAGGGTAGAGAGGCTGTTTCTGAGAGACCCTCGGCTCAAAGACAAAAGATATGTAACAAGGACAGAAATCAGACAAATAATATCAACACGGTAGGGGATAACAAATAAGTGGAGGACAATAATTATGGTAATAATAAGAATTAAGATTAAGATTAAAATTAAAAATAAAACAAAAAAGTGTGATGGAACAAAATTCGCTAGTAGTCCTATATAAAACACTATCAGACTAGCCAGAACAACGAGGAAAAAAATGTTCTACTATCCCCTAAACTACAACCCTCATATTCTTTTTTTTTATTTTTTATTATTATTATTATTATTATCTGAATCAGTTTGTGTGTATTTTAATCTTTTTTATTTAAGGATTTTTAAATAAAATTAGATAGCGCCAGCGATAGAGTTGTTAAAAATTAAGACTATAGTAGGATTTAAAAATTCAATTCAAAAATTGAAATAAGTTTACGATGATCATGATGTGCGGGTCAGTATGTGTACAATTCAATATGTTTTTTCTTTTTCCATTAGGGAACTTTTGAAGTTGAGAATAAATAGCGTAAGACCGTAGGAGAGAGAGTTTTGAAAATTGAGGCTATATTTTCTTTAACTCATTTTTATTGGTTACAGTTGATAAATTACAATTCAATGTTAAATTTAATTTTTTTTAAAAAGAGAAATGACTTTATACCTTTTTAAAAAGTTAAAATAATTTGGACCACTTCTTGATTTGGTGCTTACGCAAGAACTGTACTAATCTTCTTTATATCGTCTCAATTATTTTTTAAAGATAAGGGACATCAATTACAAAAGAAAATTTGATAATGCGCATAATTGGTTCTAAGGACCTTTGTGCCCACCAAATAAAGTTGGAGAAACTAATTCATAAAGTGGCTAAAACTGAAATTATTCTATTACTCTATTTAAGGAGTCAATATTTTTTTTTATTATGATTCTTTAACGTTTAAATAGTATTTAAACTATAAAATTATGATTTATCATCTCTTTATATATCTATATATTTATCTGCACTTGCGATTTACAACAAATCATATTAACTTACAGTAGGTAGATGATAAAAATAAAGTGAGAATGTATATTAATTAATTATAGTTAAATAATAAATGTATATGTGCAAATATATATAATTTATTTATTGATTCAACGTAAATAATAAATATGAGCACATTGGTAGTTTGTTTATTTTGCCACGAAAACCTATCTGTATCTAAGGACGGATGTAAAATGTAAGTTATAGGATCATCCAAAACCAATAACTCCGGCTCAGACAATATAGTTTCACTAAATTAATAAGTATAAATAAATAATTTTAAAACTAGTAAATCAAATGAGTTGAGATAGAACCTGAACTCAAATATATAAAATTTAAATTCTGAATTCGACAAAAAAAAAATGAAGTTGACTTCCTTTTACAAAAGCTCTTAAGAAATAATTCTGATACTTTGTGTTGGTTTTACATCTATAGGGTCACAAAATGGTGGTGGTTGAAGCAGATGGAAACTACATTCAACCATTTTCTGTAGAAAATATGGACATTTATTCAGGTGAAAGCTACTCAATTCTCTTCAACACTGATCAAAATCTTTCAAACAACTACTGGATTTCAGTAAATTATTATTATTGAGTTTAAGTTATATGTAGTGACGGAATAAAAAATATATAATTATATAACTACGTTCAGAGGCGGATTCATGATTTAAACTTTATGAGTTTAAGTTATAAGGTTTTTAGAATTGAACCCGTTCTATTTTTAAAGTTATGGGTTCATATATACTATTTTTCTAATTTTTATACATAAATTTTTACTCTGCGTCAAAAGTTATGGGTTTAATTGAACCGATAACTAGTAGACTACATCCGCCATTGACAGTGGCGGATCTAGAGTGCAGTTATTGGGTTCATGGGAACCCAGTAACTTTTGTGCAGACCCTGTACTTCTATTAAAAAATCCACTAAATATTAATAAATATTTAAATATGAACCCAATTATTATTGTATATTAATTTGAGATTACGACAAGAACACATATACTTTAAATCCTGGATCCGTCTCTGGGGTCACTGACTACGTCACGTAAAGCTAGTTGCATGTCATTTTTATGATTAATACTATTTACCAAACTTAAAAATAGTAAGTTATACAACTATAACATGTTAAATCTACTGATCGATAGTGTAAGAATTCTTTTATGTTGTAGTACATAACCATTTCTTATGGAAAATATGGACATTTATTCAGGTGAAAGCTATTCAATTCTCTTCACAACTGATCAAGATCCTTCAAACAACTACTGGATTTCAATAAGTGTAAGAGGAAGAGAACCTAAAACACCTCAAGGCCTCACTATATTGAACTACATTCCAAATTTTGCTTCAAAAATTCCAAATTTTCCACCACCATTGCCACCTCTTTGGAATGATTATAACTACAGCAAATCCTTCTCTAAGAAAATCTTTGGCTTGATGGGGTCTCCCAAGCCGCCAACTCGACACGATCGTCGTCTTTTTCTCCTCAACACGCAGAACAGGTACTTCATCTATCTCAATTTTTTTGACGATATTTGAGAATTTAAAAAAGAATATAATATAGCATTTTTGACGCGTAAATTATAGATTGCATATATATAGGCATGAAAAAAATATCTTTACTATCGAGTGGGGCCTATTAGCTTAAATTATTACAGAGAGAAAAATATTATTATTAAGTTTATGTTTTATGCACTAACGATATTTTATAATTTGTATTTGTTTAGTAAACTAAAAAAATGGAAACTTACCTGCTATAACATGGTAATTACATTGATAGTGTAATAAGTTCGTTATATTGTCAGTGATGTAACTTAAATATATCATAATTTTTATAATATTAGTTTAATTTAACAGATTATACTAGTAGATTATTACTCTATCTTCAAATTACCATACATGCTTGTTAAAATATTTACTAATCGTAGATCAATTTTACTTGATGATGTAAAAGTCTATATATATGTACTATTAATGGATAAAACTTAAACTATATTTGTAATATGCCCTTTCACTTGGAGGTGATTTATTTCTTAGGCAAAACACATGAAAATATTCTTATCGATAAGTGATATATATATATATATATATATATATATATATATAAAATGAGAGATGGATTTTGATTTTTGGGACCTTTTTGCTATGTGACAATGTAAAATTATGTGATTACGATCATCCGATTAAAAGTATAATTTATTAGCAGGTGAGATTTAGTTATAACTTTTTTTTTTTGCTTCAAATTAATTATTTATGTTTGTAACAACAGGATTGAAGGATACACCAGATGGGCTATCAACAACATTTCCTTAGTTTTTCCCACTACACCATATTTGGGATCAATCAAATATGGCATAAACAATGCATTTGACACAAAATCTCCACCAAATACCTTTTCCAAAGACTATGATATCATGAAACCACCACCAAACCCTAATTCTACTTATGGAAATGGTGTTTACATGTTGAAATTCAATACCACCATTGACATAATCCTTCAAAATGCCAATATCTTAGCTGAAAACGTCAGTGAAATTCACCCTTGGCATTTCCATGGACATAGTTTTTGGGTTTTAGGGTATGGAGACGGAAATTTTACAACAGAAGATGCTGAGACGACGCTCAATTTGAATAATCCCCCGTTGAGGAATACAGTTGTGGTTTTTCCCTATGGATGGACTGCACTAAGATTTTCCGCGGATAATCCTGGGGTTTGGGCTTTTCATTGTCATATTGAACCTCATTTGCATATGGGCATGGGAGTTGTCTTTGCTGAAGGTGTTCATCTTGTCAAGAATATACCTAATGAAGCTCTCACTTGTGGTTTGACAGGCAAAATGTTTGCTGAAAACAAGCATAAATAGTTGTAGTTAATTTAAATGTTGTTTTTTCAAATGATATAATAAGAAGAGCTATCTTTCTAAAGGTGGTTTTTTCTTTTCTTTTTTTATTTAAACATTGTCCCGGAATAGAAGAATAGATGATAATTATAAATCTGCAACAATTTATTTTAATTTCTTAGTTACATTTTTTTTTTCCATCACATCAATTAAAGTTTATAGTACCTGTAATTTTCGAGTCTGATGGTAAGCAACCCCCACTTCCAACCGAGAGGTTGTGAGTTCAGGTCTCCCCAAGAGCAAGGTGGGAAGTTCTTGGAGGGAAGGATGCCGGGGTCTATTTGGAAACAGTCTCTCTACCCTAGGGTAGGGGTAAGATCTGCGTACACACTACCCTCTCCAGACCCCACTAAGTGGGATTATACTGGGTTGTTGTTGTTGTTGTTGTATGCAATTTTCATCAAAGAAACTCAAGTATTTATTGTTGTTTCCTTATATACAATAACAACCACCCAGTATAATCTCACTAGTGGGGTCTGGGGAGAGTAGTGTATACGCAGACCTTACCCCTACCCTGGGGTAGAGAGGCTGTTTCCAAATAGATCCTCGACATCCTTACCTCCAAGAACTTCCCACCTTGCTCTTGGATAGACTCGAACTCACAACCTCTTGATTGGAAGTGGAGGTTGCTTACCATCAGAACAACCCTTCTTCCCATCTTTGAGCAAATGTAACTTAAATCTTTGATATAACTTTTGAGGTTTAGGATACGGAGATGGAAAGTTTACAGTAGATAGAACATGCTGAATAGTTCAAGTCAAGAATCCACCATTGAGGAAACAATTGTGATTTTTCATGGGATAAAAAATTTCCCTTGAATATAATCGAATATTTAGTTACACATTCAAATTTTGTGGGAAATCTATTACCTCTGAACATTTTTGAAATAATTAGAAAGATTGATATTCGATTTTATAATGTGAAATTGTTATGAGCCAAGCTAACTTCATAAGGGCCTATGGGCTAGAAGTACTGAGAAGAAATTACACGGGGCGTCCTATTTGGTCGCCCCCATTTAACCTATACCCATTTATTTTAAAACTTTTAACTTGTACCCACTTTTTAAATAACTTCAGCTCACTTTCTCCTCCTCCTTCTCCTCTTTCTTCTGCTGCTATTTTCTATCTAGTCTACTAATCTAATACCCTAGAAAAAGATGATATGCTGGTGCAATATGTTTTTTTTTTTTTTTTTTGCTAAAAGGTGCAATAGTTCAATATAGGATTGAAAGAAGTAGTTTCTGATATGTCGTAGTTGAAGAAATCCTTAGCTTACCTTCCAGCAGGTAGTGAATATGACTGGACGACAGCAGTTCACACTGCAACCAATGAGGGCGATGAAATCATGGTAAATGAGCTATTAAAGCACTGCCCAGATTGCTCAGAAATGCTTAACAACAATGGACAAAATGCTATGCATGTTGCTATATTGAACACTCTATAGCTGAAATTTCCCAATTACAATGACAAAAACTTCCGGTTACAAAGACAAAAACTTCAGCTCTAGAGCTGAAGTTCGCCAGTTATAAAATAAAAACTTCAGTTACAAAATAAAAACTTCAGCTCTAGAGCTGAACTTAAGGCCCCGCTACTAAAATGCTGAAGTTTTGCGTGATTGCCTTTGCTACTTCAGCCCCGTATGCTGAAGTTATGCGAAAAAGCGGGTACGCTTGCAATTTTTTTTGCAAAGTGGGCACAAGTTAAAACGTGACACAAAAACGGGTATAGATGCAAATGCCCCAAGTACTGAATGAGACTGAGTTAGGGATTATCGGGCTTAATAAAATCCAAGCCCAATTAGCAATTGGTTAAAAAAGGACTATAAGTTAAGAAGGGATTATGGCGATGTTCTATTCCTCTCATATCCTTGCTCTGGGTCTAAGCTTCTCATCTCTCCTTCTTATCTCTATCTTTAGCTACTTTTACGTTTCAGTATATCTCATTGTAATTTCAGTAATTTCAGTGTTGAATTGTTATCCTATTTGAGTTCTAGTTTATATTAATATAGTAAGGAGTTTGTCCATTTGTTACAGTGATAATTTCACTTTTGTGCTTCCAATGCTATTATTCACTTTGAAAAACAAATAATATCACTATGAAATGTTGAAAAGTACTTACTCGTAATTAGTATTTATGCTAAATTGATTAATTTAATTAATAACAATTTAAAGTAAAAATACATATTACTACTTAGTAAGTAAATAAATCTTTTATATGCTCCTACACCGCGCTAAGGTAAATACTTAGTGTTTGGACATAAGAATTATAAAATTCCGGAAAAAAAGTGAAAGAAAATTTCAAGTGAAAATGATATTTGAAAATTAGAGTTTTGTTTGGACATGAATATAATTTTGGGTTGTTTCTAAATTTGTAGGAGTGATTTGAGTGAAAATTTTGAAAAATAGTTTTTTGAGTTTTTCAAATTTTCAAAAAATTCCAAAATTCATCTTCGAGTGAAATTTAAAATTTTATGGTCAAACGCTTATTTCAAAAAAAAGTGAAAAAATTTTCTTGGCCAAACGGGCTCTTATATTGTCCATAAAAAAATTCCTTTTTTTTCAATTTCTTTTGCCAAAAATCGTATTTGTCCATGATATTGTGCAACTTTTTGGATTTTCTTTTTGAAAATGAGGCTTTCAAAAACCTAAAAGTGATTTTGACTATTTTTTCAGAAAAAAATTCCACTCACTCATAAAATTACAATATTTTTTCAAGTGAAATATATGTCGAAACATAATTTTAAATTCAAATACCATTTTTCAAATTAATTCTAAATATTATTATTAATTTTTTTCTTCAAAAATTATAATTTTTATATACAGACGCCTAGCAGATAAAAGTTAAGTGAGAATGAATATATATCGTTACACTATTGATCAATTAGTAAATATATACATGTGCAAGTCGCATATATTGATTTGAATTTGATGTAATGGGATTCTCATAATCCGACGTTAGAACGCACAATTCGCTTACTTCACAGCTCAAACTCTCAATTTTCCCTTGTTGAAATCAGCCATGGGTTCTGGTAATACACAAAATCACATCAAATTCAATTTTTTTCCCGTTAATTTTCTGTATTATATACAAATTTGATCCGATTTTTGTGAATATATATGTATGTCACAGATGCGGATATGGAGGATTATGGATTTGAGTACTCGGACGAGGAGCAGGAAGAGCAAGATGTTGATATCGAGAATCAATACTACAATTCTAAAGGTTTTTAACTTTAATTTTGAGAATTTTTTGTCCAGTTTAAAGCTAGGGTTTTTTGGCATTGTACAGTACATGTCTTTTTTGTTCTCGGTGCTTTTTGCTGTATTATTCCGCGTTCTGGGTTATGCTCGGGGTTGTGTTTAGTGTTTACAACAACAACTCAGTTCCAAACAAGTTGGGGTCGGCTATAATATATGAATCCTTATTGTCCCTGTTTACTCCATTTTATGCCAAAATTATGCAAATACAAATAAAATGAAAGTAATAAGTTTTGTATATTATCTAATCATATAAATCTTTGAAAGGTTAGACCGCTCCTAGAGAGTATAAGACCTAAAGTAAAAGTGTTAACCTTCTTACTGGAGAATGCATAGAAAACTTTGAAAAGGGCTCAATCTCCTGGGCGAGAATATGAAATTTCCGTCTCGCCTGATGAACCATGTCTGTAGGTTAGTGCACTAGGCCCTTGCTAGTGTGAATGGTGTGCATGTTGGATGTATCGTTTGCTTCTCAACAATTGGCTAACAATTGCACTGCTTATTTATATGAGTCAGCCAATATAAAGATTGAGTAACTGCAAAAAGCAAAGTGTATGTAATGGTAATCTGATATATGCTCCCTTTTAGTATTATTCAGTTGTAAGGTACCTTTTGTGATGCTAAATGGCAGGTAAAAGTGTTTTCTTTGTATTACTGTATGCATCCTCTTATGATTTTTGGTATTGCTGCCTAGAGATATACTTTCTATTTTATTGATCCACTTCTCTTTCACTATATTAAACACTGCACCATGTAATATTTTGCAATGATGTCATGCATAGGTTTGGTTGAAACTGATCCTGAAGGAGCACTTGAGGGTTTTGCTGAAGTAGTACGTATGGAACCTGAGAAGGCAGAGTGGTAAGGAGTTGAATGTGTAAATTTTGCAGTTATTGCTGGTAACCTTTTCAGCGTGCTGTCTTGGGTGGTGGCTAGATAAAATTATTAACAAGCGTACCATATATTTGCGAGATCAGTTATATTATGGTGTGTGGTGATGCCTATGTGCCATTACATATATAGGAAATGGCATCATGAACCTGCATTCTAATAAAAGTGTCTTTTCTGTTATTAACCTGCAAACTGGTGAAGTAAAGTGGAGGCAAACCTGGCAAATATAATTATGTGCATTATGGAGATGCTAAAATTTGAGTTAGTTTTTCCTAATTATCTAACGCAACAGTGCATTGATAAAAACTCATCGATTATTCAGCATGCAACTATTAATATGACCTGAAAGTCAAAATCACTTACCTCAGTTTTTAGAAAAAGAGGTCAGATTCAAATAGCAGACCTCTATTTCTTCTTCTTCATCATCTTTTTTAATGACCGAGAATTGCACTATTTTAGTTTCAAAGCTCGTAGGATAATGGGCTTGCCCTCTGCCTTTCTTCACTTAAATGCGAAGCTTGGTTCACCAACTAGTATTCGAACTCGTGACATGTGCCTATCACACAAGCCTGTCTTTCTTCTATCGACTCTTTTTCTCATTTCTGTGTGTATATGTGGCAACAAATTTCAAATCACTAACGAAGATGGAGTCTTTTTAGTTTATTTTTTAACTGCGGATTGTTTTTAATGTTCTCTTCTCTGAATTGGAATTACAAATTCGCTTAATATACCTTATCCAAAATTTCTAGTTATAGCTCAAGTTTGTAATGCTAAAAGGCTGGTTATTGTTTACACATCCAAGTTGTGGAAGACTCTTATCCAGGTCTTATGCCTTATGCTTTCAACTAATGGGTTTCCCAAAGCTTTTAAGAATTTCAGAGCTACAATTTGCTTTTATATTGTTACCAACTATCATTATTTCCAGGGGATTTAAAGCTTTAAAGCAAACTGTTAAGCTTTACTATAAGCTAGGGAAGTTCAAGGAAATGATGGATGCTTATCGAGAAATGCTGACCTACATAAAATCAGCAGTGACACGGAACTATAGTGAGAAGTGTATAAACAGTATTATGGATTTTGTTTCTGGATCAGCTAGTCAGAACTTCAGCTTTCTGCAGGAGTTCTACCAGACAACACTGAAAGCCCTTGAAGAGGCTAAGAATGAGGTCAGAGTGTATTCCTCTTTTGGCATATAGGAGTCAGCTCGCAGGTTTCTCCCGAAGTTCTTGTGTCTTTTTGTTAAGGTCTCACCACCCACTCTTTCTTTCACAGAGGTTATGGTTCAAGACGAATCTAAAGCTTTGCAAGATTTGGTTTGACATTGGGGAATATGGACGAATGAGCAAGGTATCTTGCTTGATCAAATTAGTATCTGTAGCTATGATTTTGCTATGGTGTTCATGAACATAACTTGACCACTTTGTTAGATTCTGAAAGAGCTCCACAAATCCTGTAAGAAAGAAGATGGCACTGATGATCAGAAAAAAGGGACACAATTGTTGGAGGTATATGCAATTGAGATTCAAATGTACACAGAGATGAAAAATAACAAAAAACTGAAGGTATTTTAATACCTTTTTACAATCAGTCTCTTTCAATTCAAATGCCAATTTCGGATAATTCTCTATGTCTAATTTGTCTTGGTTTTTGTTGTCTCCTTTATTTTTAAAGGATGTTACTTCTAGAAGCTCCCTCATTTGGGAACAAAAATACCTTGATAAAAAGTACATTCTGAAAATAATGAGTGAGACTCTTTGGAATTTTGCTTGTCTTTGTAAACACACATAATTTGCTTTAATTTTTCTTTTCTTTTCCCGACATTAGTAAAAATCTATTAAATTCCTCCAAGAAATATTAGGAAATGAATTGTAGAAGTTTCTGTCATTGTTTAAAGAATCTAGCAGTATGGAATTCTTCACCTTCCTAATTGAACTTCATTCTTTTAAAATCCTCTCTTTGGTTTCTCTCTGTATTACCTTGATCCTTTGCCAATTTGTTTATAAGGCGCACGTGCCCTGGTGATAAATGAAGTTATAGTGTAACCATAAGATGGTGGTTGTAGAATAGCCAGGAACTGCTCATAGGAAAAGGGAAAAACAGCTGTAATCAAGCATATACCTTCACATGCAGAATGGCAGGGAGTTATCAGGGGATTAGGCACCCAGCTTAATCTTCTTTTCATTCAGAGATGCTTGCTTTGCTTCTAACAATGGTTTGGTAGAGCAGTCAATTCAGATGAGATCCTTAACTTGAACGATAAAGTTGTCTGATCGTCCATAAATCATGTCATTTCCATTTGCTGAAGTTGTTCTATCCAGTTCTAGGCAAGTGTAGGTTTCCCAAGGATTCTTTTGATAAGTGAGAGAAATCTTGAGGGGAAGAAAGAGAGAACTTGACTTTTCTCTAACTTGTTACTAACTTGATTGACAATTTACTTTACACAATTGATTTACAAGAGGTATCTATTTATAGACGTGAATGTAGGGTAGGAAATTTGGAAATATGCGTTAATCACTGAAGGATTGAGTGCGAGTTATTTATTGAACTGCTTGATTATATTTATGAGAGCAATGCATTTATTACACAGTTTTACTATATTTATTATTTCGGAGCCAAACTTGACTTGGACAACGGTGAGTTTATTGCACCTCCTAGCTGAATCAGTTACTTTCTTCTTAACACGTTTCCTCAAAATTAAGGCGCTGAAACAACTTTGGTTTTCAAATCAATTGGATAATCAAGTTGAGTGTGCTGAAAGGATTACTATTTACTAACATGGCAATGGCTGGACAGTTTTATGCTATACTTGGCGGTAATTAAGCGTTGACTGGAAACATAGCAATGATAAATGCACTGCTGCATTATCTTGTTTTCAAACACACTCTTCAAACTCAATGAGGTGAAGAAACTACTTAAGTTTGCACATCAAAAGCTGTAAAATCAAGTTTGGTATGTTGATAAAGTTAATGTTTAGTAATGTGGCCATGATAGCGGGATACTTGGATAGTGGCACGTGACTTAATGGAGGCCTGGTGATAGCTACTCATTGATTAGAAATATGTCTCTAGACGACGACATTGATGTGTTAGCTGACTGAATCTTGACATGAATAGTGGCACGTGCCCTTTGTACAATGAGTAGAATAATGACTTGAAAAGGTTACAACAGTCACCGGAAAAGTCGAGAAAGAGGCGAAATTAGCTTATTTTATTCTAACTTGATACAAAGAGCTACAAGAAACACCTATATACTGGTATTGTTTACTAATATATTATAAAAATACAGAGATTGTGTCGACACAATAAAAGAATGAGCAACAATAACAACAACATACCCAGTGTAATACCACAAGTGGGGTTTGGAAGGGTAGTGTATACGTAGCCTTACCCCTACCTTGACAGGCATAGATACTGTTTTCGATAGACCTTTAGCTCAAAGCAAGCATGCATAACCAATCACAATAGAATATAGAAAGAAACGCAGTGGTTCAAAAGTCAAGAAAGCAGTAATACCAACAACATAATAGAAAAAACAGAACAAAAGCATCCAGGTAGTAGTAGAAATATAGGAATATGGAAATACGAGGATAACACTACTGCTACTTAAATGAGAGGAAAGGCACTTGATTGCCTACTATCCTAATCCTTGACCTCCACACCCTCGTATCAAGGGTCATGTCCTCGGTAAGCTGAATATGTGTCATGTCCTGCCTAATCACCTCTCCCTAATACTTCTTTGGGCTACCTCTACCTCTCCTTATACCCACCATTGTCAATAAAAGAATGAGCATGACTCATTTATTGCGCTGTTTGAGCATATTAATCATGATAGTTGTGCATTTCTTGCATAAGTTGACTACATTAACAACCTTGATTTTTCCTGTAATGCATTAATTGCACCACCAAACTGGATTATCTTACTCTTTTTGATCCTTTTTATTTCATTTTTAGCATCTTTTATTTGGTCCAAAGTAATTGATTTTCCAAAATCAAGAAGGTATTAATTTTTTTTTTAAGTTAGCTTTGCTAATGAACGATCTAAATAAATTTCTAAAAAGTTTTTACAATTTCTTATAAGTAGATTTGAGAAGAGATACATGTTAATTTAGTCAATAACATTCTTAATTAATGTTCCAAAGTAGCTTTCTTAATAGGTGTGCAAAGGCTAAAAAATCAAATAAAAAGGATAGGAGGGAGTATATATTTAACATTAAATCAAGGTCGGTCATAATAATAAATAAAATCAAGGAGTGCAACAAATTGAATGAGAGCCTTGGCGTAATTGGTAAAGTTGCTGCCATGTGACCAGGAGGTCACGGGTTCGAGCCGTGGAAATAGCCTCTTGCATTGACCAGGAGGTCACGGGTTCGAGCCGTGGAAATAGCCTCTTGCATAAATGCAGGGTAAGGCTGCGTACAATAGACCCTTGTGGTCCGGCCTTTCCCCGGACCTCGCGCATAGCGGGAGCTTAATGCACTGGGATGCCCTTTTTTTAAGGAGTGCAACAAATGCTCTGCTATCATAATTAATATAGTCAAATAGTGCAACAAGTACAATGTCTCAATCCTTTATGATGTTTGCACATATTTTTGGATTTTCACGCCTAGAAATAGGTCGCTCTTGTAGCTCATTTGCATAGAGTAAGTTATCAATCAAGTTAGTGCTCCCTCCGGTACTTTTTATTTGATCTTTTAGCCTTCCACACACATATTAAGAAAACTTCTTTGGAACATTCATTAAGAATGTTATTGACTATATTAACCTTTATTCTTTTGAATTTACTCACGGGAAATTGTAAAGACTTTTTAGATATTTGGTTAAATCATTTAGTATTAAGGGTAATTTTGGAAGAAAAAATTTAATAACTTCTTGGTTTTTGAAAGGAATAATTATTTTGGACCAAATAAAAATGCTAAAAGAGCAAATAAGAAGGACAGGAGGAATTTTTAAGTTAGAGAGAAGACAACCGATTCTCTTCATCTCTTCCCCCAAAAGATTCATAACATGGTATCAGTGAGCCACTATAATTCTAGTAGTCATAAATTACTTCTGCTCTTTCGGTAGGAATGTCCGGTCAGAGTTGCTATAATAGGATTTGATAAAATCTATTACCACCCTAAATGTCACTACTTAGGCGTTGTTCACTACTTAGATTTGATCAAATATGTCTGAGGTAAATATTTTCACATTGAAAATAATGAACCGTAATATTTTGAGAATGCTTTCCCGTACAAGGGTCTTCTTTGGCGTCACTCCAATAATTGGGGCGGTCAAACACTTGTAGACAAAGTAGTGAAAAAGCCATAACCACCCTATTTATTGGAAT
Organism: Nicotiana tabacum; assembly: GCF_000715075.1. Classification (NCBI taxonomy): domain Eukaryota; kingdom Viridiplantae; phylum Streptophyta; class Magnoliopsida; order Solanales; family Solanaceae; genus Nicotiana; species Nicotiana tabacum. The sequence continues at coordinate 227,449,160 of NC_134101.1, forward strand.
GGGGCCAAAAAGGACCCCTCTACAAGAGAGAACTCATATTTTAACTTTCTGATATTTTTAGTGGGGCCAAAAAAGACCCTGATTTGTTTGTATCGATTCAGAGTATATATCTGTAGTATGACCAGAACTTCTAACTTTCTGATTTTTATTCTGGCATTAATATCTTGAAAGCATCTATCCAGTCGCATTACATTATAGAGGAGATTGCTTGCTTTAAAACTTTCTTGACATGTCATTTGTTCCTTAATTTATTTCTCTTTGAAGTCTATGTTGCTCAGAGCTTCCAAAATACCAACTCACATGTGTCGGATCCTCCAAAAATGCATAACTTTCTTTTGGAGGACCCGACATGCACCCGTCGTTTTTTTGGAGGATCTTAGCAACATAGATTGAACTGATAAGCTGCTGTTTCAATCCCTAAGTCATAAATAATATGAGTCTAATCCCAGGCACTGTACAACAAAGCACTTTCAGTCAAGTCAGCAATCCCTCATCCAAGAATAATGGGAATCATTCGCGAATGTGGAGGTAAAATGCATATGGCAGAGAGGAAGTGGGCAGAGGCAGCTACAGACTTCTTTGAAGCTTTCAAGAACTATGATGAAGCTGGGAATCATAGGCGTATCCAGTGCCTAAAGTATGTGTGCTGTACTTCCTGTGTGTGCTTCATATGCGTAGGTTGTATCATGTATGTGCATTTATTTGCTTCCTTTTGCATTTCCACTTTCGTCTTGCTAAGGACACAAGAGAAGATAAAACTGCAACAAAATTGAAATTTTTAATGTAGTCTTAGTCTGCTAGTTCCTGGACATCTGCATTACAGATTGCAACAAGCTGTAGCTCGTGGTCGCTGCATTAAAGAACATAGGAGATCATGTGATTAAAAAGCATGATCAAAGCAGTTTGTTTTGAAATATTCATAATTTAACAAACTTCTATTGAAGCTATAGTAGAAAGTTTTTCCGTAAGTACTTGTCAAAAGAAAAGAAGAAGTTTTTTCAATTACATCTTATAAAAGGTTCTTGTTAAGACTTTGAGGTTATGCTGTTTTTGGAGCTTTTTTGTATTTTGTGAAGGCTCCTCAAGAGTTCCCGTTTCCATGTTCAGTCCCAGTATTCTCACATTTGTTACGTGGTAAGTGAAATAATAAATGCGATGGCGTGCTTTTTGTAACCAATAGCAGATTTCTGCACTCTTTTTGGTGGTTGGATTAGACTTGAGCTACCATGATATATATATTTGTATATATAAAGAAAAATGAATACAGTTAAGACTATCTCTGATGTTTCTAACTCTTACACTCTGAATTCATTTTTTGATATAGCCTCAGATATGGTTCTCTCTACATGTCAATTGCTGTAATGCAGTACTAGGTGATTGCTTTGAACATTCACCTACCACCAGAAGATTACAATATGCGAATTCCATTTATGTCTTAACCATTGCAAACCTCTGCTTTACCTATTGTTGCACTACATTTGGTTCCTTTCACTTAGGTACTTGGTTCTGGCAAATATGCTGATGGAATCTGAAGTTAACCCTTTTGATGGCCAAGAAGCTAAACCGTGAGTATACTGAGAGAAGTTTTTGTTTGCGAGATTCAACATGAGCATTTTGTCATTCTTGTGACTGGACTAGAGCTGCATTGTGTCGGTACATGACTGCGTTTGTATTTTTCAGTTACAAAAATGACCCCGAGATATTGGCAATGACAAACCTTATCGCAGCATACCAACGAAATGAGATCTTGGAGTTCGAGAAAATTCTTAAGGTACCTTCCTTTAAATTTCAATATTGCCTGTTGGCCCTACAGTCTGTAGTTGGTTTCTTGTTATCATTTTGAATGTGCTTTTCTCGACATTTTAACAGAGTAACAGACGGACAATAATGGATGACCCATTCATTCGGAATTACATTGAAGATCTTTTGAGGAATGTCAGAACCCAGGTTTTACTGAAGCTCATCAAGCCTTACACAAGAATCCGGATTCCCTTCATATCCAAGGTGAAAAGTTATCAGTCGTCTTTCTTGCTAGGGCACCTTAGAGCTTCTTCCATTTTCCCTTTCTTCGCTTGCCCATGGTGACCTTTGTCTCTTATCTATCATATTCTGTCTTATTCATTGCCTCTATTTTTTAGTAATTTTTTTGTGGGTGGGTGTGGTGTTTTTTTTTTTTTTTTTTTTTTGTGTGTGTGTGTGGGGGGGGGGGGGGGGGGGGGGAGAGAATGTGGGATTAAATTAAATTTTATCAGCTACCTGTGTTAGTGATGGCATAAAATGCTACTTGATTACAACATGTTCATATTTTGAAGATACATGCATACTGGCTACAGATCTCCTTAAGGGTGATAAAGAAACAATGAACTGAGCTACTCCTGTAGTTTATCGCATTATTCAGTTACTAACCCAACGGATGCACTGCACTTCCTAGTTGGTTTTCTCATATTGATTGACCTGCAGGAGCTGAATGTGCCGGAAAAGGATGTTGAAGACTTGTTGGTCTCACTAATCTTGGATAACCGGATTGATGGCCACATTGATCAAGTGAACCGACTGCTAGAGCGTGGCGACAGGTCAATTAATAATCTTGATTTGCTATTATTAATTTGCTTATTGCGACCTAAGTTCACTTCTAACTTGTTTTACATGACGTGTTCGTGCACGCAGTTCAAAAGGGATGAAGAAGTATACTGCCATAGATAAATGGAACACACAACTAAGGTCTCTATACCAGACTGTTGGCAACAGAGTATGTTGAGATTTCCCATCTAAAAGAAGTGATTATACTGTGAACTTATCATACAATGAAAAGAAGAGAGGACTCCAAGCTTAAGGTTTAAGATTCCAAAAATAGAAATTTAGCAGCAATTTTTTTTTTTTTAAAAAGTTCCAAGAGTTATATGATTCCCCCTTTTCCTCCTTGTGCACTGGCACCCCCCCCCCCCCCCAATTCACAGAGGACATTTCAGTTGCTTGATATGAGCAGGCTAAAGTAAGGTAAAAATTATTCTCCATTAGGTAGTAAATAGAACTGTGGATCGGATAGTGCATTGGGTAATTTATTTGCTCAATTACTGGTCGTTCAAGTGGTACATATGGAACATGATTAAGTTATAGTATTTGGTGGTCATTTTTATGTGACTTTTATTTTGAAGAAGAAAATTAATGTGCTTGAAAAAGCTTGAGGGCGGTCAATCTGATTTCTGGTAAAAAAGTTAATAGAATACTTTCTTGTAGACCTTGTTCAAATAATGAAGTTAAATCTGATTGCGTACAATGACTACAAACAACAACAAACCCCGGTAAAATCTCACAAGCTGGAGAGGGTAGTGGAGAGGGTAGTGTGTACGCTGATTTTACCCTATCTTGTTAGGGTAAAAAAGCTACTATTTTCTTTGTCTTTATTGTTTCATAGTCTCCTATGCTATCTAAAGTTTAGAAATTATTTCAAATGGATTATCGGAGGAGAAACATAAGTGAGTAAAGTTTGTTTTTCTCCTTTTAACGGATAATATTTTTCAAGGAAAATATTTTTGGTGCTTAGTTGCTAGAAAATGATTTATTTCTGAATACAAAGTTTCCCTCTCATATTTCTCTTTCGCATATGTGTTTTAACTTTTAAGTGAAGCAGCGAGCAAATTAACCCCCCCACCCCCCCACCCCACCCCACACAAAAAGGACTATAATACTGAAATAATAATCAGTATGAACCACAATTTTTTCTGATAATCAAACAAAAAGAACGTTTAATAAAAATGAAGCTTCCTTGGCAGCAAGGTGTTCAATTTTGGAGGTGACACTAAATCTTAATCAAGATATATATCTTGAAGAATGAACATCATTAACTGCATTTCATGATTTTGAAAACCAATTTTGGCACTATCTACATGTTTAACAACTCAAACAACCTCTCTCATCGATACGTAACGCGTAAACAATGTTTGATTGGGCACATAATCTATGATATTAATGTTGGGACAAAATAACATAGTACATGTTGAAGCTAACGACGAAAACTTTGATGACGATAAATTAGACATATTAAAAGAGAGGAGATTAGAAACTAACACTAATATAAAAATAAATACTGAAATATAAATCTCCCCCTAAACGTGATTCTCTTAATGACTACCCTGTGGATATTGTTGTTGTAAGAAATAACGATTCTTAATTTATAGATATCCTAAGATTTTTCCTACCAGAAAAGGATAAAGAGCATATGAAGTAGATTTATTCTGTTTATGAGTCTTTTTTCCTTCCTTCAAGAAAGAGAATCTCAATATATTCGAAATTTAGGATAAAATTCTAACAATTAATTCATTTTATTTGGAGTAATGTTGTTAGTTATAATGGAAATGAATATTAAAGTACTAGGTTAAAAGAGAGCAAAAATCATAAAAAGTCAAAGCATGAATAGTTTAATGAATTTAAATTCTTAAAAGTTTTGGAAGTCATATAGAAATAAAATAGTTTCAAACATTTCGAAACGTCCCAAATGGAAAGAGTGTTATGTGATTATTGAAAAAAATTAGCTACAAGTGATGTACATGTGAAAACACATAATTAAATAAATAATATAAATGTACGTAAGATTAAGGAACATAAAAATAATTTGTAGTAAGTTCCAGAATTCTCAGCAGTCATAATCTATAAATAGTAATATCATTGATCTATCAACTATGATTTATATAGACATGCATGTTGTGACTCAATTATTGGGTGCTCTTTTTCTTGCAATGATATAAACTTCTTTTTGTCTTTTTTCTATTTTCCTTTTTTTTTTTGGTACTGGCTAGGAAGATTATGATGAGAACTTAATATTTATCGTTTTATAAATTAATGAATCCATTTCTAATTTGATCTAAAAAATTAAATTAAAGAGTTATTTCTGTCCTTTTGGCAATTTGTCCATTTATAACCTCGAATTTTGACTTTATTTTTTGTTGCAATTTGGTTACTTATAGAATTTCTGCGAGAAAAAAGAGAGGATCTTTTTCTCTTGAAACGAGAAAACAAGGATAATTAAAGATGAATAATAAAATCAAATTGAGCATTTTTATGATACTAATATATCGGCTCCTGTTGCTTTTTTGAGTCGAGGGTCTCCTGGAAACAGCCTCTCTATCCTTCGGGGTAGGGGTAAGGTCTGCGTACATATTACCCTCCCCAGACCCCACTTGTGGGATTATACTGGGTCGTTGTTGTTGTTGTTGTTGTTGTTGTTGTTGTTGAGGTTGAAATGTAATTTCAAGATAATAGATATTATAGGAAAAAGGAGAAAAAAAATTCTATTAAAGAAAAACGAATTTAAAAGGTTTCAAGAATGTGGTAGCTCGACCTTCAATAAAATGACAAAAATGTTAATGAGTGAGTTAAACAAAAGAAATCTGGCAAAGATCACTTTTCTAAACGAACGTATGTTTTCGAGTTTAGATTTTCACTTTCAACTTTCACCATACAAGAAAAAAACTTGTTCGATTTCATTTCATGAAGTGTTTTTTTTGTCCTATCAACCAAGGACACACACACATCTATAGTATTAGATATAGTTTTACTTGAACACAATAACTTGTATTAAGAAATTACTAAACACATAAGAATATTAGCTCGCAACTGTTTGACTCAGAAGATATTGAAATCTTTTTGAACAAATTAATCAAAGATGAAGAGGTAAATCTTAGTCAGACATAATAAATTCCAGATCAAAGAGCTAGCAGTATGGATTGTATGTAAGAGGAAGGAAATGTAAATGATCTTATTGAGATTCAATATTGTGTCTCCCATCAATCGATGTGGAGACAACTTTACATATTTTTCTAGAGATTAATTCTTCTCTATCGAGAATACTAGAAGAGGGCTTTTTAGCTTTAGAGAGAGATAGGAGGAGCAACCCCCTTCTTTGAAAGCTTTCCCTTGCTATATATAGTCGTGACACCCTTGCTCTTTGCTTGGCCCGGCGTCCTTTTGACGCCAATGTGTCTTAGTCGTGCTTTTAGGCGCCGCTCTGTCCGACTCGTCGGATGTCGGGAAAGGAATATCGAGCAGGCTATATTATCTTTCACTGCCCGGTCACTTAGGCGGGACGTTGGTCAGCTCGGTTGTGACGGTCAGATTTTGACCAATACAGCAACCCTGTCCGTTGGTCCGATTATTACTATATATTAACTTAAAATTGTTATAGAAGTCAATAAACTTTAAATCCTCAATGCACCTTTGAAAAAGACATATTCAATATTTATACCGAATTAAATAATTTAATTTAAAAATTATAAATAAAGTGGAAAATGTATTTTAGTTGACAATTATTAGGTAATGAAATAATTGATTGATTGAAATCATTGATTTAGATACGTATATTTACATGGATCAGGAAACAGCCACAAGTACGGAAACACGGTACGTACATAATGACAAAGAAAATAAAGAACAGTTGCTGTCGCCACATACGTTAGATTTCTGTATTGATGTTTTCTATTTTTTCACAATTAGTGCCTCGAACCATCCATTGTGGTGAGATAAATAAAAATTATTTATTTTTAATTAATTAAAGGTTTCGAGATCGAACGTTAAAAATAGAAAATTTTTAAAAAGAAATAATTTCTTTTTGATGAGCATTGTGCGACACAAAATCTTATTAATGGGGCCTCTACGTCGACAGGGGCGAACAGAGAGTAGAAGTTGGTAGAGGGGATGAGAGAGTAAAAGTCGATAGTGGTGGAGGGATAGTAGAAGCTACGAATTTGGTCAAACCTAATAATTTTTTTTTTTGAGCCGAGGGTCTCCTGGAAACAGTCTCTCTATCTTTCGGGGTATGAGTAAGGTCTGCGTACATATTACCCTCCCCAGACCCCACTTATGGAATTATACTGGGTCGTTGCCGTTGTTGTTGTATATTTATATTAAGATATTCGTTAAATATGAACAAACTTAGATGATTTAGAATTTTAAACCCATAAAATTTAAATTCTGAATCCGTACGGATATTAGGTGGGAAAGTATAAAAGATTCCTCGAAACTTCAAAAGTATCGTTACAATGACACACTCCACATGCATGCACTGCCTAATTCCTTTCATCACGAGACCATTGGTCCCATCCTACAATAGGACTGGATTCTCCTATTTCATTTATTCATTTATTTTAGATAATGATAATAATTTATTCTAACACCTCGTTATTCTTGATATACCATAGTCATATATTTTTGTTAACAATAGTGTTCGGGCAGATAATAAAATAGTAATCAGGTTATTGTCACAATCCAATTCTCCTTATAGATTTTGATGACGACTACATCGCTGCTAGGCAAGTCAATAGCGAACTAGTCATATATTTATTCTTTTAAATAATTTCAAAGTAGTTAATTTTTATTTATTAAGAGAATGATTAGTAGGAAATTATAGTAAAGTAAAATATAAACTAACGAAAGAATAAATACAGTGAATTTAATATTCAAAATCATAAAGTGTCTACTAAAATATTTCCAAAACCTGATGTCACAAATGTACGAGCAACTAGTAGAATATACAAAACCATCTATACTATTGTCTGGAATAGGATAGACAGAAAATAAATACAAAAGAGAGACTGCGGGCACTGCAGAACGGGCATAGAGAGCAGCTCACCACTAAGCCTTTGGGGTAAGGGGGTACGCGCCTGGATGACCGCCAGATGCACCTATCTCAGATCATGCACGGTTAGTGTAGGAGTGTAGCATGGGTAAATAAATAACATGTACCCAGTAAGTATCCGGTCTAATCTCAAAGAAGTAGTGACGAGGGGTCGACGTCGACACTCACTATGGACCAATAAATAAAGTACAAAAATTCTAAATAGGCATAAAGTACATCAATGATAATAACGCAATAATGAACAGTGAATAAGTGATTCTCTAACTAGATGTCAATTAAGATCTCCAATTAGCACATACTACTTCAACAAATACGAGCCATCAAATAAATTATAATTTCTCAAGTCATGAAGTAATGTCAAGTGTAATCGGACTCTGAGCATTATCACGCACGATTTATGCCGAGGTCATACGACCCGATCTAGAATAATGTGTACACTGCCGATTATACCGCCGAGGCGTTCGGCCCACTCCACATAATAGATAATACTCTACGAGATCCGATTTAACGGCTACTACAAGATTAAAATACAAGGAGACACAATTTCTACTAAATGTCAAGTAACCCGCCAAAACTCAAAGTAAATGAAGTTCGGTCTTTACGAATCCGTTATCAAGTTTCAATATAATTTAAGCACTTAAATTAACAAGTAGAGTACAATTAGTACAAGTATTACATGATGGAGTCCTAAAACTACTCGGACGTAAGCATGATTTGTAGCTACGCAAGGACCCTCGTCACTTTGTGCATATGTAGCATTCACAATTAGTAGCAAATACTAATTTAAAACACTTATTGGGTAAATTCCCTTTTACAAGGTTAGGCAAGAAACTTACCTCGTTCTCAAATTCACTTTCCGGTCCACATACACTACAAGAAAAGTGCCATTTACATGGGGATTTTTTTAGGGATTATAATGTAAAATTCGCAGGTAAAATATTTACCTGGGGATTTTCATGCAAACGGGAATCCACAGGAATAAAGGTCGTGGGTAATTATTACCTGCGAATTTTAATTTCCCCAGGTAAATTACCTGGGGAAAAATTAGTCGCAGGTGCATTACCTGGAAATGTTAAATCCCTACGTAAGTTGCTTGCGGATTTTTCCGCAAGAAATACCAAAAAATCGTAGTAAAATTTGGTAAAAAATTGTGAAAGAAAGGAGTTTTCCTAGGGATTTTCATGGCAAATATTCGCATGTAATTCCGCAGCAAAACCTCCAAGTAAATTTGCAGAAAATATTCAATAAAAATTTCGTAGAAAAAGGGAATTTCGTGGGAATTTGATGTGATAATTTCACAGGAGAATTCCTAGCAAAATCCCCATGTATTGTATATTTGCAGGTAAATTTCTAACAAAAGATTAATCTGCTTCAGGGCACTTCCTAATGAAAATCCACAAATAACTAGTACATTTTTCAAAAGCAAATTTATTAGTATTTAGTCCCAAATTATATTCCACACAATTCAATGAACATATGATATTCATTCTTTTTTTTTCTCAAACAAACAACTCTGCACAAATCTGAAGTAATATATAGCCAAAATATGATCCATAAATTAATAATTAATAATGCATAATTCCTAAATGAACAAAAATTAAAAGTCTAAACTGTAAATCTTAAATAGTACTACCGAGTATCTCAATCCTAATCATACTTAGTATCTCATATCACTCTAAAGCCTCAAGTCGGTGCCGAACAATCTGAAACTAGCCAAATATTATATAAATTAATCAATATATACTCAAAAGTTCATAATTTAGCTATTATAGTAATTACCCAACCCAAATTGGAAGACTCCTAAAATTTACACCCAGGCCCACGTGCCCTGATTCAGAAATTTTTTGAAGATAAATAACCTTACAAACCCAAATATATAATTTATATTCAATTCTATAATCATTTTCGTGGTCTAGCCCCATTTTTATCAAAACCTAGGTTTTCCAACAATCTCCTAATTTTTCACAATTTCTATGTTAAAATCTACTTATAATGCATGATTTAAACTCATACTGTATAGAAATTAATTACCTCAAAGTGCTAGGTGAAAATCCATCCTCAAAGAGCTCTAAACTCGACCAACAAGTGAGAGAAATGAAGAAAATGAGCCTAAGTCTCGATTTTTAAAACACACTACCTAGTATTATTTTCTTCGCGACAAGAGAAGACGCCTCGCGATCGCGAAGGTAAGCTGCCCAGACCTAGGAAAAATGGGCATCACGAATGCGAGGTCCCACATGTGAACACGAAGGCTTGACACGCCTGATCTTTGCTAACGCGGGGTCCACCTCGCAAATGCAAAGAAGGATGAAGTTCAGCTTCCCCCCCTCGAGGCCCTTTCTCTTATGCGAACGCGAGCCCTTTCTCGCGAACGCGTAAGCCACAGGTCCCAGAACTTCACGAGCACGAGCAAGGGGTCGCGAACGCAAAGAACAATCGCAGTCCCCCACATTCTCCTTCTCCGCGAACTTGACACAACCCTCGCGATCGCGAAGAAGGAAACCAGCAACACCCGATATTTGGACTTAGCTCTGAGCGGTCCAAAACTCACCTGAGCCACCCAAAATCCCATCCAATGTTGCATGTTGCACTGGGGACACTGGTCACTGTTAGCTTCAAGATTTCCGTATTAATTTTGATGATAACAAACCAAAATAACTATTAATGAAAGAACATTTACTTGTGGTAATCTTATTTTTGTACAGGAAAGAAAATACTGGTAAAGATCCAAACAAATATGGGGAAAAAATATCATGTGAAGAATTTATCAATGAAGATTATTTTCAGAGATTTAATCTAGAAAGAATAATATTTGAAAGTGAAATTTCAAATATTGAATGGCTTACTATAATATCAGAAGAAGAATTTATGGAAATTATGGATGGAAAGCTTTTCAACATCTTGAAAGGAAAGTTGCTAAAATCACGGAGAAGATCTATTATTTTGTGAAAGGAAGATACTATATGGAAGAGATATTACAAGGACAAGAGAGAATATATTTTCTATGGAAAGAAAATATATTATGGATATAGTACAATCTATAGTAGGAAAGATATTATTTTTCAAGATCAAGAAAGGAATATTTTCAATATAATGGGAGAAGAATATATTTTCTATGGAAAGAAAATATATTATGGGTATAGTACAAATCTATATTATGGAAAGAGTTATCTGCAAAAGGAAAGGATATAAGCAAGAAACAATATTCATTGAATACACAACTATATACAAGATTGGTTCAAAGAAAATAAATGGAAAGAATCCTAGTATATTGGATTGATAAATGGATTGGATTGGGAAAGATTTCAAAGATGGTATTACAATTAGAAGAATCAATTAAACCAATATGAAGGGATATATTAAGAAATATGCACACATTTCATATCTGAAGAAAGGTTTGAAATTCAAAAAGCCTGTAGCTAAATCACAAAATCAAGCACTACAATTAAGCTTCAAAAGGAAAGTCGACATCTGCTGAATAGAAGAAGATTCAACATAATCCATCAGGAGATATCAGAGGAAATTATTCCCGTGATTTTAGCAACAGAAAGGAAATCAAGACTCAAGGATGTGATGTAAAGGTCAATATAAAGCCAACACTATAAGTTCAAGAAATTGAAAAAGAAACATTTACGCAGTCGTCTATACAATTATCTATCAAACTACAAGTTCTTTATTCTACTTTTAACAAGCATTGTAATTCACTTTAGTAGATTTACTGTGTACACAAAAGAGAGAAGAGAGACAGAAAAATATTGGAGAGGCAGTGTGTCCTAGAGGTTTTGCCACTGTTCGTTTCTTTGGTGAGCGAGTGAAAATCAAAAATCGTCGTTGATGATGAGCGAGTGAAAACCAACCCTGTCAGCGTTGGTGGTGATTGATGAACATCACAAAGATTGTACTCAATTCAATTTACAAAGAGCTATAAAAGACAACACTCTTGCTACCCAAGATGACTGGATTAGGATATCACATCGGTTCCGAATCAGTATAAAATTCCTGGTGTCATTTAATTTATCGCTCTCGTATTATATTATGTTCCTTTACTGTTTATTGTGATTAACACTTGTTTAAATCGAAAGAACTAACAGTTCTGTACAGGTTATCCCCGTATAAGTCGACTAGGTCTAAACAGTAGTCGACTAGAAATTAAAAAGGCTACAATTCACCCCTCCCCTCTTGTACTTTCAGTCACTGCTCTTTTGTTGGATGACAAAGGTTCGAATCCCAACTCCAACAATACCCTTATATTTAATTCTCTTTTATTTGAACAGCTTATTAACTCAGATTTCTCTCTTGTTTGAATTTTTCTTTCTATAATTTTTGCCCCAGTCACATTTTTTTCTTTTGATTAAACCCATCAAAAAGTCATTAGACTAGATTTCCTTCTTCTTTCTTTAGTTTTCTCCCCTCATCTCCTATTTCTTTTGATTAAACCACACTTTTAGAAAAGTGTCAAATTTACTTCTCTCAAAGCTAAGAACTGAAACTTAGCATAATCATTATCAAGTTTTAAGAGAGTTGCACGATGCCTTCAAATCCTAGATTCGCCTCTGATTGAGATTTCTCCTATCTGAAAGAAGTGGTTATACTGTGGACTTACCATAGGGCTGAAAAGAAGAGGGTTCCAATCTTAAGGTTTATGATCCTAAAAAATAGAAATTTGGCAGCAAATTTAGGTCTTTTTGAAGGTGCAAGAGTTTCATGACTCCCCTTTTTCGGGAGAAATTCAAAAATAGCCAGATTTACAACCGGTCGTTCAAAAATAGTCCAATTTTAAAAGTAATCAAAATTTAGCCACTTTTCATGTAAAGATAAATCTGAGCGAAAACACTGTTCAAAACCAGGAAAAATATGCCAGTATATTATACTGGAGTTCCAGGATAAGTATGTTGGAACTCCAACATAATATGATGGAGTTCCAGCATAAGTACACTAGAACTCCAGCATAATATACTGGAGTTCCAGCAAGTATGATTGTCCAGTATAATATACTGGAGTTTGGAGCACCGATACTCCAGTCTCCAATATATTATACTGGAGTCAGCAAAGTATACCGGTTTAGCATAATATGCTGGAGTTCATACACAGGTGCACCGAACTCCAGTATATTATACTGGACCGGTCTCTGTTGCAGCAAAATAGTGGCTATTTTTCATTGACTTTGTAACGCTGACTATTTTTGATTGACCAGTCCGAAAACTGACTATACCGTGCTATTTTTACTCCCTTTTCCTCCTTATGTACTAGCATACTAAGCATGCACACACCCCTCCCCTTTGTCAGTTTTTGACTAGTAATCGAGAAATATCCAGCATTTGTAAAGATATTGAAAAATAGCCACTATTTTAGCTGAAACATAAAAATATCCAGCATAATATGCTGGATTGTAGAGCTTCAGCGTATAAACTTCCATCATATTATGTTGGAACTCCAGAACATTATGAAATTCCAGCACATTATAAAATCCGGACACATTATGCTAGAATCTCGTATGTAAAAAATTCGATTTTTTCCCAAATTTTCAACGGGATTTTTGTTCAGATTTTATTTTTATATGAGAAATTGGCTAACTTTCGATTACTTTTGAAACTGTGGCTATTTTTCAATTACCAATTATAAATCAGGCTATTTTTCAATTTCTTGTAGACCTTACTCAAATAGTGAAGTTAAAAGGAATAAGCACCTTTCACCTCCAACACTGATCAATTGTGGAGCTCCTTAGAAGGGATTTAAAAAAAAAGTTAAATAAAAGGGTGTTCCCCTTGTAAATTAATTCCTTTATTGTCTCACACCCTCTAAAATTTAAAATTATTTCGAATAGATTATAGGAAGTCACTTTTTATCCTTCTAAAGGAAAATATTTTTTTGTATTTGATTGCCCAAAAATGACTTATTTTTTGGAATGTTTTTTCCTTCGTATCAAGCTATCAAGCATACCCTATATGTTACTTACTTTTTTGTGAACGAACAATAAGAAAAATCATACTAATAACATTGTTTATTCCATAATTTTTGTGGCGTACAACATAAGTTCAAAGTTTCCTTTTCATATTTCTCTCTGATCACATATTTATTACGGGGGCGGATCTCTAGCCCAGTGTATGAGGCACGTGAACCCATGATCTTTCGGCGGAAATTTAAAAATAGCCAGATTTGCAAGTGGTTATCGAAAAATAGCCACAATTTCAAAAGTAAGCGAAATTTAGCCACTTTTCATGTCAAGATAAATATGAACGAAAATACTGTTCAAAATTCGGAAAATCTTCCAGCATAATATACTGGAGTTCCAGTATAATTTACTGGACTTCCAGCATAATATACTAGAGTTCCAGTATAATATACCGTTCCAGCATAATATGCTGGAAGTTCATACACAGGTGCTTCAATCTCCAGTATATTATGCTGGAACTTTTCGCGTGTTGGAGTTCAAGCATAATATGCTGGATGTTCTTTCAGAGGCGACCAATTTCCAGTATATTATGCTGGAACTTTCCGTATTGCAGCAAAATAGTGGCTATTTTTCAATGACTTTGCAAATGCGGGCTATTTTTCAATGATTAATCCGAAAACATGCTAGCCCGTGCTATTTTTGCTGGTCTTTCCACCAAATTAGGTATTGTATGTACATATTTTTTAGAACTGATCAAATATTACCTGCTGGCACCCATTCACCAAAAAAGTTAAATGGCCTACTTGGTTGAATGCTAAGTTATTTACTTAGAGAAATTGAGATCAATTCTCACTTAAAACTTTTATTTTTTCCTTTTTTTAGTGGTATACCCATATTATAAAAATCTTAGATCCGTCTCTGATTTATTATCCTTTAATTTTAAGTGAAGCAGTGAGCAAATTAATCAATATGACCCACAAATACTATAATACTTAGTTGAAGCTTTCATTCATAATTTCTTATTTTTTCTAACAATCAAACAAAAGAACGTTCAATAAAAATGAAGCTTCCTCAACAATTTTGGTACTACCCACAAGTTTAACTACTATTTTGTTTTACGCAATGGTATTTGATTGGGCACATAGTATATGATTTAATTTAATTTATATGGAGTAATATGTTAGTGTATATGGAAGAGAATACTTGTGGATGTTAGTACTCTGTATTAGAAATATATTAAAAATAGAAACAATGTTAAAACCAAAAATGTAGAAGAACATAATTAATCCGAGCTTACTGAATTCACAGTATTTCCTTAAGGACTTAATCCCCTCTTAGTATCCGAGATTTAGGATTATTTTTTTCCATGATAGAACGGATTACCCTTATTGGTGTAGCGATACTTCAAACCCCAGTGACCAACGAACTCAAATATCAGTAGCAAATCACACTTACTGCTTTCTTTCTGTTAAAAACAGTACAGAAGGAAGAAAGAGAAATTTGAATTTTCGTAAGGAAAATCCGAGGGAGTCATGCATTTATAATACCGAAGAGTTGCAATTCATGTAAGGCTGCAATTGAAAATGGTTGTTTTATAAAACGGCCATTTACGGAAACCACCAAATTCAAATTATAATGGAAAAATTAAATTATCATTACAAAAATTGTCTAATTTGGATTAAATAATATTGCGTTAATATAGACTTGCCTTCTTCTCAACTCTTTAAGAGTTAGAAGAAGTGTAATTGTATGTATACCCATCAAAGCTCTTTTCCTCCTCCAATATGAGATAATATCCCTTTGTCAAAGAAGAAAATTCAAATTTTCATTTCTCCCTTTATTTCTTATTCATTTTATTTTTAAGCTCTATCAGGCTTAAAACCCAACAGTGGACACATAGTTCATGATGTTAATTGAACTTATATGAGTAATATGTTAGTGATAGTCGAAAGGAATATTAAAGTAATGGTTGACAATAGAGCAAATATCACAAAAAGTCAATACATGAATATAACAACAACAATAACGGTCCAGTATAATCCCACAAGTGGGGTCTGGGGAGGGTAATATGTATGCAGACCTTACCCCTACTCTGAGGGGCAGAGAGACTGTTTCCAGGAGACCCTCGGCTCAAGAAAGCAACAAGAGAAGATATATTAGTATCATCAATAGACTCATAATAAAATAACAACAATATAAAAAATACGAAATAGATGGATGACATAATAATAATCGGCAGATAAAGCCCTGCATCAGTAGATGACAAATAACAGCCAAAGATTAACTCCTAATTGGCTAGTCTCACTCTAGTGCGCTGTATAAATATTTACAACTTTCTCCTAACCTACAACCTTAATGCTCGACCTCTACAATTCCCTGTCAAGGGCCATGTCCTCGGTAATCCTAAGTCGCGTCAAGTCCTGTCTGATCACCTCTCCCCAATACTTCTTAGGTCGCCCTCTATCTCTCCTCGTGTCCACCACAGCCAGTCGCTCACACCTCCTCACCGGTGCATCAGTGCTCCTCCTCTGAATATGCCCGAACCATCTGAGTCTTGCTTCCCGCATCTTGTTCTCTATGGGGGTCACGCCTACCTTCTGTCGAATATCTTCATTCCTAGTCAATACATGGATAGTTTAATAAATTTAGATTCTTGAAACTTCTGAAAGTTCCGTAGGAATAAGATTGTGGCAAACATTCGAGACGTCCTAAATAAAAAGAGCCATGTAAATCAAATGGAGTGCATTCTTTCCCAACTTGACTTTAATAATTTTCAAAATTTATGAAACTCAAACTTTTTTGTAGCTTAAGTTTTCTGATTTTCCGGTGCAGTAGTGATTAATTTATTTATTCGTAAACAAAATTGTTAGGAAAAAAAATAATTTAAACATGAATTTATTAATTAAAAGTGATTTATAGCCTAAATTTGGGTGATAGAGATTGTCGTGATCTGCTGAACCTCATCATGAGTTAGTAGTATTTTTTAAAGAAAGCGGACACTAATTAATCATATTGAACAATTAGCTTATAATTGAAGAAATAGTGTTTAAACTATAATATTTGTTTGGATGGTTGTTATGTATCGTATCGTATTATTACTGTAAGCACAATATTTATTTTAATTATTATTTTAATTTTATTATACCGTATCGTTAAATTCGTTATTGCGTAACGATGGAAAGTCCTCTTTTACATAACAATCGATTTGGTGTAAATCGTGTTGTTAACTTATTCTATTCTCATCTTGCCCTTAGTATAATTCTATTTTATTCTTCATCCTACTTTTTTAATAATTACTCTACCTCATGCTCTATTTTTTTTGTAATATTGTACGCCTATTTTTCAAATTGTTTGGGTGTGATATTATAAAACGACGAAAAATAATATAATCTATTTAAATATTATATAAACTAAAATAATTTAGCACAATGCAATACAACAGGATACGTTGCTATAACAACTATCCAAACTGTTACTTCCAACATACTATACTCTCGAAGGAAGTCTTGAAAGAGATAAATATTCAATTTAAAATAAATGGTATTATTTGGAGAAGACTTGAAGAAGAAAAGGTATCGAGTCCCTTTCCTCTAAGGGTGTCTAATGGGTGGGTCGGGTCGGGATGGGTAGACAAATTTTGGAACCGGACAGGTTGGGAACCGGGCCGATTACAGGTTAGTTCTTATCGAGTTTAATAGGTTCGGATTCATCCAGGTAAAATATGAACCGCACGGGTTACGGGTAAAAGGGGTCGGGCCGGGCCGGGTAGTGTAATTTTTTTTTTTGTATTTTATATAACTATTGTAAGTTATATTAATATAAAGTAAAAATATAAAGAATACAATGAAGATGGGAAAATATTACACTTATAAATTGCAAGTGCTACATTTATTTCAAAATTCAAACTTACAAATTGAAAGGTTACATTTAACAGCAAGTAAATTAACGTATGCATTGCCTTAGTAAGTTCTTCATAATCAATATGAACTGATTGACCTTATTCTGGAGTGTTAAATTCAGATGGGTTACCATGTGTTAATATATCTCCAAGTTCCTCGTCTTCTGGGCTATCAACATCTTCACGTCCTTGATTTCTTCGTTCCGATCTAATCCAATCTCAACATACTAAAACTTCCAAAGCATTGCTTCCCAATGAGTGACGGGTATCTCTAAGTTGTTGTCTTGCTTGGCTAAATGCACTCTCTGATGCAACAGTTGAAATTGGCACATTCAGCACGTCCCGAGCCATAGCGGAAAGAACAGGAAATTGCTTTCCATTCTCATGTCACCATCCCAACGGTAAAAATTCCATTATGCGAGGCACTTTTTGCTTCTGCAAGTAGAATTGAAGTTCATCAATGTTCCTGCTACTGGTTTGAGTGTTAGCAAATGTAGAAAAAATATTAAAACTATCAAGGCCTTCATCTTCATCCACAGTAGTAGAAGTGGTACATTGCATAGTGGGATTAACATTGCCTACATTAAGAGCATCATCATCAATTATATTTGCATAATACTTAATTGCAATTTAGGTGAAGAATGAGGGAATGATAATTGAGAATATGAGTTTGAGAAATGAGAGAGGAGTGAAGAAATGAAGAAGATGGGGGGAGGGGTGTATTTATAGTTTTTCAAAGGGTTAATTAGGTAATTACAAAAAATATTTATTTTTAATAAAAAAAGCCAAAAAATGGGCTATTTGTGCAAATCTGCCGTTGGGCAACGACTCCAAAGCCAGAAGACCTTGCCAATGATCAGAAAAAAGACCCCACTATAAAAAATAATAATAATAAAAAATTAAGTAGCCGTTATACTGGTCTGGGCCAGTTAACTAGTTCTATAGTAAAAATCGTTGACCGGATTTGACCAGGCCGGTTAACCGGTAGCTCCAACGTAAACGGACCAAACTCCCTTACCCCAATAACCCAACCCTACCCGACCCTCTTATACCGGTCCGAACGATTCCGATTTTAATCGGTCTGGGCCGGCCCGATTTTAATCAAAACCGGACCGTTTGACACCCTTCCCGTGAAAGAGCTCTTAATAACGAGTCCATCAAAATTTAAAAATTAGCTACAAGTGTTTTACATATGAAAAAGGATGATTAAATTTATTAATTAAAAAATTAAATAGATAATACATAATTACCCAGCGTTGGATGACTTTTTCAAATGCACCCTTTATTTTTCCCCGACTATGTGTGAAGTGTAACATGTAATACCTTTTAACCCTTTTAGTGTGGAAAGTGTAAATCACTCTCTTACATAACTAAGTGGGCATTTGGACATAAGAATTATAAAATTTCAAAAAAAGGTAAAAAAAAATTTCAAATAAAAATGATATTTGAAAATTAGAGTTGTGTTTGGACATGAATATAATTTTGGGCTGTTTTAAAGTTTTGTAAGTGATTTGAATGAAAATTTGGAAAACAACTTTGTTGAGTTTTTTTAAATTTTCGAAAAATTTCAAAAATCACCTTCAAGTGAAAAGTAAAAATTTTATGGTCAAACACTAATTTAAAAATAAAAATAAAAATATTTTTAATTTTCTTTTAAAAATTCTTAAGTCCAAACGGGCTCTAAATATTAAGAGTGTATTTCCGTACCAAAATTTTCCTTTCCATGGGACAATGTCTTTATTGTTCCGTACAAGGCAGCAATTTGGTACCACGTGGACCATCTCAATAAATTCTTTATCAGCAAAAAATTAATGTACACTTTTATCAATTTAATACCTTCTTGATATTTTAAAAAATAAAATATTACGGACCACAAAAATAAATCAAAAAAATTACATAAAGTGAACCGAGGGGAGTATCTATTAGGAAGATTATAATTCTTAAGAGAAAAATACTTAGCTTGTTTATCGGAGGAGAAACATAAGTGAAGAAAGGCACTTTTTTATTCTATTAAAGAAAAATATTTTTTAGTATTTAATTGCCAGAAAATGACTTATTTTTTGGAATGTGTTTTCCTTTATATCAAACATATCCTATAAATTACTTACTTCTTTTGTGAACGAACAATAAAGAAAAATGATACTAATAAGATTGTATATTCCATAATTTTTGTGGCGTACAACATAAGTTCAAAGTTTCCTTTTCATATTTCTCTTGCACATATTTATTATCCTTTAATTTTAAGTGAAGCAGTGAGCAAATTAATTAATACGGCCCAAAAATGCGATAATATTTAGTTGAAGCTTTCATTCATAATTTCTTATTTTTCTAACAATCAAACAAAAGAACGTTCAATAAAAATGAAGCTTCCTTTACAACGATGGACTGCATGCATTTCATGTTTTGGAAAAAAAAACAATTTTGGTACTACCCACAGCCACAAGTTTAACTACTATTTCCTTTTACGTAACGGTATTTGACTGGGCACATAATGTATAATTTAACTGAATTTATATGTTAGTGAAAATGGAAGAAAATATTCGGGGCATATAATTCATGATGTTTTTTTGTTTGTTTTTGATTTCTCACCTGGTATTCAGTACCCATATTGGAGGCCGACTAATCCGGATTCGCGCCAGGAAGTAACACATTGAGGGTAAAACGCTCCCTAACAAAAGCGACTCCATAGCTAGGGGATCGAACTCGAGACCTCTGATTAAAGATGAATGAATACTTACCGCTCCACCACAACCCTTGTTAGTATAATTCATGATGTTAATTGAACTTATATGAGTAATATGTTAGTGATAATCGAAAGGAATATTAAAATAATGGTTGAAAACAGAGCAAATATCACAAAAAGTCAAAACATAAATAGTTTAATAAATTTAAATTCTTGAAAATTCTGAAATTTGCGTAGGAATAAGATTGTGTCAAACATTCATCAAGACGTCCTAAATAAAAAGAGCCATGTAAATTAAATGGAGTGCATTCTTTCCCAACTTCACTTCAATAATCTTCAAAATTTATGAAAAGCCCAAACATTTTTTTAGCTAAAGTTTTCTGATTTTCGGTGCAGTAGTGATTAATTTATTTATACACAAAATTGTTAGAAAAAATAAAAAGGTTAAACATGAATTTATTAATTAAAAGTGATTTATAGACTAATAATTAATTAAGAGCTCTTAATAACGAGTCCATTAAAATTTAAAAATTAATTACTAAGTGTTGTACATATGAAAACAGATAATTCAATTAATAAATAAAAGAAATTTAGGTAAGATTAAGGAACACAAAAACACTTTGTAGTTAGTTCCATAATTCTCATTACCTCCTTAGAGCAGTCATAATCTAAAAATAGTATTGCTAAGGATTGCGGTGGAATGGATAAGATCTTTTTAGGGGCGAATCTAATATAATAATTACGAGTTCACATGAACCCAATAATTTTTACCTAGATCATGTACTAATATTAAAAAATTAATTGAATATATAAGAATATTGATCTCGGAAATTATTTATTGTATATTAACTTGCGATCGCAGTAAAAACACGTAAACTTAATATTCTGGATCTATCTCTAAATCTCTTTGAAACATATGTCAGTCCCACAACAGGCTAGTTGGATGGTAAGAAGAATAATTGGCTCAAGAAATATCTTGCTACAAGCTCAGAACTCCAATGATCATAATACTAGTAGCATCAGGCAAATATACTTACAGTTAATGGGAGACTTGCCAAAAATAAGCTGAAAATGTCTAGTGTTTCAGAACTCTGCTCGACCAAAGACAGTTTTCAATATGTGGTTGTTGTTACATGGAAGATTGCCTACCAAAGACAGACTAGCTAACTAGGGATTAAATGTCACCCATCAGTGTATTACGTGCCAAGGCCAAGTTGAAACAAGGGAACACCTGTTTGTGCAGTGCTCATATGCAACGGAACTGTGGAGGAAAATTCTGAGATGGATTCAAGAAGATCATATGACCATTTCCAGCTGGGATCAACACCTCCAATGGATCATCAAGAAAGGTAAAGGGAAGTCAAACAAAGCCAGTATTTTCAGGATGGTTTATGCTGAAACCTCATATGCACTATGGATTGAAAGGAACACACGTACATTTGAGCAAAGATATCGTAACATTGA
The DNA here is from genome assembly GCF_000715075.1 of Nicotiana tabacum. NCBI lineage: Eukaryota > Viridiplantae > Streptophyta > Magnoliopsida > Solanales > Solanaceae > Nicotiana > Nicotiana tabacum. The sequence continues at coordinate 227,470,728 of NC_134101.1, forward strand.
TGTATTAGCAATAGAAATAGCTTACATTTGTAATGTTACAGTAGGGCCTCGAGCTAAGAATCAGATACAACAATTTTATCTAGAAGAGTAGATTAGTTTCTATGTTCTTAGGTTAGCATTTTTGTTTATTGCTTTGAGATAGTCAGCTTAGTTTTGCTTGACTATGGAATTGTAAAGTCTGATCCTCGGTGATTAATACAAAAAAAATTTAATTACCAAAAAAAAGGATCGTTAAATCTCTTTACTCTTAACCAAATATCTTAGGTTTAAGCCTTGCGAATGAAAAAATCATACTGGAAAGCACTTCTCTTTGTAATGAACCTTATATAACACAATCATACTAATGAAGAAAAGTCATAAATCTATTAAATAGTCTATACCATGATTATATAGACATGCATGTTGTGATTCAAATATTGGGCAGCTCTTTCTCTTGATATGAAGATCATGATTGGAACTTCATATTTATCCTTTTAGTAAGTTAATAAATTCATTTATAATTTGACAAAAAACTTAAATGAAAGTTTAATTCAGCTCAAGAAAACGATTGTGGTTCGATTCCGTTCCATACAATGCTTTTTTTGTCAATCAATCAACGCCTGACATAGTAATTTTTATTTAGATTTTATATTTGTATTAAAAAATTCACTACTTTTATAAAGAATATTTAGCTCTAAACCAATCCACCGATCCGCTAATTATTACTCCCTCCATTTCATATTAAATGAGGTAGTTTGACTCAGCACGAAGTTTAAGAAAAAAGAAGAAGACTTTTGAAAATTGTGGTTTAAAAAGTTTAAGGGGTAAAAAGTTTGTGGGCCCATGACATTTTTGTGGCTATAAAAACTTCTCATTAAGGGTAAATGGGTAAAATGAAAGAGTTTAAAGTTGAATTATTTCCAAATTTAGAAATGTGTCATTTATTTTGGAACAGACTAAAAAGGAAAATACCTCATTTAATATAAAACGGAGGGAGTATATATTAATTGTGATTGTTGTAGAACCCATCAAACTTCAAATTTTAAATCCGCTTCTGAAAAAGATATATTCGATATTTTTACCGAACTAAATTAGTTAGTTAAGAAATTATAAATTAAATGGGAAGATGTATTTAGTTGACAATGATTAGGTGTTAAAAGTTCTTTAAAAATGTACTAATATATATTGATTTTATTAAATAAATGAAATACTATCCGAAATAGGTTTACGTGAGGAAATTTCCGCAAGTACAGAAACACGGTACGTACATAATAAGGACAAAGAAAGATAAGAGCAGTTGCTGTCACACCATATTACTTTGGATTTTTTTGTATATTAAAAAAAAAGGAAAACTATCAGATATGTCCATCTATAAATAGCTTATTATAAAAATTAATAAATTTATAAAATATTATTAATATTAGAATACTAGTAATATTAGCCAATTAATTATTTGTAGCAAAAAAAGGTCAAATATTTTTTTTTGAGTGAGTGTTATTAGAATAAATTGAATACATTTTAAGGAATTTAAATCTCAGTTTTGGGATGATTTGATGGAGTTTTGAGATGGTTTGAATTAAATTAGAAGTAAAAGATGCACGTGAAAAAAATGACGTGTAATGCACTGTGAATCATTTGTATATTACATATGTATCATATTTATATCAAATATGTATCACATGTATATCTATGTGTGAATTTTGATACCAAATCAGCCTAAATCACCTGATTGATACATGTGTCGTAGAAGAATTATTTGAACTCGATTTTAACTATGAATTTTGATACCAAATCAGCCTAAATCACCTGATTGATACATGTGTTGTAGAAGAATTATTTGAACTCGATTTTAACTATGAATTTTGATACCAAATCAGCCTAAATCACCTGATTGATACATGTGTCGTAGAAGAATTATTTGAACTCGATTTTAACTATGAATTTTGATACCAAATCAGCCTAAATCACCTCCAATCTTCTCAAATTTTGCATATTGACTCATCTATAAATTTTCATTGAATTTCAACCATACCCATTGAAAAAGGTTATTTGAATCTTGTAAATATATTTTTTTGTATTTCATCACCTTATTTGCTACCTCATCCATGTAATTTCCTTCCCGTTTTGCATCTAATGTTGCTAATTATGCTTTAAAATATGGCAAGAAATCTTTGCGCGTGATTCTTGGAGAGAAAAATCTTATTTATTTAGGTTTTCAATTTTTATATGTGCTTGATTAGTTTTAATAAGTCTATAATTTGTGGTTAGGGGTTGATAAACTAAAACTTATATATTTCTGTAAGATTCCCTATTAAAAAATGTGTTGTGGTTTTATCACAAATCAATTATTTGAGCCATTAAAAATTGTGTTGACATGAATATGATTCTTTAGCCTTTAATAAGATATTTTTAATTCGAACTGTAAAATTGAAAGAAGAGAAAAATCGAATGGGTCGTTTTTACATGTATAAATCTAAATTAATCTAATTAGTTTCATACACGTCTTTTTCTCGGAGGTCTACAATCATTATGTGGCATAAGAATTACATCCCAGAAATTAATAGTATATTACTTTGACGAATGCTGTATATTTTCTAATTCTAGTTAGACTTCTCTATAATAACATTTCGATATAACAATACTTCACTATAAATATTAAGTTTTTTCGGAATTAACTTTTATGTTATGTTATAATATATATCCTCTATAACAACACTTTATTATAATATTAAAAAATATTCGGATCAGACGAGACTGTTATAAAGAAATTTATCTGTACAAAAAATACAAAACATAGGATAGAAACAAAATAAATCAATGCGTCAAGTTCAAAATTATCCTCAAAATGACACAAACCACATGCATGCACCGCCGAATTCCTTTCATCACGAGACCATTTGGTCCCACCCTCCAATAATAGCACGTGGACTAGATTCTCCTATTTTATTTATTTACTTATTTTAGATAATTTATCCTTACAGCTTGTTTGGATGGTTACCTATTCTATTGTATCGTATTGTTATTTTAAATACAATATTTATTTTGATTGTTACTTAAATTTTATTGTATCGTATTGTTAAATCCGTCATTACGTAGTGATGAAATGTGTCACTTTATGTAACGACCGATTTGGTGTGGTCGCGTCGTTACCTTGTCCTTTTCTCTCAATTTCACCCTTTATTATTATTAAATAATTTTATTTTATCATTTACCCTACCTTTTTATATACCGTATCATAATTTTTCTTTATAATATTGCAAGCTTATTCATCATATTACTGGTGCATGATAACATGAAACGACGACAAGACGACACAATCCATCCAAACATTATATTCAACAAACAAGTACAATACAAAACAATACGATACATTATGAAATTTATAAATAATGTGAACATTAAAATTGAACTCATCAAATTTAAATCTTATACGTAGAAACAATTGTTGAAATAGATAAAGAACAACCTTTCCTTATACAATTAAATCACTTACAATATATTTACATGTAAATCTCTGTAATAACAATTACTCTATTGGTAAACTAGTAAATATGTTACTGTTATTACATGTTAAAATTCCCTCATAGTAAAAACATATTTATATTATTCGTGTATGTAACTTAAATTCTTTAACAAATTGGCAGTTGAATTATTTCATTATTCGTTTATCGAATAAATTAATTTCGACAAATTTCACTAATGTTTTATGTTTTATCTTTGTTTCAACTCATATAGCGGGTATCAAATATCGGGTGAGAAATTAAAAAAAACTTTTGTAGTACATGACTAGAGGTCTCACATTCGAGCCCTGGGTATGGAAAAAATCTTGTTAGGAGCTCTTCTCCTTTAAATGGGCCTTATGCCGGGTGAAATTGAAAAATAGCCAGATTTACAAGTGGTAATTAAAAAATAGCCATAGTTTCAAAGTGATTGAAATTTAGCCACTTTTCATGTAAAGATAAATTAGAACGAAAATACTGTCAAAATTCGGAAAATATTCCAGCATAATATACTGGAGTTCGAATTTTTTCAATGTGAACTTCCAACATAACATATTGAAGTTCCAGCCTAATATACTGAAGTTCTAGCATAATATACTAGAGTTACAACATAATATGCTGGAAGTTCAAACACAAGTGGTCCAATCTCCACGTGTTGGAGTTCCAGCATAGTATGCTGGAAGTTCATACATAGGTGCTCCAATCTCTAGTATATTATGCTGAAACTTTTCGTGTACTAGAGTTTCAGCATAATATGCTGCAAGTTCATACACATGTGCTCCAATCTCCAGTATATTATGTTGGATTTCCAGCATAGTATGCTGGAAGTTCATACACAGGTGCTCCAATCTTTAGTATATTATCCTGGAACTTTTCGTGTACTGGAGTTCCAACATAATATGTTGGAAGTTGATACATATGTGCACCAATCTCTAGTATATTATGCTAGAACTTTCCGCATTACAGCAAAATAGTGGCTATTTTTCAATTACTTGAGAAAGGCTGACTATTTTTCAATTACTAATAGGAAAACTGGTTAGCGCGTATTATTTTTACCCTTATGTCATACAAATCCAAATATAGTCGGACTCCAATACGAAAACTGGATATCTGTTGAGAAACCAAAAAAAACTCACATAGCATATAAAAGATTGTTATTATTATTTTTTAACTATGTGCCTTTGCTAATATTTGAGTTTAGAAACTTACTAAAATATCAATAATACTAATAGTAATTAATTTTAGCACTTTATTTACTTACCTGAAAAAGACAAGAGAAAACATGGAATTGGAATGTAATGACATCATGTTAATGGAGTGTCCACACATTTATATCTGGTAAAATAATAATTGAGTCTTTTCTTATCGTGTATGCACAACCCTACAACGTAAGCATTAATTTGTTTACTATATAATAATGATAATAAGCTAATAAAAGGCAAATTTTTATACTTGTGGTTGTGATACAAAAAGCTACTCTTTTTAAGTTTCTTGAAAACAGTTTGGTTTATTTAGTGGAGGGAGAAGAAACCATTTCATAAATCTGAATTTTCAAGATTTGATTGCTTGTTTTTCACAGTGAAATTTGCTCTGCTCAGCTCAAAGTATATGCTTTTTCCCTTACTCTTTTGCCTATAAAATTTTGTTAGATTGATTAAAAAAAATGTGTTTGTTGTTCATATTAATGAAGTAGCCATGTGGGAATTTGCTAAATTTTGCAATTTAGCCTTTTGGGTGTTCTATGGAACAGTGATTAGAGAATTTCAGTTAAGTTAGTTTGAGATCCTTTTTCTACTTTTTTGAAGTTTTCAAGAAAGTTTTTCTTTATCTGCATTTCATGTACTCAACTTCTGAAACAGTTCCTTTTTTTTTTTTGTGTGTGGGGTTTTGCTATTAGTGTATCTTGTGTTCCTTTTGAGTGCAAATTCTGAAATTGGGTAACTTGGATTTTGTTCATTGATCTTGAATTTGAAGTTTTATTTTCTTGAATTGTCTTCTCTTGTTGACGAGGGTCTGTTGGAAATAGCCTCTTTATGTTCACGGTAAGGGTAAGGTCTGCGTACTCGCTACCCTCCTCAGACCCCTGGTATTACACTGGATTTGTTGTTGTTATATCTTCTCTTGTTGAAGGGACTTAAGAAAGTTCTTTTCTTTATGCATCCGAATATGTGGAAATCAGTTCTTGAATCTTGAAGTTAAGAATTTTGCTTGTTTAATCACTGTTTAGTGAAAAGCTGTGTTTTTTTTTTTCTTCTTTCACTTTTTCCTTTTTGGATGAAGATTCTATAAGAAATTGAGGTTATTCTGTTGTGAAGTTAGTTTCAGTTCTAGCTGGATTATGCTATGATTTGTTGCTGATTTTTAGTAAAAAAAATTAAAGGTGGTTGGATCTCTCTCAATCTCTCTCTCTCTCTCTCACACACACACACACACAGACATGTTGTTTGATCATTGATTGCCCCAATAATTCTTTGTTATTTTATTCAGTCTCACTGGTTTTTTTTAAAATTTCCAAGAAATGTATTTTATATATGACTTAGTTTAGTTAACTGGTGTTGTCATCTTAATATCATCCTTACTCCTTTTAAATTTTAGGGAAGTAAATCAACAAGGAGTTGGATATATTGAAAGGATCTTTTCTATGTGTTTGGAAGGATTATTTTGAGACCAAAATTCTTAGAAATTACATTAGTCCTCAACTTGCAAAAATGGGACTACTTTTTATGTTGAAGTAGCTAAATATATATTGGAAGGATCTTCATTTCTGTCTGTATGTTTGTGTGACAACTCTGCAGATGAATTGAATGAAATGTAAGTTGTAGAGTCATTTGTGTATGTAATAGCATACTTCTCTTTGTTGTCTGATTTATTGTCGGCTTGTTGCCAAGGTTTACTTTGTTAGCTTTCTCATGACGCCTTGTTATTTCGATCCCAACAACTTATTTATATAATAGCATTTTATTAGCGTTGTGTATGAATAATGTGAGGGGTTAATTGTAACTGCAACATTCTACTTTCTACAGAATCGTGTTGGTGTGTTGATAATGAATCGGGCAAAAATCAAGCGTAGAGTTGGTAAATATGAAGTCGGAAGGACAATTGGCGAGGGAACGTTCGCTAAAGTCAAGTTCGCAAGGAATTCAGAGACGGGGGAAAATGTGGCAATCAAGATTCTTGATAAAGATAAGGTCCTTAAGCACAAAATGGCTGAACAGGTAAACTCTTTCAAGTTCTCCTTTCATTTTGCACTCTTGAACTACTGTCTTTTCCGTTGTCTTTCGTTTATGATCGATGCAAGTCAATCTAACTTGGATTGCAGAAATCTATTTGAATAATGTCTATTCATTATGTTTTATGGTCTTTGACCCGTTGTGCATCCACTCTTGTACTCTCTCCCCTCCGGTTTATCTGATCCTTTTCGATTTTCGAGATTCAAACTACTTAAACATTGACCAACATTTTGAAATGCATTTTTCATCATATGGATAGGAGAACAATTGCAACTTATAGTACTATTCGTATAAATTTTTAACTTAATATTGAGTTAATCTTATCCAATTTAGCTTCAAATATTAGTCAAACTGACTCTCGAAAAGCGAAAAGGTTCACATAAACTGGAGCAAAGGGAGTATGGTTTATTTTGTTTCTTGTGTGAGTTTCTGATAAGATATTGTCAACGTCTTGTGTATAATTTGACAGATAAAACGGGAAATTGCTATAATGAAGTTAATCAGACATCCCCATGTTGTACAGTTATACGAGGTTAGTCCTATCTCTACGTCCGCATGTGTTGTTTGGGTGAGTATGCTTAGTTTATACTTCTTTATGAAGGCAATGTACACATCTGAATCGTGTATATCTGTCGCGCTGGTCCTGCTGAACTAAGAACCAAGCCATTTGATTGTGCATACTTTGTGTCAAGTTGGTCTCTTTTTCTATCTCAAACGCCGTAATCTAGACCCGAGCACTCTTTGAAAGAAAAAAAACATAACTTCACAAAATGTAAGATGTGCACATAACTTCCCTATTTCATTTGCTCGCAGGTGATGGGAAGCAAGACAAAGATATTCATCGTTTTGGAGTTTGTTACGGGTGGAGAGTTATTTGACAAAATTGTAAGGCCGATTCTTCCTTTTCATGTCACTCAAAAAAAAAGTATCAATCTTTTTCTTGCTGATTCCAGATTTGGTTTTTATCTGCTTTTGAGCAGCTATTAAAACCTATTTTGGTGCTTAAAGTCTTTTGCTACTTTTGACTTCAATTGATCATTAAAGTTTATCACCTGATTTATTGATGTAAAAGGTAAATCATGGACGGATGCGCGAAGAAGAGGCAAGGAAGTATTTTCAGCAGCTTATCAATGCAGTTGATTATTGCCATAGTAGGGGAGTCTATCACAGAGATCTAAAGGTCGGTATTGTTTCCGTTAAAGCACTTCAGTTATTTTCTACTCTTTTTGCTCCAGAGCTACTGTCTTTGTTTCCCTTGCGTCGGTCCTACCTTTTCTTGCGGATTTAACTTATATACACTGATAGTGTAAATAATCTTTCTAATTTAAGGTTATTATAGATAGTTATTGCAGAGGCGGAGCTAGAGAAGTAGATACAGATTCGGAAAAACCCAGTAGTTTTTTGCTTAGACCCTGTATTTGTATGGGGAAATTCACTAAATATGTATAAATATTAAACTGCGAACCCAGTAACTAAAACGAGCTATAGGCGGTGACAAGTTCGGAACACATAAACTTCAAATTCTGACTCCGCTTCGGTTATAGGTCACTTTAACTGAAATTTTACTCTGTCAGTTGCACAGGAATTAAAACTCAATTTTTTGCTATGCAGCCTGAGAATTTACTGTTGGATTCTTCTGGTAATCTCAAGGTTTCTGATTTTGGATTGAGTGCTCTATCCCAGCAAGTCAGGGTAACTATTTTCTATAACTCTTCAACTTTTGATATGAAGTATTTAACTGCTCTACTTTGTGGTTATCAATTTTTAATGCAGTGAAAACACTGTTATTTCAGCCCTTACTGAGCTTGTTTCGTTAACCTAAATACTTACAATCCTCCATTGATCCTAAAGCTGATCATGGTGTCAGACGGGAACAAACTTATCCACACCTGCTGTTTATAGTAAACCAATAAACATGTGTTCTTGATAGGCACTTTTATCGCTAGCCATGGTTAATTAATATACTTAATCATAGTAACTTAATGTGGTTTGATGTAAACACCGGGTGCGGATAAGTTTTTTTCGGTCAGACACTCACCCCCTATGTTGTGTGGACTCTCCAAAATGCTGCCGCACCCATATCGGATCCTCCAAAAATACACTACTTTTGGAGAAACAGGCACGTACCCGGCAATATTTTCTTAGAGTCCAAGCAACATAGCTCACCCCACAATAAGTTGCCTTGTCAAGCCTCATATCAACCAAAAAGAACAAGTTAGAGAACTTCACATACTGGAAAAAAAAGTAACGTACATCTAATCATATCCTTATCTTTTGGGAACATGTTGCTCATTCTACGTTAGTACTTATGAAATCTGCAGCCTAGTACCTAACTGTTGCGCAGGGCGTTCTAAATGTCATCCTTCAGAACGCAATTACCATCAATTAATCATCTGTATCAGTTTGTGTTCCAGTATAAACAAAAATTTTCAATTATCTTGTGTCTACAACTTCGACGCCCATGAATTTGGTGATATCTGGTTTGTAGTTGAGAGAAGAAATCACTATGTCACTAACTTGTCGAGACAGTTCTCTAGGTCATTTTTGGTGAATTTCATTGGAAGAATAAATAGCTGTTGCGTTAGCAATAATAGACAGCTGACTACTTGTTTGTCTTAATTGCCTCCAATGTCATTGTTAATGGACTTCTTTTTGTTTTTATTTCTTACATTGTGACAAAAAAGTCATGAGTGATTGTAGTAATTTCTCTCGTTATGTCAAGTCTGCTGATCATTTTAGCTTTCAAATGGAATAAATTTCTTTCTCCACATTTTGACGAGAGTCACGAGACTCATATTCAGTCAGATACTGTTCTTAGTTTTTGTTGTAATTTCCAGGACGATGGCTTACTACATACCACCTGTGGTACTCCCAACTATGTTGCTCCTGAGGTATAACAAAACTGGTTTGCATAACTTTCTGTTCGTATTCATGTATACCTATTTGATTTTGCTGTAACAGACTAGCAAAAGATAAAGCATTCATTTAGCTTGAAAATGGACTCGTAGTTAGAAATCAGATGCTTTCTCAACAACTATCTTTAGAATGTCCTATCTCTCTCTTTAATGCTTTAAAACAAGGCACAAGGCTTTGTTTAAAATAGGAGTTATAGTAGTTCTAGCTATTCGATTCGAATGAGTTACCTCACTTCCTTTACTTTGCCCAAAAAAGGAAAAGAAAAAGAAAGTTCAACATATCAAAAAGCGATTTCACATTTTTGGTGGCCTCCTACATCACCGACCACATCGAAAATTTACGTAAGGTTGAAAGATTTAGAAAACATCAACTAAATCTTAGCCTGAAAAATCGGACTCCTTTATTAGGTACTCAATGACCGAGGATATGATGGAGCAACGGCAGACCTCTGGTCGTGCGGAGTCATACTCTTTGTACTGCTTGCAGGTTACTTGCCTTTTGATGACTCCAATCTCATGAACCTGTATAACAAAGTGAGTATTTTACTTAACCATTTCATACCATTCAATCTTTTTTGTTCATCTCTTGGCTAGTTTCACTATATCTATTTTGGTATGCACAGATATCTGCTGCTGAATTTACTTGCCCACCATGGATCTCTTTTGCTGCCATGAAGTTAATTACTCGCATCTTGGATCCAAATCCTACGACGGTATACATACTGGACATTTCAACAGAACCTTCTTGGTTTATAGCTTGTGACTACATTAGGATTTCTTTTCATTTTTGGCCCATCGACTGTAATTAATTACAGTCGCTAGCCAAAATATACAAAGCATATACACTAATTAGTTATATAATATGTATATTTATGTGTGTGTATATACGTTCTGTATATTAGATGTATATTTATACTTAATATACAAAACATATGCACTTGCGGGCTATTGTTTTGGAGGGCTTCCCAATAATGTAATCCCCCCCCCCCCTCATTTTTTCCTCTTATTCATGAGATATATATTCTATGCAGCGTATTACCGCCCCTGAAATTTTGGAGGATGAGTGGTTTAAGAAAGATTATAGACCACCTGTTTTTGACGAGATAGAAGATGCAAACCTGGATGATGTTGAAGCTGTTTTCAAAGACTCTGAAGTAAGCATACCGAACATATCGAATGCAATAAATTTTGTGTTGAATTTAGAGGAAAGAAGTGGCTGTAGTATGAAATTTATCTCACATGTTACTCCTTCCTTGGCGTTACAACAGAAATATCATGTAACAGAGAAAAAAGAAGAGAAGCCAACTTCCATGAATGCATTCGAGTTGATTTCTATGTCACAAGGACTTAACCTTGGCAATCTCTTCGACGAACAGGTCACAAACATTATTTTGTTTTAAATACTTTTCCACTTTGTAGGAAACATCATCGATGATGTTTGTACTGTTCCATTCTTCCTATATTGACAAATGCGTTGATACCGTTGCTCTCAGGGATTCAAGCGAGAAACGAGGTTCACATCTAAATGCCCGGCCAACGAGATAATCAGTAAGATCGAAGAAGCTGCTAAACCTCTCGGCTTTGATGTTAGCAAAAAGAACTACAAGGTGGTGATGAAATTCAGTGATTCATTCAATTCGCATGTAGATTCTTCTAATATGTTTAAAAGTTATTGTAATGGAAATGAAGCATTAAACCGTTCTTATGTTTCAGATGAGGCTCCAAAATCTGAAAGCCGGAAGAAAAGGGAACCTTAATGTTTCCACTGAGGTATTTAAATGTGCATCCGAGTTGACCTTCTTTTAAGGTGGATATTTCTTATTTTATTCTGAACGCTGTTTGATCTTCAAATTAGGTATTTCAAGTTGCTCCATCTCTTCATATGGTTGAGGTGCGCAAGGCAAAAGGTGACACTTTGGAATTCCACAAGGTACAATATTCGGCTAAACTTCCAAAATAATATTAAAATGACAATGCTGAACTCAGGAAGCAGTACCGACGATCAGTAGGTATTCGTAGGTGTTTTGACGCGTATAATCGCAAACTAATTGTTCCAAGAGGAACACAAACTTGAGGTTTAAATTGGTAAAAAGAACATTCTATTAAAAGACTAAGGGGTCATTTGGTATGATGGATTAGCAAAAATAATCATGGGATAAAAATTTAGTACTACCTTATCCCTCTTTTAGTTATTATTCTTGGGAATAAGTTATCTCAAGATTAAAAATAGTACTGGTATAACTTATACCTGCCAGAGGGGAGAATAATAATTCCAGGAGAAAGCAGTAAAATTGACAATTTCAGGATTAATACAACATACCAAATGATCAATAAGAAATAATACCATGATAACTAATCCCAGCGTAATTAGTCCAGTTTAACTAATCCCAACATGACTTGTCTTCAAACCAGACGATCCCTAAGAGTTGTATGCATGTTTAAAGATTAGAGGGGGTGCGATGTAGGCAGTCTATCCTGATGCAAGCATCAATGGCTGATTCCATGGCTCGAACCAGTAACCTATAGGTCACATGGAGACAACTTTTACCGCTGCTCCAAGGCTCCCCTTCATACAGGGTATTTGTGTAGCGACAAATTTAAGATTAAGGTGTAGTTTTGATTGGTTTATTAATCAGTTTCTTCGCATGCTCCTCCGGTCTTCTTGAACATTTTTCGCTAGTGATCAGTTCATTGCTATTGCTACTGTTATAAGATTGGTTTATTTCTTCTTTTGCTCAACCAATTTCTTGTCGGTCTTTTCTTTATGCAGTTCTACAAGAATCTTTCAACCTCCTTAGATGAAGTTGTATGGAAAACTGAAGAGAACATGGAAAAGAAAAAGTGAAGAGCAATAGACTTTGCATTTTTTTAAAGAGCTCTATTGCTTCCAATTGTAAGAACTGTTGTTCTTTCTTTACTATTGTTTGTCCTTTCCTTTGTTTTTCTTTTTCTTTTGAGGCTATCTTTTCTGGGACTTTTTTCTCTTATAAGAGAATTACCGTAGAAGGGTTTCTCAAATTGTTTCATTAGTTGTAGGTGTTAGACAGACAGCAGAGTTTGTTCCTATTAAGGTGAAGTTTGTATAATCTGTCACTTTTGACAAATGTGATTGCAATTGTATACTGTATATTGGATTCTTCAGACTTTTGTTTCTCTGTAGAAAATCTTTATTTCATTAATCCTCTACCTAGAAAATATTGGTCCCAACCCTGTGCCAGTCAGCTCGGTGCACTTAGCTCTTGATTATGCATGGAATCCGAGGAAGGGTTAGATCACATTAGGTTTATTCCTATGTTGCTTGGACTTTTGAAAAATGCTGCCTGGTGCGTGTCTGATCCTTGAAAAGAAGTGCATTATTGAAGGATTCTACATACGTACCGCAATATTTTTGGAGAGTCCAAGCAATATAGGTCTATTCTACATAGTTTTACCTTGCATTTTTGCAAGATTGTTATAATACATAAAAAAGATCAGAAAAAAAGTTATTTGGTAATATATATATATATATATATATATATTTTGTGTGGACATGATGATTAGTTTCTAAAGAGAAACTAAAACAATTTAGCCCCCCCCCCCCCTTTATATTTCAAGATTTTCTGAACACACAGGTTTATATTATTCTCAATAGACTCTTCTTTTCTGTGGTTTCTATTTGGAAAGTAACTTCCATTCAATAGTATATGCCCAGATTTTATTTTCTGGGCAGTGAACATTTCTTTTCTGCCAATCAAAAATATGTGTCTCTGGTTGGTTGGGGGGAGGGGGGCTCCCTTTTGAAGCTTATTTTCTTGGGCTTTTAACACATTTGACTAGTCGATCAAAAATAATTACAGCTGTCAACCAAATATACACTGAAATGTATATTATACATTAATATACAAAAATATGTATTTTTCGATTATTATGTTGGGGGGTGGGGCGGCTATGCTGTGTAAAAATCCCTTTTTTCATTTTAGTCATCCATGCACCCCTGTCAATGACTATTCACATGATGGACACTTCTACTGCTATTGGTAACTATGAGAATACTTTGAGGGTGAACTTATCTTGTCATCTGCATTGTCTAATCTGTTGTAAACTCTTATTAGCAGAGGCGAAGCCAGGATTTAGAGCTTATGGGTTCGAGGTTCTAGTCCCTTTAAGTTACTGGGTTCTAAATTAATAATTTTTACATATTCAATAAATTTCTTAAGGGAAATATATGATCTGGATCAAAGTGACTGGGTTCATCTGCATTGTCTAATCTGTTCTGAACTCTTATTAGTAACATCTTTTGGTGCTTGCACAAGCTCTAGTGTTGCTAGAACTTCATTCATGGTTGGCCTAAGTTTCGGATCGACGTCGAGGCACCTCAGGGCAAGGGCAGCAGCAGTTTGGGCACCTTTCTTAGAGTACTGTCCTCCTAATCTTGTGTCCATGATTCTTAGCACTCTTCTGCTATCACTTAGGAATGGTGTTGCCCATTCCACCAATGTTTCATCAACCCCTCCTGCATTTTCATCACCCGTTGCTCGTTTCCCGGAGAGCAACTCTAATAGAACAACCCCAAAACTGTAGACATCATTCTTTGGTGTTAAGTGACCTGTTTGGAACAAGTTGAGTTGGAAACATTAGTGAAAAGGCCTGCAAAATATCAGATACTTTAAGCTCTTTGCACCGACGATTATGTACACGATTAGATCACTTATATGGTAAATACTAGTACATTTCTATGGTAATATTACTTGTGAAAGATGGTAACTAACCTGCTATCACATGTAAATCTATACTGATCATGTAAATATCTTTACACAGTCGGTGCATATAACTTGAATCCAATATCAAACAAGAAAAGGGAAAAGAAAGTTGTCTTTCTACCATATCTTTCAACTTTTGGCAAATTTACTTATGCTTTGTGATCCTCAAATTTTTACTCCCTTTAACTACTTGAATACATGCTATGACACTTGAGTACACAGGCAGGGCAAGTAATGCAATTGGTTATGCAAAACTATGTGATAAATGAGCCTCTGGATTTTGCCAAAGAGGAATGACTTATTGTAGCTTCTTCTTATAATCCTTTTCTGATATTATATTTGGTCCTGCTCTAATAAACGATGAGTTTAACTTCTATACACTGATAGTATAAAAGAAGCTTTATACTATCTGGTCACCTAAAAGATAACTACAACACATAAATCAATGATAAGTGGGAGTAGTTACCTTAACAAAAACAACTTGCTACAACAGGTTAAATTACACTGATAGTACAAAAAATTTACATTGTCGATGCATATATGTGAAATTCATAAGGATGGTCCGGCCCTTCCCCGGAGCATGCGCATAGGGGGAGCCTAGTGCACCGGGCTGCCCGAAGAATCACAAGAATTGAGATGAGAATTACACTTGACTAGTTTAATTTGAAAGCATAAGTTGAGCTTATTGAAAGAAACCTGATGCAACATATTCTGGTGCAGCATAACCCATAGTGCCTATAACCCTGGTTGAGACATGAGTTCTGTCTCCACTAGGACCATCTCTTGCCAATCCAAAATCTGATAACTTGGCATTGAAATCCTGCACAAGTTCAATCCATAAGTTTTGGAGAAACAGTTTTCTAGTGCTAAACTGCTAATCATTGTTTCAGATTTGGAGAGTTTACTGAATCTAGTAGTATGTTTGAAGCCTTGAGATCGCGGTAAATAACATTTGCTTCAAGGCCGTGTAAGAAGGACAAGCCTCGCGCAACGTCTACAGCGATACACATTCGTGTCGCCCAAGGTATAAGCTGAACTCCCTCTGCATAAAACAATTGAAGGATCAACGATCCAGAGGGGGCATAGTATTCTGCTCAACCAGTGCCTCCTAAAGACTTTTAGTATTTAGGGTGTCAAGTGCTTAAAATTAACCATTTTCGAGATATATATATATATACGTATATAAGATTTCTGCCGAAACTTATGGGGGCCGGTGACCCCTCACTATAACACATAGATCCGCCTCTGCTTCTGTCGATTACTAAGCATGCAAAAATGATGGTTCATGTGAAATGATAGGAAATATGGAGAAATATTTTCTGGAAACAATTCTGTAAATAGATTGACTCACTTTTAAATAAATGATTTTCCAAACTTCCTTTTGTCATGACCTCATAAACAAGAAGCATATTATCAAACTCTGAACAATATCCAATTAACCTCACTAGATTTTCATGGTGAAGCTGTCCTAAGTAGTTAACTTCTGCCTGCAGGTAAGATATATGGAAACAAAATGTTAAACCACTATAGACAATACAAAAGTTTTTATAGAAATTTTTTTGTAACGGCTCAGGTCTAACTGCCAAGGTATTGTCCACTATGACCAAACCTTCGGGACCTCTCAATTTTGTTCACTTAGCTTTAATGCATAAGGCGCCTGGAGCCCTGGACAATTGAACTCGCCTTATCTTGGCAAACCTCAGAGAGGACGCTGAGTTCCTAAGTGGTGAGTGTAACTGTCCACGGACCGCTAGCGGTTGATTTTGAAAGGAGGTTTTTTGTGAAGCTTGCCTTAGACAAATCCCAGATCGAAATGGGAGGAAAACTTTAGGGGCCATATAAGGCGGGTTCACGGGAACAAAATTGTGAGGCTCTAAAGTTTGGGTCAAAGCGGGCAATACCTTAGCAGTTGGATCTGAGCCGTTATAATTCTGTAGTTTCTTGATAACATACAAGCCATTCTCTGTGCCCTTGGAAGCTTTCAGGCTTAAGTTTCTTGACAGCTACCATCATTCCATTTCCTGGTTTGCAGGGAGCAAAAGTATTTTCGTCGATCCATCCTTTGAATACGCATCCAAAACCTCCCTCACCAAGAAGACTATCAGCTCGGAAGTTCCTAGTGGCATTCTTGAGGTCATTGAAGGTAAAGGACTTGAGGTTTCTGTGAACACATGACTCACTTTTGCCAGAACTGTCATAGAATGACTGTTTATGAGAATGCACAGGTTCCTTTTTCTCAGTGCCAGGGCCAGTTTTAGGATCTGAAAATAAGAATTGCAAAGATGTAATCAGCTTGGAAATAGAATTTGACATATAGAATAAGGGAGAGCCGGCGGCGTAACTGGTAAAGTTGCTGCCATGTGTTCAGGAGGTCACGGGTTCGAGCCGTGGAATTGCAGGGTAAGGCTCCGTACGATATACCCTTATGGTCTGGCCCTTCTCCGGACACCGCACAATAGTGGGAGCTTAGTACACCAAGCTGCCCATTAGAATTGAACAACTATATTGCATTCAACAGAAGGAAGAAATGAGCCATGACAATAACATACATGCTTTAATCATATTATGAACCTTATACATGATTGTGTTTATTATTATTTGCTACAACACAATCATATGGAGGTTGGCTGTATCAATCTTCACTGTCCATGTCGCACCATTTAAGCTTGTCTAACTCCCTATAATAAAAGAAAAATGCTTTCTCCCGCACTATAATACATTTTCTAGTGGCATATAAATCATTGACAAGAGTAAAAGACTCATAGGTTTCTATTCGCCGGATCAAACAGTTTTAGGAAGATTTATTTCAACACTTCGGAACTTTTCGGTTAACCTGAAAATTCATAAATAAATAGAGAAGAAGGTAGAATTATATTTCAAGAATCTCTAAATACATATACAAAAAAGGGTGTTTAAGAAATTACAATGCAGTTCAACTTTTTATTTTATTTTAAATTTTATTCAAAAAAAGCAGAGATAAAGATAGTGGATTCTACCAAAGAACTGGCTTGAAGAAGCATGAGCAAGCTTTGCTGATTTACAAAATAAAATCCCCATTAGTAAAGTGAAGTCACTTTTTACTTATCCCTATATTTAGGAAAAGTGGAAAAAAACAAGAAATTTATAGTAAAAAGGTATAAACTTGGAATAATAGTAGGGTCGAAATCATTAGTTTTCTTCTTTATAGAGTTGATAGTCCCCTAGTAGTGAAATATATAGCTATGGCATAAAGAGTTTTGATTGTCAGCTGCGGCCAGAATATTGTTGAGATGTTCAAAACATTATTTAAAGTTGACTTTGAACATCTTTAAGGTTGACTAGACATTTTAAGGTGGCCTTATTTTTTTGGTATAATCATTTCGTATCCAGAATTCGCAGATCTGACTAATCCACATTCGCAGTGTGTAAACCTCATAAAAGAAATAAATGTTCCATGCAAGAGATTTTTCCATTCTCAAAGGTCAAATCCGAGACTTTTGATTAAGAATGAAGGCAAGTCAACTCATCCATTGCAATGCATCACCAACCAGCACATCCACCGACCACTACACCTCCACCACGGACTGCGTGTACTACAAGCCGCTGTAATCAATCACTACCAACAACTCTATTGCAAGCCACCATGCACTGCACCATGTCAAGAAGATGAAGGTGGCAGAAATGAAGATATTGAGATGAATGTAAAGGCATATTAGAATAGAATAAGATTAGGAATGAAGATATTTGATATAAGGCGGGCATGACTCCCGTGGAAGACAAGATACGAGTAGCGAGGCTTAGATGGTTCGGGCAGGTGAAGAGGAGAGACACTAATGCTCCAGTAATGAGATGTGGGAGGTTGGCCTTGGTGGGTTTTAGGAGAGGTAGAAGTAGGCCAAAGAAGTATTGGGGAGGGGTGATTAATTAGGCAGGACATGGTGCTGCTTCACCTTACCAAGGACATGAACCTTGATAGGAGGGTGTGAAGGTCGAGCATTAGGGTAGAAAGTTAGTGGGTAATCGTGTATTTTCCTTGTCCATACCACTAGTATTAATGTTAGTCTAGTACTTTCTTATGTTTAGCTTTCTATTACTACCTATTGTTTCTTTCGCTTCAATTTTCTTACTATCTTGTTGACATTACTGCCTGTTGCTACTGTTTTTTTTCTTGAGCCAAGAGTCTATTGGAAATAGTCTCTCTACCTTTTTCGAGGTAGGGGTAAGATCTGCACATATACTACCTTCCTAAAACACCACTTGTTGGATTATACTGTGTTTGTTGTTGCTATATATCTTAGCTTTTAATTTCATTGCTCCAACTAATTAATATTTAAAAATATTATCACTTTTTAATACTCAAAATAAAAAAAATTAAGAATGAAAATATTTTGTCAACACGTATTCTTTTATGAAAATTGACTTTCATTATATCGAATACATTTGTATTTTTCATTTCTTTTTCTTGGAATATGTCGTATTCTAGAGTTAAAGTCTAAATCTAATAAGGTCGCATTTGTAACACTATCATGTTACTATTTTTCTCAAGTCTTCTTTTGTGTGCGTTATTTGTGATAGGGTATCAAGATTTCATTAAACTAAACAAGTCAAATTAAGAGTAGAATTATTGTACAGTAAATTAGTGAAAAAACAAACAATAAATTAGAGTCTTAATAAAAATAAGAAATGCCATTGCTAGTTGCCTTAATAGTAGACAGCAGATATAATTAATAACTCATCTTATTCTTGGTAAGCGCCAAAATAATATATTTTTGATTGAAAATATAAATCTTTTGACTTATTTGATTGCAAAATATAAAAAAAAAAGAGAATTTTGTAATTTGTCCCATAAAAAAAATTATGAGCCAACTTGACTCCACAAATTGGCATCCTCCTGGTAGATTAGTCATGTGCAATCTACTTCCCATTTTAGACTACTCTAGAAGCTTTTATTTCGTCTTTTTATAAAATATTAATATAATATTTCAAAATATCTTTCATGATTTGAAAATATGAGATTTGTTTAGTGTTACACAGCATCCCTTCGGGAATTAACTTTTTTGGTTTTCATCCGGTGTTCGGTATCCCATTGGGGCCCGACTAATTTCAAATTCGCACCGAGAAGTCCCACATTGGAAGGTAAAGCGCTCCCAAACAAATGCGACTTAATACCTAGAGACTCGAACCTAAAACCTCTGGTTAAGAATGAAGGAGTACTTAACACTCCACCACAATCCCTGTTGTTTCCGTCAGGAATTTACTTGTTCTGATGTATTGTCTACTTTGTAAATTGGTATAAGTTGGAGTGTCAATTGGTGTATTACATTTTTAAGTTGTATACACTCGTAATATAAAGAACTAATTTTTAAATTAACAGTGTAATTTGGCCTATTATTTTTTTGGAATTTTTACCTCCTATAGCAAAAGTTAACACCTTATTTATTTTAAATAAATACCATTTAAAAAAATTACATTCTATAGATACTTTTTAAGGTTATAGCAAAATATTTAGTTTTGGTTACCTCCTAGCCCTAAACCACTAAAAATACAAAATTTATGTGTTATAATTGAGTTTGTTGAGTTATATTAGGAGTCTATTATGTTAATTGATTCACTTTTCGTTTTAAAAATAGTGTAATCCTCTATTTCACGCAGTGAATACAGTCGAATAATAATAATCTGTCCAGCTGTAATCTCATGTTTCACTCCATGAATACAGTCGAATACACTCGAATACAACAGCTGATTGACTGGATTTCCCTGATTCACGCCTATTTTTGTTACTGTATTCATGAATACAATAGCTTAAATACATCAAATACATCTTATAATCACAGAAAATGTATCTATAATATGTAATATAGCAAATGGTATCTATAGATGGCTAATTACTACTAAAAGATAGTGCTTTATAAAAATTTCTCTAATTTTTTAAAGAGGGACCAAAAACATTCTCAACGTATTAGAATCGATTTGGATATGCCTTCCGTCCACCTATTGAATCGTTATTGTCCATAAAGTTATTTTTAACCTTAAATATCACGCGTGAAATTCTTGATTTTGTTGATTGCTTTTATAGTGGAAGATGATCTTGAGCTTTATACACCGTTTTTAATGTACAATGTATAAAAGTTATATATATACACACTATATATATAATAATTATATGTACAATATTATACAGTGTATAAAAGTATATATAAAAATGTATCATGCGTTTTTCAATGTATCTCTAATATATCATTAGTGTATCCCGAGCATGTTTGTGTATCCAAAATGTATATATTGTTTTACGATGTATAAAAAGTGTATATATTGTTCTACAATATATAAAAAGTGAATATACACTTTATACTAGTGTATAATGTGTATACAATATGTATAATACATCACCTTCTTCTTCTTATATCATGAGTATTTTTGCTTATGCAGTATCATGCTTGTTTTTAGGTTAGATCAATGAAAATTTCAGTCTTTATAAAAGATAAGAAGAGGATTGTAATTTGTAATGAAATAGGAAGAAGCTTAGGTGGTTGCGGAAAAAATAGTTGGGTGATGAATTTTTGGGAATTTCCCTGGGTTTAAAACTTTTTGACTACTAATTATAAATGAAAAAGAAGGTTAGACGTTTGTCAGAGGTTGGGCTAGCGGCGGTTATAGTTTGCGTTGAGAAGTCGCAGTCTCCTGCAGTTTCAATTGCTGAATTGATTGTAAAAATTGCATAGGGCGCCCTATTTGAATTGTTGGTCGTTATAATTGATTGTAAAAATTGCACGGGGTGTCCTATTTGGTCGCCCCATTTAACTTATACCGATATTTTTAAAATTATTTAAACTATACCTTAATTTTTACAACTTCAGACGCCTCCTTCTTCCCGCTACATGTGCGCTCCTTTCTTCCTCCTTTTTTTTCTACTCTTCATTTTTTTTGTAATTTGTAGTATATTTTACTGCTGCTTTGCTCATATTAACTGCCATTTTTGTTGAAACAACATTTTAGAACTTTTCTTCATCTATTTATAATTCATTTTCTATATTATTATATTTGCAATGAATTCAGATTGATCTAGGAATGGAATATCAAACAGCAAGTTGATTGCAGCTTTATTGATGCAATTCTTATACTAAGCTTTAAAAGTTGAACTATTATGTTGAAGTTCAGCAAATAGAGAACAAAATTCCAGCTAGTAAACTTCAACTAGTACGACTGTAGGACAAAAACTTCAGCTTATTTAGTGCTGAAGTTTTTATAAATGAACTAAATAACTTCAGCATCTTCTGCTGAAATTTTTGAAAAAGCTTTATGACAAAACTGATGAATCCAGGACAAAATTTCAGCTTATTTAGTGCTGAAATTTTTACAAATGAACTAAATAACTTCAGCATCTTCTGCTGAAGTTTTTGAAAAAGTTTTATGACAAAACTATTGAATCCAGGACAAAACTTCAGCTAAAACATGCTGAAGTTCAGCAAATAGAGAAGAAAAAACTTCAGCTAGTAGAATGCTTAAGTTCAACAATTACAAACAACTTCAGGCTCGTCTACTAGAATGCTGAAGTTTGCATGATTGCCTTTGCTACTTCAGGCCCGTATGCCTGAAGTTTACGCGAAAAGAGAGTATGCTTGCAGATTTTTTTGCAAAGCGGGTATAAGTTAAAACGTGACCAAAAAAGCGAGTATACATGCAAATCCCCCCTAATTGATTTTGGGCTATTAATTGTATTATTTATTTTGTGGCTATCGATTTTTATTAGCTTTTACCGGGAGAAATTCAAAAATAGCCAGATTTACAACTGGTCGTTCAAAAATAGCCCAGTTTAAGTAATCGAAATTTAGCTACTTTTCATGTAAAGATTAATCTGAGCGAAAATACTATTCTAAACCCGAAAAATACGCTAGTATATTATGCTGGAGTTCGAGCATAAATATACTTGAACTCCAGCATATTATACTGGAGTTCCAGGATAAGTATGCTGAAACTCCAGTATAATATGATGGAGTTCCAGCATAAGTACACTAGAACTCCAACATAATATACTGGAGTTCCAACAAGTATACCGGTCCAGCATAATATACTGGAGTTTGAAGCACCGGTACTCCAGTCTTCAGTATATTATACCGGAGTCAGTAAAGTATACCGGTCCATCATAATATGCTGGAGTTAATACACAGGTGCACCGAACTTTAGTATATTATGCTGGACCGGTCTTTGTTGCAGCAAAATAATGGCTATTTTTCATTGACTTAGTAAACGCTGGCTATTTTTGAATGATCAGTTCGAAAACTGGTTATACCGTGCTATTTTTACGCTTTTTCCAGGTGGCTGAATATGATCTTTGCTCAAAACTTAAATCCTCTTGTTACGGCTCAATTCCAAATTAAGTAGGCTCAATATTCAACTCTATTTGCCCCGTTTGTTGTTGTCTTTATTATGTTTGACGAAAATTATTAGGGATCCAACATCCAAGTATTTGATATCCATTTACTTTCTTTTATTGATGCACAACATAACGTTAGTCGGTTTATAATAATTTTCGTAAGAGTTCATTAGTCAGACGATCATTTAACTATTTGAAATTATCTATTAAAGTCATCTTTCTTTCATTTGTAATGACAAAGTTACTTAACTATGCCCATAGTACTCAGAAGGTCACTCAACTAGATTTCTCAAATTTTTGATCGCCAAATACCTATTTTACCCTCTAAATTATCAATTTTTATCTTCTTTTATTTTCTAGCTTTTTAGTATTATAATTTTTTTTCTCTTTTTAATTTAAATTATGGACTTTTTTCGAATAAATATATATTATTTATAAATTAAAAAAATAAAAAAAATATTTAAGTATATACAATGCTGGAATAATAAAATACTGAGCATAGTAGAAAGTTAATTAAAATAATTTATTCGTAATAATAATTTTGATATTAACAAAAACATCTTAAAATTTTATTTACACAATTGAGAATAAAAAAATAAAAGTTTTAAAATATATATTCCATGCATGTACTATAGAAAATAATTATTTAAAGATATTTTTATAATATACATTATATATTCTTGAAAATTATGCTCAATTATATTATTATTATTATTATTATTATTATTCCCACATTATATATGCTAGAAAATATATTTTTATTTTTAAATAAAATTTGTTTGTTCTATAGGTAAGTCCATAATGTTGATTAGTAAGAGAAAAAAATCATAATATTATAAAAGAAGAAGAAGAAGAAGATACAAGTTGAGGGTAAAATAAGTATTTGACAATCAAATGTTTGAGAAATCTATTTGAGTGACGTA
Organism: Nicotiana tabacum; assembly: GCF_000715075.1. Classification (NCBI taxonomy): domain Eukaryota; kingdom Viridiplantae; phylum Streptophyta; class Magnoliopsida; order Solanales; family Solanaceae; genus Nicotiana; species Nicotiana tabacum. The sequence continues at coordinate 227,494,367 of NC_134101.1, forward strand.
ACGAGTGTTATAGGCATAGTTAAGTAACTTTTCTGAAAGATGACTTTACAAGGTGATTTCGAATAGTTGAGCAACCATTTAAGTAATGGGCTCATAATTCAGAAAATGTTTCCTAGAAAATGGTTGAAATTTTTATTGCTTTAGTTGAATTTCATGAAAAACTCCATTATATCGCGCCTTCATTAAAATAACAACAACAATAAGCCCATTAGTTTCCCACGAGTAGGGTTTGAAGAGGGTAAGATATATGCGACCTTACCCCTACCCTTGGAAGGGCAGAGAGGCTGTTTCCGATAGACCCTCGGCTAGAGAACGACTGAAAAAGAAAAGGTAACTGCAACAAGTAGGAATAACAACAAGATGAAATAAGATCGAATCCAAGAATGCAGTCAAACTCTAGGTAGTAATAGCTATCTATGAATAAAAGATATCATACTTACACTAATGCTAGCGAACTAAGCAAGACAAAGAAAAACACTCGACCACTTATGAACCTTCTACCTTAATCTTTGACCTCCACACCCTCCTGTCTAGAGCCATGTCCTCAGTCAACTCCAGCTGCTCAATGTTGCTCGCACCTTCTAACTGGGACTTTTATACTTCTCCTCTTAACATGCTCGAACCATCTCAACCTCACCTCCCGCATCTTATGCTCCAAAGGGTCCACTCCCACCTTTTCGCAAACAACTTTATTCCTAATCTTATCCAATCGGGTATGCCCACACATCCACCTCAACATCCTCGTCTCAGCTACTTTTAAACAAAAAAGTGGGACCTTACATCTCGAGTGCGGAACCAAAATGTGGTTTATTTTTACTCAAAATACTCAAATAAGTGTAAAAAAAAAGTTACCAAACTATATATAACGCCACTAATAGTGGCGCTATACAGTAACGTTAACTGTACCGTTACTGTATAGCGCCACTATTAGTGGCGTTATACTGACAAACCTTACATAGCGCCATTAATAGTGGCGCTATATGCCTTATTACCTGACCCCACCAATAATTTCTGGGTTCAATAATTTAAATGCGTATAAAGCCACTTTTTGTGGCGCTATATACAAAAAAAAAAAAACCCGGCTAGCCATTTTCTATATAAACATCGTAGAATCGCCACAACTTCATTCAAATTTTTTTTTAGCTCTTGTTGGTTTCTATTGTTGTTAAATTCTCCAGCATGTTTTCATTATGTCTGAAGAACGTAGAATAAGAGTATCATTATATTGGGGGGTGAGGTTGTGATGGAGAATAACTCTGTGGGCTACAGTTTACCTGCTAAGTGTAATGTTAAATTGCCACTTTCAATGGAGTACGAAACATTGATATCGTTGTTATGCAAAAAAATGAGTGTGAGAAAATGTTCAGTGATACTCAAAGTAACCGGAAGATATCTGTATTCCGTTACGCCGTAAGGGGTTGCTTTTTACTCAGAGTTTAACATCGACGATGATGACACTTTGAGTGATTTCTTGAGGACTCCGGACGAATGCCGGGAATTTCTTGTAATCACAATGTTGGAGATGTACGTGAAGGTCGAAGACGTTCCAAAAAATGAGGTTGTGCGTAGTAGAGATAACCCCCAGTCATCGGGTGGTTATTCTGGATCAGTTTTTGTCGGACATGTTCCAGATGAAAGAATTTTTCTTGATTTAAATTTATCACCGTCGGCGAATGAGCAGCGAGAAAATAATTTATACCATGCTTTCCATAATTCACAAGAAGAGTGGTAAACTTCAATTTTCATTTGTGTTAGTTATGTATATTTTTGCGTATTGAATTAATTTTAACGCTCATTTATTTAATAGGGGGTACCGGCCGGATATGAATTTTACAAATGGCCCATCCGGTAGTCATCACCTAACTGAAAACGTCCATCATGGAATGTCATCACATTACAACTTGTAAGTGAACAGCTACAACCATATATAAAGCATTTATTAATTTAGTAGCTTATATTTTTGTTGAAATGTGCAGTGAAAACGAGCAAGTTGAACTACCCGTACTCACTCAATTGCCCGAAAACGACGTATTACATCAGGATCTGGCAGATGAACAGAGTGAGGAAGAGAACAACGATTACGATAACAATGCCGATGAATCGGGAGACGAGACACCATTTGCTCGTGAGGATGGTGATGAAGAGGACGAGGAGGAAGGACCCGATTTGAAGAGAGCCCCCCATAGACGAAAAGTGAACGAGTCTGAAGTGCCGTTTCATTCAAGGGAGATTCCTTATATTGATAACTTTCCAGCCGTGCCGGATGTGGAAGCTCTCACAAGGGATTTTGATGAAATCCGGACAGCAATGTGGGATGAGTCTAGACCAACGGTGCTTGAAAAGGGGATGCTTTTTCCTGATAAAGCACGCGTAAGCAGGGCTTGTAAAATGCACAATGTTAAAGAGTGTCGTGAGATGCAGGTATCGGAGTCAAGTCCGACGGTATACAAGGCTATTTGCCGCAGGTGGTTTTGGCCATGTAATTGGATGTTGCGTGCGTCGAAGAAGAAAACATGTATGTGGAAAGTGGGTAAATACATTCCCACCCACACATGCGAAATGGACACTTTCAACGGGAATCACTTCAACTTGGATATTGACTTGATATCTCTTGTACTTATTCCGCACATCGAAGCGTCCATAAGGTATAAAATCAAAGAGTGCATTACAGCAGTCTACCAGGAATATGGCCACACAATTACTAAAAGAAAGGCATATCTTGGGCGCAAAAGAGCATTTGAAATAGTCTATGGTAACTGGGATAAGTCATTTGCAGATCTACCTAGCTACATGGCTGCACTGCAGCACTTTAACCCCGGAACAGTTATTGAATGGAAGCTTGAGCGGAGTCCGGGTAAACCAGAATATATATTCAATTACGTGTTCTGGGCATTTAAGCCAGCAATTGATGGTTTTCCGTATTGTCGGCCCGTAATATCCATAGACGGAACTCATGTCTATGGAAAGTACGATATCAAGCTATTGATAGCCGTAGCAGTGGATGCTAATGGACAGATACTTCCTCTAGCCTTTGCTATTTGTGCAAATGAAAGCACAGAGACGTGGACAATATTTTTGAACCACTTGAAAGAGCACGTTGTCAAACATCATTCAGGTATTTGTCTAATATCTGATGGGCACGGGGGTATATTAAGTTCTGTGGAGAACCTTCCTGCTTAGCAAGAACCTTATGCATACCACCGTTACTGTGTGAGGCACTTTAAGGCCAATTTCAAGAAGGCACATCCCAAAAAAGATCTACATGATTTGATGTGGATGGCAGCAATAGACCACCAACAACATAAATTCCGGAGGCATATGGATTCTATCAGGCAAGAAGACGATGTAGCATATCGTTGGTTAATGCGACATGATCCTGAAAAGTGGACGTTGCATGCAGATGGTGGCAGACGCTGGGGAATTTCTTACTACAAACGTGTCATAATCCTTCAACGGGTTATTAAAGTCGGCAAGAGGATTGCCCATCACAACCATGGTGCGTATGTCGTTCAAGCAGATGGCGGAGAGGTTTGTACAACGGTCTGCAGCTGCAACGGAATTGATGGAAAGGGGTGTTGAATTTATGCCAGTGCCTATGAAGAGATTAGAGAAATACAGACGGCGAGCACATTGGCATTCCTTTTTGCAATATGATAACGAACGAGGTATTTTTGAAGTTCGCACCGCTATCCATAATAATCGGGGTAATAATGTACATACTGTAAATGAATCCACAAGGTTATGCTCATGTGGGAAATGGTCAATCTACCACATGCCTTGTTCACATGCCATCAAGTGTTTTCAACGTGTTGGTTATGCGGAGACCAACTATATTGATCAACAATATAGTGTTTCCAAATACCTAAACACATATAGTGGTCAGTTGCAACCAGTGGGTTCTAGGGGTAGTAGCTCCGACGTCCGAGGGTCGGGATGTATAGGTGCATCCATGTCGTCAACTGCAAATTCATAATTTTTAATAACTATCATTAAAATTTATGTGTGTTTTTTATAATTTAAATTCATATTTTTTAACAACTTAATTGTAAAAATTATATATATACTTATGGGTTTCGTGCTAGATTTTCTGAGGCCCAGTGGTACCAAACTATCATTAATAATTTTATGTTTTTTTAATAATTTTTATTCATATTTTTAATAACTTAATTGTAAAAATTATATATATATATATATATATATAATTTTTATAATTATGGGTTTCGTGCTAGATTTTCTGAAGCTTAGTGGTACCAAACTATCATTAATAATTTTATATTTTATTAATAATTTTTATTCATATTTTTTAATAACTTAATTGTAAAAATTATATATATACTTATGGGTTTCGTGCTAGATTTTCTGAGGCCTAGTGGTACCAAACTATCATTAATAATTTTATATTTTTTTAATAATTTTTATTCATATTTTTTAATAACTTAATTGTAAAAATTATATATATATATATATATATATATATATATATATATATATATATATATATATATAATTTTTATAATTATGGGTTTCGTGCTAGATTTTCTGAAGCTCAGTGGTACCAAACTATCATTAATAATTTTATGTTTTTTTAATAATTTTTATTCATATTTATTTAATAACTAAATTGTAAAAATAATATATATATTATAATTATGGGTTTCATTATGGGTTTCGTGCTAAATTTTCTGAGGCCCAGTAGTACCAAACTATCATTAATAATTTTATGTTTTTTTATAATTTTTATTCATATTTTTTAATAAATTAATTGTAAGAATTATATATATATAATTATGGGTTTCGTGCTAGAATATATATATATATAAGAATTATATATATAATTATGGGTTTCGTGCTAGAATATAAGATAATTAAACAATTACTACACAATACTACGCTACAAGGCTCTACATTTTACTACGCTAAAAGGGTCTACGTTTTACTACGCTAAAAAGGTCTACGTTTTACTACGCTAAAAAAGTATACATTTTACTACGCTAAAAAATAATCTAAACTAAACGGCATAAAAACACATAAATATACATGAGGATATTAACAAACACATTTTTTAGACTAATTTACATATTTTTATACAACACTAAAATTAAATCCGGATAAAATTTAACATGCTAGTTTCGGAAAAAATAAACACAAACCGAAATAGAACACATACAAATCAAGTAATATGCATTGTTATAAAAGTTTCAACTTAAAATAAATCGAAATACCTCGATTTAGAATTTTCGAAATGTAGATAGATCGAAATTTTGACTCCGGAAGAGTGAATCCACAATAACACGAAGCGCTACTCGACAGTGGGACCACAAATATTAAACTTTTATGTGACGGGGGGACCCAAATTTTTTTTTTTAAAAAAAATGGGGGCATAATGGGGGCAGAATCGGTGGTGGTGGTGGTGGGGGACCAGAAATGAAAATGAGGGAGATGGAACGAAGAAGAAGAAGATGAAGGATTTGTATTAAGGGGTATAGCGCCACTATTAATGGCGCTATGTGTTCAGGTAATAAGGCGTATAACGCCACTATTAATGGCGCTATGTAAGGTTTGTCAGTATAACGCCACTAATAGTGGCGCTATACAGTAACGGTACAGTTAACGGTACTGTATAGCGCCACTATTAGTGGCGTTATATATAGTTTGGTAACTTTTTTTTTACACTTATTTGAGTATTTTGAGTAAAAATAAACATTATTTTGGTTCCGCACTCCTTACATCTCAGCTATCACACCTTCGTTATAAAACAAAAAAGTGGGACATACTTCTTCTATGGAACCTTGTTAATTCTTAACTTCGTTAATGAAGGAACCAAATACTAATAGACAACCACCCCGGTTCTATGCACCAATTTACTCTATAAAAGGAATTAGCTTTGCTCCTCTTCGCACTAGAATTAATATATATTGTATTCTTTCCATATTTAGTCTTATACGTTTACTAATGTACCATTGCTAGATAGCTCAGGCTACTGATTCTATTACAAAAAAGGCAAAAATCAACTATCAAAATCGACCGATGTTGATCGGTAATAGAAAAAACGGACCAAAAAACGATCGATTTATGGATGTCGGTGATCATGTGGTTGGTAGAAGCAACCAACCGGCTTCACAACTGACATTCCTTTCATTAAATTCCACAAACGACCAAAAAAAATCGACTGAAATCGATCATTTCTTTAGTTATATAATTAAAAATTGTACCATCTGGTAATCGAACCCGGGTCTGTACTGTGTCAAAATACTATTCTACCACTAGACTATTGACGCCTTTTGATTTAACACTTTATTTTATTTTATTTATACTTTTTAATTGTATTTTCGCGCGAAAACAACCGACCGATTTCGGTCGGTTTTATTACAAAAATAAAATTATTGACAGAAATCGTTTTTTAAAATGACCAATCGAACTAACCGACCGATTTTGGTCGATTTTTTTGAATATTAATTTTGATTTATTTTAAGTGAAAAATGACTGAAATTGGTCGGTTTCTTGAAAAATAAATTTCGCAGGAAGTAGAAATAATTTCCCGCATTTTTGCGCCAAAAAGAAAAACCCAATCGAAGTTGGTTAGTTTTGCAAAATGTTTTGAAAAATTAAATATTTCGAAGAACCCACCGACTTCGGTCGATATTTTGTCGATCGATTGGCCGCGATCGATTTTGGTCGAATTTCTAGTAGTGTGAATTTTGTACCTTGATTTTGATAAAGAAAGGTTAGCAAGGGCTTTTAGATTTTAGCTCAGAGGAATAAATTTATCACCACCATTACTTGCTTTAATTTTTTATCTTTCCATTTTGTTATTATTCAATTTCTATTTCTATATAATTGTCTTGTCATATAAATTTTCCTATCTCAATTGGCTTTTTCATATTATTAGCCTCCCTTAAGACGTTTTCTTGTTCTAATAGACTGTCTGCTGTGTTGCAACGTATGTAATATAAATTGAGGTGAACTATCATTTTGACTTTTGAATTGTGCAGATTATGTGCATATAATGTGCAAATTTTGTGTGTAGACTTTGTAGCATTATAGGAGTCAAATAATGTAATTTATATCTATAAAAGAGCATATTTCTCTTGAAATACAGTAATATCCACTGCTCTTCTTTTTAGAAATTTTACTGTTGGAAAAAAAGCATAAAAGTAAAAGAAGATCAATAAATGTTTATTTTCTTAATAAAAAGTAACTGACATTCTCATAACTCAATACTTTTACAAGGCTGACTATTCAGCCAGCCACCACTTGCATTCTATCATGCAAGTTTTATCATTACAAATGTCCACAGCCTCCGCAGAGGTGGATCCATGATTTATATTTTATGGGTTCAATTTTTAAGATATTAACATTGAACCTATTATATTTTTAAATTTATGAGTTCATATCTATTATTTTTATAATTTTAAGGAATTTTTACATATAAATTTTTGCTCCGTGTGGATGGGTTCAATTGAACCCGTAGTAAACCTTCTGCATCCGCTTCTGCCACCAGCTGCCACCATTTTGAGCTCCAAAAACCCTTCTATATATACTCAGATTAGCCAACCCAACCATCAGATGTTGACACTGCAAAATTTTGGTTGGATGTGGTTGGCGGCGTACATAAGGGAGAGCATACAGCTCAGAGCGATCGTTTTATCGCTATCCAGTCTGGATTGGTTGATATAGGGACTTTCTCACAGGCCGAGCAGCTTAATGGGGAGGCATTGGCGGATATGGAGCGGAGGGTCGTCGAAGTTACTACATCCCTTGCAGGGGAACAAGTTGTTCAGCATAGGCGGATCTAGAAATTCCAGTAAATGAGTACATATAAAAAGGAGAAAAAAATGTACTAAGCGGGAGTTGATCCTTATTCCTCCGGGTAAAGAGCTCAACCTTCAACCAAGTGCATCATTTAACCTTTTTGGAGTATGGGTGCCAACAGTTAATATTATACTTAAAAAATATGTATAAGATATCTAATTTTATGAAGAGACCATAAGTTCACGTGCCCTATAATTTTGTCTATAAATCCATCCTTGTTGCTCCGGAGGCCGAGGAGAGGCTTAGAGCTCAAGTGCATTGCCCTGATAGTTCTCCTAGTGATGAGCTGATGAGGAGTACTAGAGACGCATTCTTGAATTGTTGACTTTTATCTTTTAACTTAGTTAGATTTGTTAACTTAGTGGATGTTTGAACTTGTATTTCTGGATATCTTAGTTTTAGTTTGATATTGATCAAGTTTAGTTGGTTATTTTGGCATTTTAGTTGGATGTTATGTATAGTTAGAACTTAGGTTAGATAGTGTAGTTTGGTTGGATATTATTATTGGAAGAAAAATTTATTGGGTTATTGGTTAAATCATTCACAAATTTGGGCAAATTGATGCTCGACCAGATAACTCAGTAGTCAACAAGCGCTAAATCGTTATCGAACCATTCCGATACCAATAACTCAATAGATATTTTTATTCGGGCTATCGGTATTACTTGAAATATGCCCCACTCTATGCAACATGTACTTACTTTGTGGAGTTTTCTTTGGATGCTATTGTTGTTTTTGTTAGAAGTTTAAATTATATGCACTGACAATGTAATTAATTTTTTACACCATCTGATAAACTATATGTGATTTTATATCAAGTCTAATATGATAACTTAAAAATAGAGTAATACTTTTCTAGAATTATTAAAATTGCACTGATAATATAAAAATTCTAACACTATCGGAGTACAAAACTTAAAAAGAAAATAACATTGTGTGGCTACCAAAATAAATTTGTCACGACCCAAAATCCCTCCGAAGGAGTCGTGATGACACCTAGTCTCTAAACTAGGTAAGCCTAACATTAACTAAAATAACATTGATATTTACTAAATTTAAATTAAATAACTCTGAACAATTACAATTCCCCAAAATCGGTGGTACAAGTCATAAGACTTTTTAAGAGTAGTTATACAAAATAAATATGTCACTGATCCGGAACAAAAGGGACCAATGAAAATAAGTACAATCGAAGGTGACTCTGAGGCCTGCGAACGCAGTAGCATGTTTACCTTGAGTCTCCACCGCGACGATCCGCATAGCTACTGCCAATCAATACTTGGATCTGTACACAAAAATGTACAGAAGTGTAGTATGAGAACACCACAACGGTGCCCAGTAAATATCAAGACTAACCTCGGTGGAGTAGTGACGAGAAACAGTCAAGGCACTTACTGGTCAAATAAATGAACATGATATGATAATAAACTACTAAGATAAAGGTAACAAAATAATATCAACAACAGGAAGAAAACAAACTACAATCAGTAGAAACAATAAAAGAAAAATACGGATGGAAACGAAAGATAACCAAGTAGATCAACACTAACATAGCTGGGACACAGACAAGTAAAATGTACTCCAATAAGGAGGGCAGTGTCAACTCAATCAATCATATCATTTCTGATGCACAATTCCAGCCATCTCAGAACTCGATGTCTTATATCCTAACCTCAATTTCCAAACTTTTAGCACACCCGACACCTTGTTCCCACATATTACTATCTCACTTTGCACAACAACATCCTCATGTTACTCGTTACATAGGGTCCATAACCAATACAATTAAGATGTTCAAGAAATCTCATTTACATAACATAAAGTAAGTACAGCTTCTATACCAATTGGGAAATCAACAAGAAATGAAGTTATTTTTAGAATTCATTTAAATAAAGAAAGTTCCCTTTTCAACTAAAATACAACATCGAATGAATTATTACCTTTAACATGGGATTTAATAAATTAAAACTTAGTAAAAATTCCTTTTTAAATAAAATACAACCTCAGACGGTTTAAGGAAATTTAATTGAGAAACTAATTGAATTAAAAATATAATAATTATTGAAATTTAAAGTATTGATATATATATATATACGGCGAGTTCAAATTTAAGAGTCATACAAAACAGTGTAGTATGAATTCCTTTATTTTAAATCACGATATTATTAATAACTTAACGGGACAGGAGAAAAATGCTTCAACGTAGTAAATTTACTTTAAATATTATTTCACCAGAATAATAGCTTCGAGGAAAGAACTCAAGGAACAACGACAAGTCAATAACTCAATGTCAATAATCCGATTTTCATGACTCAGTGAAACCCGAAATACAAATTGGCAAATCTTAAATAAATGGACTAGGATCTTCTCAGTATTTAGCTATAACCAAATCTTAAATGAAATGTAAAACCATCGAATAACTTGTACAGTCAAAGAGGAATACATAAGCATATATATTAATGCGGCGCGCATCCCGATCCCCCCAATCCTCCCTTATTCCTCCTCAACAATTACAATAAAGTAAATAGTATATACTTGTTGCGGCGTGCAATCCGATCCCACCGATCCTCCTTTATTCCTCCGTAACAATAAGAGTAAATAGTATTTATATTACCATATCAGTAACAACATGATCATTCACCCTTATTATTTCTTGTTGCGGCGTGCAACCCGATCCCACCAGTCCACCCTTATTATTCCTCAATATATATCACCCTTATTCCTCCTGTTGCGACGCACAACCCAATTTTACATGTCCACCCTTATTACTCCTTATTGCGGCGTGCAACCCGATCCCACCAGACAACATCAATTCTCTCTTATCCCTCCTCAACATATCAACAACCAAACATAATTTAAAATCAACAAAAACAATTCAACAACCCAAACAAAAGGATTTCTACCACCAAGGGTATGAGTACACGGCAAAAAGAGAGTCACGAAAAACCAAGAAGCACTACAACCTTTACAAACAACAAGACATATAAGGCACGTGATAACTACACTGACAACCACAACAATTTGGACATATAGCATATATGCACGGGTCATAGAGGGATTCGCAGTTAAGCGATAACAAAACAATAAGGAGAACAATCAGTTCAATTAAGGCAAATAAGGGCCAAGTAACAAGTAAGAGTTAGAGGAAAGCTAACAACATCGTATGGAGCATATAGAGGTAAAACAAACAATTAGGAAATCCAATCATATCAGAAAACTTCTCACTTAATGAACATAAGGACCTAAGAACCGTAAAGGCAAATTTCCCATAAATAAGTCCGAGCACACACTCGTCACCTTGCGTGCACAGACTACAATTAGCATAAAAGACTCAAATCCTAAGAGGAAGACCCCCACACAATATTAGGCAAGATACTTACCTCAATCCGGCCAATTCAATACTCAATTTAGCTTTTTCTTTACCAATTCATCAACGTTCGGCTCAATCTAGCCAAAAACGACTTGAATACATCAAACAGTGCAAAACAAAATAATTTTAATTAATAAAACTATGATTCTTATACAATTTGCAAAAAGTGAACAAAAGCCAACTCCCTAGGCCTACACCTCGGAACCCGACAAAATTTACAAAAATCGAACACCCATTCCGCTACGAGTTCATCCATACAAAAATTATCTAATTCCGATACCATTTGATCATCCAAATCATCATTTTATATTTTTGAAAGATTTCACAATTTTTCCCAAATTTTCCTTTAGATTCTCATGAATTTGATGTAAAATCTAAGATATAATCACAAAATATAGTTGGAAATTGATTAGAGACATTTAGCCAATGATTTTGTATGAACATCTTCTCTCAAAATCACCCACTCTCAGAGTTAGGGTTCAAAGAATATGAAAAATGAGCAAAAACTCGGAATACCCAGCTTTTAGCAGGCTGCAAATGTCGCATTTGCGACACTGGGTTCGCAAATGCGAACTCGCAAAAGCGAAGAAAGCTTCGCAAATACAAAGCCTGGAAGAGTACTATCTTTATCGCAAATGTGACAGGGAGTTCGCAAATGCGAACTCTGAGGGCTTCGCAAATGCGGGATTTCCTTCGCAAATGCGATCCAGTCCTTAGCAGCCCAGCTTCGCAAATGCGAGGCTGCTTCGCAATGGCGGTACTCGCATTTGCGACATAAACATCGCAAATGCGATGACACCCAAACCAGAAATCAAATACTATGCAAAATTCATTCTGAAACCAATACTGGACTCACCGGGGCTCCAAACCAAATATGCACACAAGTATAAAATACCTCACGGACTCGCTCGCACCCTCAAATCATCAAGATAACTTCTAAAACCACGAATATGATGCCAAACACATGTAAATCACCATGAACTTCAAGAACTTCTAGAATTGCAACCAAGCGTCCGAACCATATCATATCAACTCCAAACGATACCAAATTTTGCAGGCAAGTCCCAAATGACGTAACAGAGCTATTCTAACTTTCGAAACCATATCATAATGTGAAGTTGCTCGGGACCTCAAACTGCCAAACCGGATACAATTGTTCAAAACGACCAGTCGGGTCGTTACAAAATTACTAGCCCAAGTTTTTCCAATGACCCGGAATAGCTTCTAGGTCCAATTTATTAACAAGTTGTAGCCATTGTTCCCAATTCACTTTCCTTCCCAACATCACGTTTATTTTCACCCTCTTTCCCTTTCTTTCATTCTATCAAATGCGCCGATTTTTCCAATACCACTTTCATTCCCATCCTCTTTCTTTTTCTTTTATTTTATCAAACAAATATATGTATTTTTCTCATTCCATATTCTCTTTTGCTCTATCTTCTTCACTCAGCCACTCTACTACTGCTCTGCCGACCTCTATCTACTGCATCTCCCGATGTTCTCTACCATTAAAGGCGATGGTCAGCAACTTCATCGGTATTGAACTTAGAAATTTTTTCTAATTAAATTTTTATTTGTTCTGTACAAATATTTACTTCTTCTTATTTTTATTCATGTGACTTCTTCTTCATCATCATCTTCTTTTTCTTCTTCTTTTTGGGTCCTTATGGTGTTTTATAATTAAAGAACATTTGAACTGAGTATTGATGGTAGGTTGAGCTTTTATAGATAAAAGATACAAGTAATTTCATATAAAAGTTTTATACACACAATATATAAAAGTTGTATACACATTGTTATATGTATATGCATTACATTCTGCATAATAATGTACTTATCAAAATTGTATATAGACATTAATACAGTGTATAAAAACTGTAAAAATAATAGTCGAAAAAATATATAAAATTTATATATATATATATATATATATATATACTATTTATTGCAATTTTTTTTATCTCTAATGTTTCATTAGTGTAACCGTCGTATTTTTGTGTATTTGAAGTATATATGCTATCCGAAAATTATTGAATAAAAAGTATATATATCATTCTACGGTGTATAAAAAGTGTATATACAGTTTACACTAATGTAATGTGTATACTGTATGTATAATGGATATATTACCTTCTTATTCTTCTTCTTCTTCTTATTGTCACGACCCAATTCTCGAACCTGGTCGTGACGACACCTCTCGTGAAGACAAGGACAACCAGACCAAAACAAAATACCTCTTTTAAACAGTTAAATATCATAAACAGTTCTAAAGCATGATTTAATATCCATAATTTGCGGAATTTAACGATAACACAGTAAAAGCCATCCCGACACAGCCCAAATCGGGGTGTCACAAGTCATGAGCAACTAAGAGAAATCCTGATACAGTTTACTAATCACTAACCCGATACAATAGTTCTAAGAATATGAAAATGATAAGATATGGGAGGCACGAGGGCTGCGGACGCCAACAACTACCTCGTGATCTCTGAAACACTGCCTGGGCGGGAAGATCAACACTCAGGAGTGGATTTTGCGATGCCTGAATCTGCACACGCGGTGCAGGGAATAATGTGAGTACTCTGACCCAGTGAGTAATAATTATAAATAATGGCTGAAAGCATGAAAACACGTAAAGGCACAAAGCAATTCTATATCAAAGCAGTAAAAATCACGTAAAGCAGTAAATCAGTGAAGAAGTCAAGTGAAATCTCTTTAAATCAGGTAAAACATGTAATTTAGCAGGTAAATAACAAGTGATCCCTCGGGCACAGTATCAATCACTCAGAGCAGTATCAGCTCCTTGGGCTCACTCTCATCACTTAGTGCTCATTCTCAGCTCTCGACCCATATATCTCTCATAATAACAGAAATCAGAATAACCGCTGCGACGTGCAGCCCGATCCGTACATCACTGCGGCGTGCAGCCCGATCCATATAGATAGTCGACTGCGCTCACTGGGGGTGTGCAGACTCCGGAGGGGCTCCTATAGCCCAAGCGCTATATTATTGCGGTGTACAGCCCGATCCATATAAGTATTGATGCGGACGTGCAGCCCGATCCATAACATATATAATATCCTCACCATTGGGTTCTCAACCCCTCTCAGTCATTTACCTCACAGCCTCTCGGGCACAATAATAGAAGATAGGGATCTCAGCCCACAAATTCCTCATTTAGGAATAATATGATAAAACCGGCTCGAATCGTTTAAAAACAAATAGAAACATGATGGAGGATATGATTTTCAACAAGTATAGTGAGGAAAATCAGTCAAAATCCCCGAAGGGTTCAAATAGTTGGCACCAAATATGGCAATTAACCCAAATCATGATGATAACAAATAAGTTTCAGCTAAATACGCGGTAAAATCATCAGTCGGGATGGGCCAAGTCTCAATCCCCAGTAGTAAAAGACTCCACGCTCATCATCTAGCGCGTGTCTCACCTCAATATAGCACTACGATGTGCGATCCGGGGCTTCAAACCCTCAGGACATCATTTACAATCATTACTCACCTCGAACCGGCTACAACTCTAGCTCGCGACGCCTTTGCCCCTCGAATCGGCCTCCACGCGTGTCGAATCTATCCAAAATCAGAACGAATACATCACAATATGCTAAGGGAACAAAACGCAAGCGAAAACAATCGAAAAATATCAAAAATCCCGAAATTAGCAAAACCCGAGCCCCGGGCTCACTTCTCGAAACTCAGAAATTTTTGCATCAACGGGTTTTTTATCCTCCCACGAGTTCATACATATCAAAAGTTCTCAAATCTGACCTCAAATGGTCCTTCAAATCCCAATTTAAAAGTTCAAAATCTCAAGCCCTAGTTCTTCCATTTTTAGCTTAGGTTCCATGAATTTCTAGGTTAATTTCACAATAGAATCACATTTTAGGTTCATAAATCTTACCTCCAATCACTTCTCCTTGAATCCCTCCTCAAAGAGCTCTCAAAATGATCAACTATGGTGGAAAAAATGACTCAAAATCGCGGATGAAAAAATTTAACCACTTTCTGCCTAGTTCTGACCTCTCTACATCGCGATCGCGAAGAGCAAAATTCCAAGGCTCCAAAAACACGCTACGCGAACGCGACATGAGCACTGCAAACGCGATGCTTCCACTTTCCAAACTATGCGAACGCGAGACCTATAGCACGAACGCGAAGAGAAATTCCACTGGACCCCCAAATCCTTATTCGCGGACCTCCTCCTGCGAACGCGAAGCACAAGCTTCTAACCTTCCGCGAACGCGAGCCCACAGACGCGAACGCGAAGATCTAAATCCTGGCCTTCCAAATTTCTTCTACGCGATCGCGACACAACCTACGCGATAGCGAAAGCCAAAATCTCTGCAATAGCTGAGTTGATTTTCTGCAACTCCTCAAACTTAAAATGGTCCGATTGACCACCCCAAAACTCACCCGAGGCCCCCGGGACCTCAACCAAAAGAACCAACACATCCTAAAACCTCATTTAAACTTGTTCCAATCATCAAAACACCTCAAACAACACCAAATCCATCAATTCACATTGAATTTAAGCCTAAGTTTTCTAAAACTTCCGAAATACGCTTTCGATAAAAAATGCAACCAAACCACGTCCGAATGACCTGAAATTTTGCACACACATCATAAATGACATAACGAAGCTATAGCAACTCTCGGAATTTCATTCCGACCCTCGGATCAAAATCTCACCTACCAACCGGAAATCGCCAAAATACTAACTTCGCCAATTCAAGCCTATTTCTACACCGGACCTCCAAAATCAATTCCGATCACACTCCTAAGTCATAAATCACCTCCCGAAGCTAACTGAACCATCGGAATTCACATCCGAGCTCTCTAACACATAAGTCAACATCCGGTTGACTTTTCCAACTTAAACCTTCTTAAAAGAGACTAAGTGTCTCACTTCTTATCAAATCCACCCCGAACGCAAACTAATCAACTCGATCACATAAAACGCGGATAACGAAGCATAAAGAAGCAGAAATGGGGGAAACAGAGCAGTAACTCATGAGACGACTGGTCGGGTCGTCACATCCTCCCCAACTTAAACAAACGTTCGTCCTCGAACGAGTCAAGAAACATACCTGAAGCCTCAAATAGGTGAGGATATCTGCTCCGCATCTACCACTCGGTCTCCCAGGTAGCCTCATCCACGGGCCGACCTCTCCACTACACTTTCACTGAAGCTATATCCTTTGACCTCAACTTCCGAACCTGATGACCCAAAATAGCAACTGGCTCCACATCATAGGTCAAATTATCCTCCAACTGAACCGTGCTGAAGTACAAAACATGAGACAGATCTCTAATATACTTCCGGAGCATAGAAACAGTAAATACGGATGCACGCTAGACAAGCTGGGTGGCAAAGCAAGCTCATAAGCCACCTCCCCAATCCTTCGAAGCACCTCAAAAGGCCCAATGAATCGCGGACTCTACTTTCCCTTCTTCCCAAATCTCATAACACCTTTCATGGGCGAAACCTTCAGCAAGACCTTCTCACCAACCATGTAGGACGCATCTCGAACCTTCCGGCCCGCATAACTCTTCTGACGCGACTGCGCTGTACGAAGCATATCCTGAATCAACTTCACCTTCTCTAAGGCATCCTGAACCAAATCTGTTCCCAATAGTCTAGCCTCGCCGGGCTCGAACCAACCAATTGGAGATCTACACCACCTCCCATACAAAGCCTCATACGGAGCCATCTAAATACTCGACTGGTAGCTGTTGTTGTAGGCAAACTCTGCAAGCGGTAGAAACTCATCCCATGAACCTCCAATGTTAGTAACACAAGCACGCAACATGTCCTCCAATATCTGAATAGTACGCTCGGACATGCCCGTTCGTTTGAGGATGAAATGTTGTGCTCAACTCCACTTGAGTACCCAACTCTCTCTGTACGGCTCTCCAAAACTGCGAAGTAAACTGAGTACCTCTATCTGAGATGATGGAAAACGGAACACCGTGCAACCGAACAATCTCCCGGATATAAATCCCTGCCAACCGCTCTGAAGAATAGGTAGTACATACCGGAATGAAGTGCGCGGACTTAGTTAGCCAATCCATAATCACCCAAATATCATCAAACTTCTTCAAAGTCCGTGGGAGTCCAACAACAAAGTCCATAGTAATCCTCTTCCACTTCCACTTGGGAATAACCATCTACTGAAGCAAGTCACCCGGTCTCTGATGCTCATATTTCACCTGCTAACAATTGAGACACCGAGCTACAAATCCCACAATATCTTTCTTCATTCTTCTCCACCAATAGTGCTGCCTCAAATTCTGGTATATCTTCGCGACACCCGGATGAATAGAATACCGCGAGCTATGGGCCTCCTCCAGAATCAACTTTCTAAGCCCATCTACATTGGGCACGCAAATCCGGTCCTGCATCCTCAACACCCCATCATCATCGATGGTCACATCCCTGGCATCATCATGTTGAACTTTGTCCTTAAGGACAAGCAAATATGGATCATCATACTGGCGCCCTCTGATGCGATCATATAAGGAAGACCGAGAAACCACACAAGCCAACACCCGACTGGGCTCCGAAATATCTAATCTCACAAACCGATTGGCCAAGACCTGAACATCAACTGCAAGAGGTTTCTCCCCAACTGGAATGTATGCCAAACTCCCCATACTCATTGCCTTTCGGCTCAAAGCATCGGCCGCCTTTCCTGGATAGTACAATATGGTGATATCATAATCCTTAAGCAACTCTAACCATCTCCGCTGCCTCAAATTGAGATCCTTTTGCTTGAACAAATGTTGAAGACTGCGATGATCAGTGAATACCTCACAAAATACGCCATAAAAGTAGTACCTCCAAATCTTCAATGCATGAACTATGACAGCCAACTCTAAATCATGAACAATGTAATTCTTCTCATGGGGCTTCAACTGACGAGAAGCATAAGCAATAACTCTACCCTCCTGCATTAATACACAACCAATCCCAACTCTCGAGGCATCACAATATACGGTATATGAACCTGAAGCTGATGGCAAAACCAATACTGGAGCTGTGGTCAAAGCTGCCTTGAA
This sequence comes from Nicotiana tabacum, assembly GCF_000715075.1. NCBI lineage: Eukaryota > Viridiplantae > Streptophyta > Magnoliopsida > Solanales > Solanaceae > Nicotiana > Nicotiana tabacum. The sequence goes on from NC_134101.1 coordinate 227,512,625, forward strand.
TTTTTGAAAGCTCTCCTTACACTCGTCCGACCATACAAATTGAGCACCCTTTTGAGTCAACTTGGTCAAGGGCTATGCGATAGATGAGAATCCCTGAACAAACCGGCGATAATAGCCTGCCAACCCAAGAAAGCTATGAATCTCTGTGGTTGAGGACGGTCTAGGCCAACTCTAAACCACCTCTATCTTCTTTGGATATACCTGAATACCCTTACTAGACACCACGTGTCCTAAGAAAGCTACTGAACTAAGCCAAAATTCACACTTGGAGAACTTTGCATAAAGCTTCTCCTCCCTCAGTCTCTACAATACAACCCTCAAATGCTCTGCGTGTTCCTCTTGACTACGAGAGTACACCGAAATATCATCAATGAATACTATAACGAAAGAATCCAGATAAGGCCGAAATACACTGTTCATCAAATGCATGAACGTTGTTGGGGCATTGGTCAGCCCGAAAGACATGACAAGAAACTCATAATGACCATATCTGGTCTTGAAAGTAGTCTTAAGAATATCTGAATCCCTGATCTTCAACTGGTGATAGCCCGAACGGAGATCAATCTTGGAGACACTCTCGCTCCCTGAAGCTGGTCAAATAAATTATCAATGCGAGGCAAGGGATACTTGTTCTTAATTGTTACCTTGTTCAACTGCCTATAATCGATGGCACATTCTCATTGTGCATCTTCTTCTTTACAAACAGAACCGCCACACCCCAAGGTGACACGCTAGGCCGAATGAACCCCTTATCTAGGAGTTCCTAAAGCTGCTCCTTCAACTCTGTTGGTGCCATACGATACGACGGAATAGAAATAGGTTGAGTGCCCGGCACCAGGTTAATACCAAAATCAATATCCCTGTCCGGTGGCATGCCCGACAGGTCTGCAGGAAACACATCGGGAAAATCCTTTGCAATTGGAACAGAATTAATGCTAGGAGTCTCAGCTCCCACATCCCTCACAAACGCTAAATATGAAAGGCAACCCTTCCCAACCATACGCTGGGCCTTCAAGAAAGATATCACTCTACTAGGAACATAATCAGTCACACCACGCCACTCAATCTGCGGTACACCCGGCATAGCCAAAGTGACTGCCTTAGCATGACAGTCTAGAATAGTACGACATGGAGATAGCCAATCTATGCCCAAAATGACATTGAAATCCACTATGCTCAATAATAATAGATCCACTCGGGTCTTCAGACCCCCAATAGTCACCACACACGACCGGTACACACAGTCTACAACAATAGTATCGCCCACCGGGGTAGATACATGAACAGGTAAAGCAAGAAAGCTCCCGTGCATACCCAAATAACGAGCAAAGTATGATGACACATAAGAAAAGGTGGAACCGGGATCAAATAATACAGAGGAATCTCTGTGGCAGACTGAAACAATACCTGTAATGATAGCATCTGAAGCAATAACATCTGTCCTGCTTGGAATAGCATAAAAACGAGCCTGGCCACCGCCTGATCGACCTCTCCCTCTGGGGCAACCCCTGGCAGCCTGGCCCCCACCCCTAGTTGGCTGGGCAGGTGGTGAAGTAACTGGAGCAGAAGCCGAGGGCTGACCCCTCTGCTGAAGCTGACCATCACGAAGTCGAGGGCACTGCCTCCTCATATGTCCAAACTCTCCGCGCTCATAACAACTACCCGGTGCTAGAGATGGGGACTGAAGGGAACCCCTGGCACCGGAATGACCAGTAGAAGGACCTGGCATGGAAGAACCCTGGACTGATGGGGCACGCGACGAGCTCTGGGCTGGTAGGGCACTGAGTGATGACTGGCCCCGCTGAGATCCATGATGACCATGACCCGAAGATTCCCCGCGATACTCTGGACGGGCTGACTGAGCGGGCCTGAAAGAACGACCTCTACCATGCTGGAACTGGACCCTTAAAGGAGCACCACTGTAACTGCCAGACCCTCGAGGCCTCTTGGCCTCCCTTTCCTCTCGATCCTGACGGCGAACCGTCTCAATCTCGCGCGCGATATCAACCACCTCCTCGATCGTAGCACCCAATACCCTCTCTCGGGTCATAAGAATACGAAGATGATAGTTAAGGCCATCAACAAATCTCCTGATCCTCTCACGATCTGTTGGAACCATCCAAACGGCATGACGAGCCAACTTAGAAAACCTCGACTCATATTGTAACACAGTCATATCCCCATGTCTCAACCACTCAAACTGTCTACGCAGCTCCTCTCTGCGAGACTGTGGTACATACTTCTCCAAGAAGAGAGCGGAGAATTGCTGCCAAGTGAGGGGCGCTGCTCCCACAGACCTATGCCTCTCATACGCCTCCCACCAAGTGAAGGAAGCCCCAGTAAACTGAAAGGTAGTAAATACCACACTACTAGTCTCAAGAATCCCTGCTGTACGGAGCATCCGCTGACACTTATCAAGAAAACCCTGGGCATCCTCGCCCTCAGCACCACTGAATGACGGAGGCTAGAGTTTATCAAACCTCTCAAGACGACGCTGCTCATCCTCTGGCATAACTGGTACGATGAACTCTTGAGTTGGTGCAACCGGCTGGGCTGGAGGTGCCCCCGGTGTCTGTAGTCCCTGCACTATCTGCTCAGGTGTGCGAGCAGCGGGGGTCTGATTGCCTCCCCCGGCCTATGAAGTAGTTGTTGCTGCTGTGGTGGCTGAAACTGCCTGAGCCAAGCCAGTGCAAACTGTCAAGATCTATGCCAAGGCCTCCTATAGACCCAGGATCATGATGGGCATAGTTGGTGCCTGAACTGGTGCTGCTGGAGCATGATCCTAAGCTATGTCAATAAGCCCAAATCATGATGATAACAAATAAATTTTAGTCAAATACGCGGTAAAATCATCAATCGGGACGGACCAAGTCACAATCCCCAGTAGTAAAAGACCCTACGCTCATCATCCAGCGCGTGTCTCACTTCAATTTAGCCCTACGATGTGCAACCCGGGGTTTCAAACCCTCAGGACATCATTTACAATCATTACTCACCTCAAACCGGCTACAACTCTAGTTCGCGACGCCTTTGCCCCTCGAATCGGCCTCCACGCGTGTCGAATCTATCCAAAATTAGAACGAATACGTCACAATATGCTAAGGGAACAAAGCGCAAGTGAAAACAATCGAAAAATATCAAAAATCCCAAAATTAGCAAAACCCGAGCCCCGGGCTCAATTCTCGAAACTCAGAAATTTTGCATCAACGGGTTCTTTATCCTCCCACAAGTTCATACATATCAAAAGTTCTCAAATCCGACCTCAAATGGTCCTTCAAATCCCAAGCCCTAGTTCTTCCATTTTTAGCTTAGGTTCCATGAATTTCTAGGTTAATTTCACAATAGAATCACGTTTTAGGTTCATAAATCTCCTCCAATCACTTCTCCTTGAATCCCTCCTCAATCTCCCTCAAAATGATCAACTATGGTGGAAAAAGGGACTCAAAATCGCGGATGAAAAAATTTAACCACTTTCTGCCTAGTTCTGACCTCTCTACATCGCGATCGCGAAGAGCAAAATTCCAAGGCTCCAAAAACACGCTACGCGAACGCGACATGAGCACTGCGAACGCGATGCTTCCACTTTCCAAACTATGTGAACGCTAGACCTATAGCGCGAACGCGAAGAGCAATTCCACTGGACCCCCAAATCCTTATTCGCGGACCTCCTCCTGCGAACGCGAAGCACAAGCTTCTAACCTTCTGCGAACGCGAGCCCTCAGACGCGAACGCGAAGGTCTAAAGCATGTCCTTCCAATTTCTTCTACGCGATCGCGAAAGCCAAAATCTCTACAACAACTGAGTTGATTTTCTGCAACTCCTCAAACTCAAAATGGTCCGATTGACCACCCGAAACTCACCCGAGGCCCCGGGACCTCAACCAAAAGGACCAGCACATCCTAAAACCTCATTTAAACTTGTTCCAATCATCAAAACACCTCAAACAACACCAAATCCATCAATTCACATTGAATTCAAGCCTAAGTTTTCTAAAACTTCCGAAATACGCTTTCGATCAAAAACGCAACCAAACCACGTCCGAATGACCTGAAATTTTGCACACACATCACAAATGACATAACGAAGCTACAACAACTCTCGGAATTTCATTCCGACCCTCGGATCAAAATCTCACCTACTAACCGGAAATCGCCAAAATACTAACTTCGCCAATTCAAGCCTAATTCTACACCAGACCTCCAAAACCAATTCCGATCACACTGCTAAGTCATAAATCACCTCCCGAAGCTAACCGAACCATCGGAACTCACATCCGAGCTCTCTAACACATAAGTCAGCATTCGGTTGAGTTTTCCAACTTAAACCTTCTTGAAAGAGACTAAGTGTCTCATTTCTTACCAAATCCACCCCGAACGCAAACCAATCAACTGGATCACATAAAATGCGGATAACGAAGCATAAAGAAGCCGAAATGGGAGATATGGAGCGGTAACTCATGAGACGCCTGGTCGGGTCGCCACACTTATATCATGAGTATTTTTGCTTATGCAATATCATGCTCTTTTTTAGACTGGATCAATGAAAATTTCAAGTTGTTGATAACAACGAAACTATTATTTATAGTGTAATAGGAATGAGCTTGGTAGTTGCGGAGAAGATGGTTGGATGATGGATTTCGGATACTAAGAGGGTGAGTTTCAATGGGTATTTCATTAGGTTTCAAAGATTTTTAGGGTTTTGACAGGGTTTAAAATTTTTTTACTATTAATTATAAGTGGAAAAGAAGGTTAGGCGGCTGTAAGAGTTTGGGCTATCGGCTGTTGTAGTTTGTGTTTCGGAGTCGCAGTCTCCCGTTTTTTGTGGGCTAATAATTGTTGGTCGTTATACTTGGTTTTGCGCTATGAATTGTATGGTTTATTTTGGGCGAAGTGCAGCAATAGTCACTTTCGAACCCGCTATTTAAATATATCCAAAATTTATAATGTATTTAAAGATTAGTCAATTCACCCAAACTTCAGGATTAAGTATCCTGAATTTGAAAATTCAAAATTTAGTATTCTGAATTTTTAAGCTGCTAATTTGAAATTTGGGACTAAGTGTCCTGAATTTTTGAGTTACGTATTTAAAATTTAGGACATAAGATTCAAACTTCTGGACACAATTTTCGAACTTTAGGACATGATGTCCCGAAGTTTGAATTTTGAGGTTTAAACTCTAGGACTTCAGGACTAAGTATCCTAAATTTAGAAATTCAGGACTTAGTGTCCTGAATTTTTGAGCTGCTAATTTGAAATTCAGGATTAAATGTCGTGAATTTTGAACTACTAATTTAAAATTCAGGACATTAGATTCGAACTTCATAACACAATTTTCGAACTTTACGACACGATGTCCTGAAGTTTGAATTTTGAGGTTTAAATTTTAGGACGATGTGTGCTGAAGTTTGAGCGAAATTGACTAATCTTTAAATATATTATAAACTATGGATATATTTTAAACATGCTTAAAAGTGGTTACCGTGTGTCATCCTCACTTTATTTTGCGGCTACCGATTATTATTAGTTTTCATCGGGTGGATAAATAGGACTTTTGCTCAGAACTTAAATTCTTTTGTTACACCTCAATTCCAAATTAACTCGGCTCAATTTTCAACTCTATTTCCTGTTTGTTACTGTCTTTATTAGGTTTGACGAAAATCATTACGAACCCATCATGTGATATCCATTCCTTTTCTTTTTTTGATGCATAACATAAAGCTAGTCAATTTATGATAAATTCTTATAATACAGAAAATGTTCCTAAGAAAATGGTTGCAATTTTGATTGCTTTATTTGAATTTCATGAAATACTCCATTCTATTGACCCATCGTTACAAAACAAGAAAGTAGGCAAACAAAAATGGTTGCAATTTTCTTTTTGTGCGCCAATTTACTCTAAAGGGAATTAGCTTTGCTCCTTTTCGCACTAGAATTAATATATGTAATATCCTTTCCCTTTTTATCTAAAGACATCGATACGTCAATCCCTCCTTTAGTCTCTAGTTAACTTTTACTAATGTACCATTGCTAGATAGCTCAGGCTGCTGAGATTTTGTGCCTTGATTTTGATAATGAAAGGTTAGCAATGGCTTTTAGATTTTAGCACAGATGAATAAATTTAGGAATTTTTACCTCCTATAGAAAAGGTTAACACCTTATTTATTTTAAATAAATATCATTTAAAAAAAATTATATTCTATAGATACCTTTTAAGGTTTATAGCAAAATATTTAATTTTGGTTACCTCCTAGCCCTAAGCCACTGGAAATACGCTAATCAGTTACACTTTTTTTCTCTCTCTATACTTTGATACATCCCATTATATTCTATCCAAGGTGGTCTTTCAAATCGCCGTCCGTGGTCGGAACTCGTTGATCGCTCGGCCTTCTCCAAACCCGAATCCGTTTCTGATGCTACCCTCTGTATCCGCAAAACTATTCCTATTTCCGTATCAATTACCTTTCCCTCATTGCCGTTGTTCTCGCCTTTTCCCTAATCACAAACCCATTTTCCCTTTTTCTTCTCACCGGTCTCCTTGCTGCTTGGCTTTTCCTCTACCTTTTCCGTCCGTCGGATCCACCTTTGGTTTTATTCGGTCGGCAGTTTTCTGAACGTGAGACGCTTGGGGTTCTTATTGTTTCTACGGTGGTCGTGATCTTTCTAACCAGTTGTCTAACCAGTTCATATAGATACCAATTCAATGTATTTTCATGTATTTCATTGTATTCATTGTCTTTTTTTTCATTATAATTCAATGTATCTCGTTATATTCCATGTATTTCATTGTATTCACAGTCTTTTTTTCTCATTGTATTTCAATGTATCCCGTTGTATTCTATGTATTTCATTGTATTCACTGTCTCGCTATATACCATGAATGTATTCATAAGTTTTTTTTAATTAATATAATTTATGTATTCAGATGTATTATATAATTTCTCTGAAGATTTCTATGTTTTTGGGGTATTTTTCGGTTGAGAATCTTTTTTATAACTAAAAATACAAAATTTGTGTGTTATAATTGAGTTTGTTGAGTTATATTAGGAGTTTATTATGTTAATTGATTCACTTTTCGTTTTAAAAACAGTGCAATCCCCTATTTCGCGGCATGAATACAGTCGAATACAATAATCTGTCCAGTTGTAATCCCATGTTTCACTCCATGAATACAGTCGAATACACTCGAATACAACAACTAATTAGCTGGACTTCCCTGATTCACGCCGATTTTTGTTACTGTATTCATGAATACAATAGCTTAAATATATCAAATACATCTTATAACCACGTAAAAGGTATCTATAATCCGTAATATAGCAAATGGTATCTATAGATGACTAATTACTACTAAAAGATAGTGCTTTATGAAAATTTCTCAATCACCACTATTAATTGCTTTAATTTGTTGTCTTTCTGTTTTGTTGTTATTCAATTTCCTTTTCCCTGTAATTGTCTTGTCATATAAATTTTCCAATCTCAATTGGCTTTTTTCTATGTTATTATCCTACCTTGAGATGTTTTCTTGTTCCAATACGTTGAAGGGTGAGACAATCTCATCTAAAAGCTTAAGTTGTTAAAGATGACACACTTTTATCACGACCGCTCATGTGCGGGCTTAATTATTTTTGACAAGCCAAACACGTGAAAATTCTTTTTGATATGCTCTATTACCATGTTGAAGTATATGACCATCTCATCTAAAAATTTAAGTTGTTAGAAAAAATACACTTTTATTTACTTAATTATATCTCCAACACAATAAACTGTCTAGTGTGTTGCATTGCAATGTATGTAATTCAAATTGAGGTGAACTATCATTTTGACTTTTGAATTGTGCAGATTGTGTGCATAGAATGTGCAGATTTTGTGTATAGACTTTGTAGCATTATAGGAGTCAAATAATATCCACTGCTCTTCTTTTTAGATTTTTTACTATTGGAAGAAAATCATAAAACTAAAAGAAAATCAGTAAATGTTTCTTACCTCAAAAAACAATAACGGACAAGATCACCGTTTCAGCCCTGTAAGATTTGCAAGAAGAGTAAAAAGGATACATCTAAAGGCATTGACATATTCAAATCCGACTAATAAGGATTGTGGTGGAGTGGTTGAGTCAGTATTCTCAGAAGTTATATATCCACTTCACGCACGAATATTGTTATTTTCTTTATAATTTTCATTGCTAAACTTAAAAGGTTATTCTCTATCTTCTGCTATGTATTGATTTCATATGTCACACCGGTTTCAAGAAGGACCAGCTGAGGGTTCAACTGACCCGAACAGGAATTCTGAAGATCAGTGGACAAAGGCCGACTTCGCAGAACAAATGGCAAAGGTTTCAGAAGGATTTTCCTGTTGCAGAAAATTAACAAAAGAAAAATCAGTGCAAAGTTTGAAAATGGCATTCTTCACGTTAAACAACCAACACTGATAACTTAAGCAGTGAAAAAGGATAAAGAATTGCCAGCAAAAGAAGAGCAAAAGAAAATTAGTCCTAAGCCTGTGAGCAAACAAAAGCTAAAAATCTTGCAGAAAAATCACGAGCAGATAAAAGTAGTTCTTACATTGAATCTGAAAGTGAATTGTCAGATGATGAACCAACCTCAATTTCTAGTCGTTTGGCTGCAAACCTGAAAGAAGCCAAGGAAAATAATGAAAATGACTACTGTTTCTCTGTTGGTTCTTATACGGGTCTATGTCGCCAACGTGATGAGGTCTACGAATGAAGCTGAAAGAAAAAATGAAACTAGTCTTTCTGTAGCTCAAATTTAGTTGTGGGTATTTTGCATCTATGGTGAATAGAATAACAATTCAGTTTTAAAATTTTAATCAATCAAATTTGTTATGAATCTAAAAAAAAAAACCATCATTTAAATAAATCACAAGTGCTAATGAGGTGAAATGGTCGGCATCTCATGTGTGCTCACTGAAGGGGAGAGCAAATGACCAAATCCAAGTCCTAAGAGCTCATTTAACTCGACAGATAAAGCAGATTAGCAATTCCAATTTTAATCCTAGACCATTTACATGCTGAAATTAACCAATATTATTTAATCTAAACAATATTTCCACCAAGTTCCTACTAGATGGCCTATTCGTTTGATTCTTGACTCGACGAAGTTACTACACCATTTATTTATTTAGGCAATATATGTAGATAGTTCAACTGTTAAGCTATCGTCGAATGTTCCACTATATGTATTAAATAGCTACATGATTCTGATTTTTTGCAAGCTAAATAATTTGTACATACAAATAAAATTCAGAATATAATTAAAGCAAATTTAGAATTTCAACTCTTCATTTTTCGTATTCATGCTTCATATTTCGGATTACAATAACCAGCGTGTCAGTTGTGTACCTGATATTGGAAGCAAAAGAAAATGAAGATGAGAATCGGCAACAGTAATAATAATACAACACAGCAACAACAGTCCAGCAACAGTAACAACCCAGGAACAGAGTTTGCAAACCAGCGGAGCAGTAATCCCAAAAACAAAAGCTTCAAGCTTTGATGAAACAACAACAACTAATGCTGATTTCAAACAATGAAAGAAAGCAGAAGATTTTTTTTAGTTTTTTTTTTATTTGAAAGTTTAAAATATTTTTCGGAATTTTTCTTTCTCTCCTAAATATTCAGCTCTTTTTTTTTCTCTCTTTCTGTCTGTTTTTTTTCTGTTCTGTCTCCTCTTTTTCAGATTAGTTCCCTCTCTGTTATTTTCTTCTGTCTGTTCTCTCTTCTCAAAATCTGATTCAAGACTTCTATACGGTATGACAACTATCCCTATAGAAATAGCAGCATGGTCGTTCGTGTTGTTCCGGCGTGGCTGGGGTTCGACGACGACGATGATGGAGCTGTTTGACTGGAGGGGGGCAACTGGTCGATAGTTGTTGTTTGATTGCACGGGCTGGTGACGGGGTGGTTTGGAGGTGGTGAAAAGCTGGTCGTTTGGCGGTGGCGTTTGGACGGAAAAGATGAAGCAGCAGGTGGTGACGGGGTGGAGCAGCCATTGATGCTAGGGAGGGGAGCTTGAGGAAGAAGAAGGAAAATGAGGGGGGTGGGGCGGATGGTTTGGATTTTTAGGGTTTTTTCTTTTGTTTTGTTTTTGGTAAGATGTAAGATAATAGGATGTTGGGTTATGGACTGGGTCGACCCAGTTCGAAATGGACTGGGTCGTTTGGGAAGATTGGGTCTCTTTGGACCTTTAACTTAAATTTGAGCCCAATTCCGATTTTCTTTATTTTTTGCTCTCTTTTCTTCTTTTATTTTACTAAAACTAAATTATAAAAATACTTAAACTATTATTAAGAACTAAATTAAGTTATAAAAATGCAAATTAACTCCCAATAACAATTAACGCACAATTAAGTAATAATTAAGCATAAAATTGTATATTTGAACATTAAATGCTAAAAATGCAAACGATGCCTATTTTTGTAATTTTTTAATTTTTGTAAGACAACCTTAATTACTAACAATTGTAAAATTAAATCCTAAATGCAAAATGCGACATATTTTTGTATTTTTTTATTAATTTAGCAAATAAACATGCACAAACAAACACAAATAATTATCTAAAAATATCACAATTGCACACCAAGAAAAATCATTTTATTTTTGAATTTTTTTGGGAGTAATTCTCATATAGGGCAAAAATCACGTGCTTACAGCTGCCCCTCTTTGCCCGAAGACACGAAGGGTTTTCGTGCAAAGATAAAGCGAGCGATTTTTGCCCATCTGAGTACTCCGTGTGAAGCATTTTTTTTTTTTGAAAAAGATTTGACCGAACCTTTGCTTCAAAGGTTTCCTACATATCCTGGGCTAAACAGGAATCAGGTCAATGTAGTTCGGGAAATTTTGGTAGCTGGGACTACCGTGGGACTGCAATGTTACTGTTGTTGCATGCTATTACCACTGCTTACCGATCTCCTTGTTACACCGTGCTTAAAAGAAAACAAGAAGCTAGGCTAGACTGCAATTTGTTCTTGTTGCCTTGCTTTCTTGTCTGCTTGCATTTTTTCCGGTGCTTTTCTTCTTTTTGACACATGCACTTGAGTTTGTGCTGGGACCTCTTGTTGCAACCTTCTGCTTCCTGATACTGGGGATTTTTATTGTTTCCTGCTGGGGATTCCTGTTGTAACCCTCTGTTTTATTGTCCTATGACTTGATTTGAAATGTATGCCTCTGTTGTATGGGCGGGCTCCCAACTTTAATATTTGAAAATTAATGTTGAATGTATTCCTCTGTTATATGGGCGGGCTCCCAACTTCAACACTTGAAATGAAAAGACTGAAATGTATGTCTCTGTTCTATGGGCAGGCTCCCAACTTCAACACTTGAAATGAAAAGACTGAAATGTATGCCTTTGTTCTATGGGCGGGCCCGACTTCAACACTTGAAATGAAAAGACTAGTCATAGGTCCAACGACTAGCGTTCTATGCGTGAGAACAAGTGAGAATTGACTTCAAAATATGCCATCAGCTTTCCAATTATACAAAATGAGATCTGACTAGTAACCCTCTGTTTTATTGTCCTATGACTTGATTTGAAATGTATGCCTCTGTTGTATGGGCGGGCTCCCAACTTTAATATTTGAAAATTAATGCTGAATGACATGTTACTACTATAAAAGGGAAATGGGATCAGAAGCATCTGAGGCCTCTAACCATCAAGCAGCAGTTAAACTTCTTAAGAAATTGTCATCTGTTAGACCTTAATGAAAATGCAACTTAAAGAAGAAAAATACTCAGGCATGCCATTTCGTCAACTGAAATATGAAGAATTTGTCATCTCCAAGATATCTAAGACATGTCCTGTGATTAAGAGGAAGAACAACTACAGCTCAGTGAATTAAAACTTAAAAGCTAGAGCATCGTATTCGCCAAGACATAGATTAGTAAGAACATAAAAGCAATTTCACAGTTGAGCAGCTACTTAACAGATTATCTATGGATGATCATTGTCTATTGGACTGCTAATCCAAAATTGTATGCAAGCACATTATGAAATGAATGTCTCTGGTACAAGTGTAGCAAGAATAACCTGAAAAGTTAAATCTGCTCTATAATAGTATGCAAAAAAAAAAAATTGTCTTTTGAAAGGCAACTGTTACCAGTGTCATAAGTGCTAGGTGTGCAACAGCCTCTTCTGCTTCCTCTGCAGTCTTATATGAGCTCATCCTTTTACTATGGTAACACAGGTACACTAAGGTTCTTTCATTTCGCGCAGCTTCCTCTTGGACTATAGTTAGAAACTTTTGTAAGCAATCTAATTTAGACATTCAAAAAAGAAGCAGAATTAAATAGCATAGAGGATAAAGTTGCAGATGAACTGCCAAAAATAAATTACTAGTAATAAATAGAGTTGAAGAAGGTACTTCATACACTACGTGGGATAAAAATTTACTTTTTTACTGAAAAGAACTAGGCAAAATGCAACCTTTTGGATTAAGCTGTAAAGCAGCAAGCAGAAATCTCATTTTTCTCAATGTACTTAAACTCGTTTACTCGGAAGACACAAAAGAATTAGTAAAACCTTTTTAGACACAAAAAGACACTACAGAGAATATGAAACAAAACAAGGTGTAACAATTGATAAAGCAGTACTAGTGTCCACCAAATATTGAAGTGCCTGTTGTTTGAAGCAATGATCTACAACAGAAAAAAAAAATCTTCTAAATGAAGGATGCTTAGATGAATAAGCAGAAAAAAAAAGGTAATGACACCAAAATCTCAAAAAGATTTCGAGTGTATTTTTTATCAAAGAAACAGAACATCTTAAGCTTTTCACCTTTGCTTGATCTCAGAAGAAGTTGAAAATTTCACCTTCCAAGTCCGAGGAAATAGTTGAATGATCACTGGTACAAAAGAACTTGCCTGAAATTGTAAGAATTGTCAATTTACGGCACAAAAGTAATTTTCCGAGAATCTTCCAGCTGCACTAAAATTCCATTCATGTTAATCTCAAGACAAAAAACAACTATTAGCCTGAAAAGTTGCTTTATCCTCAATCTGGATCAAGAGTAAAGAAGGCAGAAGAAGACTTCTCCTTCAATTTCTACAACTTGAGAAGAATGTTAGATTCAGACAAGCAAAGTTCTTCATGTTGTGCCAGTTATTGCAAGAAATTCTTGTAACTGCTGGTATTACGCTGGGCCAAAACGAAAATAGAGAACCAAAAAAAAAATGTCACTTACTGAGTATAAAATCCATAAGAGTGGTGCAAGAATGACATCGTCGACTGTCAATTTCCGTGCCAATTTGCAAAATGAAAACTGGAAAAACTACAGATTCGATTCATTTTAACTGTCTTTAAGTTTTTTGCACATCCCCCTTAAGGATGAATTAATGATACGTTAATAAGGATGAATACGGAAAAGAGAAGTAAATGCTTCTTGTTTTTTCTGAAAATTCAAATATTGGGAACAAATTCAGTTTGAATCACAAGATATACTGTCCTAGTTTCTGGAAGCATCATAGATGAAGCATAAAATTCAAATAGCAGTAATAGCAGCAGAAAGCTCTTGCAAACTGTCACAAACCGCTCCAAATACAAAATATTAGAATAAAAAACAAATTCCTCCAGAAACTACTGGTCATCTTTATGTTAACAGGCCATCCACCCAATTCAAGCTATGAATATCCCTTACATAACAGACAATTCTTCAAATCAAGAAATGCACAGGGCAAATAGATAATAAAAATGGTTAACAAGGTAACTATTCATATGAATGAAGGCATCCGATAATAAATACATTTCAAAAGATCCAAGTGGAGAACTTAGTTAACGGGTTTTACCTTTTGAAAAGCAACTGTTAGCAGTGTCAGTTCTAATTTCCATTCTTCCAGCTTCTGCAATTCCATTAGATGTGATTTCTTTTCCAGAGGTAAAAGGAAATTGCATCATAGTGATAAGTATTGCTGAATAAATTAACTGAAATCCATATCACTTCTTATTTCCCAAGTGAAACTGTGGTATCATGTCAAGCAAAGAAGGATGCTTCGCTATAACATCTATTAGTAACTCTACTGTACTTGCATCAAATGAGAAGCCCCTTTCATTCATTTCCTTCAGAAAGGTTGTCATTTCAGTAACTTTGCTAAACTTGAGAAGTCCTTGCACAATAATATTGTAAGTGGCATGTCCGGCGAACAACCATTCTCTTCCATTTTTCTTAGCATATCTTTAGCTTCATCTAACAACCCTTCTAGACAAAATCCATTTATCATTATATTGTATGTTACCACATCGGGAAACAATCCAATTAAAGAAAGCTTCTCAAAAATAGCATGAGCTCTATCGAGCTGGCCAGTTTTGCACAATCCGTCTATTACAACACTATAAAATTCAATATGAGTATATTCTCTCTTTCTTTCCAACTCATGAAATAACATCATAGCTTTCTCAATAAGTCCATTCTGAAAATAACCACGGAGCAAAATGCGATTAGTACATAAATCAGGTCCGAGCCCCGTGGATAGCATATCAGCAAAGAATCTTTGCGCAAAGTCAGTTCTTCCAACTTCAAATAGACCTTGCAAGATAGTATTGTAGGTAACAATGTTAGGTTTCGGTCCATTTCGAGAAATTTCATAAAACAAATGCATGGCCTCATCCAATTTCTTTTTCTTACAGTATCCATTTATTAGTGTGCTATAGCTAATAATGTCAGGCTTAATGCTCTTATCAATCATGGAATCAAAAAGGCTCCTTGCTCTATCCATTTGACCGCGCAAGCAATATCCATCAATTATCACATTGTAGGTGACCACATTAGGCTCCACACCTTTTCCATTCATGTGTCGCATTACCTCCACAGCATCTTCAACTTTTCCTTCTTTGCATAACCCATCTATCAGTATGTTGAAGGTGCGGACATCTGGATAAATATTAAGATTTACCATTTCGAAGAACAAAGTCCTAACCTTCTCCCACAGACCAAATTTACAAAGACCATCAATCAATGAACTATATGCGATAACATCTGGAGGAATGCCTTTTTGTTTCATCTCTTCAAAAAGGCTAATTGCATCATCTATCATTCTATCCTTGCAAAGAGCATCTATAACAATGTTGTAGATGTATGTGTTGGGCTTAGTGCTTCCTTGTTCCATTACCCTAAGCAAATCGAATGTTTTTTGAGTATGGCCCATTTTACTAAGCCCATTCATGACAATTAAATACATGACTTCATCAGGCTCACAAATATTCTCTCTCACCAACTTTTTGAACAAGTTAACCGCATCTTTTATCTTATTTTCAGCAAAGAGTCCCCTTAGTAAGGTGCTAAAGGTGATAACATCAAATGGAATGCCACTCTTCAAGTAAATAGCTAACATTGAAAATCCGCAGTCAGAACGATGCATTAGGCAATAACTGTTAATTGCTATATTCAAGATGAAACCATCAATTGGGATACTCGATTTCAGCATTTGTCGAAAAAGGGAAACAACAGAAGAGTAATGCTTCATATTTACCATAGTCTTTAATAATTTGGAGAAGCTAAAAACAGAAGGAAAAGGCTGAGAACTGACCATTCGACGAAAGAGACACACAGCATCATCTAAACACTTGACATTCTCAATATTGCTATGAGGCGAAGAATAGTATCTGATTGCAATTGCCGGAGCAGAATGGGAATTAGCAAAGAAGGAGATAAAGCTGGGAATAATACCATTGGAAGAGTAACGCAGCAGAGCAATTCTCGCCATCTTCAATTTTGTTTGCGGGTGGTGCTCCGCCCTATCTCGGTGTGCCCCAATTTTGGGATCTTTGTGTGCCCTAATTTCGCAGAAAACTTGGTTGTCACGTGACAATGAGTAGTATTTTCTATCCATCGTTTGGCTTAAAACAGATATTCTGGATTATAATTATGGGATAACTTATACTAAAAATTTTTTATTTATATGAGATAAGTTATACTAAAATTAATGATAATTCTTTTTTTAGCTAATATTTCCAACCAAAATAAATTTATTCCCAAAATTTATACTTGAATAACTCACCTAATACCTTGAACCAAACGGCCCCTAACTTCAAATCAAAGGTGACAGCTAAGGTGTTTATCGGGCGGGCTGGGACGGGTTGAACAGGAAAAAACCCAGCCCGTTCGGTTAGCGGGCGGGCTGGGGTTAACGGGCTGTTATAGGGCTGGGATTTTTCGGGTTTTCGTGGGCCCGTACGGGTTAGGGCTCACAGGGCTCGGGCGGGCCGGGCTCAATTTTATTTCTTTTTTTAATTTAAATTTTATTTTTCTTATTCAATGTTATTGATAGTTAAGTATTTGCAAACTTTTAAGGGTTAGAATTAAACTTTAAAGTTTAAAGTTTTAAATTTGAAATTTGTGTTTTATAATTATAAAATTGAAATTGGAAAGTAAGTGGCTACAAAAAATTATTTAATAAGAGTATAAGACCAATAGGCAAATGTAAGGAACAAACTCCGAAGGCTTTCATTTATATTTTTAATATTTCAAATTAATTTGCAAGTTCTTTTTTGATTTTTTATTTGTTTTTGAACTTGCAAATTAAAACTTAAAAGTTTACAATAATTATAAAAAATAAGAAATAGTACATCACATGCTTTGCATCATTTTTGTAAGTTCTTCCATGTCAATATGAGGTTCTTGGTTTCCGGGATTGGTTGAATCGGAACCATAAACCATTATATCTCCAATTTCTTGGTCCTCCTCTTCGTTTACCTCGTCACGCCCTTGATTTCGCCGTTCTGATATTATCCAATCTCTGAAGCACACTAGAATTTCCAAAGCGTTGCTGCCCAATGAATGACGGATATCTCATAGTTGTTGCCTTGCTTGGCTAAATGCGCTCTCTGATGCGACTGTTGAAATCAGCACATTTAGCACGTCTCGAGCCATGGCCGAAAGAACAGGAAATTGATTTGAGTTGCTCCTCCACCAACTCAGCGGTAGAAAATCCTTTGTGAGGGGCTCTGGTGACTTTTGCAAGTAGAATTGTAGTTCATCAATATTTCTGCTACTGGTTTGTTGATGCTCTCCTAGTGTAGACCAAATCTGATAATCTTGAACACAATCATCATCATCTATAGTTGTTCCAAATGTTGAAGGATTAGTTGAAGGAATATTTGCATCTATAACCGAAAAAGCATCAACAATGTTAGCATAATAATTATAAAAAGTTTGTAAATGTGTGTGTAGCTCAGAAATACAAGTGTCAATATCAGGAGTTTCAGTTGGGCCAACATCCATATAAGTATATAAAGCTCTAATTAATTGGCGACACTTTATCATTTTGACAGTAGGGTTTAAAATAGCACCAATTAGGTAAATATAGGGAATTGGGTAGAAATACTTTTTATTATCTAGCATAGATTCAACAACAGTAGCATATCCTTCTTTCTGCTTCAAATTATGTAGTAAAAGAGAAATTTCAGCAATATGAACTAAACCATTTGAAATGGTAGGATAATAAGCTCCAGAAAACTCAAGTGTAGCCACATAAAATTTTTGTAAAAATTGTATAACATCATGAATGACTTTCCAAGTTCTAGCTGTTAACAAACGGTTAGGATCGGTACAATGAGAATTAGCAAATTCAGTTATAGGCATTCTATATTTATAATAACATCTTAAGAACAAATAAGTATAATTCCACCTAGTAACTATTTCTTCAGGCATGAGTCTTGGTTTTAGTCCATAGTGTACACATTTTTCCTTAAATGCATTTAATCTAGCACTTCTATTATTTCATTGAATTACACCAACAACTCTCCTAATTAAAGTAATTTCATCTCTAAATAATTCAAGGCCACTCTTCACAATCAAGTTATAAATATGACATGCACATCTAACATGAAATATTTCAGGAATTGGTGGGTGTAGATGCAATTTTAATATTGTAATAGCAGCAGTGTTGTTAGAAGCATTATCAAATGACATACACAAAACTTTTTCTGCAAGATTATAAAATATAGCAACTTCATGTATAGTATTACTTATAAATGCACCAGTATGACTTTGATCTTCATCATATTTAAAAGCAATAATACGTTTTTGCATACAAAAATTATCATCTATCCAATGGCATGTAACAGTCAAATAATCATTTCCATTCACAACACGACCAATATCAGAAGTAAGAGAAACTTTACAAGGAAGACTTGCGAACAAATAACGTATATATGTCTGATATTGTCCAAAAAGCCTAAAGATATCAGCTCTACAAGTACTTCTAGGAATACCTTTAAACATAGGGTTATAAATTCTTTGAATATAAGTAACAAGATACGGTGAAGAAGCAAAACTAAAAGGTAAACAACCTAAAACAATCATTTTAGCTAATTCTTCCCGATCTTTCTTACTATCGTATTTCCCAAATAACCCACTAGTACTCGGGTTAAGTCTTTGTTGCCCAGATAACTCATCTACTCCCCATTCAAGAGGGTGTTTCTCTTCCATATGCCTACGAAGTTGACCCGTTCCCCCTCCTTTACCGGGCTCATGTTTATAATGTTCACTACAAATTTTATATTTTACATATTTTTTTTTTATCTTCTAGTCTTTCAAAAAACATCCAACACTTACTTCTTAATCGTCGATTCTTCTTAATATGGAGAGGAGGCCGACTTGTTGCACCTGCACCCCTAACATTTTGAGTTTGACTAGCATTACCAGGTGTAGGTGGTGGTGTGTCAAGATTATCGGGTGATTGAATATCATCTAACAAAGCATCTAAATCATCATCTACACCATAATTTTCTTGCATTCGTTCATAATCTACATTTAAATTTTTTGGTGAACTTTCAGAAATATGTGTAAAGCTATTAGAAGAACCAACACCACCTCTTGTTCTTTTTGAAGTTTTCTTACTACCACCTCTAGTGCATGCTTTTTTGGCCGCTCTAAGTAAATCCATTATATAAATTAAAGTAACAAATTAAAGTAAGAAATTAAATTAAGAAATTCAAGTAAGAAATTAAATTAAAAAACTAAATTAAGAAACTAATTAATAAAATAAGTGTACACCAAATAAGAGAAAGAGATGGAACGAGTGTACCAGGATTCCTTATGCCGCACTAATTTTGAATTTTTGATATCAAAATTCAAACTTCAATTGATAGACCGAAACTTGATAGTTGATAATACTTGAATACTTGATAATTGATACCACACTTCACTTGAATAATTGATATTTGATAATAATAATTTTGTAATGGCTATTTACCGCGCCTGCGAAGGTGCGTAGGGAGTTTTCTCCAATTTAAGGATAGTCGAAACGGGATTTATTCATTTTTTGTTTCAGAGTCGCCACCTGGGAATTTTAAGGCGTCCCAAGTCACCAATTTTTAATCCCTGAATCGAGGAGAATATGACTCTGTTTGTTATTTTGCGAACCAGAAATCCTGAGTAAGGAATTCTGTTAATCCGGAAGAAGGTGTTAGGCATTTACGAATTCCGTGGTTCTAGCACGGTCACTTAACTATCATATATTTGACTTTGATCTAAATGCATATTTATTACCCAATTTTATTACCGCTTTTATTTATACTGATTGTGATTAAGGGCCCTTCTTTGAATCGAATCACGCGTACGTATATTCGTGTTATAAATTAAAAAAAATGTGGAATTGTGTCACGCGCACGTGTACACGATAATCTTGATAATATATTTATTAAAATAATTATTTTCGAACTATGCCGAATCAAGAATATTCGTCTTTCTTAAATAGTGAACCGCACATCTCGGGTTTTATGAAATTAATTTAATATTTTCCGAAGAAATTCATTTTTATCAAGTGTTGTTCGAAGTTGCGCGGACGCATAATCCGAATATTCTTTTAGAGATATAATCAGGTTACGCGGACGTATCCCTACTTACGTGGAATATTTTTAATGGTATTATGGATTTTCCACCAATTGTTTATTATAACAAGAGAAATCTCCATTTAAGATACCCTTGAATTCTTGAAAAGAATTCACAAGTTATTAAATGTTTACAGCTGATTATATCTCCACATACGAATTATATTCTTTCGAGCTATTCAAATTTTAGGAGTAAAATAAACAAAGTGTGATTTAGAATACCATTTTCTCGTAAATACAATATATATATACCCAAAAATGAATTGCATGTGAAACTAAAAAAAATGATTTATAAAGGGAAGAGATATTTTTGAAGAATTTTCATTATTTTATTTAATGCAAATTCTATTTCTACTTACCCTTGATATAAAATGTTGCGATTTGTGCTTATACATCTATCTCATTCTCATATACTTGTTTTTAATCTAATAGGCGAAATTAAATTAATTTATTTAAGATATGGTAAATAGGCATCAAATTGATAAGAAAGGGAATTATTATACAAATCGATTAATAATATTGCCTTACATGCAACATAGTTGTACGTCTGAAACATTCAAAGCACTTTAACATCGTGATGAGATATATCAATTCACCATCCATTAATGGTTCTATATATACCTGTTATCATGCCATATATGAACGTACAACTTACATCATTCAATCCACAACTAAATCAGGTATTAGAATAAACTAGCAATATGGTTTTTGACATTTTCATACTACTCTTTATTCAACTAACAACGCCACAAAGCTTAGTTAATGGCCACTCTTTATGCTATATTTTCCTATCTTGGCAATTCAAATATAACTATACTAATGAGATTTCAAAACGGATAACAGTATTACAAAACTTTTATACGAATTTCAAAAATAAGACAACTAACTTATAGCCATCGTATTGAACTTACTACTAGTTAATCAACATAAAACAAAGCTGAAATTTAGACCGAACTTTGAATGAGTAAAAAAAACATAATTATCATCCCAAACTTCATTTTTCCTTCCCATGTTCTTTTCACAACATGAATCTTAAAAATATGTACCTGGAAATGAAGGTAGAAGAAGTAGATTTTAGCAGTAGCAGCAATAACCAAATCAGCAGAATAGCAGTATTTCCCCAGATTTGAGCAATAATAAAACCCGTGAAACCAGACGAGCAGTAACAGAAATTTAAGAAGAATTCCAAATTTAAACCAAACAATGTTGACAAATAAACCAGGACAGATTCCAGAAACACTGTTTCAGTTTTTCCTTCTTTCTTTTCTATTATCTGTTTCAGATTCTGTGTGTATGCGGGTGTTCTATTTTCTGTTTCTTTTGATATTTTTCTTCCTTCCTCTCAGATTTCTGTTTCTGATTCTATTTCTCTTTCTTTCTTTCTGTTTTTCTCAAATGTATATGTATTTCTGTGTGTATTCCCTAATGCTTAAAAATCAGCCTCTCTTAAAAAACTCTCTGAAAAACTCTCCCTTAAAATCTCTGTCTGAAAACTGATTTCTCTCTCCAAACTCCCTCTTAAAATCTGATACCTTTTCAAATTTCCAGTCCCTGTACTTATACATGTCTGTCCTATTTCCTTTTAGTGCTTCTTGGACCCCCTTCTTCTTTTAAAATCAGAAAGTTCCATTAAAAACTGCTTTTGAATACTTTAAATGATCTTATCCTGATTTTAAGCAGCCCCATTATCCCTTGTTCCCCATTATTATCTTAAACTATAGCCACTAACATTTCATTATAATACACTAGCATTAACACACTGTTTTTACTGTTTCATTCCCAGAAATACCCCTGACCTACTATTTTTTACTGTCTTTATACGAAAAAATCAGAACAGATTCTACAATTTGTTCTCACAGCTATAACCAATCCTATGATTTGAGACAGTATATCACATTTATTCACAAGAATTGAATTTAAACAGAGGATTCTCAATTGAATACTGAACCTGAATAAAACACACTAACATTACACAGAACATGCAGGATTATTTCAACTGAAATTCAAAACTGAACTAAAAAGCAAACAAATACAGGAGCATTGTCAATATACTGACAATGCCCTGGAACCAACTGGTTTAAAATTCAACATAGACGCAGCATTCTTTTGACAGACTTATTGAAATATAATCGAGGATGATTTAATCTGATGAGTATTAATCAAACTGATTATCTTCAACAATTGTCAACAAACAGTCTATAGAAACAGATTATTTCAATCAGTATTATCACAAACGAGAATTCATAATGTAACTAATCGACGAATTTAATCGAGTCGATTACACACATTGTGAACAAACATAACCAACAGAAACAATTCATTTATTTGATCAGACATACGGGTATGGGACAAAAATGACAGAATTAATCAAACAAAAAATATGAAAAATTAACAGGTTATTAAAACAAACAAAAATACACGTAGAATACACAAAAGAAATAGAAAAATACCTCTGAATCCTTCAAATTTATTCAGACTAGAATTCCACTTGACTTTTGTCTGTTTGAAATCAAACAGACCTTAGTCGAAGTATTTTCAACTGAAAATACTTTGACTAAGGTCGATTAAACCTCAATCCTTCATTTGTATTGAAAAAGATTCCAATATTGGAAATTTAGGGTTTCAGATCTTGGATTTTAAATTCGAACATTTCCGGGTAGATTCGAAGGGAAACAAAGACGACACAAGGGTGAGGGAAGCCTAGGGGTGATTTGGTGTTAACTAGGGGCTGTTTGGTTTAGATCTGAGTTTGGCTCGAATCTTCAAATGAAGATTCGAGAACCTTCAAGGAGATTCGAGCCAAGCAGATAACATATTCGGATAGAGGGTGTTCAGGGGGTTCTGGGGTGTTAAGGTGGTGACCGGCGGCGTTGATGCCGCCGGGTTTCAAGCGGTGGGGAATAAGGGCGGCTACGGTTAGGGGTTTGGTTTCGGAAGGGATGATGAACAGTAGAGAGGAGGGGGGGGGGGGGTGTTCAGTTAGGGGCCGGGGTAGGGGTTTGGGCCTTATATAGGGGTGGGGTGGATTGATCTCATCCGTCAGATCAATTAAGATGCACGGTTGAGATCAATCCACTTAACCAAACATTGTCGTTTGGTTGAAATTCGGGGGTCAGGCTGGATCGGGTCAAAGGGTCGGGTAAAGATTATGGGTTAGGGTGATGAGATCTCGACCGTTGGTTGGATTTGATCCAACGGTCCCTGATAAACTACGACCAAACGCTGTCGTTTTGACTCATTTGAATTGGACCGGACCTGGGCTGTGGGCTGGGGGGGGTAACTTGATTTGGGCCTGGATTTTAATCCAGGTCCGATTTTCATTTTACAACTTGTATTTTTTATTTTCTAATTTTATTATTAATCATTAAAATCTTAATTAAAATTATAAAAACAAAAATTACCCTTCCAAAGATATTAATCACCTTTTAACAATTATTTAACACATAGACCAAACATTAATTACACAGTGAAATATTTAAAATAGAACAAATGCATATTTTGTGATTTTATTTTGAATCAATTATTAAATGCATAATTAAATCCTAGATATGCATGAAACATATATTTTTATTTTAATTTTCATTTTGTTATGACAAAGTAAACATTTACGTATATAAGACAAATATTTAACAAACACCACGCGAATTCAAAAATTGCACAGTAAAAGATAATACTTGAATACTTGATAATTGATACCACACTTCACTTGAATAATTGATATTTGATAATAATAATAATAATTTTGTAATGGCTAAACTAAATAATTGATGAAACTTGAAATAATAAATAATTGAGAATTTGAGATTTGAGAATTTAAGAACTATAATATCAAGAGAGAATTGAGAGTTTGATACTTGAGAGAGAATTAGAGTAGTAAGAGAGTGAATTTGTGAGAAAAAATGAAGAAGAAGGGGGGCTATTTATAGATTTTGGGGTGGGAGGGCTATATTATTAATGGGGGGGGGGGGGGCGAAATTGGCCATTTCTGCAATTTCTGGTCGTTCCCCAACGGTCATTTTCTGAATTAGACCGTTGGGAACGGTCCAATTTAATTAAAAAAATTCAAACGGAAACCGGGCTGCTAACGGGCTGCAGCCCATGTTCAGCCCGTTAAGGAAATTCGGGCTTAACGGGTTTGGGGCACCGTTAGTCTAAACGTGAACGTACACAACCCGGCCCCCGGCCCAACCCGTCCCAACGTGAACAGTAGCGGGCTGAAGCGGGCTGAAAACGGGTCAGCCCGGCCCAATAAACACCCATAGTGACAGCTCCCTTTCCAGCAATTCTAAATTGTTTTTTTTGCATAGTATAGTTGCTCTTTTTTTAACAAGCAAAATATCTAAATTGACACATGTACTTGCACCAAAAACTTTTTAAAAAAGTCAATTCCTTAAGTCTCATACTTCTCAAATTTTACACTTACTAGTCTCTATGTCCGTGCGATGCACGAGTATCTTATGTGAAGTATAACAAAATGCATACAAAAGTAATAAACTTTTAGTCTCTAATTGCAACACTTTTGATTATGTGGTATAAACATGTTATACGGTCATACCTTACCTTACATGTATTTATAAATGATGTTCTTATCATATCGTTTTAATGACTCCGTCATGATCAAATTAAAGTCTTATTGTTGTATTGGTCAAAATCTGACTGTTACGACCGAGCTGACCAATGTCCCGTCCAAGTGACCGGGCAATAAAAGATAACATGGCCCACTCTACATCCCATTCTCGATACTCGTCGAGTCAGAAGGAGCAATGTCTAAAGAACGACCAAGGCACACTTGGTGCAAGAAAGCGTCGAACCAAGTAAATGGCAAGGATGCCTTGACTATATATAGTAAGGAAAAACCCTCGATAGGGGGCGATCTCCTTCCTTTTATCTCTCCCAAGCTCTTCTTGCAATTTTTATAGGAAAGAAGTAATCTGCAGAAAAATATGTAAAGCTACCTCTCCCATCGATTGACTGGAGCCACAATGTAGAATTTCAATGGGATCAATTATACTATTTCATCTTATACACTATCTATTCTATTAGCTCTTTGATATGGAATTTATTATGTTTGACTAAGATTTACCCCTTCATTTTCTTTGATTGATTTATTCAAAAAGGTTCCGATATCTTTTGAGTCAAATAATTTGGCGCCGTCTGTGGGGATTTCTTAGTGAAATTTCCCAGTCTCTCCCACATCAAAGACAAGAAATACGATTACCCACCGAAAAGAGCGCTAAGGCAAAACCCAACCCACGCGGGACAAAGACGCAGCACAGTAGGGGGAGGAGAGCTGAGTAGAATCATCGAATTTAGAAATCCTCGCCCCATCAACCATCGAAATGCCAAACAAAACGAACAACGTTACAAACCTGCTCTCCTTCATCGGACCACCGGATATGGGTAAGGAAAATATCATTTTAACTCACCTTCTGCTCTTTTCTCAAGCAGGAACACAAATGTCGCGCGAGCGAGTGAGTAAAGAAACATCTCAATTAAATAACGAGAAACTACTACAAAACAACCGAAATACCGCCCGCTGGTGACACCTCTAAGCCGGAAGGCAGGAGTCAAAAAAGGAAACTACAATGTGTGCGCAAAACGAACCTAAGCGAAACAGCAATGTTTCGTACTCTCCGACGTTGCACCCTCTGATGCAAGCAATGTCAAACGAACTGGGACTCCCCTAGAAGATGTCTGATTCTCCAAAAACTGGAGACTATTAAGGCCAAGAGCCTTCGCCAAAAAGAAGAGTTCGACCTCGATCGAACGACGACGGGAGACTATTTTGATAAGTTCGAAATAACATCCTTTAAGGTCAAGGGCCTTCGCCAAAAAAAGAGTTCGACCTCGATCGAACGATGACGGGTTACTATTTCGATAAGTTCGAAATAACACCCTTTAAGGCCAAGGGCCTTCGCCAAAAAGAAGAGTTCGACCTCGATCGAATGACGACGGGTTACTATTTCGATAAGTTCGAAATAACACCCTTTAAGGCCTAAGGGCCTTCGCCAAAAAGAAGAGTTCGACCTCGATTAAACGACGACGGGTTACTATTTCGATAAGTTCGAAATAACATCCTTTAAGGACAAGGGCCTTTGCCAAAAAGAAGAGTTCGACCTCGATCGAACGACAATGGGTTACTATTTCGATAAGTTCAAAATATTACCCTTTAAGGCCAATGACCTTTGCCAAAAAAGAAAAGTTTGACCTTGATCGAATAACGACGGGTTACTATTTCGATAAGTTTGAAATAACACCCTTTAAGGCCAAGGGCCTTCGCCAAAAAGAAGAGTTCGACCTCGATCGAACGACAACGGGTTACTATTTCGATAAGTTCAAAATAACACCCTTTAAGGCAAAGGGCCTTCGCCAAAAAGAATAGTTTGACCTCGATCGAACGACGACGGGTTACTATTTTGATAAGTTCAAAATAACACCCTTCAAGGCCAAGGTCCTTCGCCAAAAAGAAGAGTTCGACCTCGATCGAACGACGATGGGTTACTATTTTGATAAGTTCGAAATAACACCCTTTAAGGCCAAGGGCCTTCGCCAAAAAGAAGTGTTCGACCTCGATCGAACGACGACGAGTTACTATTTTGATAAGTTCGAAATAATACCCTTTAAGGCCAAGGGCCTTCGCCAAAAAGAAGAGTTCGACCTCGATCGAACGACGACGGGTTAACATTTTGATTAGTCGAAATAACACCCAATAAGGCCAAGGGCCTTCGCCAAAAAGAAGAGTCTGATCTCGATCGAACGGCGACGAGTTAATATTTTGATAAACATCCTTTAAGGCCATAAACCATCGCCAAAGAGAAAATGAGAAATATTCCTAAGGCCAAGGACTATGAGAAAGTGCAAAAATATAGGGACTCGCCGTGCGGGAATCTATCTCGCGCCGAAATCACGCGAAACGAAAACAAGGGTAGAATGCAAGACAAATAACAGCGAAAAATTCTTCTTTATACAAAGTCTCCGCGCGAATGGTCGTGGATTACATAAGGCCCAATTCAACAATATAAAAAAAATAAGGAAAAAAAGAAGAAGAAGAAAGAAACAACGACAATCTGTGAGCACGTGATTTTTGCCCTATACGAAATACTCCTATAAAATCCCAAGAAAATAGATTTTTTGTTAAATATTTGCCCTTTTAGGAATTTTTGTAGAATTTTATTTAATTGTTTGTATTTTTGTGCATGTTTAAGTTTTATTTAAATCATGAAAAATACCAAAATATCATGCATTGCATTTAGGATTTGTTTTTACCTTTTTAGAATTAACCAGTAATTATTTATTTTATAAAATTTAAATTACAAAAAAATGCTTCATTTTTACACTTTTTCCTTTTATTGATTTTTTCTCTTTTAATTTAGGATTAAGTAACTTTTATAATTTTTATAATTAGTTAATTAGTTTAATTTCACATTTTTAGATAAACTAGGATTTTAATTTCTAGGATTTTTAACTAAAGAAAAAGAAAAGAAAAAGAAATAAGGAGCTTAATTAATTGGGTTTAAATTCGGAATTTGGGGCCTTTTTAAAGCCAAAATCAGCCCAAATAATTACCCAAGCCCAAACACAATACCCAATCTTCCTACCCGACCCGCCTGCCCGGCCCGTTTTACCCCTTTCTTTAATTAAAACCCTAGACCTACACCCTAGGATAGAGATAGAAAAAATCAAGAGCTCCTAGATTTTTACCCCTGAAGAAACGACGCATCCCTCTAGAGCTTCTTCTTCTCCATCTTCATTTCCAAGAAAAGCTCACACTCAAAAGAGGAGCAACTGTGACCCATGTTCCCCATCTCTTAATAAAGCTTTACCCTTTTGATATCTTCTTCGTTTTTCTCAAGATAGAAAGGGAAAGAAACGCGCGCACACACAAAGAGAAGGAAGAAAACAGAAAAAAGAGATAGAAACAGAAGCATTTTCGAAATGTAAAGCTAAAAAGGGGGTTAAAGAGTTCTTCTTCTTTGGTTTACACTTTTGGATTTTCCCGATTTTAGTCTTGTTTTCCAAAATAAAAGGAAATTTCGGTTGAAATCCTCTGTTGCGGATCTATTCATTTGGCTGGATTCACTCGCTTCAGTTTTGCTGTTTGATTAGAGTAGAGCTGTGATTGTTGGGCTTTTCTGCTGAGTTTCGTTGTTCATGTCAAACATTCGTTTGTTTATTAGTTGACTTTCCATACTTTAGGTATGTTTTCCTTTTATTTTATTTTGTATTTGGTATGTTATGACCTTTCGATGCTAGAGTTATGTTTACTGTTCATATCTGTTATTTCAAGTTAATTTAGGAATGTTTAGAGTTTTAGTTATTGATTTTTTTTATGTGGTAGGACTTTGTTCTTCATAAAAATGTGTTTTAAGTTTTGCGCCGACTTAATTTGTATCAATATTTAATATGAAAGAGGATGATTTA
Organism: Nicotiana tabacum; assembly: GCF_000715075.1. NCBI lineage: Eukaryota > Viridiplantae > Streptophyta > Magnoliopsida > Solanales > Solanaceae > Nicotiana > Nicotiana tabacum. Next base: position 227,540,886 of record NC_134101.1, read on the forward strand.
AGCTTCAGCTGTTCTTAAATTAGTTTTTTTTTTGTTTTTTACCATGAAAGACAGATTTGTCATTTAAATTTTGTATGTTAAAGAGACCTTTGTTACCTTGTATTGGAATTGTTCATAGTTCTGATTCTGGTTTTTAAAAATAGTGGACGAATTTGCTTAACAAACATTTTGTTACCAAACATTGGTAATCATGGTTGCCATAAACTCTTTTGTGAAAGATTAAATGCTTAGATATTTGTTTTCATTTGGTGATGCAAAAATTATAGATGGTTAGACTTTGTAATTGATAATTTATATTATTCCGATTTATATATAAATTAGAACTGGTTGAGGAATTTGGAGTAAATGAACTCCAATATTACATTGTTTGGCCATGTGAATTGTTGATACTCTTATTTGCGTTATTTTGTTAGTAAGGAATGATAAGGGAAAAATTTCCCTTTAGTGTTCCATACAGAGAACTTTTTGTGCAGTGAGGGTTTGAATTTGCCTCAAGCACTGTGTGCTTAAGATTGTTATCAAAAGAATTGACGCAAGTCACTGACTATGGTCATTGGGAACTATTTATGTGTTTGAAGCCGAATGTTTGGACTTAACTATTTAGCCCATTCACAATTGTCAATATTAAGCTAATGAATCATATGAACATCCATAGTTTGCTTTAATTGAATACAAATATATTCTTTTAAAATAAATTAAGGTGTGCCATACGCAAACAAAATCCATAATCCATGGCCCTCATAAGATTAGATTCAAGAACTAGCACTTATAGAAAAATGTTTGAGGTGTGCCATAAATAAATTAAATCATCCATGGCCTTCACAAATGTTGCTATTGAAGATTGAATCGTCGTAGTTACTTTGGGCGCGTTATTTAAATAATTCATTATAGCTACGGGTACGGTTCCCGTAACGTAGTTGTGATTTTTAATTATTAAATTTGGGTGTGCATTTCATGTGACCCAATTTCAATTCTCAACAACGTTAAATAGAACGTGTCGAGAACCGCGAGTGCATTTCATGTGGCGTGGTTCAAGGCATGTTTTAAATAACGTTGAATCTTCCTAAAATAATTAAAAGTGGTTAATAAGTTTAAAATGCATCATAGGCTAAAACACGTGATAAATCGGATAATAGGCCAATTGTAATAGTTTAAGCGACCGTGCTAGAACCACGAAATCCGGGAATGTCTAACATCTTCTCCCGGGTTAACAAAATTCCTTACTTAGAATTTCTGGTTCGCGAACTTCAAAAGGAAAGTCGAATTTCGTCGATTTGGGATTTACAATAAATCGGTGACTTGGGACACCAAATAAACTATCCCAAGTGGTGACTCTGAATTGAATAAAATAATTCCATTTCAAATAATGTCACTTTAATTGGAAAAACTCCCTTATATATCCTCGGGTGCGTAAAAAGGAGCTGTGACAGCTCTGGCGACTTTGCTGGGGAGCGAAACCCAGAACTTCGGTTCAAAGTTTAAGAATTCGAGCTTAGAATAAGTGTTATAGTTGGCTTGTTTTATCTGATTTTACATGTTGAGCCTAATGTGCTAAATGCCGCTTTTACTGCTTTGATATTGTTTGGATTGTATATAAATTGTTATGAAACCCTCTTCTCCCTGAGTCTTCTAAATCATCTGGGAAGTGCGCACTTCGTGTGACTTCTCTTCTGTTAGAATCATATCCCAATTTTAGAATAAGGTTCGGACAAGTTGCAAAGTCGGTGAAGCTTCTATATTCCCGGTACGCTGCCCCCCCTAGCTCAAGTTGTCCGCTCAGGTAAGCCAGGTCTAGAACAAATACACCCAGATTTTAAACCTAGAATAACATAGCCCCATGCCGGATCCCTAGTAGGAACGCTTGTTTGCGTCACATGCATTTAACTTTGGGGACTCAACACAGGAGTTGAGTCCGTCTAGGACAGGTGTACCCAAAAATTAAAAGACCATCCTGATGCATCTTATGTGCTACTTGCGCATCCATTTGATTCGACTTGCATGTTGACCGACTTCTAGAATAGGTAAAGAAAAAATAATAAAAAAAATCAAAATAAAGAGTGAGGTAGATATTTAGAAAATTCTAAAACTCTGCCGAAATTTTGAAAAAAGAAGAGTCATTTCAAAATGAGCCAAAATTTCAAGTGCCATGTTTCCCCTTTTCCGTCAAAACTGACCAAACTACGCGGGTCTGATTCTCACCGGATGTGAGATACGTAGGCAAACCTCATCGGTTCCGACCCCAATTTTCAAAAAATCCAAAAATATTTTCCTTTAGTTCATTCTTTAGAAGTCTTTCCTTAGAAAATGCAAAAAAAAAAAAAAGAGGAAGTTTTCTTTAAACTCAAAAAAAAAAAAAAGTAGTTTCTTTCTTTCTAAAGTCTTTCATACGGAAAAATAAAATAATGAAAAACATGAAGGTCCAAAATACGGGTTTCCTTCATTTTGAAGTATTTTTCCGAAAAAAACAAAATCAGAAACAAAAATTCAAAAATATTCTTTTCTTCTTTAGAAGTCTTTCTTTTGTAAATGTCCATTAAAAATTGAGAATTTAAAGTCCAAAAATATTTTTTCTTTTCTTTAGAAGTGCTTTTATAAATAAATAAAAAGCTCAGAAATTCAAAATATATATATTTGTTTTCTCTTAAAAAGTCCCTCTTTCGAAAATTAAGAGGCAACATCCAAAATCCAAAAATATTTTCTTTCTTCTTTAGAAAAAGAGAAAACAAATAAAAATTCAAACAAAAATATTTTCTTTTTTACTTTTTAAAATTCCCAAAGTTCAAATCAAAATCAAATGAATTTTTAGAAGTCCTTCTTTTAAAAACAAAACAAAAATCAAAATTCAAAAAAAAGTATTTCCTCTCTTCTTTTAAAGCATTTCTTTCAAAAATTCCAACCAAAAAAAAGTTAGTTTATTTACTCTATTCTTGATCTTCTCGAACTACGCAAGATCTGATTCATGCGGTGTCATGATACGTAGGCAATCCCCATCGGATTCGATCATAGCTATAAAATAATTGAGTGAAAAATAAATTGAAAAAAAAGAGAGAAGAAAAATTTGAGTGAAAAAGAAAGAAAAGAGCGAAAAAAGGAGCGGCAAGAAATAAAGAGTGACAAATAAAAGAGAAAAAGAGAGTGCCAAAAATAAAAGAGCGGCAAAAATGAGATGAAAAATCAAAAGTGTTCAAAGAGAAGCAGAAATAAAAGAAAAGATGTACATATGGAAAGAGTTAGTTAAGGCCGGGATGAAACATGCAACCATTCAAACACATGGTAGAAGCGTTTAACTGTTAGGTGCATTGTATCCCAACATGTGATTTCCTATATATTAAATGTCTCAAAGTAACAAGGTTGTGGTGTGAGCAAATTAGCTAGGTGCTGTTCAGGTGGTTGGTTTTGTTGGTATGCGGTGATGAACGCGCAACCTTGTACGCGGCCACAACATTATACACAAAACTGAGCTCTACCTCCCAAAAATGCTCATTCTTACCAAGCTCCAAATAATCCCAAATCAAATATTTCCAGTACAATCCTCGCCCAAGAGAACCTTTCAAAAGGAATCAGTTCACCCCTATTGGTGAATCATACTCGGGTTTGTTCCAAAAGCTAGTCTGGCGAGGTCTGCTGCAGCCGGTGGCCCCAAACCGGCCAAACCCCGAGTCCCACTCGCACTAAGATGACGCTGGACATGAATACCACTCTGGAGCAGCGAGACATAGTACAAAGGACCGTTGGACCCTCAAAAGGGCGGTCGAAGATTTGGTTGAAGCTGAAAGAATCGTTTTTCGGGATGAAGAAGCTCCTGATGTGATGAACAATCTGTTGAATGCTCACAACATCGGGCCAATAGTTGGAATAATTCATGAAGCTGAGGAATTTGATCCAGCACTGAAGGCCATTGCAGCCATTGTCGAGACAGAAGAAAAGCCAAAAATGGTCGCAAGCATGAAAGTTCCCCATCATATGGGAGTCTTAGTAGCCAGTCTTGCTATCCTTTCTGCATCCGAATTATCTCAGGGTGTGATCCAGATGTTTTACCTTATTGTTTTACTTTCTTAATCTTGTCATTTTTCTTTCTTATTCTCTTTTTAGTTCTGTTAAATGCAGATTTCAATAACATGACATGCTTGCGAACTTCATGCCCAGATCCTGAAAGTTGTCGGACCTCGAAATAATGAATCAAGAATTAGATCGCAATGAAGATAAAGTTTAAGAAAATAAAACAAAGAGTTGGAACAATTGAAGGAAAATTGGTTCCCGGATTGGAAAGGTCCATATATTGCAACAAGAGTACTGCCAAAAGAGTGTGTTGTACTTGGGACACATCGAAGGAAATGTTTCTGAAATAACTATCAATGCAAATACAGTCAAAAGGTACTATGTTGGATCCTCCATATAGTACTAATATCCTCCGGCTGGGATGACGAAGGCTTTCATTCTCGCTACCCAAAAACTATCAACCCTTTGCAAACCCTTTGAGACGGCTCCCATTCTTTGATTACCCTATTTAGAACCTCAAAGTGTTATTGAAAAAATAAATGAAAAAAAAGAAAAAAGAAAAAGAATACAAAGAAAAGAGGAAGAAAAGACAGAAAATGAAAGGAAAAAAAAGAGAGGGAAAAGGAAAGGAAAAAGAAAGAGAACAAAACAAAATAGAAGAAAAAACAAAAGAAAATCCAAAAACAAAAGTTCCCTGAACTACGTTCGACTTGATTCCGAAAAGATACGTAGGCAACCTCTCTCTGGGGTTCAGTTACACCAAAACAAAAATCCAATCCCCCCCAAAAAAAGGAAACTGGGGCAGTTATATTAGTTCGACGATGAGCCCGCTTGAACGATTCCAAAGTTGTAATTCGATCCAAATTCATTTTACCCAAACCTTGTTCAAGTCCTTCCGACCAATCGGCGAAAGGTTTTCAAAATCGGAGAACGCAGTTGTTGGATCCGATACAATCAAGATGAGAGAAATAAAATGAGAGAGTCTTATTGGTGAAAACCCACGGGCACCATAAGTCGACGGTGAGCATAGAAATTGAAAATGAGAGAGCCTTGTTAGTGAAAACTCGTAAAAGAGCACTATAAGGCGATGGTGAGAAGAGAAATGAGAGAGGTCGATTGGTAAAAACCCACAAAGGGCGCCGTTGATCAAAAAGAAGAAACCCCTCACCACTATTGGTATTGAAAGAGTCCTGGCAAGGTTTCTTGTTTTTAGAACACGGGTCGCAATGGGTTTATGAGAAGTTGGATAGTTGTGCAGATCGGGTATCTAGTCCAAGAAGCATATCATGTCTATTGAAGTCTGCACGCACCCGAGATATGTCCTTTTTTCCTCCCTGAAAGGGACGTTTCTCTTTAAATTTATTTTCTTTGTCCTTTGTTTACTTTTCTTTGAATCCTTTTCGGTCTAACTCTATTCCGAAACTAATACAAAGAAAATGTGACAAGATTGGTTTTACAGGGTTTTGCTTAATAAAAGCCAAGTCCAAAGAAAAGTACCCCAGCCTCAGCGGGTGCATCAAGTCGATACCGACTGGACATGATAGTCAATGCTCTAAATTCAGAGTTGTTGAAAATGAAAAGAAATCCAAAGTCAAGAGCCCCTAGAGGTAGAATAAAGTGAAAGGGCCAAAGCCCCATACGGTTGAGCCGTCATGAGAAATTTTGTAAAGTTGAGTTCCTCGGTATTAGGGGAGAGATCAATCTTCAGAAAAGCCAGCAAGAAGTAGAGGTTCTTACCAGAAGAGTTGGGCCGCGATCAAGTGATCAAAACAATCAAGGCCACACAACCAACCACTGTTTCAAACTAACAATTGTTCTTTATTTGAAAATTTGAAACAGGTGCAATCTGTAACGACCCGACCGGTCATTTTGAGCTTTGGACCATTTTTCAGCGGTTTGAGGCCATAACAACTTCACTTCAGGTATTATGACTTGTACACATCGTCGAAATTGAACTTCGGGAAGTTCAAAGTTGATTTGGAAAGAAAATTCTCATTTCAGAAGCTTTAAATTGAAAGAATTAGCTAAAATCAGATTTTTTGAGTAAACGACCTCGGAATCAGGATTCGAAGGTTGCATCAGGTCTGTATGATGATTTCGAACTTGGGCGTATGTCCGGGTCGGGTTTTGGATAACCCGGGAGCGTTTTGTCGCCTATTGTGGAAGTTAGCATTTTGAAGGAATTTTATAAGTATGGGTTGAAGCGCATTTCAGTGTTATCGATGTCTGTTTAGGATTCCGAGTCTGGGAATAGCTCCATATGGTGATTCTAGAGTTGGGAGCGTGATCGGAAGTGAATTCGGAGGTCCGTAAGTCATTTGGCCAAAGATAGGAATTTGAAGGTTTTTGAGAAGTTTGACCAGAAGTGGATTTTTTGATATCGGGGTCGGAATTCGATTCCTGAAGTTGGAGTAGGTTCGTAATGGAAAATATGACTTCTGTGCAAAATTTGAGGTCAATCGGACGTGATTTGTTAGGTTTAAACATCGAAAGTAGAAGTTTGAAATTTTAAAGTTCATAAAGCTTGGATTGGAGGTCGATTCATGGTTTTAGTGTTGTTTGATATGATTTGAGGCCTCGAGCAAGTCCGTAATGTGCTTTGGGACTGGTTGGTATGATTGGTTGGGGTTCTGAGGGCCTCGGGTGGATTCCGGATGGTTAACGGATCGAATTCGGAGTTTGAAGAAGAGCTGAGGTTGCTAGTGTAACCGCACCTGCGAATCTAGGACTACAGGTGCGGAGTCGCAGAAGCGGCCTTAGGGTTGCAGATGCAGTATGGGCGGAAGAGAGCTGGGACTGTAGATGCGATCATTAAAGGGGAGCCTGGAGGAAACCACAGAAACGGTAGGATTTCTTGCACCTGCAGAACCGCAGAAGCGGTCAAGGGACCGCAGGTGCAGAAAGTGCTGGAGGCAGTGGGTGTTTTAGAAAAATCGGGGTTTTGGCCATTTTCTCTAATATTTTCTTGGCTTGGGAGATTCTTGTAGAGTTTCAAGAGGGGATTTTCATCATCAATGACAAGGTAAGCTAACCCCACCTATATTTAGTTAAATATATCGATTTTGTATGGATTTTAGCATGCAAATAGGTAGAAACTTGGGGGTTTGAGGAAAACCTAGAAAATTTGTATTCTTGGAATTTGACCACGATTATGGGTATAGAGTTGAGAGAAAATATATTTGAGTTCGTGAGTTCATGGGTAAACCTTATCTTCAAAAATTTGTGGTATCATGGCACGTGGACCCGAGGACCTTTTTGTCAACTTTTCGATCAGGGTTAGGAATCGTTATAAATTGAATCGTTATGAGTAATTGATCATATATTAATGGATTTGCATAATTATTGGCTAGCTTTGGAGCATTTTGCATCGATTCGAGTCTTCGGGAGGGCGTGGAATGCCGGCTATGGATCTTCCGAGCGAGGTAAGTCTCCTTTCTAACTTCGTGAGGGGGAATTGTCCCCATAAGTGAACTAATCAATTATGTGCTCCTATTTGTGGGGGCTACGTACGCACGAGGTGACGAGAGTCCGTGTGTAGCTACTAATATGTGTAAGTCCGGGTAGTCTAGGACCCAAAAAATGCTATACTTGGAATATTTGTAATCTTATTGACAGTTGAATTGCTTATAACCTATCGAATCGGTAAATGAATTTATAAAAAGATTAAACTTCATTTTCTTAAATTGTTAAAGAAAATTGGCTCCACCTTGATTTAATGTTTCCTGATAAATTCTTATTTGACTGTGTTAATGTGTGTATCTACGAGTACCTGCGTCACATGTATAGTTCGCGAGCGGGCTAACTCTATTATTTATATTTGACCGCGTCGCACGTACGATTCACAAGCATGGTAATAGATGCATCTATGGTTCGAGCCGTTCGACCCTCGGCAATGCACATTTTATTATTGTTGGTCCGCATCGTTCGACCCTCGGTATTACTTGTGCATGATAATTACTGCAAATTATTGGTGATTTTTAGTTGTTATTGCCTCTTCCCGGCTTATGAAAATATGTTTAAATGATGAAGAGAAATTTGGGAAATTCCCTATAAAAATAATAATTGTATACTTGCTTCAACCTATTGAATTGCAAACATGTTCATAAAAAAAACCTGACTTAATATTATTGGACCACTAGTAAGTATCGAAGTTGACCTCTCGTCTCTATCTCTCTGAGGTTAGGCGGGATACTCATTGGGTACACGTTGTTTTCGTACTCATACTACACTTTTGTGCATTTTTGTTGCACAGTCACATGCATCTTTAGTGGCCTAGTGGGCGTAGCAACATGGTTGATATGGAGACATAGGTGAGCTGCACTTCTCGAGACGACCCGCAACCAGCAGAGTCTCTATCAGATTACTGTATTTATTTTCTTTCCAATATTGTATTCCGGACGGTTGTTGTATTACATTATTCCTTAGAAATTGCTCATGTACTTGTGACACCGGGTTCTGTGAGGATCACGGGATTTTATTTCAGTAGTTAAATTTTTCGAAGACATCCTCATTTATTCAGTGGAGATTGTTATCTATCATTAATTTTTTAAAGGAAATTATTTCAAAATAATTAAATAAAAATGAGAATTTATTAATACTTTCGCGGTGGCTTGCCTGACAGTGGTGTCCGGCGTCATCACGACCGTTAGTGGATTTTGGGTCGTGACAACATGGTATCAGAGCACTAGGTTCCCTTAGGTCTCACGAGTCATGAGCAAGTCTAGTAGAGTCTCGCGGATCGGTACGGAGACGTATGTACTTATCTTCGGGAGGCTACAGGGCTGTTAGGAGTACTTCCCTTCTTGATTCCTCAGCGTGCAATTTGATTCCTTGAGGCTTATGCCCTTGTTTCCTTCCTACTCAGTCTTGCGCGACGCGAGCCGCTGGTTATAAGTTGAGAATAGAAGGATTATAATGGCACTACGAATGTGGTACGATGTGTTTCTCCCTACGGGGATGTCTGAGCTATTGTCGTCGCCTTGTGGGAGGATATTCTGTCGTTTCAACTCAGTAGCGGTACTTCTGAGAGCTCTGAGGCTAGACACAAGATGCCAAGATGCTATGAACGATTGTTCCACAGTATTGATATGATTGTAGGATGTTTGCCTATGTGTCAGGGCAGTGAATGACTTGAAGGGAGGTTTACTCAGTGCACGATCTAGAGATTCAGTATTTTATTCCCGGCAGGGGAAAGGCAATCGGACTAAGAATGTTCCGATTTAGGTTGATGGATTAATGAGACTTGGTACTTGCGAGCGTGGTGGAGTTTTCTTCTATGATGAGGTGTCGTTGTCCTTATTGAATGTACTAGGTTCGCCGATGTTATGATCTTTTACAATTCGCCTTTGGAGAAGGATATTGTAGGGCAGTATTGAAGAAGCGATGGTTAGAGATCGCGGGGTGCGGTGGTTCAGGATTTAGTTGGTGTTTCTAATGTCGACGGCTAGAGAAAGATGATCTTCGGAAAGGTTTGAAGTTAGTAGCGATTTGTGGGTTCAAGTGCTGCGAAGGTAGATTTTATTAAGGCAACATTTGAGTAGTAAAGGATAAGGAAGGACACGTGGGAAGTATCAATCGGTGGTTAAAATTTTCTAGAAGGCCAGGTACAAGAAACAAAAGTCGAGTGGTCGACTAAAGGGGTGCGTTTCGCCAAAGTGGGAGAGTGGTGGAGTTGCATATGGGTCTAGTTTTGAGATGATTACACCCCTTAAGGAGGGTTTGGAATGATTTGGGAATTTTAGTGATTGGCGATTAGGGCCTATGGATTAATTTGAAGTATGGACTATTATGCGGCAGGAGATTTGATATAACGGAAAGGAGCTGCTTAAAAGGAAGAAGGATACAACCTAACTTTGAATTTGAAAGATGTCGCCGCACACTTAATTGATGTCCACGAGGAGTGAATGGACTGGTGCAGCTAGAGAGTGAACTCAGACTCAGTATAGGTCATTGATGTTGCAGTGATTGTACCTCGTGCAGTGATGTTGGAAGGCGTCAGAGAGTGATTTCCACAGGGAGTTATTCCCTGTGAGCAGGTTAGCGATCATGTGGTTAGAGAAGCTTCTGTGAAGAATTCTATTGGTTATGCCGCAAAGAGATCGGTCGTGCGAATGTGGTTGATGATACAGAGTATAAAAAGGGGGTTTTACAGAAAGATTCTGAGAATATTTACGGTCGATTGCGCATGGTTATGTCAAGAAGAGATAAGAAATCCTGGTGAATTCTAGAGTTGTGTAATAGTGGCTTCAAGCTAAGTGGGAGAGTCCCACCGCCTATGATTGGGTTGCATGGTTAACTACTTGCGAGGTTTCTGGTTATTAGCATATTGATGGATTATTTCAGCTACGGGAAAAGAACATAAGTAGTAATTTGAGCAAAAGAATCGTTAAAGGTGTGTTATGGTTGGCCTTATTGGCTCATGTTCAGACTTGGGGAAGAATTCAGGATTTATGCCTTGTATATATGCAGGTTTCAAGAAAAGTGATTCTGCCGGGTGCTTCGTCTAGAGGGTATTCATGTGCTAGAGTATTCATGGAGTTAATTATATCCAGGACCAAGTCAGAGCGCGTGGCTCTCAACAACGGTCCTAGTGGATTCAAAAGTTAAAGTATGGTACCAAATAATTTCGAGCCTATAGGTTCGATTAAGAATCAAGCTTTGTAGCAGCTTATGAGAAGAGGCCTAGAATGTTCTACGATGTTTTGACTTGCAGTGTAGCATTTTTTAGGTATGAAATGGTTCGTGGGATTTGAGACAGCATGATCTCGTGATTCAAGGTCACTCAGGATGAGTGCGGATGGTATGTGTTATGTGTTGAATGGAGCTATTATTTCTAAGGCAATCAAGGATAAACTGGAAGAAGATAGACTGGTTAGCCATAGTTGAAGTGGCATATGGGTGGTAGTAATCAGTTCCTTCAGCAAATTATGCAAGTGAATTGTGGAAGTGCGTGTGAGGCTTGCCGGCCGCCGTAATTGGTGTTATTCAGAAGTATTCTATTGTTATGGCATGTCATGTGTAGGCAGATCCTGAAAGGGCTATGGTGGATTAGACCACTACTTAGAGATTTGCATATTCTGTGGTTATGAGAATTCACTTATGTGTTGCTATGGTTCTCCTAAAGTGAGTTAAGTGAAAAGTTTTATATGATGAAGTGTTAACCTATTAGTGGTTCCGGAGTTATGATGAAAATCGTGTTCTATCGCATATTAGCATGATGGGTGCAGTAAGTGGTATGGAAATTGAAGTAAAGATCAAGGTTGCAGTTTGGTGTTGACAAGGATGTCACAGGCTCGGATGAGCAGGAAGGGAGTTTCGATGTTTAAAGTAAGTTGGTATTGTCTTCAGCGTCACCTGAGATCGGTATTTTGTGAAAAAGGCTTTGCATCCTGGTTAACGATTCTTGATCGTTTTTCAGTGTTAGTGCGGCCGGTGGTTTGGATGTGTAGACTTGTTATCTATTACGGAAGGTCGTGGGAGCGTGCCCCACATGAAGGTTGTATAAGTGTGGCATGTAGCCGCTTGATTGATAGAAGAAGTTAAACCAAGTATGAAGATTGTAGTGATGTCGTTAAATTGAGAATTGATGCCTGGAGGGCACTCGGTTTATTGGGTTGTGGATTGTGGAGGATTACTCCGGTTATGATGGTTGTTCTATTATGGACCTTTGAAAGGTTATTAGCCTAGTTCAGTGCAATCAAACCAAAATACTCAAAACGACTGGCTCGTTAAATCCTTCCCTCTTAAAACAAATATTCGTCCTCGAACGAGTATAGAGACATACCTGAAGTGTTGAAAAGATGAGGATAATGGCTACTCCCAGGTCTCGGATTGGCCATTATACACCACTAGTATCTAGTGCTCCTCCTGCACGGGGTGCTTTTAGAGGTCAGACCAGCCGACCAGGCCCGAGACAGTTTTAGCAGCTGCGTCCTCCGAGAGCTTGTTTTGAGTGTGGTGATACTCGTCATATGATGAGAGACTTCCCCAGATTCTGGAGGGTCGCACCTCCATAGACTACTCAGGATCCACGTCTTCCACAAGGTCCTCAAACTTCTCAGACCATGGTTACTGCACTAGTTGCCACTCCACCTGTACAGCCAACTAGAGGTGGAGGTCAGGCGGGTAGGGGTCGCCCTAGAGGGGGAGGTCAGACTAAATGTTATGCTCTTCCAACTAGGACGGATGTGGTTGCATCAGACTCAGTAATCACAAGTATTGTTCCGGTTTGTCATAGAGGCTGTTTCTAGGAGACCCTCAGCTCAAAAAGGTAACAAGAGATGATATATTAGTACCATCAATAGAATCATAATAAAATAACAGCAATATAAGAAATACGAAATAAATTCAAAGTACAATAATAACTATCAGATAAAGCCCTACATCAGTAGATAACCACTAGAATTCTAGAACTAAATCCTAACTAGCTAGTCTCACTCTGGTGCATCGTAGAAATATTCACAACTTCCCCAACCTACAACCTTAATGCTCGACCTCCACAATTCCCTGTCAAGGGCCATGTCCTCTATAATCCTAAGTCGCACCATGTCCTGTCTGATCACCTCTCCCCAATATTTCTTAGGTCGCCCTCTACCTCTCCTCGTTCCCACCACAACCAGTCGCTCACACCTCATCACCGGTGCATTAGTGCTCTTCCTCTGAATGTGTCCGAATCATCTGAGTCTTGCTTCCCGCATCTTGTACTCCATGGGGGCCACACTTACCTTCTATTAAATAACTTCATTACTAATCATATCCATCCTAGTATGCCCGCACATCCACCTCAACATCCTCATCTCTGCTACTTTCATCTTCTGGATGTGTGAGTTCTTAACCGGCCTACACTTCGTCCCGTACAACATGGCAGGCCTAACCATTGCTCTATAAAACTTACCTTTTAGTAACAGTGGCACTTTCTTGTCACACAGGACTCTCGATGCTAACCTCCACTTCATCCACCCCACCCCTATATGGTGTGTGACATCTTCGTCGATCTCCCTGATCCCCTGAATAACCGACCCAAGGTACTTGAAACTACCCCTCTTGGGAATGACTTGAGAGTCAAGCCTCATGTCTACTTCTGCTTCCGTCTGCTCGACCCCAAATTTGCACTCGAGTTATTCCGTCTTCGTCTTACTCAACTTGAAACCCTTAGACTCAAGAGCATGTCTCCAAACCTCCAGCCTATCGTTGACGCTGCCTTGGGTCTCATCAATCAAAACTATGTCATCAGCAAATAGCATACACCATGGCACCTCCCCTTGAATATGATGAGTCAGTGCGTCCATCACCAGGGCAAACAAGAATGGGCTAAGCGCAGATCCTTGGTGCAACCCCGTAACAATCAAAAAATGCTCGGAGTCGCCTCCTACTGTCCTAACCCGAGTCTTAGCTCCAGCATACATGTCTTTAATCACCCTAATGTAGGCAGCAGGAACACCTTTAGCCTCCAAGAAGCTCCACAGGACTTCCCTAGGAACCATGTCGTACGCTTTCTCCAGATAAATAAACACCATATGGAGATCCTTCTTCCTATCCATGTACTGTTCCACTATCCTCCTAATAAGGTGGATAGCTTCCATGGTAGAATGCCCAGGCATGAAGCCGAACTGGTTGTCTGAAATAGACACCGTCCCGCGCACTCTCATTTCTACCACTCTCTCCCAAAATTTCATGGTATGACTTAGTAATTTGATACCCCTATAGTTGTTACAACTCTGGATATCGCCTTTGTTCTTATACAACGGAACCATTGAACTCTACCTCCGCTCTTCAAGCATCCTATTCGTCTTGACTATAACATTAAACAACCCAGTAAGCCATTCCAAGCTTGTTCTACCCACAGACCTCCAAAGTTCAACCGGAATTTTGTCTGGCCCGGTAGCTCTGCCCCTTCTCATCTTACGCATCGCCTCCATGACCTCCTCGACCTTAATGTCCCTACAGTCACTAAAGTCATGAGGACTGTTGGCATTCCTCAATTCACCTAGTACAATACCCTGATCTCCTTTTTCATTTAGAAATTTATGAAAGTAGGTCTGCCACCTCCTCTTAATATCGTTATCCCCCATCAAAACTTTGTCGTCATCATCTTTTATGCACCTCACTTGGTCCAGATCCCGATCCCTCCTCTCTCTCACCTTAGCCAGCCAGAATAACTTCTTCTCCCCACCTTTGTTCCCCAGTTCCTCATATAGACGAGCAAAAGCTGCAGTCTTTGCCTCAGTGACCGCCATCTTTGCCTCCTTCCTAGCTACCTTATATTTCTCACTGTTCGCTCTCCTTTCCTCCTTGCCAGTGCTCCCTACTAACCTCTGGTAAGCCACCTTCTTCGCTTCCACTTTACCTTGGACAACTACATTACACCACCAATCTCCTTTGTGGCCACCGGTACGACCCGAAGATATCCCTAACACCTCTCTCGCCGCCTTCTTTATACAATCCGCAGTCGTCGACCATATAGTGCTTGCATCCCCACTACTTCTCCAAGCTCCCATTGCCGATAAACTTCCTTCTAACTCCTGAGCTTTATCCTTAGTCAAGGCGCCCTACCTAATCCTCGGACGGCCTCATACTGACCTCTTCCTCCTCCTTATCATAATACCAATATCCATCACCAAAAGCCTATGCTGCGTTGCGAGGGTCTCACCTGGGATAACCTTGCAATCCTCGCACAACCTCCTGTTGCAACTCCTGAGGAGGAGATAGTCAATCTGAGTCTTCACCATCGAACTTTGGTAAGTAACCAAATGCTCCTCCCGCTTCGGGAAACCAAAGTTCTCAATCACTAGCTCAAATGCCTTCGCGAAGTCCAACAACGAAGTGCCCCCTCCATTCATCTCCCCAAACCGAAGCCACCATGCACATCAGTATAACCACTTGCAGACAACCCAATATGACCATTGAAATCCCCTCCTATGAATAACCTCTCAGTAGGCAAAATACTACGGATGATCTCATCCAACCCCTCCCAAAAATGCCTTTTAATCTCCTCATCCAAGCCTACATGCGGCGCGTAGGCGCTAACGACATTTAAAATATACTCACCCACTACCAACTTAATAGTCATTAATCTATCATTCTCTTGCCTAACCTCTACCACTGCCTCTCTAAGATGATTATCTACCAGGATACCCACTCCATTCTTACCCCTCAGGACTCTCGAGTACCACAACTTATATCCATCCACGTCTTTTGCCCTCGATCCAACCCACCTAGTCTCTTGGACACACGCTATATTAATCTTCCTCTTCTGAAGGATCTTCGCCAACTCTATGTACTTACTCGTTAGTGAACCTATGTTCCATGACCCGATTCTCAACCTATAGGCTCCCTTGACCCCTCTACCTCCCCTGCTTCCCGTCCCACCCCAAGCCCCCACCCCACACTCTGCCCCATCCTCTGCCCCACCCGAGGACATGTCCTTAATCTATCATCCCAGACTACAGCCACGACACCTACAACAAGCTAAAGGATACTCGCTAGTGCACAACTGACAACGAAACACTAAAAGGAAACAAGTGACTACTAGCACACTAGTTGAATGATTGAACTATTAAACTATTGCGAACTAAAGTAACATCAATTTAGCTAACACCAAAAGGGAAACAGTAAAACGCAAGGTACCAACTCCCGAGAACAAAACCTGTGGTTGATTTGCTGTACTTGATGCTGTTGTACGCACCCGCCCAGCTTCCCACCGCCCTTTGCTAACACTCACCCAGTATGCTATCCTTTTCTAGTGATCGTTTGCCCAACTTGTCTCCAACAACTCCGAAAATTTCCCTAAAAACACAGAAAATACCACGAGCCAAAAACCAAAAGGGGTTGTCACCGCTACCACCGGTGTAGCCCCGAGGGAAACAAATAGAGAAAGAGACGAGAAAAGGAGGGACTAACGAAGTGAAATGAGAAATTAGATATAGGTATAAATCATCGGTGGGGGAAGAGACTAACAGTACCGTTGAAGAAGACTGAAGCTTAAGCAAATAATCAGACTTTGAAAATAGACTTTACGTTAACTGAATTCACAAATTTCAAGGCAAACACAATTGATTGGATCAATGGATATAAATCAACAAGAAATATGATAAACTAAAACCAGTATAATCAAAACACCAATTTTATTTTCTCAGCGACGATTGAACAAGGTATTTACAGTGAACTAAAGTAACTCCAAAATATACAAAAAATAATAATTAATAATAAAAATACCCAGATTCCAAATTAGCTAAGATAATGCAAATTCATATACATTCAAAACAAAGAGAATTAGATTCTTACAAGTATATTATTACACTATTAATATACTTGAAGAAATGTGTTTACCTTAGAAGTGAAGTAGCTGAAGAAACCAAGAAAGGAGAAAGAGATGGGAGGTAGGGCAGATCTGACGGGTTTAGAAGAGAGAGAGGAGGGGATGAAGGAAGAGATAGAAGAAAAGAAGGAGAAGGAGCAAAAGGTACAGAGAAAGAGGGGGACTTACATGTATCTGGTGAGAGGTAGCCGGATTTACGCCGGCATGATAGTGGTCTTACGACGGAAGGAGACGATAAAGTGACGGAAGGGGTAAAGAGACGTTAGAGAGACATAGGCCTGAAAGAGATTGTGGGCGAATTTATATACACTATTATACATTGTATAAAATTATATACAAAAGTGTATCTAGCGTTTTCCAGTGTATCTCTAATGTATCCTTAGTGTATCCCAAGCTTGTTTGTGTATCCGAAGAGTACATTGTTTTACGATGTATAAATGTAGATATACACTTTATACTTGCGTATAATGTGTATAATGTATACTACATGTATAATGTGTACATCACCTTCTTCTTCATATATCATGAGTATTTTTGCTTAAGCAATATCATGCTTTTTTAAAATTAGATAAATAAAATTTTTAGGTTTTTGTAAAAAGATTAACAAAAAGGATTACAATTTGTCGTATAATAAGAAGGAGCTTGGTGATTGCAGAGAAGATAGTTGGGTGATAAATTTTTGGGACTAAAAAGGTGGGTGTCATCGGAAGATTTCACTGGGTTTGAAGGATATTGGGGGTATTTGGTAAGGTTTGAAATTTTCTGACTACGAATTATAAGTGGAAAAGAAGATTAGACGATTGTCAGAGGTTGGGCTAGTGGTTGTTGTAGTTTACGTTGAGGAGTCGTAGTCTCCCACTAGGTTTCAGTTGTTGGTTGTAATAATTAATTTTGGGATATGAATTGTATAGTTTATTTTGTAGTTACCGATTGTTAATAGCACGCTTCACGGGATAGTTAAATGTGATTTTTGCCCAAAACATAAATCCTTTCATTACACCTCAATTTCAAACTAACTAGGCTCAATATTCAACTCTATTTTACCCAATTTGTTACTGTCTTTATTAAGTTTGACGAAAATCATTAGGGACCCAGCATGTTATATCCATTCCTTTTCTTTTATTGATGCACAACATAAAACTAGTCAGTTTATGATAAATTCTTATAATAAGAAAATGTTCCTAAGAAAATGGTTGCAATTTTCATTGCTTTATTTGAATTCATGAAATACTCCATTCTATCGATCCTTCGTTACAAAACAAAAAAGTAGGCAAACAAAATGGTTGCAATTTTTTTATGCGCCAATTTACTCTAAAGGGAATTGGTTTTGCTCCTCCTCGCACTAGAATTAACTTATGCAATATCCTTTTTATGTGATCATCTCATCTAAAAGTTTAAACTATTACAAAAGCACATTTAAATTTACTTAATTATGTCTCCAATACAATAGACTTTCTGGTGTGTTACAATGTATGTAATTCAAATTAAGGTGAACTATAATTTTGACTTTTGAATTGTGCAGATTATGTGCAAATTTTTTGTGTAGACTTTGTAGCATTATAGGAGTCAAATAATGTAATTTATATCTATAAAAGAGCATATTTCTCTTTGAATACAGTAATATCCACTACTCTTCTTTTTAAAAAATTTTACCGTTGGAAAAAAAGCATAAAACTAAAAAAAGATCAATAAATGTGTTAGTTTGTATGAGTCCATCAAACAGTAGAGTACCTGGTCCACTATGAGGTTGTACTGAGAATGCTAATTAACAGTAAGTAAATAAACACGAGATTTTTACGTGGAAAAATTCCAACTCAAGGGGACAAAAAACCACGACCTACACCTCTAGGTTTTCAACTTCACTAACTTATAAACACCTATTACAAGACACTTTGTAATGACTCTATTACAAAGAATTCAACTCAACTAACTTGTGATACTCTTACCACAAGCCACTTTGTCACTCTCTAGTTACAAAGACTTTAACTTATGACTAAACCTAGTCACAACATAAACTCAGAGAGTTTACGGATTTTACAAGAGGGTTCCTAATCAACGCTTCTGGCTAAGCAATTTAGGAGATACAATAAGAATAATCACAAAGTTACAACTCAACTAAGGACAACAAGATACTAACTTTAGGAACTGGTTCGTAGTAGCGTTTAACTTTGTTCTTCAAGCTCGTGAGAATTAATTTTACAGTTTTGCAAAAGGCTTGAATGAGTATCACAAGTGTTCAAGTGATGTTTTGATATAAACTCCTTGTTGATACACTTTGATGACATCACTTGAATGATGTAAGCACTTTAGTTGGTCAAAAGATAAGTGGCCACTAGAAACAATGCAGTGCAGGCAGTCACGTCGCTTCCAGCTGTGTCCAATTGACTTCGTACTGCTATGAGGGAACCGCAAGGGTAGCAGGTCCTTGTTTGGTTCTCTATCTTCTGAAGCTATAGCAGTTCACATTTAGCTGGAATCCGTTAACTTGTAGTGTAGCCCAAGTATGTTAGGTTCCCTATCTGGTCCTTGACAGTAAGTTTGTTAGATAATCAAAACATAAGGCAAAGACATTGAAAACCTATCAATTTACCCCTTTGTGATGATGACAAACTTAAACATTGATAACGTGTATTTAGGGCAAGGAGAACTAGATAAAGTAACAGGAACCAGATAAAGTAATAGGAGCTCACAAGTTCCCATTGACTTATGCCTTCTTCCATTTTGAATCATTTTATCTCTATACTTATTTATTTATTCCCCCTTTTGGCATCATTAAAAAGATACCACCAGTCAAACAACATAAAGAAGTTTAGCTGAGCTAACTCATGCCACATATGTGCACACAACATGATAGAGAAGAGAATCATAAAATTCAAGCAATGAGATAACAAAAGAGGATAGATTTTATATTGATAAAAATATACGCCTTTGCTTAAAAAGCAAAGGAAAAATTGGACTATTAAAGACGGGAGCAATACTATTTCATCCCAACCATATAAAAAAAACATCTGTAAAAAAAACATAAAAGAACATTCCAGAAACTGGTCACTGAAGGGGTACTTAGGGGGCACTAGGAGTAGAGGGCTTGGAGCAGCAAGTGTTTGGAGAACTAGGTTTATTCGGGCATTGGCCGACTTTTGCTCATTGAGCAGTTCTGCTTTTAGGTTCTCTACTTGCATCCTGAGATCAACATTCTCTTTTGTCAAACGAGCTACTTCATCATTTGATGCCGGAATCCCTTGGGCTTGCTGACCTTCCAGGATAGCATTCCTAGCCTTTAATCGGCAAATCTCCTCAGTTGCACTATTTTGAGCATTAATGAGCTGTGAGACGGTTGATGTACTTCTTACCCCCCATTCTTTTCTATGCACTCACATTCTTCCAATGTTGTCTGTGAGAAAGTCTGCTTCTTAGTTCCTAACTTGCCTTGCCCCAGTGGTACCTTGAAGAACTTAAACACTCGCATATGATTACCATCCTTGAAGGTTGCTACTTTTTGATTGTGTTCAATCATAATAGCAGGCAGGCTTACAGGAGTAAAGCTATCCAGTTGCTCCATCAAAAATAGGTCAGACTTAGAAGTCATGGACCTCCTCTCAGCACGAGGCAATAGAATTTTGTTTACCAATTCAAAAAGCAGTTGATAAATAGGGAGTAATGCCTTATTGTGGATCTGGTCCCCTTTTTGGTTCACATTGTCCTTTACCACGACATTTCGGAAATTATACTGACACACATCCTTCACACTGGACACACCAACTGTAGGAACTTTAAAAATTTCCCCAAGCAATGTTATATCAAATACGATATCTACTCTATTCAACAAAGCACAAATGTGGTCGGTCTCAATGGGAAAGAGGCTAGCAAAGAAGCTTTTAACCTCATCCCCATACACCTTAGGTGCATCTATTTGGAATAGATGCCCCCATCGTTGAAACTCAACCATTTCAAGAACTTGTCGTATACCATCCATCTCAGAGATTGTTGTGTCAAACGTAGGACCCAGCAGAACCTTTTGGTGCCTTAGGCATTTTGAAACGGAACTTTCTTCACTCCTCAGTATCTTCACAGAACCAGGTTCCTGAACAGTTTCATACTTGCATTTGCCGGACTTCCCACCACTTGATTTCTCTTTTCCCTTAGACTTGATTAATAATCCTCATCAGACATTGAGGACTCACTCACAACATCCTTCAACTTGGAACTGGGAGTTGAAACTTTCTCTACTGAAGCATGCTTCTTCTTCTTCTGGGACCGTCTCACCAATGAACCAGGTTCCTCTGGTGTTTCCTCTTCCACTTCTACCACAAGGACCAGTTTATCACATACATGCACATTATCTTTTACCAACCTCCTCCTTTGCTTATTACTACTTTTTCTGCTCTTTTGAAGGGTAGAGTCGTAGGCCACCTTAGCTTGCAACCTAGTAGTAGGTCGCTTGGTAAAAGACTCAGGAGTGGATACCACCCTTCGCTTAATTATGAACGTATCAAGAGCCAGGTTGTCTAAATCCTCCTCATCATTGGACCTCATCTCAGGAGCTTGAATGTCTAGAGGCGCAATAGCAAATGCATGGAGCAAAACTGTCCTGGGAATGAGGACCCTGGCCTGGGTCCTCCAGAGAGGGATTAGGTGCCTCATGTGAGGGCCCAGTAGTTTCTGCTAGTGCAGCATCCTCAATAGTCACTATGGTTCCTTCTTCCCCCATACCCTGTACCTCGTTTCTCTAAGCAATTATCTTATGAAAGGACACCACCAGCAGATACCACAAAGATAGTTACAATATTTTCTTCCTCAATCGGCACCACTGCCACCACGGAATCTGCAGTAATAATAGTGAAACCTTCTACGACCTCATGACTTTGACCTTGTTCTCCACTTGTTCTTTGATTAGTGGGAACCTCAAAAGATAGAGAGGACAGATCAACAATTTTAGGGGTTTCTAAAATGAAGAGATATGGGGAATCTGGGTGAGGTGTGATTTCAATGGGGAGAGTAGGAGTGGTTATAAAAGACTCAGAGGGAACGGAGGACTCCATAGGTTTTTCAGTACGAGGGATGACTGATGTAGGGATGTCGGAGTTTGTATCAGCCATTGAAAAGATGGAGTCAAGGTACTCTAGGAATTTCTAATGGAAGACTTATGGTTTGTGGAGAAAATAAGAAGGTTTTATTAATGATGGATAATTATGAACAGAGAGATAGGGACCGGTTCTGAAACGACGATTGTGCATGGAGAAGTGCAACGTTTCAGAGGGAGATGGAACAGTTTGAAGTGAAGAGACGTGACAGCAGGATCTGAAAATGTGGATGACATGGCAATTGTGTTTTGTACCTTTTTAAGATGTGTATTAAAGAATGCATAGAACTACTCACCTTTGGTACAAGACCCAAGTTCTTGACCTATTATTTGAAAGTATCAATCCTCTTTCATCGTCCATGTACTGCATTTACAGCTTACATACTCATCATGCGTGTTTACCTGCAATAATATTGAAGTGAGTTAGACTAGGCCAGAAAACACTTTTAGCTAGTTTTACCTGAAAGTGGTTTTCATAGCCAAATGATGAGGAATAAGGTTCTCAATTGGGCTTTAGCATCCCCAGCTTCACTCTATTTCTTTCAAAATTTCCCCACTTAATGCTTTGGTGAAGATATCTACAATTTGGTCTTCTGCGCTATAGAATTTCATACAGATTAACTCTTTTTCCACATTGTCCCTCGAAAAGTGATGTCTTACATCAATATGCTTGGTCCTTTTGTGTTGAACTAGATTCTTATCCATGTTGAGTGCACTGGTGTTCTCACATAGAAGGGGCACACTCTCAGTAAGTACCCCCAAAATCTTCTAGTTGCTACTTAATCCATAAAAGTTGAGCACAACGGGATACTGCAGTGACATATTCTGCTTCAACTGTTGAAAGAGCCACTGGATTTTGCTTCCTTGTTCCCCAAGAGATGAGACATGATCCTAGAAAATGAGCCATTCCAGAAGTGCCTTTCCTATCCATAAGATAACTTGCATAGTCTGCATCAGCATATCCAATGAGATTAAAACTGTCACCTGAGGGATAATAAAGAACGAGGTCCTATGTTCCTTTAAGGTATCTCAAAATTCTTTTGGCAACCTTCAAATGAGATTTCTTGGGATTTGATTGAAACCTTGCACATAGCCCCACACTGAAGACAATATCATTTCTGCTGGCAGTGAGATAGAGAAGAGACCCAATGATGCCTCTATACATGGTTTGATTCATAGGAGATCTAGTTTCATCCATGTCCAGTCGAGTGGCCGTAATAATGGGAGTATCTATCACCTTTGATGTTTCCATGTCAAACCTCTTCAAGAGCTCCCTGATGTATTTTTGCTGACAAATGAATGTACCCTTTGAGGACTCTTTTACTTGAAGACCCAAGAAGAAGTTCAGTTCCCCCATCATGCTCATTTCAAACTCACTTCCCATGAGTTTGCAAATTCTTCACATAGAGACTCAACTGTTGCCCCAAAAATGATATCATCAACATAGATCTGAACAATGAGCAGATTCCTTCCCCGTTTCTTTAGGAACAAGGTGTTGTCAATTTTCCCTCTTTTAAAACCATTTTCCAAGAGGAACTTTGACAGCCTTTCATACCAAGCTCGAGGAGCCTGCTTCAACCCCTACAATGTTTTGTCCAGTTTAAACACATAATTAGGGTGTTCATGACATTCAAATCCTGGAGGTTGCTTCATATAGACTTATTCCTTAAGAAGTTCATTCAGAAAAGCACTTTTGACATCCATTTAGAGCAAGGTGAATTCCATATGAGATGCAAAAGCGATTAGAATTCTAATAGCTTCTATGCGAGCGACCAAGCAAATGTTTCATCATAATTAATCCCTTTCTCCTAATTGTAGCCTTAAACCACTAGCCTGGCCTTGTTCCTTGTGGTATTTCCATGTTCATCAAGCTTGTTCCTGAATACCACCTAGTTCCTATAATGGTTCGATCTGAGGGTCTAGGTACCAGGTTCCAGACATTGTTCGTTTCAAACTGATATAACTCATCTTGCATGGATGTAATCCAATCTCCATCTTTTAAGGCTTTCTTGATATTCTTGGTTCTAAAGGCTGAGAAGGCAAGTGAATTTCTGGCTTTTGACCTGGTTTGTACTCTGAAATCTAGAGTGGTAATTATGTTGTCAAGATGATGAGAGCTTTTGTGTCTCCAGTTAGACGTCTGAGGTTCATTTGTAAAGAATATGGGTACATTTGACTGGTTTTCCTGTATTCTTCTCTCAGGTGCGCGTGGAGTACCCTGAACTGCGTCAACCACTCTTTCTGCAGCTTCAGTGGTTGTAATTGAAGTACCTGGTTCTTATGAAGATGAGGCAGTATTGTCTTCACTCAGCTCTTTTACTTGGCTCATCATATCTGCCTTTCCATTTGTCATGTCAATGACTTTACCAGGGACTAGTAAGGGTTCTCTATCTTGATCTTCTTCAGCACTCTTCTCATAGGATTGATAAGACTCATTAAAAATAATATGAACACTTTCCTCAACACATTGAGTCCTCTTATTGTATATCTTGTACGCTTTGCTTTGAGAAGAGTAGCCCAGAAATATTCCTTCATCACTCTTGGCATCAAATCTACCAAGCTGATCCTTTCCATTATTGAGAACATAGCATTTGCACCCAAATGTTCTTAGGTGAGTCAGCTTGGGTTTCCTTCCATTCAACAACTTATATGGGGTTTTGTTCCGGAGTGATCTGATCATGCACTTGTTCACCAAGTAGCATGCAGTGTTGACCCCTTTAGCCCATAAGTTCTTTGCAATTCCACTATCGATTAGCATTGTTCTTGCCATCTCTTCAAGAGTTTTGTTCTTCCTTTCCACTGCTCCATTTTGCTGGGAGTTCTAGGAGCTGAGAAGTTATGAGTGATGCCATTTTCATTGTAGAACTCATCAAATTTGGCGTTGTCAAATTCTTTTCCATGATCTAATCTAATGCATGCGATTCTAGACTCCATCTTCACCTGGATTTTCTTCACAAAGGCCACAAACACCTCAAAGGTTTCATCTTTAGTTCTAAGAAACAGAGTCCATATGAATCTGGAGTAGTCATCTACTATCACAAAGATGTATCTTTTTCATCCCCTACTTTGCTCTCTCACAGGACCACATAGGTCCATATGTAGAAGCTCGAGTGGCTTTGAGGTGCTCACATCCCTTTTAGACTTAAAAGAGCACTTCACATGTTTTCCTCAAGCACATGCATCACAAACTTTTTGTACCTTGAACTTTGACATGGGCAGACCAGGTCCTTCTGAATTAGTTTGTTCTGAAGAGAGAAGCTTGCGTTCCCCAATCTTCTGTGTCAGATTTCAGCATCATCATCAACAGCTTTCAGACAACTCAAATCACCACTTTGACAATAACATAGATGTTCTTGTATCTCTTGGCCACAAGTACCACTTCACCAGTTACCAGATCAGTAACTGTACATATCTTTGACAAGAATTCCACCTTGTTTCCTTTATCACAGATCTAAGAGACACTCAAGAGACTGTACTTAAGACCATTGACATAGTACACATTTTATATAGAATGAGTGAGTGACTTCCCGACTTTTTCAACTCCAAGAATGTACCCCTTTTTCCCATTACCAAAGGATACACTCCCCGCAGGGCTTTTAGTGAAAGAAAGTCCATGGTGTTCCCAGTCATGTGCTTTGAACACCCAATATCCATGAACCATTGTTGACCGCTTCCTTTCACCGTTCCCTGCATAAGAAGATCAAGAGTTAGTTTTAGGAACCCAAGGAAGTTTGGGTCCCTTGTAGTAGGCAAGATGATGAATAAGATCTCTCTTAGTCCATGCAGGTAATATGCATTTTTTGTGAGTGGAACCTGGTCCCTTTTTAGTAGTTACATTTTCAGCAACCATTCTATTTTTCTGAGTGAACTGGACCCTGGTTTGACAATTTTCCATGAAATGTCCATTGTTCCCATAATGGGTACTCAGCTAGTTTTCGGTTACATTCACACATTTGCTAAGTGGGTTGTAAGGGGTTTTCTCCCTTTGGAACCCTATTCCCTGCCTATTTCCATCATTATTAGTGTTCATGGTAGTGATAACTTCGGAGGACCAGGTCCACTTTAGGGACTTTTCAAGATCATGTTTTACTCTTTCCAGTTCAGTTTAGAGGTGCTTGTTTTTATCAGTTTCAACATACATCCTAGTTCTCATAGCTTTCAACTCATTTTCATGCCTAAAGTGTTCCTCACTGGCTATCTCTTTTAATTTTCCAGTATTTCCAGGTTTAGACTTAGTTCTCAGTCCCTTCATTGTTTCCCCCAGGTCTGCAATTTCTACCAAGAGATAATCCCTTTCTTCCTTAATTTCAGTCACTCTTCTCGCTAGGGCCTCCTTTTCTTCACTAAATTTCTCAATAGTTTCCTTATGGTCAAGAACTACTACCACAAAGTCATCTCTTTCATGCTCTAAGTTAGCAATCATTTTGGTCAAGACATCTTTTTCTCTCTTCAACTCAAAAATGGTTTCCTTCAGATCCACTACACACGCTACCAGATCATCTCTGATTTTATCAGTTTCCCTTAGTTCTAAGATCAAATCATCCTTATCCTCCACAAGGTTATGATAGGCATCAATCAATACATTAGCTAAAGACATAAGTTTCTTAGGAGTGTAGGATTTCAGATTTCTCTGAACATCCCTGAAAGTTACGTCTTTGTTGTCATTTTCTTCATCATCATCTGATTGGGACATCAAAGCAAAAGTTGAGTCATATTCATTTTCCTCGCTTTCAACTGACATCATGGAACTATCGCCAACATCAGTTTCATCTTCAGACTCACTAGAGGAATCCTCACATGCTACAAGAGTCTGTTTCACCACATTGTCAGCAAATCTCCTTC
This sequence comes from Nicotiana tabacum, assembly GCF_000715075.1. Taxonomy (NCBI): domain Eukaryota; kingdom Viridiplantae; phylum Streptophyta; class Magnoliopsida; order Solanales; family Solanaceae; genus Nicotiana; species Nicotiana tabacum. The sequence continues at coordinate 227,567,123 of NC_134101.1, forward strand.
TTTTGAAGTCCTTGAGAGGAACCGGGTTCCTCTTAGCTGCTTTCTCAGAGTTGTACTTGGAGACTTCTTGCTTCAAGAGAGGACAGTCTTTGATGAAGTGTCCCGGCTTTCCACCCTTATGACAGAGATCATAGTTTTTTGGTTTGCTAGAGCTGCCCATTTTTAGCATTTCTCCATTTCTTCTAACCATCTTCTGAAATCTTTTGGTTAAGTAAGCCATGTCACTGCCTTCCTCACTTGAGTCATTGCTATCAGCTTTGAGTACCAAGTTCTTTTCTTTCTTTGGTTCTCTTCATTCACTGTCTATCTTTCTTTTCATTTCGTAGGTCTCCAGATTTCCAACCAGCTCTTCTATGGTCAGCTCCTGCAAGTCCTTTGATTCAGTAATAGCATTCACCTTGATTTTCCAAGGTCTAGGCAGAATACCGAGGATTTTCCTTACTAGCTTATTCCTAGGAACGGTTTTACCAAGTGAGTGTAACTCATTTATGATGGAAGTGAATCTTGTGTACATATCTTGAATAGATTCATCTTCCTTCATCCTGAAGAGTTCATACTCGGTAGTGAGCATATCGATCTTAGATTGTTTTACTTGGGTGGTTCCCTCATGAGTTATTTGCAAAGCTTTTCATATCTCCTTCGCAGTGTCACAAGCGGAGATGCTATTGTATTCTTCAGGTCCTATTCCATATACCAGAATCTTCTTGGCACGAAAATTCTTCTCTACTACTTTCCTGCATGTGTCGGTGTATTCTTCACTGGTTTTTGGCATTGAGAATGGAAGTTCTTCCAGTACCTTTGTTGGAACATAAGGACCGTCACATATGATATCCCATAACTTAGAATCCTCGGTCATAATAAAATCATGCATTCTTGTCTTCCACCACCCATAGTATTGTCATTGGACCTGGGTGGTCTGTATGTAAATTGACCTTCTTCAAAATTTGGTGGAGCGGCCATAAGGATCCTTCATAGGTGTTAGCCTAATAGGAGGAACCCGCTCTGATACCAATTATTATTTTGTATGGGTCCACCAAATAGTAGAGTATTTGGTCCTCTTTGAGATTGTACTGAGAATGCTAATAAATAGTAAGTAAATAAGATATAGGATTTTTACATGGAAAAATCCCAACTCAAGGGGACAAAAAACCACGACCTACACCTGTAGGCTTTCAACTTCACTAGCTTGTAAACACATATTACAAGTCACTTTGTAATGACTCCATTACAAAGAATTCAACTCAACTAACTTGCGATACTCTTATCACAAGCCACTTTGTCACTCTCTAGTTACAAAGACTTTAAATTATGACTAAACCTAGTCATAACATAAACTCAGAGAATTTACGAATTTTATAAGAGGGTTCCTAATCAACGCTTCTGGCTAAGCAATTTAAGAGATACAATAAGAATAATCACAAAGTTACAACTCAATTAAGGACAACAAGATACTAACTTTAGGAACTGGTCTGTAGTAGTGTTTAACTTTGTTTTCAAGCTCGTGAGAATTAATTTCACAGCTTTGCAAAGGGCTTGAATGAGTATCACAAGTGTTCAAGTGATGTTTTGATATAAACTCCTTGTTGATACACTTTGGTGACATCACTTGAATGATGTAAGCACTTTAGTTGGTCAAAAGATAAGTGGCCACTAGAAACAATGCAGTGCAGGCAGAACAGTGCATGCAGTCATGTCGCTTCCAGCTGTGTCCAATTGACTTCGTACTGCTATAAGGGAACTACAAGGGTAGCAGGTCCTTGTTTGATTCTTTATCTCCTGAAGCTATAGCAGTTCACATTTAGCTGGAATCCATTAACTTGCAGTGTAGCCCAAGTATACCAAGTTCCCTATCTGGTCCTTGATAGTAAGTTTGTTAGATAATCAAAACATAAGGCAGAAACATTGAAAACCTATCAAATGTTTCTTTTCTTAGTAAAAAGTAACTGGTAATTCTCATAGCTTAATACTTTTACAAGAAGGCTCACTATTTAGCCAACCACCACTTGCATTATATCATGCAAGTTTTAACATTACAAATGTCCATTGTCTCAGATTAGCCAACCCAACCATCAAATGTTGACACTGCAGAATTTTGGTTGGAGGTGGTTGGTGGCATACATAAGGGAGAGCATACGGACTGAGCTCAAAGAGATCATTTCATCGCCACCAGTTTGGATTGGTTGATATAGGGACTTTGTCACAGGCTGAGAAACTTAATGGCGAGGCATTGGCTGATATGGAGCAGAGGGTTGTCGAGCTTACTACATCCCTTGCACGGGAACAGGTTGTTCAGTAGAGGCGGATGTAGAAATTCTACTGCATGAGTACACTACTAAAAAAAGAGAAAAAAATGTACTAAAAGGGAGTTGATCCCTATTCCTTTTGATAAAGAGTTCAACCTTAAACCAAGTGCCGTTCAATCTTCTTGGAGTATAGGTGCCAACCATTAATATTATACAAATTTTAGAAAATATGTATATAAAATATCTAATTTATGAAGAGACCATAGGTTCACGTGCCCCATAATTTTGTCCATAAATCCGCCCCTGTTGCTTGGGAGGCCGAGGAGAGGCTTAGGGTAGGACAATCATATAGAAGTGCTCAAGTGTCAGCTCTCGTTTCTACTTAGATCATCCTGATAGTTCTCCTAGTGATGGAGTTGATGAGGAGTAATAGAGACTCATTCTTGAATTGTTGACTTTTATCTTTTAACTTACTTTAGATTTGAACTTGTGTTTCTGGATATCTTGTTTTAGTTTGATATTGATCAAGTTTAGTTGGTTATTTTGGCATTTTAGTTGGATGTTATGTGTAGTTAGGACTTAGCTATTTTTATTCAGGTTATCGATGTTACTTGAAATATGCCCCACTCTATGCAATACAGGGATAGGAAGAAGGATCTCCACATGGTGTTTATTGATCTGGAGAAAGCGTACGATAAGGTTCCTAGGGAGGTCTTATGGAGCTGTTTAGAGGATAAAGGGGTCCTAGTTGACTATATTAGGGTAATTAAAGACATGTATGCTGGAGCTAAGACTCGGGTTAGGATAGTAGGAGGCGACTCTAAACACTTTCCAGATGTTACGGGGTTGCACCAAGGGTCTGCGCTCAGCCCATTCCTATTTGCCCTAGTGATGGATGCACTGACTCATCATATTCAAAGGGAGGTGCCATGGTGCATGCTATTTGCTGATGACATTATTCTAATTGATGAGACACGAGGCGGCGTCAATGAAAGGCTAGAGGTTTGGAGATATGCTCTTGAGTCTAAAGGTTTCAAGTTAAGCAGGATGAAGATGGAATACTTCGAGTGCAAATTTGGGGTTGAGCCGACGGAAGTGGGAGTTGAAGTGAGGATTGACTCTCAAGTCATTCCCAAAAGGGGTAGTTTCAAGTACCTTGGATCGGTTATTCAAGGGATCGAGGAGATTGACGAGGATGTCACACACCGTATAGGGGTGGGGTGGATGAAGTGGAGGTTAGCGTCGGGAGTCTTGTGTGACAAGAAAATGCCACCGCTACTAAAAGATAAGTTTTATAGAGCAGTGGTTAGGCCTGCCATGTTATATGGAACTGAATGTTGGCCGGTAAAGAACTCACACATCCAGAAGATGAAAGTAGCAGAGATGAGGATGTTGAGGTGGATGTGCAGGCATACAAAGATGGATAAGATTAGGAATGAAGATATTCGAGAGAAGGTGGGCGTGGCCCCCATAGAGGACAAGATGCGGGAAGTAAGACTCAGATGGTTTGGACACATTCAGAGGAAGAGCACTGATGCACCGGTGAGGAGGTGTGAGCGACTGGCTGTAGTAGGCATGCAGAGAGATAGAGGGCGGCCTAAGAAGTATTGGGGAGAGGTGATCAGACAGGATATGACGGACTTAGGATTACTGAGGACATGGCCCTTGACAGGAAATTATGGAGGTCGAGCATTAAGGTTGTAGGTTAGGGGAAAGTTGTGAATATTTCTACAGCACAATAGAGTGAGACTAGCCAGTTAGGAGTTAGACTAAGAATGTCATTGGTCGTCTATTGATGCAGGCTTTACCTGCTAGTTTTTACTATACCAACCATCTATTTCGTATTTCGTATTCTGTATTTCATATCTCTTATATTGCTGTTATTTTATTATGCGTTTTTATGGTACTAATATATCGTCTCTTGTTGCTTTCTTGAGTCGAGGGTCTCCTGGAAACAGCCTATCTACCCTTCGAGGTAGGGGTAAGGTCTGCGTACATATTACCCTCCCTAGACACACTTGTGGGATTATACTGGGCCGTTGTTGTTGTTGTTGTTGTACTTAGTCATAAATCAATCTTTATTACTCTATTTTGATGGATAAAATGATATTTTGGGCTGAGCACCCTGTTTTACTAATAACTTGAGTGGCTTGAGAGGTTTCTGACTGAGTGAGGCCTAAGGCCTATGTTGTGAGGATATTATGGGATCGGGATGCATGTCGCGGCATGTTGTTATTGATTCATGATTTTTGTGAGGCTGTGGGCCTGATTGATAAATGCCACGAGGTGGCTTGTTATAGCACTTGGGCTGTAGGGGCCCCTCCGGAATCTGTACACCCCTAGTGAGCGCGGGTACCCTGAGTGAGTGATATGATGTTTTGCCCGAGGGGCTATTCTTGATTCATGTTGTTCCCTAGGGGCTATTTACAAGTGATTGTGAGTAAATTCCCAAGGGGCTGTATATGAGTGACTGTGACATGTTCCCCAGGGGTTATTTATGATTCATGTTTGCCCGAGAGGCTGTTCACGAGTGATGTTCGCCGAGGGGCTGTTCTTGATTTATGTTGCCCGAGGGACTGTATACGAGTGAGTTTTGCCCGAGGAGCTGTTTATGTTTTTATCATTTTTACTCACTGTTTGAAAACTATTGAAAAATGTTTTAAATGGTTTTACTGAAACTGGATTTAAATGAGCTGAGTTGATTCAAACCTTGATTTTAAAAGCATGTTGTATTTTACTGAGATTTCATGATATGAACTGTATATGTTTAATTGCTCGTCACTATTGCTCAGTCTCTATTTACTTTTATTACTTACTGATTTGGCATACTCACATTACTCCCTACATCTTGTGTGCAGATCTAGGTATTTTTGAGTCCGGTAGCGGGTGTTGATTACTTAGTGGCAGGTCCATCGGAGTTAGTAAGGTAGTTGCCTGGCGATCGCAACCTTACTTTTCTCCCTCCTTATCCTCCCTTAGTTGTATTCAGTTATTTCTAGGCTATGTTAGTCTTGATGTTGTCACACAGTTGTAGTAGATGCTCATGACTAGTGACACCCCATCGGGCTTTCTTTCCGCACTGTTATTTTGATTTAAACTCCTTATGCAAGTTTATTTTTAAATAGGTTTGGTTTTGTCTTAAAAATGAAAATATTAATTGGTTTTGGTAGTGTGTCAGCTTTCCTAGTACCACGTTAAGCGCCATCACGACAAGGTTAGTTTTGGGTCGTGACAAGTTGGTATTAGAACCTAGGTGACATAGGTCTTACGAGTCATGAGTGGGTTTAGTATAGTCTTGCGAATCAGTACGAAGATGTCTATACTTATCTTCAATAAGCTGCAGAACCTTTAAGAAAACTTTACATTCTTGAATTCTTATCGTGCGATATTGATTCATCTTGAAGTTTAACTCCTTGAATTCCTTCCACACATTAGGGTGCGCACATGAGCGCTCAGTATCAGTTGTGCCTCGACGGCTTGTGAGTTCCATGGTTGAGGTGCAAGATATGATTTTGGCATGTTGATGATGGGCCGGTCTGGAGGACTTGAGGCCGGGTTTTGTATGTGGCTTGAGTACTGAGATTTCGATTGTGTGAGCACGTGCATGTGGGGCTTATATGTCCGTTTGTGTCCTTATTGGTGGGATTTGTGACTGGATGACTATGGGGTGAATATTATTTGATTGCGAGATGTGTTTAGAGTGTTCGAATGTGATAAGAAGAGTTTGCTGGAGATGTAGCAAGGACTATTGGGTATTTGACTTCTGTCTTGAGTTGGCATATAGCCTCGAGCTATGGGGGTGTTGAAGGACCTCTCATGTAGTTTAGTTGTAGAGTGAGGTAGATCTTCATGTTGTGTTATGAGTGCAGACTCAAGAGTATTAAATGATTGCGTGATGTTTATGACGGTGGAAGGGTATAAAGAGATGTTAGTTTGAGGCGAAATAGGTGGGTTCTCTCCTACAGGGTGTCCTGAGGGTATGTGATCCCTATGTTTTTTAGTAGCGAGTCTTCTTTTACTAGTGAATTATATGTGTTACAGTTCAAGTTTGGATCGCGTATGAGAGTTGGCTTGACTGTTACGAGGGTGAATGTGAGATTTGCAAATGATTTGAGGTATTAGATGGGTTGTGTTGCATGAGCTTACAAACGATTTAAATGAATCTCACTATGGCATTATGGCAGTAATAGGGTATGGGCATCATGAATATTGTGTGTTTTGATCTATGGCTTTAAGCCAAGTAGAAGAGTTTGCTATTGATCAATTGATTGCATGGTTATGTGTTGTATTGGTTTTAGTTTGAGGTATACTAGTGAATAAGTTGTGGATTACAGAGATTGAGGTCAAGGATGACTCGAGTAAAGGAAATTTTGGATAAGGGTTGTGTTATGCTTTATGGGTATATGAGAAATATTGGATGATTTAGTTGTTGTTTAAAGGGATGTAAAGTGTATGGAATAGTAAATCGTTCGGCGGCTTAGAAGAATAGGTTACTTCTTTAGGTGTTTTTGTACTAATGGAACATAGTCATTCGGTTCATATGATTAGTTAAATGAGACCTAAGTAGAGTGGATGAATCTCTAGAATGGTTCTAATGGATTAAAGATTTATATGTAATGAACGGGGATCTTCAGGATGTGTAATTGGCTAGAAACTGAGGTTTACATTGAATGGTGTCAAGACTTGTGGAATTTCTACATACGTATCAGTATCAGAAGGGTGAAGGTGATAGCTTTAGATTCGCGGGATATCTCTTCATGGTAAGTATTTTGAATGTGGTACTTTTAGGGATATTTAAGAGAGTATTCAGCGGTTTATGAGCCTATGGCGGTATGGTTTTATGTTAGGGTCTCGTGTGGTGAGTCGGGATTGAGGATTGTGGTGTTATGGCGAGGAGAAGTATCAATTTGAAGGTAATTCAGAAGGGACTCGGATAGATAGGACATTTTGGTAGTAGGCTGGATCGGCATGATAATGGGTATGATTAGTTCTTTGGGTGTGTCTGAGGTAATGAGTTTCTACAAGTGTTTCGTGGCAATGCCCTTGGGTGTTTTGTAGCCTGCATAGCTTGGTTGATTTAGAAAGATTCGGTCCTAACGGTTTGGTTTTGTGACAACGGGGTTCGGAGAGTTCTTGATGGTTTCTACCATGGTTAGAGATGTGTATTTTCTACTAGCATGAGGAGCATGTGATGTATAGTGATTTTTCTCCTAGATGGGATCAAGTGGAAAGTTCTTGGCTAGTTGAGTACGTAGTTGCTTGTGACTCAGAGTGGATTATGAAGTTCTCACATTTATCATAGGATGGCATGGTATATGCGGTATGTTGTGTAGGATTGAGATTTGCATGTGTAAGGTCACGGTTCAGTTCTCAAAGGAAGGTCATAAGTTCTTAGGCAGCATGGACAGTTTCAGATGACTAGGTAAATGATATTACTAATTGGTATGGTTTGATGAGAGTATAGATTCAGAAGGGGGCAGAGTGTTTGAGTTATGGATACTTCATTGGTATAGTGGTACTCTTTTGTTTGATCGATTGTTGGAGTTCTGATTTTGCCTTGTGGCACAGAAAATTTTCAGAAGTATTCCTCGTGGGATGACCGTGTAATTGGAGAAGTGTGGACATTTAGGTAGTGGAGTTGAGACTAGAGATGGTGATTCATATGTTCTATGGATTTGGAGACTGAGAGTTTTCGTGAGTAGATTGTTTCGTGGTTGTGGACTGTGAAAATGTAGCTAAGGTTAGTCAGAGGGGTAGTGTGTGTTGTGATTCAACCACTATGGGCTTTCGGAGGATTATTTATCTATTGTGGGTGACCAGAGTTAATATGGGGTTCATTGGTAGGCCCAACATGGATGTGTGTTCTGCATCAAGTCGGATTTGTTGACTCCAAACTACTATTATTGAGGGATGTGCCATTCGATTGTTGTTGAGCTTATTCATGTTCTGGAGTGATCTGTAAGTTACTCTTTTTTGTTACGAGGAGTTTTAATTCGTTGGTTATATGCACATATGGTGCGGTTCAATTTGAGCTTTATAGCGGAATTTGAGCGAGATAAGTATTTGGGTAATGCATGATTGATTGCGCGTTGGCTATGTTCTTTCCGGATGGTGGTATTGGGTTATTTGCTCCGTAGTTATGGTAATGCACTTTGGGTTATTGATGTCGAATTTTTCGTGGTTATTAATTTTGATCAAGGCGGCTCGAGGTATATAATACAGACCAGCATTTGGATGGGATCGCCCATTGTAGCGGAGTTATGTAGATGTACGACCCTTGTGTTAGATTTGTGAGTTTTGGTTCTACGATGTGTGCTAGGATCTTAGCATGGTTGTGTTGGTACTTGTTAAGCTAGCAGGGTAATTTTCTCGTTTGAGTCATTTTCATGATTGAGTACATTTAGGATATTGCTATTGGGTGCACAAATATCACAGGTTATGGCCCTAGGTTGTATTGATGTGTCATGTCACCAGGGTGGTCGTGTTGGATGAGATGAGGTCATTGGACTTAGAATGAATACTATCAGAATTGACTACAACCTGGTTAGAAGGATAATCTCGAAAGTCGGCTTAGAAACCTGCTATAGTCCTTGCCAAAGGAGAGGGAACTCCATGACTGGTTGATCAAAGGATGGTTATGATTTATGTGTGTTTCTTTCATCATTTGTAGTACACGAAATTGTTGGAATGTGGCTTTGTTTGATAAGAGGCTTATTGCCGGTATTGGGTTGTTTGAGCAGCTGTTGTTATTAGAAGTTATCGCTACGAGTGTTTGAGTTATATGGTATATCATGTGATTACATCTTAGGTTATGATTTCAGCTTGTTCAGACTTATACAATGTGTAGATGCAAGATTCTGATCTTATAGGAAATTTCGGATGTGGAAATTTGATTCTAAGGCTTATGGGCTAGGTTGGATTAAGAAATTTCAGTCATGTTGTGTTGTCAGACCTATTCGGGATAGGGGGAACGTGGGATCGCCCCCGGGTAGGTGCACAGTGAGGTTACATGGGGATTTGATGGCTTTTGGAATCACTCTGGGCACGTTCGAGGACGAACGCATGTTTAAGTGGGGGAGGATGTAACGACCCAACATGTCGTTTTTAGCAATTGCACTTCACTCAGTTGTTTGAGGGAATGAGTAGCTCCACATGCCATAGATCAACACACACTCAATAACTCATATCGATTATACTCTATTGATGCCATGATACCATAGTGAGATTAAACTCAAATCTTTTATAAGCTTGTAAAAACATAGATCATCTAGTACTTTAAATCTTCTGCAAATCTCGCATTCACTCTTACAACAGCTAAGCCCACTCTCTTAAGCGACCCAAAATTCAGAATTCCACACTTATATTTCACTTGTACATAAGATCTTCTAACAGACACATAAGGATCACACAACCTCAGAACACTTCGCAGGAGATAGCCCACCTGCTTTGCCTTTAATTATCATTTATGTATACCTTCTACCGTCACAAACATTACGCAGTCACTTAGTCTTCCTGAGTTTGAACTCATACCGAAACATGAAATTTACTTCACTCACAACTGGGAAACATGAAAAGATTCTTCACATGCCCATAACTCGGGGCTATACCTCGAATCAAGATGGAATCCAATCACCTAATAGTTCTTTTATCCTCCAGCAGACCCTTCTCGTCGCTTCCAATTCGTACGGATACATCTCGCAGTCATAACATACTCATCACGGAGCCATCCAGCCATCACCTCTACTAATAGGCTCACTATCGAATATATAAGTTCAAAAACACGTGCGCACACAATCAGCACCTCGGTGCTCAAACTATAGGCAAAAATCCAGCCTCAAGTCCTCCAGACTGGCCCAACATCAACTCACAGAGATCACATCTCGTCCCTCGATCAGGGAATCACCAGCCATCGATGCACATCTGATACTAAGAGCTCATGCGCGCATACGAACTCGTGGAAGGAATTCAAAGAGTTACATTTCAAGCTGGATCAAGGGCGCACGATAAGAATTAAAGAATGTGAAGTTTTCCTAAAGGTTTTGTAGCCTCCCGAGGATAAATACAGACGTCTCCGTACCGATCCCCGAGACTCTACTAAACCTGCTCATGACTCGTGAGACCTATGTAACCTAGGCTCTAATACCAACTTGTCACGACCCCAAACCGGCCCGGTCGTGATGGCGCCTCTCGTGAAGAGAAGGCCAGCTGACACAATACCCATATTAACCCCTTAATCATTATGAGTCATTTTTAAGCCTTTAATTAAACAATATCTCATAACATGAGTCTGAATAAACAGTGCGGAAATAACATACAAGCCCGACATCGGGGTGTCACTAGTCATGAGCATCTTCCAAGGACTGAATACAACAAAAATAGTCAAAAGTATACTAAGTACAGTAATGAAAATAAGAGGAAGAAAGCAGTGCTGCGAACGTCGTGCAGCCACCTTGCTAACTCCGATGACTCCGCGTCTGAGCAATCAACACCCGCTACCGGGTTCCGAAATACCTGAATCTGCACACAAGGTGCAGGGAGTAATGTGAGTAGTCCAACCCAGTAAGTAATAAGAGTAAATAAAGACTAAGCAGTATGAAACAATGAATCCACATTTATGATAAACTCAATAAGCACAACGGGCTTTCAAATTAGAATACGAGTCGATCGTCTCATTTAAATTCCAGCCTTTTGGTAAAAATTATTTGAAAATGTTTTCCGACGGTTTCACTAGGGGTTCAATACCATTTATAATAAAAGAGATGAAAACCATAATAGGCCCCTCGGGCAAAACACAGTTCGTAAACAGTCCCTCGGGAAAAATAGGAATCATAAACACCTCATAACATGAAAATCTCAGATGAAATAACAAAGCCAAATCAGTGATTAAATTCTGAACATCTCATAAACCCCAGCTTAAATGAAAGTTGTTAAAAAACATTCATTCAACATTTTGACGGAGGCTCAGTACAAAGGTGAGTGAAAGCAATAAATAAATCAACATATTCAGTAGAAACTCACTTTAAAGAGGAGAGACAATCAATAAGTTCATAAACATGCCCCTCCGGCAGAGCATCACTCATGTACATGTTTATATCTATCGCCCCGCGGGCAAGCCTCTCAGCCACTCGTGACTCAACTCTTACCAATCAGCGCTCACACTCAGCACTCACACTCAATAGGTACCGTATAGTAATTGTTACGACGACAGCCCGATCCATATATCGCTGCGACATGCAGCCCGATCCATATATCTCGTCGACGGCGCTCACTAGGGGTGTGCAGACTCTGGAGGGGCTCCTACAGCCCAAGCGCTATATCGTTGCGGCGTGCAACCCAATCCACCATATCGTTGCGGTGTGCAGCCCGATCCACCATATCGCTACGGCGTGCAGCCCGATTCATAAATATATAATCCTTACCATCTGTGTGTGTGTGTGTGTATATATATATATATATAAATTGTTGCGGCATGCAACCCGATCCATAGATATATAATCCTCACAACTAGGCCCTCGGCCTCTCTCAGTCATTAACCCCACCATCAGACTCTCAGTCTACCTCAGTCATCAATCTCACGATCACTCGGACCATCAGTAAAACAGGGAACTCAACCCAAAACAGTTACCACATTTTTAAGAATATAGTGGTAAAGGCAGATTTGAGTAACAAACATGTAAAACATGACTGAGGATATGCTTTCAAACAAATAGAGTGAGGAAAGATAGTAAAAATGCCCTTGAGGGTCTTAACAAGTCGGCACAAGGCCCCAAACATGGCATACTGCCCAAAACATAATAACATCAAACAATTAACAATCAATTACGCATTAAAATAATCGTTCGGGATGAACTAAGTCACAATCCCCAGCGGTGATTTACCCCACGCTCGTCATCTAGCGTGTAAGTCACCTTAACATAGCACAACGATGTGTAATTCGGGGTTTCAAACCCTCAGGACAGTATTTACAATCATTACTTACCTCTATCCGGTCCGAACTCTAGACCGCGATGCCTTTGCCTCTCGAATCGGCCTCTGAATGCTCCAAATCTAGCCAAAAGCAGTACCAAACCATCAAAATGTGCTAAGGGAACAAAGGCCCCTCGAAAATAATCAAATTACCACAAAATTCCCGAAATTGGTCAAACCCGACCCTCAAGCCCACATCTCGAAATTTGACAAAATTCACAAAACTAAAATCCTTATACTCTTACAAGTCTAACCATATGAAAATTATCCAATTCCGATACGATTTGGTCCTTCAAATCATCATGTCACAACCCCAACCCCGGTCGTGATGGCGCCCAACACACTGCTAGGCAAGCCTGACCAACTAACAACCTCAATCCGTTTTCTTATAAAAATCATTATCAGCTAACACCATTAAATTGCTATATTACCCTAATAAGAGTTTAAGACAACGAGTTAAATATGCGAAAATTCAGATGATAATACTACTCTATAGCCCATATAGATCCGGTGTCACAAGTCTCGACCCTCTAGTACAAGTTTAATAGCCTAATGCATAATATATCTAGGAAATGCAGATAAAACGAAAGGATAGAAGGGAGAGATCCAGGCTGCGGACGCCGAGCAACTACCTCAATGCTCCCGGATATGAACTGATCGACTAAAAATCTTCACTCAGCCTCTGGAACACCTGGATCTGCACGCAAGGTGCATGGAGTAATGTGAGTACTCCGACCCAATGAGTAATAAGCATAAATAATGACTGAGGATAATAAGTCAAGGAAAAACACAGAGTAATCTATAATGCGGCAGTTTAAACAAGTAATATGAAAGCAGTAAACCAATGGAAATGAAATATGGTAATGCTGCAACAAATAAGCGGTTAAGTGACAGACATATAAATAAAATCAACACATAGAACGGTACACTATAGTACCCGCTGCGGCGTGCAGCCTAATCCATATATTTCATCGACGGTGCTCACTGGGGGTGTGCAGACTCCGGGAGGGGCCCCTTACGGCCCAAGCGCAATATCAAGCCATCTTGTGGCATCAAATCTAGGCCCTTAGCCTTATATCAATATCAGTATAACACTGCTACGGCGCGCAGTCCGATCCCATAGTATCCTCACATCTGGCCCTTGGGCGTACTCAGTCTAGAAATCATATAAGCCCCTCGGGCATTAGTAAAACAGTAGTTCTCAGCCCAAAACATCATTTAATATATCATTTTAGTTTCAAAACCGAGTAAGAGTGGCTGAGTTGTAAAATAGTGGAAAACGGTACGACTGAGTTCAAGTAGTAAATCAAAATAGTGAGGAAATAGTGATAAAACTCCCCGGAGGGTTCAAATAGTTGGCATGAAGCCCAAATATGGAAATCAGTCCAAATAATGATGATAACAAATAAGCTTCAGTCAAATACGCAGTAAAAGCATCACTTGGGACGAACCAAGTCACAATCCCCAATAGTAAACGACCCCACGCTCATCATCAAGCGCGTGTCTCACCTCAATATAGCACTACGATGTGCAAATCTGAGGTTTCAAACCCTCATGACATCATTTACATTCATTACTCACTTTGAACTGGCAAAAACTTTAGCTCGCTATGCCTTTGCCCCTCAAATCGTCCTCCTCGCGCATCAAATCTGACCAAAACCAGAATGAATATGTCACAATATGCTAAGGAAACATAACCCAAGCGAAAACAATCGAAAAATATCAAAAAATTTTGAAATTAGCAAAACCCAAGCCCCGGGCCCACTTCTCAAAACTCAGAAATTTTCACATCAACGGGTTCCTTATCCTTCCACGAGTCCATACATGTCAAGAGTTCTCAAATCCGACCTCTAATGGCCCTTCAAATCTCAATTTAAAATCTCAACATCCCAAGCCCTAGTTCTTCCATTTTTAGCTAAATTTCCATGAATTTCTAGGTTAATTTCACAATAAAATCACGTTTTATGCTCATAAATCTTACCTCCAATCACTTCTCCTCGAATCCCACTTCAATTTCCCTCAAAGAGCTCTCAAAATACTCAGGTATGGTGGAAAAATGGTTCAAAATCGCGGATGAAATGTTTAATAAACTCACTGCCCAGTTCTGGATTTCCTTCATCGCGATCGCGACCAAGGTCTCGCGATCGCGAAGCACTAAATTCCGATTTCTAAAAATAACACTATGCGAACGTGATGCTGCTGCTGCGAACGCGATGCTTTAACTTCCCAGAGCTATGCGAACGCAACCCCACATACGCGAACGCGAAGAGCAATTACCCTGGGACCTGATTCCTTATACGCGAACGTGAACTCTCTCCTGCGAATGCGAAGCACAAGCTGCTCACTCTCCGCGAATGCGAGCCCTCAAATGTGAACGCGAATCACAAACTCAGGCCCACCCAAATTCCTTCTACGCGATCGTGAGGGCTCTCGCGCGATCGCGAAGGCCAAAAATCCTCTGCAACTGCTGCTCAAATTCTACAACCTCTCAACATAGAAATTGGTCCGATTGACCATCCGAAACTCACCCGAGGCCCCCAGGACCTCAACCAAAAGCACCAACACATCTAAAACCTCATTCAAACTTGTTCCAATCATCAAAGCACCACAAACAACAACAAAACCACCAATTCACATCGAATTCAAGCCTAAGTTTTCTAAAAACTTCCGAAACACGCTCTTGATCAAAAACCCAACCAAACCACATCCAAATGACCTGAAATTTTGAACACACATCCCAAATGACATAACAAAGCTACAAAAACTCTTGTAATTCTATTCTGACCCCTGGATCAAAGTCTCACCTATCAACCGGAAATCGCCAAAATACTAACTTCGCCAATTCAAGCCTAATTCTACACCGGACCTCCAAAACCACTTCCGATCACACTCCTAAGTCACAAATCACCTCTCGAAGCTAAATGAACCATTGGAACTCACATCCGAGCCCTCTAACTCATAAGTCAACATCCGGTTGACTTTTCCAACTTAAACCTTCTTAAAAGTGACTAAGTGTCTCATTTCTTATCAAAACCACACCAACCGCAAATCATTAAACTCGACCACATAAAACACGGATAATGAAGCATAAAGAAACATAAATGGGGGAAACGGAGCAGTAACTCATGAAACGACTGGCCGGGTCGTCACATCCTCCCCAACTTAAACAAATGTTCGTCCTCGAACAAGTCAAGAAACATACCTGGAGCCTCAAATAGGTGAGGATATCTGCTCCGCATCTCCCGCTCGGTCTCCCAAGTAGCCTTCTCCACGGGCCGACCTCTCCACTCCATTTTCACTGAAGCTATATCTTTTGACCTCAACTTCCGAACCTGGCGACCCAAAATAGCTACTGGCTCCACATCAAAGGTCAAATCATCATCCAACTGAACCGTGCTGAAGTCCAAAACATGAGACGGATCTCCAACATACTTCCGAAGCATAGAAACATGAAATACCGAATGCACGGTAGACAAGCTGGGTGGCAGAGCAAGCATATAAGCCACCTCCCCATTCCTCCGAAGTACCTCAAAAGGCCCAATGAACCGCGGACTCAACTTCCCTTTTTTTCCAAATCTCATAACACCCTTCATGGGTGAAACCTTCAACAAGACCTTCTCACCAATCATGTAGGATACATCTCGAACCTTCTAGTGCGCATAACTCTTCTGACGCGACCGCGCTGTACGAAGTCTCTCTTGAATCACCTCCACCTTCTCTAAGGCATCCTGAACCAAATCTGTCCCTAATAGCCTAGCCTAGCCAGGCTCGAACTAACCAACTGGAGATCTACACCGCCTCCCATACAAAGCCTCATACGGAGCCATCTGAATACTCGACGGGTAGTTGTTGTTGTAGGCAAAATCTGCAACCGGCAAAAACTCATCCCATGAACCTCCAAAATAAATAACATAAGCATGCAACATGTCCTCCAATATCTGAATAGTACGCTCGGACTGTCTGTCCGTCTAAGGATGAAATGTTGTGCTTAACTCCGCTTGAGTACCCAACTCCCTCTGCACGGCTCTTCAAAACTACGAAGTAAACTGAGTACCTATATCTGATATGATAGAAACTAGAATACCATGCAACCAAACAATCTCCCGGATATAAATCCCCGCCAACCGCTCTGAAGAATAGGTAGTACAAACATGAATGAAATGTGCGGATTTGGTCAGCCGATCCACAATCACCTAAATAGCATCAAACTTCTTCAAAGTCCGAGGAAGTCCAACCACAAAGTCCATAGTGACCCTCTCCCACTTCCACTCGGGAATAACCATCTGCTGAAGCAAGCCACCCGGTCTTTGATGCTCATATTTCACTTGCTGACAATTGAGACACCGAGCTACAAATCCCATAATATCTTTCTTCATTCTTATCTACCAATAGTATTGCCTCAAAACCTAATACATATTCGCGGCAGCCGGATGAATAGAATACCACGAGCTATGGGCCTCCTCTAGAATCAACTCTCTAAGCCCATCCACATTGGGCACACAGATCCGGCCTTGCATCCTCAACACATCATCATCACCGATGGTCATATCTCTAGCATCATCATGCTGAACCCTGTCCTTAAGGACAAGCAAATGCGGATCATCATACTGACGCTCTCTGATGCGATCATATAAAGAAGACCGAGAAACCACAAAATCCAGCACCCGACTAGGCTCCGAAATATCTAGTCTCATAAACCAATTGGCCAAGGCCTGAACATCAACTGCAAGGGGTCTCTCCCCAACTGGAATGTATGACAAACTCCCCATACTCACTACCTTTCGGCTCAAAGCATCGGTCACTACATTGTCCTTTCCCAGATGATGCAGAATAGTAATATCATAATCCTTAAGCAACTCTAGCCATCTCCGCTGCCTCAAATTAAGATCCTTTTGCTTGAACAAATGCTGAAGACTGTGATAATCGGTGAATACCTCACAAGATACACCATACAAGTAATGTATCAAAATCTTCAATGCATGAACTATGGAAGCCAACTCCAAATCATGAACATGGTAGTTCTTCTCATGGGGCTTCAACTGACGATAAGCATAAGCAATAACTCTACCCTCCTGCATCAATACACAACCAATCCCAACTCTCGAAGCATCACAATATACGATATATGAACCTGAAGCTGATGGCAAAACCAATGCTGGAGCTGTGGTCAAAGCTGTCTTAAGCTTCCGAAAGCTCTCCTCACACTCGTCCGACCATACAAATAGAGCACCCTTCTGAGTCAACTTGGTCAAGGGCGATGCAATGGATGAGAATCCTTGAACAAACCGGCGATAATAGCCTGCCAATCCAAGAAAGCTACGAATCTCTATGGCTGAGGACGGTCTAGGCCAACTCTAAACTGCCTCTACGTTCTTCGGATCAACCTGAATACCCTCGCTGGACACCACGTGTCCCAAGAAAGCCACTGAACTGATCCAAAACTCACACTTGGAGAATTTTGCATAAAGCTTCTCCTCACTCAATCTCTGCAATACAACTCGCAAATGCTCCGCGTGCTCCTCCTGACTACGCGAGTACACCAGAATATCATCAATGAATACAATAACGAACGAATCCAGATAAGGTCGAAATACATTGTTCATCAAATGCATGAACGCTGCTGGGGCATTGGTCAGCCCAGAAGACATGACAAGAAACTCATAGTGACCATATCTAGTCCTGAAAGTAGTCTTAAGAATATCTGAATCCCTGATCTTCAACTGGTGATAGCCCGAACGGAGATCAATCTTAGAGAACACCCTCGCTCCTTGAAGCTGGTCAAATAAATCATCAATGCGAGACAAAGGATACTTGTTCTTAATTGTTACCTTGTTCAATTGTCTGTAATCAATGCACATTTTCATTGTGCCATCCTTCTTCTTCACAAACAGAACTGGCGCACCCCACAGTGACACACTAGGACGAATGAACCCCTTATCTAGGAGTTCCTGAAGCTGCTCCTTCAATTCTTTTAACTCTGCTGGTGCCATACAATATGGCAAAATAGAAACCGACCGAGTGCCCGACACCAGGTCAATACCAAAATCATTATCCCTGTCCGGTGGCATGCCCGACAGGTTTGCAGGAAAAACATCGAGAAAATCCCTTACAATTGGAATAGAATCAATGCTAGGAGTCTCAGCTCCAACATCCCTCACAAACGCTAGATATGATAGACAACTCTTCCTAGCCATATGCCGGGCCTTCAAGAAAGAGATCACTCTACTAGGAACATAATCAGTCACGCCATGCCACTCGATCCACGGTACACCCGGCATAGCCAAAGTGACTATCTTAGCATGACAGTCTAGAATAGCATGACACGGAGATAACCAATCCATGTCCAAAATAACATCAAAGTCCACTATACTCAATAGCAATAGATCAACTCAGGTCTCTAGACCCCCAATAGTCACAACACATGACCGGTACACACAGTCCACAACAACAGTATCGCCTACTAGGGTAGACACATGAACAGGTAAAGCAAGAAACTCCCGGGGCGTACCCACATAATGAGAAAAATATGAGGACACATAAGAATAAGTGGAACCGGGATCAAATAATGCAGAGGCATCTCTGTGGCAGACTGAAACAATACTTGTAATGACAGCATCTGAAGCAATAACATCTGTCTTGCCTGGAATAGCATAGAAACGAGCCTGGCTATTGCCTGATCGACCTCCCCTTCTGGGGAGACCCCTGGCTGCCTGACCTCCACCCCTAGCTGACTGGGTGCGTGGTGAAGTAACTGGAGCAGAAGTTAAGGGCTGACCCCTCTACTGAAACTCACCATCACGAAGTCGGGGGCACTGCCTCCTCATATGTCCAAACTCTTCGCACTCATAATAACTACTCGGTGCTGGAGATGGGGACTAACGGGAACCCCTCGTACCAAAGTGACTAGCAGATGCACTCGGTGTAGAAGAACCCTGAGCTGATGGGGCATGAGATAAACTTTGAGCTAGGAGGGCGCTGAATGAAGGCTGGCCCTACTGAAACCCATGATGACCACGACCTGAAAATGCCCCACGATACTTGAACGCGCTGACTGAGTAGGCCTGAAAGAACGACCTCTACCATGATGGAACTGGCCCCTCGAAGGAGCACTACTATAACGACCCGATCCTCGAGGCCTCTTGGCCTCCCTCTCTTCTCGTTCCCAACGGCAAACTGTCTCAACCTCACGAGCAATATCAAACACCTCCTCGAACGTAGCACCCAATACTCTCTCTCTAGTCATCAGAATACGGAGATGGTAGTTAAGGCCATCCACAAATCTCCTAATCCTTTCACGATCTGACGGAATCATCCAAATGGCATGACAAGCCAACTCAAAAAACCTTATCTCATACTGGGTCACGGTCATATCCCCCTGCGTCAACCACTCAAACTGCTTAGGCAGCTCCTCTCTGTGGGACCGCAGTACATACTTCTCTAAGAAGAGAGCGGAGAACTGCTGCCAAGAAAGTGGCGTTGCACCAACAGGCCTATGCCTATCAAAATCCTCCCACCAAGTAAAGGCAGCCCCTGAGAACTGAAAGGTGGTAAATGCCACACCACTAGACTCAAGAATCCCTGTTGTATGGAGCATCCATTGACATTTCTCAAGAAAAGCCTGGGCATCCTCGAATGACGGAGGCTGGAGCCTACCAAACCTCTCAAGACGACGCTGCTCATCATCCGGTATGGCTGGTACTACAAACTCCTAAATTGGTGTAACCGGTTGAGCTGGAGGTGCCCCCGACTTATATAGTCCCTGCACTACCTGCTCAGGTATGCGAGCAGCGGGGGCCTGATTGCCTCTCCCAGCATGTGAAGTAGATACTGTGGTAATGGCTAAAACTACTTGATCCAGGCAAGTGCAAACTGATAAGATCTGTGCCAAGGCCCCCTGAAGACCTGAAATCACGATGGGCACAGCTGGTGTCTGAACTGGTGTTTTTGGAGCCTGATGCGGAGCTGGAGTAACTGGTGGATCAACAGGTGCTGCCCTCGCTGCTCTGCCTCTGCCACGTCTACGACTGTGTCCACGGCCTCTGGTGGCCTTAGTGGGTGGCACTGGTGGTCGTCCACCTCGTCTGGTAGCTCGCGTCCTCACCATCTATGAGAGAATAGAATAACAGAAGTTTAGTTCTCGAATCAACAAAGTCGCACGACAAGAATTTCAAGAATGTGAAGTTTTTCCTAAAGGTTCTACAGCCTCTCGAGGTTAAATACAGATGTCTCCGTACAGATCCGCGAGACTCTACTAAACCGGCTCATGACTTGCGAGACCTATGTAACCTAGGCTCTGATACCAACTTGTCACGACCCCAACCCCGGTCGTGATGGCGCCCAACACACTGCTAGGCAAGCCTGACCAACTAACAACCTCAATCCGTTTTCTTATAAAAATCATTATCAGCTAACACAGTTAAATTGCTAAATTACCCTAATAAGAGTTTAAGACAACGAGTTAAATAGGCGGAAATTCAAGTGATAATATTACTACATAGCCCATACAGATCCGGTGTCACAAGTATCGAGCCTCTAGTACAAGTTTAACAACCTAATGCATAATCAGTCTAGGAAATGCGGATAAAACAAAAGGATAGAAGGGAGAGATCCGAGCTGCGGACGCTAGCAGCTACCTCAATGCTCCCGGATATGAACTGATCGACTGAAAATCCTCACTCAGCCTCTAGAACACCTGGATCTGCACGCAAGGTGCAGGGAGTAATGTGAGTACTCCGACCCAGTGAGTAATAAGCATAAATAATGACTGAGGATAAGAAGTCACGGAAAAACAAAGAGTAATCTATAATGCGACAGTTTAAATAAGTAATATGAAAGCAGCAAACCAATGAAAACGAAATATGGTAATGCTACAACAAATAAGCGGTTAAGACAGACATATAAAGAAAATCAACACATAGAACGGTACCCTATAGTACCCGCTGCGGCGTGCAACCCGATCCATATATCTCGTCGACGATGCTCACTAGGGGTGTGCAGACTCCGGGAGGGGCCCCTTACGGCCCAAGCGCAATATCAAGCCATCTCGTGGCATCAAATCTAGGCCCTCGGCCTCATATCAATATCAGTATAACACTGCTGCGGCGCGCAGCCCGATCCCATAGTATCCACACATCTGGCCATTGGCCGTACTTAGTCCAGAAATCATATAAGCCCCTCGGGAATTAGTAAAACAGTAGTTCTCAGCCCAAAACATCATTTAATATATCATTTTAGTTTCAAAACCGAGTAAGAGTGGCTGAGTTGTAAAATAGTGGAAAACGGCACGACTAAGTTCAAGTAGTAAGTCAAAACAGTGAAGAAATAGTGATAAAACTCTCCGGAGTGTTCAAATAGTTGGCATGAAGCCCGAATATGGCAATCAGTCCAATAATGATGATAACAAATAATCTTCAATCAACTACGTGGTAGAAGCATCACTCGGGACGGACCAAGTCACAATCCCCAATAATAAAGGACTTCACGCTCATCATCAAGTGCGTGTCTCACCTCAATATAGCACTACGATGTGCAAATTCAGGGTTTCAAACCCTCAGGACACCATTTACATTCATTACTCACCTCGAACCGGCAAAAACTCTAGCTCGCTACACCTTTGCCCCTCAAATCGACCTCCTCGCGCGTCGAATTTGACCAAAACCAGAACGAATACATCACAATATGCTAAGGGAACATAACCCAAGCGAAAACAATCGAAAAATATCAAAAAATCCTGAAATTAGCAAAACCCGAGCCCCGGGCCCACTTCTCGAAACTCAGAAATTTTCACATCAACGGGTTCCTTATCCTTCCATGAGTCCATACATGTCAAGAGTTCTCAAATCCGACCTCAAATGGCCCTTCAAATCCCAATTTAAAATCTCAACACCCCAAGCCCGAGTTCTTCCATTTTTAGCTAAATTTCCATGAATTTCTAGGTTAATTTCACAATAGAATCACGTTTTATGCTCATAAATCTTACCTTCAATTTCCCTCAATGATCTCTCAAAATACTCAGCTATGGTGGAAAAATGGCTCAAAATCTCGGATGAAATGTTTAATAAACTCACTGCCCAGTTCTGGATTTCCTTCATTGTGATCACGAAGCACTAAATTTCGGCTTCTAGAAATAACACTATGCGAACGCGATGATGCTACTGCAAATGTGATGCTTTAACTTCCTAGAGCCACGCGAACGTGACCCCACATACTCGAACGCGAAGAGCAATTGCCCTGGGACCTGATTCCTTGTACGCGAACGCGAACTCTCTCCTGCGAACACGAAGCACAAGCTGCTCACTCTCCGCGAACACGAGCCCTCAGATGTGAACGCAAAGCACAAACTCAGGCCCACCCAGATTCCTTCTACGCGATCGCGAGGGCCCTTACGCGATCGCAAAGGCCAAAAATCCTCTGCTGCTGCTCAGATTCTGCAACCTCTCAACATAGAAAGTGGTCCGATTGACCATTCGAAACTCACCCGAGGCCACCGGGACCACAACCAAAAGCACCAACACATCCTAAAACCTCATTCAAACTTGTTCCAATCATCAAAACACCACAAACAACACCAAAACCACCAATTCACATAGAATTCAAGCCTAAGTTTTCTAAAAACTTTCGAAACACGCTTTTGATAAAAAAAACCCAACCAAACGACGTTCAAATGACCTGAAATTTTGCACACACATCCCAAATGACATAACGAAGCTACAACAACTCTCGGAATTCCATTCCGACCCCCGGATCAAAATCTCACCTATCAACCGGAAATCGCCAAAATACTAACTTCTCCAATTCAAGCCTAATTCTACACCGGACCTCCAAAACCACTTCCGATCACACTCCTAAGTCAAAATTCACCTCCTAAAGATAACCGAACCATCGGAACTCAGATCCGAGCCCTCTAACTCATAAGTCAATATCCGGTTGACTTTTCCAACTTAAACCTTCTTAAAAGAGACTAAGTGTCTCATTTCTTACCAAAACCACACCAACCATAAACCAATCAACTCGACCACATAAAACACGGATAACAAAGCATAAAGAAGCAGAAATGGGGGAACGGAGCGGTGTCACACCTCCTTTTTTGCCCCCCGTAAGGGTATAAGGGAGTTTTTCCAATTAAAGGACAATCGAAACGGGATTTGTTTATTTAATTCATAGTCGCCACTTGGGAGATTTATGGTATCCCAAGTCACCGGTCGAATCCCAAATCGAGGAAAAAATTGACTCTATTTAACACTCCGCGAACCAGAAATCTGGATAAGAAATTCTGTTAACCCAGGAGAAGGTATTAGGCATTCCCGAGTTCCGTGGTTCTAGCACGGTCGCTCAACTGTTATATTTGGCTTATTTATCTGATTTTTAACAATTAAGAACTTATATGCAAATTTTAACTTTGAGTCGCTTTTATCAATTTTATTATTATTATTATTATTTTACGGAGAATTGCAACGTTGTGAAAACGTATTGTTGTGAATGCACACCCGTATTTAAGAAAATAATTTATTAAAGACGCGCCTAAAATGACTAGCGTATTGTTGTTTTGGGAGGAGGCCGTGAAAATTTATTAGACGGCCAAATCCAAAGTCGATCCGGTTATTGAGTCCTTTTATTGAGGGCCCTTTGTGATTTATTGTGGCGAGGCACACCTCCTTTATTTTAAGGATATCCTAAAGTGACTACATTTCTATTTAAATTAGTCTCTAAGAATAAAATAAAAATCCTAATTAATTATGAGCTTAAAAAATAAGAAAAACGTAACATACTACTTGCCAGATTAAGACAAATATTAATGGAAAGGAATTTTACTAAAAAAAATCGAAATTGTAAATAAAATAAAATACGAAATTCGCCAACTAATGTTCAAAAGAAATCAATTATAGCTAGATTAAAAGCTCGCATTGTTATAAAACAAACTATTGGAAGTAATTATTCACAACCATTTGAAACTAGATTTAACCATAATTACTAAAACTTATTAGAAAGTTTATTAAACTTAAACGTTGATTCATCTTGCTCAAGCTCGCGTCTAATGGACTAATGTTCTTAGCCATGCTACGTTGAGTCACACATTAAAAGCATCAAGCCTGCTGATTCTACGAAATTATTGGCCTAATATTTGCGGATCTTAGTTCCTAACAAGATTCAAAGATAAAAAAAAAAAAAAAAACTCAAATTGCTTCTATTCCAATATTTGCAAATTCAAATCTAGATTTTTACTAACCCTTCCCCCCAAAATAAAATCGATTTCCCATATTGACTATTTACTAATTTTATTTGAATGTGATCTCAAACTAAAAAATTAACAAAGCCGAAACTAATACTTATGGTGTTCATACCGACACCCATCCAATAGTTCCGCAATTTAACGCTTCACATTATACATAATTCTACCATTCATATAACATGAAACACATAATGAATATCTAACTAAAAATACGAATATTCTATAATTAGAAGCATAAATCTTAGAATATTCTATAATTAGAAGCATAAATCTTCTGGCCATTTCATTTCAGCTTCAATGCATATGTCAAAATGATTCAGAGTAGTGTACCTAGTATTTGAATACAAGGAAAGGAAGAATAGGATCAGCAAAGTAGTATGTAACATAGCAACAACAACAAATAACCAGCAATATCCAACAAACGGAACACCCAATGACAGATTTGAAAACCGAACAACATCTAGCAATAACCAGTAAAGTAGTAGCAAATAACCAATTAAACTCGAGAAATAAACCACATGAAAATCCAAAAAAACACCAATAATAATCAACAGACAATAACAAAGTGAACTTCTTCTTTTTTATTGAAAGACCAGTTAATGTTTAACCCTTAATTCTCTCTTAATGTTCAGAAAATTCTTTCTTTTAAACTCTCTTCAAATTCGAATCCATAAAAATCCTTTAATATTTTTCGAATTTTTTTTCTCTATTTTCAGCTCATTCTCCTCTTTTTAATTCTGTCCAAATCTGTCCTATTTATGTCTCAAAACAGACCCCTTAATCAATTAATCAAATAATAAAACCATCCACTTTCTCTTACCAAACCCACTACTACATAAAAAATGCAATTATTATTTATTTAATCAACTTTTCTTGAGCCCTGCAATCCCACTATGTCTTGTTCCCCCATTATTGATTAAACAAATGTATTTTTCCCCACCATTATGTCTTGTCCCCCATTATTGATTAAACAAATGCATTATTCCCCACCATTATGTCTTGTCTCCCACTATGAATTATTTTATACATTATTTTAATATTATTAATTTATTGGACAGAGCACTCAAAATAAATATTGTTCAGATTTTCAATTCAAAAAATACCCCTCTGAACTTACCGAAATTACCATTCTACCCCTGAAAATACTGCAATTTACCATTCTACCCCATCAGGTATAACCAATTCAACTAATCAATTTAAACCAAAATACAGCAGCTATAACCAATTCCTAATCAAATTCAATCAACAAATTCAAACTAAATGAAGAACATCAAAGAAACAACTGGAATTATTTTGACTGAACAATATTTCTAAACAACAAATCTACTTTCAGATTCAACAACAATAACAAATAAGTATATTCAAATCATTGACATCAAATTCAAATTAAACTTAAACAGAACAAATAAACAGATTCAAATCACTAAATTAAATAACCAATTGAACCTCAAACTAAATCTAACAATATTACAGTCAAGACGAAGGATTCAAGTTATCAAACTAACATATTTCTATCTTAAAACTAAATCCTTTTAAATTAATAAACACAAACTGAAGAAATAATTAATTGAACTTCAACTTAAAACTAACAACATTATAATTAAACTAATAATTTTTTACATAAAAACAAGAAAAAATGAAACAAACTGAAGAAAATAAAAAAACGATAAACACGAAATTAATATCAAACATATCTGATTTCAGATCCGAAAATATCAAACAAATTACGGACAGAAACGAAACTTAAACCAACTAACCGGATCGGAACGACGATGAACTCGAACGAAAACAAATCTGCCCGGAAACAATTATCGCACCAAAATAACTCGACGCCGAAGATGACCACGAACGGACGATCGAAGAAGATGGTCGTTTGAAAAACGAAGCAGTGGCAGCCCGTTGAAGCTGGACGAAGAAGAAGGAAGCAGCAACGCAGCAGGTGCAGCTGGTTTTGAAGCAGATGCTCGACGAGGCAGTCATGGGAGGTGAAGCAGAAGCGATGGTGGTGGTTTGGGCAGTGGTGAGCGGAGGAGAACGAAGAAGAAGACGAAGTAGCAGACATGGCGATTTTGACGTGAAGCAGATGCAAAAAGGGCAACCATGGGACGTGAGACGTTTGGGTTTGCTGGAGGTCGACGAGCTGTTCATCGTCGATGGCTGGAGCTCGATGGATGGGGTTATGGGCAACGGGGACGAGATTTGGGAAGGTTCATTGAAAATGAAGCTGCTGGTCGTTTGGAGATGACGAACTGCACGCGTCGAAGCTCCACGCAACAGCAGCTCACGTCAACGAACTTGTGGTCGTCCATGGCGGCTCACGTCAACGAACTTGTCACGTTCGTGAGGCGGGGCTGTGCGATGAAGAAGAAGAAGTAGCCAGGGTGGTCGACGCAGCAGCTCTGTTGCTCGTCAATGGCGGGCGGGGAGGTTCGTTGGCGTTGGAAGGGGTGTGAATGAGGAAGATGAAGATGTGAAGTGAAAGGGGGTCTTTTGCACTGTAGCAGCTGAAAAAAAAATCAAACTTAGGCTTTAGGGTTGTGTATATTTGTGTTATACTTGGAGTGGGTCGGGTCGTGGAGTGGGTATGGGTATAACATTGGGCTTGATTTGGTTGGGTTCAGGGTGAAATTGATTTGGACTTGGGGATTAATTCAAGAATTGACCCAATTTTAACTTCTCCTTTCTTTATTTATTTCCAAACTATTTTTATATTTCTTTTTTTTCTTCAATTTTTTTTTCTAATTAAAATAAAATACAATCCTAAATTAATCCTTGACCAAATTATCCTAAAACTATTAATTAACTCTAAGTAGTTATTATCACAAATAATTAAATACCAAATTAAAAGAAAATCATACAATTTTGACATTAAACTTTAAAATGCGAAGTACATTATTTTTTGTGATTTTTTATTTTTTTAAAACAAACTTAATTACTCCTAATTGTAAAATTAAATCCTAAATGCAAATGCAACATATTTTTTTTATTAATTTAACAAGTAAACATGTACAGACAAATACAAATAATTATCCAAAAATGCCACACAAATTCACAACAATTGCAAACAAACAAAATTATTTTATTTTGCGTTTTTTTTGGAAGTAGTTCTCATATAGGGCAAAAATCACGTGCTTACAGCTGCCCCTCTTTGTCCGGAAACACGAAGGGTTTTCGTGCAAAGATAAAGTGAGCGATTTTTGCCCATCCGAGTACTCCGTGTGAAGCATTTTTTGAAAAAGATTTAACCGAACCTTTGCTTCAAAGGTTTCCTACATATCCCTGGCTAGAAGGGAATCAGGTTAATGTAGTTCGGAAAGTTTTGGTAGCTGGGACTACCATGGGACTGCTGTTTGTTGTTACTGCTATCGCATGTTGTTACTACTGCTTACCGATCTCCTTGTTACATTGTGCTCAAAAGAAAACTAAAAGCTAGACTGAACTAGGAATTATAAAATCTTATCTATCTTCCACGGCTCTGGTTGCTTTGCTTTCTTGTCGGCTTGTGTTTCCTTCGGTGTCTTTCTTTCAAAACTGCTGGGGATGACACTGGCCTTTTGCTTTTCTGAACACAAGTTTTATTATTCCGCTATGTCTGTTGGGGACACTGCTTCCTACATTAGAGCTTGTTATGCTGGGTATTATTGTTGTAACCCTCCTTATTACTGACCTTTGTTTGATCTTGAAATGTATTCCTCTATTCTGCAGGCGGGGATGCTCCTGACACCAACTTGATTTTTGAAAGGTGACGCAACCTCCATTCTTTAGGCGGGGTCCTGACTTCTTCAACTTAAAATATAACAACCTCCATTTTACGGGCGGGCTCCTGACTTCTCCAACTTAAAATAAATTCAGCCTCCATTCTCCAGGCAGGCTCCTGACTTCTTCAATTTAAAATTTTAACACCTCCATTTTACGGGTGGGCTCCTAACTTCTCCAACTTAAAATAAATTCAGCCTCCATTCTCCAGGCGGGCTCCTGACTTCTTCAATTTAAAATTTTAACACCTCCATTTTCCAGGCGGGCTCCTGACTTCAACAACTTCTTAAAATAAACAACCTCCGTTCTACAAGCGGGCTCCTGACTTCTTCAACTTAACATTTTAACAACCTCCGTTCTACAGGCGGGCTCTTGACTTCTTCATCTTAAAATAAACAACCTCCGTTCTACAGGCAGGCTCCTGAATTCTTCAACTTAAAATTTAACAACCTCCATTCTACAGGCGGGCTCCTGACTTCTCCAACTTAAAATAAATTCAGCCTCCATTCTCCAGGCGGGCTCCTGACTTCTTCAATTTAAAATTTTAACACCTCCATTCTCCAGGCGGGCTCCTGAATTCTTCAATTTAAAATTTTAACACCTCCATTCTCCAAGCGGGCTCCTGACTTCTTCAACTTAACATTTTAACAACCTCCGTTCTACAGGCGAGCTCCTGACTTCTTCATCTTAAAATAAACAACCTCCGTTCTACAAGCGGGCTCCTGACTTCTTCAACTTAAAATTTAACAACCTCCGTTCTACAGGCGGGCTCCTGACTTCTTCAATTTAAAATTTAACAACCTCCGTTCTACAGGTGGGATCCTGACTTCTTCAATTTAAAATTTTAACACCTCCATTCTCCAGGCGAGCTCCTGAATTCTTCAACTTCTTAAAATAAACAACCTCCATTCTACAGCCGGGCTCCTGACTTCTTCATCTTCTTCCTTCAAAACTGGTGTTTTATTCCTCTGAAAACTGCTGGGAATAACACTGTTGGGGAATTATCCTCCTCCTTTTAACAATGGCGAGGATGATATTGGTTCAAAGGTCATTGCTTTTACAACTTTGGGTTATCTTGCTTCTTCCAAGATTGCTCTTCTTTTAAAATTTGTATCTCCCTTCTTGTATACTGCTGGGGATTTTATTTTCTTCAAAACTTGTGTTATCTTCTCTCTTTTCCAAATGGCTATCTGATTTCAAGAAAATTTTCGTAATGAGAGAAAATTTTCTGCCCCAGTTTAGTAATCCTCTTTGTGACCCTGTCTTCCTGTGGTCAATAATATTTCCTTTCTCTGCTTTAAATCAAAGAAAAATTTGTTAGTTTAAAACGTGGTGCGTGGTCGTGCCACTAATGCTGGGGATTGTTTTTCCCTTTTTCTTTTCCTTGCTTTGCTACAAAACTTATTGGGGATGATATTCCTGCTGGGGATGGTATTCCTGCTGGGGATGGTTGTTGTTTTTTTCCTTCTTTTCTCTTCCTTCCCTGCTCTGTGTTGTCCGACCATTGTGGAACTTGGTCGAGAATCTGTCGGAGTTGTTCCTGTATCTCGCAAATCTGCTGAGGATCCTCATAACCTTTTTAACTGTTACTTTTCCATTTTTTTTTCAACGTCCCCTGGAAATTTGGTCCTCTTGGGATCTAGACTCATTCATCATTTGGTCATGTGACCAACTTCTTTTTGCTTTGTTGCCTTATCTTTGGCCTGTCCTATTCGTATTTTGCTTTGCACCATTTTTGCAACTGGTAGTAAGCTCTAAAAATCCTTTTCAAAAACAAACTGATGGGGAGGTAAAGTCTTTAAACCAAGAAATGAAAAAGTGATGATTTCAAAAAATAGAAAAAGAAGAAGTCTTTCTGAACAAATGCTGGGGAAAAAGAAAGGAACAAACTTATCTGAATGATATAACCGATCCCAATGATTATGTCATGCATTCTGGATTGATCAACCCAGTCTATTTGTATTAATCAATCTTTCGGATGGCCTCATTTTGCTGGGGATAAATAGGCATTCAACTCTTTGCCAAATGCGGATCCTTTCCGCCAATCTTGTTTTGTCGCCTCATAGTGACCTTCGAGGGGTTTTCACTAATAAGACTCTCTCGTTCCTCTCAACTCCCGTCGCCTTATGGTTCCTGTGAAGATTTTCACCGATAAGACTCTCTCATTTTATTTTATTTTTCAGCTAGGGATTGGAGTGCTGCCGATATGACTCTCTCTGTTGGGGATTCTTTCGGCTATCAATTCATTTCCGGTTTATGATCCTCTTCTTTGATGGGGATCAGAGTGTTTTTTCCGACTTCTGTTTGCATGACTTGGCACTTCTCAGATACTGATCGGGAGGTCTTTTTTGGACATCAATATGGGTTTTCGTGTCTGGCTAAAAGAAAAGGCTATAAAAATTCAAAAATAACTTTGATGGGTGAAACATTACAACTCTTGGAATCAAACCTCTTTTGAAACTTTAAAACATAACTTCTCCCCCAGTTTTCTTGCTTGGGGGATTTTTATTTTTTGTTACACTATGACCGAGCCGTGAGGCACCTACGTATCCTTCTTTGAGAAATCAGGTCAAACGTAGTTCTCAATTCCTTTGTTTTCTTGTGACTTTTCTTTTGTCTTTATTATCATTGTTTTTCTCTTTTTCTTTTTCTTTTATTTTAATTACTAATTCCAAAAGAGGGATATGAAAGAATGAATAAGGCTCAAAAAGGGAAGCAAAGGATAAAGTGTTTGGATATATGAAAGAATTGCCTCCGTCATTTCATTCTCCGATAAATGCCAACCACAAACAAACAACAATTACAATCAAAAGAAATCATACATAATATCTCTTAACTGCGTCGGAATTGATGGCCATGTCGACGCATTTCCCGTCAATATCTGTTAAACATAAAGCGCCATTGGACAATACTCTAGTTATAATGAACGGTCCTTGCCAATTCGGGGCGAACTTACCTTTTGCTTCGGCCTGATGTGGCAGGATTCGTTTCAACACCTGCTGCCCCACCTCAAATTTTCTGGGGCGCACCTTCTTGTTGTAGGCTCTCGCCATCCTCTTTTGATATAACTGGCCATGACACACAGCTGCCAATCTTTTTTCATCAATCAAGTTTAATTGTTCCAAACGGGTTTTGACCCACTCATCATCATCAATCTCAGCCTCAGCGACAATCCGAAGGGATGGAATTTAAACTTCTGCCGGTATTACTGCTTCAGTTCCATATACCAACAAATAAGGGGTTGCCCCTACTAAAGTCCGGACAGTGGTGCGATAACCCAACAATGCAAATGGTAATTTTTCATGCCATTGTCTGGACCCTTCGACCATCTTCCTCAGTATCTTCTTGATGTTCTTGTTGGCTGCTTCAACTGCTCCATTCGCCTTGGGACGATATGGGGCGGAGTTGCGGTGTGCAATCTTAAACTGTTGACATACCTCTTTCATCAAATTGCTATTAAGATTAGCACCATTATCCGTGATGATCACTTTTGGGACCCCAAATCTACAGATGATATGGGAGTAAACAAAATCCACCACTGCCTTCTTGGTTACTGATTTGAAAGTTTTAGCTTCAACCCACTTAGTAAAATAGTCGATGGCCACCAGAATGAACCTATGACCGTTGGTAGATGCCGGCTCAATAGGTCCAATGACATCCATTCCCCATGCAACAAATGGCCATGGCGCTGACATTATATGTAATTCTGTCGGCGGAGAATGAATCAAATCTCCGTGTATCTGACATTGATGGCATTTCCGCACGAAACTGATACAATCACGCTCCATAGTGAGCCAATAATACCCTGCTCGAAGAATCTTCTTCGCCAATACATATCCGCTCATATGTGGCCCACAAACTCCAGCATGTACCTCTGTCATAACTGTCGTGGCTTGACTGGCATCTATACATCTCAGCAATCCCAAATCTGGGGTTCTTTTGTACAACACTCCTCCACTGAGGAAGAATCCACTAGACAATCGCCGAATAGCTCTTTTTTGATCTCTGGTGGCCTGCTCCGGGTATATCCCCATTCTGAGGTACTCCTTGACGTCATAAAACCATGGCTCGCCATCCACTTCTTCTTCTATCATGTTGCAATAGGCATGCTAATCACGAACCTAGATGTGCAACGGGTCAACATGAATTTTGTCTAGGTGGTGCAACATCGATGCTAAAGTGGCCAATGCATCAGCAACCTCATTGTGAACTCTTGGGATGTGTCTAAACTCCACTGATCGAAATCGCTTGCTCAGATCGTGCAAACATTATCGATATGGTATGAGTTTCAAATCCCGTGTTTCCCATTCACCCTGAATCTGATGCACCAGGAGGTACGAGTCTCCCAAGACCAAAACGTCCTGGACATCCATGTCTGCAGCTAGTTGCAGACCCAAAATGCATGCCTCATACTCAACCATGATGTTGGTACAATAGAAACGCAGCTGAGCTGTAACAGGATAATGACGTCCTGTTTCAGAAATAAGTACCGCTCCTATTCCAACACCCTTCGCATTTGCGGCTCCATCAAAGAAAAGCTTCCAACCTGGTTCCTCAGGTAATTCCAACTCATCTATATGCATTACTTCCTCATCAGGAAAATACGTCCTCAACGGCTCGTATTCTTCATCAATAGGATTCTCAGCCAAGTGATCGGCCAGCGCTTGGGCCTTCATGGCTGTCCTCGTTACATAGACAATGCCAAACTCCGTGAGTAATATTTGCCATTTCGCTAACCTCCCTGTGGGCATAGGCTTCTGGAAAATATACTTTAGTGGATCCAAGCGGGAAATGAGATAAGTGGTATATGAGGACAAATAATGCTTCAATTTCTGGGCCACCCAAGTTAGGGCGCAACATGTCTTCTCGAGTTGAGTGTACTTAACCTCATATACTGTAAACTTCTTGCTGAGATAATAGATGGCTTGCTCCTTTCTTCCTGTAATGTCGTGTTGCCCCAACACGCAGCCAAACGAATTCTTCAAGACCGTTATATAAAGAATTAACAGCCTCCCTGGCTCAAGTGGAACCAATACAGGTGGATTTGATAAATATCCTTTGATATGGTCAAATGCCTCCTGGCATTCCGTCGTCCATTCTACCACGACATCCTTCTTCAAAAGCCGAAAGATGGGTTCACAGATTGCTGTGAGTTGTGCAATAAATCTGCTGATGTAATTCAACCTTCCCAACAGACTCATTACTTCTGTCTTGTTCTTCGGCGGGGGCAAATCTTGGATAGATTTAATCTTTGACGGGTCCAGTTCAATACCTCGCCGACTGACGATGAATCCCAACAACTTTCCATATGGAACTCCAAATGCACATTTGGCCGGGTTGAGCTTAATATCATACCTTCGAAGTCTTTGAAAATACTTCCTTAAGTCTGCTACGTGGTCTTCCTGATGCTTGGACTTTATGATCACATCGTCCACGTACACCTCAATCTCTTTGTGGATCATGTCATGAAACACAGTGGTCATTGCTCTCATGTACGTTGCCCCAGCATTCTTCAAACCAAATGGCATTACCCGGTAGCAATAAGTCCCCCACGGCGTGATGAATGCCGTCTTTTTCGCATCTTCTTCATCCATCAGAGTCTGATGATACCCAGCATAGCAATCTACAAAAGATCCAATCTCACGTCCGGCGCAATTGTCGATCAAGATATGAATATTGGGTAAAGGAAAGTTGTCCTTTGGGCTTGCCTTGTTCAAATTGCGGTAATCGACACACAATCTGATCTTCCCATCTTTCTTTGGCACCGACACCACATTAGCCAACCAATCAGGATATCGAGTGACACGAATAACATTTGTTTGCAGCTGCTTGGTTACTTCCTCTTTAATCTTCACACTCATATCCGTTTTGAACTTCCTCAATTTCTGCTTGACGGGAGGGCATGCCGGGTCAGTGGGCAATTTATGAACCACTAAATCTGTGCTTAACCCCGGCATGTCATCATATGACCATGCAAAAACATCTTTGAACTCAATAAGTGTTTTGATCAATTCCTCCCTGATATTTGGTGCAATGTGGATGCTTATTTTAGTTTCTCTAATATCGCGGCATCCCCTAAATTGATGGCTTCTGTGTCATTTAAGTTGGGCTTGGATTTTTCTTCAAACTGGCTTAACTCCCTGTTTATCTCCTCGAATGCTTCATCCTCATCGTATTCCGATTCATTATCATAATCGACCTCTTGTATAGTTAGTTCGGAATTAGATTGATCTTTTAGACTAGGTTGAAGATTCGTTGTGCATGCCATATCGTTAGAACCAGTATGAAAAGAACTGTTCAGAAGAAGAAACGAAGGAAACAAAATTAAAAATAACTTATAAAAATAAGAAATAAAGAAGAAACTTTTCGTTTTATTAAATTATGGGATAACAAGGTTGCACACTTTATTGAACATAATAAAAAGGAATCTGGATTACAACCCTGGAATAATCCAGAAAACAAAAAGGAAAATCAGAGCCAACAACCAGGACTCCCTCCGAGTAGGAAGAGGAGTAGCTATCCAATTGTTGACCTTGGCCTTAGGACCCACAAACTGTATGTCTGCCTTACTGGAACCCTCTCCAACTTCTATCATGTTGACATCTACGAACATTCTTTCAAAGCCCTTATTCAAATCTCCATCTGGCCCTATCAAGGGTTCAAGAACTTCCGGGACTGGCAACTTTATGTACCCTGCTTTGACGAATGATCTAGACAGGCGTGGGATTGGCTTAGGAAGGACCCAGACTCTTTTCTTCAATTTGATGGCCCGTTTTACATCCGCTGCGGTAGGTTTGAATCCTAACCCAAAAGTATCCAAGTTCTTAGGCAAGGAAACTGGCTGGATTATTCCCTGCAGATCAATCCCCAAACCTTTCCCTAGTACAAACCCACTATTCAACATCTCTAAGGCTATCATGAAGGTTGCAGCTGCGATTCTGGGAAGTGGAAGGCCCCCACCCTCAGGAATTTTGTCTACTGAGACTGCGTCGAAAACCTGATAAACCCATGGGCCCTTGTCATCGTCGGTTTCTATGAAGGGCACAATAGCATCACTGACGGCATGTGTGCCGTCATCCCCGTGTACCACAATCTCTTGTCTGTCCCATTCAAATTTGACCATTTGATGCAGTGTAGAAGGCACTGCTTTAGCTGCGTGGATCCAGGGTCGTCCCAACAAAAGATTGTAAGACACCGCCACGTCTATCACTTGAAATTCCATGGTGAACTCGACTGGACCAATGGTTAATTCCAGTACGATATCACCCACTGTGTCAGTACCGCCCCCATTAAAACCTTGGACGCAGATGCTGTTCTTGTGGATCCTGTCATCAACAACCTTTAGTTTGTTCAGAGTGGCCAAAGTACAGATATTGGCACTTGACCCATTATCAATTAGTGCTCGAGTGACCACCGATTCTTCGCATTTTACCGTCAGGTAGAGTGCTCTGTTGTGTTCAGTACCCTCTACCGGTAACTCATCATTAGAGAATGTCACTCGGTTTACTTCGAAGATCTTGTGCGCTATTTTCTCCAAATGGTTCACTGAGAGCTTGTCCGGGACATAGGCTTCGTTCAAAATCTTCATTAAAGCCTGACAATGATCGCTTGAATGGATTAACAAAGATAGCAACGAAATCTGGGCCGGGGTCTTCCTCAACTGTTCTATAATTGAGTAGTCATGTGCCTTCATCTTCTTTAAAAACTTCTCTGCTTCTTCCTCTGTTACTGACTTCTTTATTGTTACAGGATTGACCCTTCTCAATTCTGCGGGAACAAAACACCTTCCCGAACGAGTTAGTCGTTGAGTTTCGCATACTTCTTCCACCACCTCCTTTCCCTTATGCATCACTGTCACTTGACTGTAGCTCCACGACACAGCTTTCTCACTTGTTACCGGCAACTGCATGACTGGCCTGATAACAACTGGTTCTACATGGACCCCTTTTACCACCAACACTGGTGTGCTGGATACTCCCTGCAGTACTGCCTTGGCTGACTCTGGCTTCTTCGCAGCAACAGACGAACCTTTCCCTACTACCATGAATGGCTTATCATCTTCCTTTCCCAACCGTACCATTGCCTTTCCACTGGTCGAATTTTCGTTCGGACTGGCAAGAATCATCATTACCGTTTGTGAGGGTGTTTTAAGTTTCCCTCTTTCGTGCACTATCTCGATCATGTGGGCCTCATGGTGCACCGGTAATGGGTTTTCATTGATGTTGGGTGCCTCTGGTGCCTTAACCTCGATCCTATTTGTATCAATAAGATCTTGTATGGTAGTCTTCAATTTCCAACACTTCTCAGTATCATGCCCCGGAGCTCCTGAACAATATTCACAGCTTACTGAATGGTCCAGATTTCTGGGAAGGGGATTTGGCAATTTGGGTTCAACAGGACTTAATAAGCCTATCTGCCTCAACTTGTGAAACAGAGTAGTATAGGTTTCTCCCAACGGAGTAATGTTCTCGGCTTCTGCATCCTTTCATTCCTGAAAGCCTGATTACCGCGGAAGCTTGGCCCTGAAGGATTCCTGTATGCCCTCGGTGGTGGATATGTGTTTTGTGGAGGTGGATATGTGTTTTGTGGAGGTGGATATGTATGTTGGGGAGCCTATGCACGCCATTGCGGATGAGCCGGAGGCTGGGTGTAAGTTTGGGCATGATGGACGGAGAAATGGGGCTCTTGTGGTGGATAATATGGTTGTGGAGGGTTGTATGGATTGTGTGGATAGTTTGGGTAATGGGGTCTGGTTTGATAGCGAGGGGCTGGACCTCTTGACCTGGACCAAGTACCTGCTTCGACTGTTGCGACCTCCTCTCTCTTCTTTTTCCCGAGCGCACCTCCCGTGCCGCTTTGGATAGCCTGAGTTATGGCCTTGATCGCCGAATAACTCATTATCTTGTTGGACCTGAGTCCCTCTTCAACCATGCAACCCAGTTTTACTACTTCATTGAAAGATTTACCAACTGACGTCACCAGGTGACCAAAGTAGGTTGGCTCCAACGTTTGTAAGAAGTAGTCCACAATTTCACCTTCCCTCATTGGCGGATCGACTCTTTCCGCTTGTTCTCTCCGATGGAATCCGAATTCCCTGAAGCTCTCTCTGGGGGTTTTCTCAAGTTTTAACAGTGTGAGGCGGTCGGGGACGATCTCAAGGTTATACTGGAAATGACCTGCAAATGCTTGTGCTAGATCGTCCCAAGTATACCACCTGCTGGGATCCTGCCTCGTGTACCATTCTAATGCAGACCCGCTTAAACTTTGACCGAAATAAGCAATCAGCAACTCATCCTTTCCACCTGCCCCTTTCATCTTACTGCAGAAACCTCGTAGATGTGCCATGGGATCACCATGTCCCTCATAAAAGTCAAACTTTGGCATCTTAAAACCTGTCGGCAATTGATCATCGGGGAAGGGACACAGATCTTTGTAGGCCACACTAACTTGGCTGCCCAATCCATGCATATTCCTGAAGGATTACTCCAGGCTTTTCACTTTACGGAGCAATTCTTCCTGCTCCGGATTCTTAGCTGGTCTCTCAGTTTCTGTAGGGAACTGAAGGTGAGGGGTTTAAGTGTATGGCTCGGGTGGTTTATAGGTGAGTTTAGGAGGATAGTATTGATTATCTTGAACCTGAAACACTGGTTCATCAGGTGATTTTTGCAACGTGGCTGGTGGAGGTGCCACGAAAATAGGAACAGTTGGTGGAAGAGGGTTTTGTTTAGGTGGTGAAGTATTGGGTAATGGGGAAGCTTGCTGATGGACCAGTGGAAGGGTGCTCCGGATTCCGAGCTGGTGAAAGGGTAGGAGTAGGGGGAAGCATTGGTGGTGTT
This sequence comes from Nicotiana tabacum, assembly GCF_000715075.1. Taxonomy (NCBI): domain Eukaryota; kingdom Viridiplantae; phylum Streptophyta; class Magnoliopsida; order Solanales; family Solanaceae; genus Nicotiana; species Nicotiana tabacum. The sequence continues at coordinate 227,605,153 of NC_134101.1, forward strand.
TGTCCCTTAGCCCAGGCTAGGTGCATCCCAGCAATCTCTTGTCTCAACCTGTCCATTTCCTCCTTCATCATTTGCATCTCCGTCTTTTCCTCCTCAACACTTTTGTCCGAACCAGACATACTTTCCGGAATGGGCCGTTTTGATCTTGTGTGGTAATGGTAATCTGCCAGAACGTTCTAACGAGCTAACTATTTTGAAATTTCTTTCTCTGGCATAAACAACAAACTTGTTAGCGTTAGAGCTTAACACATATTGCAATTTTTCATTGGGGAATGCAATGTTCCTGGGCAGTTTAACCATTTCTAACATGTTTTTGCTTCGATTGCATGCGTCATTCCGGCTTATGTCCTTTATTTATTCACTTCGCCCTTTCTTTTATCTTTTAGTGGTGGTCGAATGTTATGTAGATTGCCTACGTATCATGTCTCCGCATGAATCAGACCGGGCGTAGTTCTGCCATAAGTAAAATAAAGACACAATTTTGCATTCTATTACCAAAATATGCTATTACAAGCTATTATTTGAAAGAAAAACAAACGAAATACAGACTCCACACTATTAACAATGTTTGATATGAAAAGAGAACAGAAGTGTAGACAACAGACTCTTAAAAACAAACAAGTGCAGGCTTGAACTAGGGATACATTAAAGCCTTGAATTTTGGTGATCCGCGAGGCATCGTTCGGCCTTTCCGCGGGCTTTGGTGCCAGGCCTCTTTGTAAGCTTTTTAATTCCTCCATGATCCGGTGGACATAACCCATGACTGAGGCAAAAAGGATATCACAGGGCATTTCTTCACATGTTAGGCACTTCGTGGTGATGTAGCACCCAATCTCATTGATCCTACCCCTGATTCTATCCCTTTCTATGCACAGTTGTTCTATTCGTTGATTCTTTAGTCCCAATACTCGAGTGTTGTCAATGAGATGATCTTGGAACCTCTCCATTTGTTCTTCCATACGGGCTATTGAATCATAGCAGCACTCCCTGTCTGTTCTAGCATCTCGGGCTTGTTTAAGGACCCGATCACTAAGAGTGGAATTTATTTCTCTTAATATTGCAACGCTCCCTTCATAATCCCTTCTCACTTGCCATAGGTGCGTTTTTCGCGCTGCTGTACCTTTTGCCCATTTGGCCCGTATTCTTGCTATGCTAGCCTTGGATCTTTCCAAGTCTTTTCGGCTTTCAGCGACCTGATTCCTTAACCCTGCTATCAACCTTTTATCGGCACGACTTCTCCGTTGGTTGTCGACATCCATTTTCATCTTCCGGATCTAAGCTTTGAGGATCTCGCTTTCTCTGGCTAGTTTGTTCTTTTCTCCTTCGTAGGCAGCAACCTGCACTTTGTTCTCAAATTTCAGATCCTTAATCTTTTGTTTCAGCTTGCCTATTTCGGCAAGATATTCCCGCTCTTTGGCCAACCTTTCCCAATGCTCTTGTGAGGACTTGGCAAATTCTTGAAGGTGAGGTCTTTTAGCTGGCCTTCCAGACGACATTTCCCCTTTGTACCAAGCTTGATATTCGGGTGAAACTTCCCCTCTTGCCTGATTCAGTACACAAGTATTTGCCTCTAAGTATTGACATTGGCTCCAAATCTGGCGGACCCTTGCTTCAGGAAACTGGCCATCGGAACTGATGTCAATCACCTGGGTGCTTAGATCCTCATCTTTAGGCACTATCTGACACCTCCCAAGTTGCCTCAAAACCCGATACGGCGCATAAGGTTGAATGATCTTAAGTCCCATCAAGAGAAAATAGGGCCTAGATGCTGGCATGTATATGACTTCGTCGATCGGTAACCATCCCGGTGTCCACTGTATTTGACTGGCGTTGAGGGTCCTGAAATATGAGGTCCATGCCGAGACTCCTTCAGGTAGGCGAACCTCATTAACTGGGCTCGGGTAACCATGCAGGTCTTTTCAGAAGATCCATGGCGCAGGAACTGGGCTCGGTGACATAGGTATTCGGTCATCCACATTTGTAATAACAAGTTACACCCTTCGAAAAAGTTTCCTCCGGCTTTGCAGGCTGTGAGAGCTCGGAATATATCAGATACAATCATGGGCGCAAGCGTGCTATCCTTTTGAGTGAGCAAAGTACTGACGACCCCCTCTATCTTTATGTCAATATTCCCGTCTTTTGTTGGGAACACTAAAAGCCCTAAGAAGGTTATCATGAAAGCAACCCGTGTATGTTCATCCCACTTTCGACGGTTACTTTTGCTGCACAACTTGTTTTTGGCTTGTCAAATCCTCCTATGTGGCCGTATCTTTGGTATATGAAGCTCAGAGTGCAGAAACCTTTTGCCAAGTCAGGGTTATGGATTGTTCTGACTATCTTTAATGAGTCCAAAAACCGGTGCACCGCTACGGCTCTTGGAGCAACCAGGTATTTATGCCTCAACGGAACCTCAGCACTGCCGATGTACCCTGCTATTTCTTCTAAAGTTGGGGTGAGTTCAAAGTCCGAGAAGTGGAAGACATTGTGCGCAGGGTCCCAGTAAGGGACCAGTGCCCTTATAATATCCCCTCGAGGCCTGATATCCAACAAACTCGTGAGACCTTTCAGATGTTTCTTGATTTCGTCATGCCCTTCTTTGCCTAAATCATTCCACCATAGCCGCAACTGGAGGGGGATTTTATTCATGATTGAAAAAGGTTCAATTTGAGTCGTGCTCATTCTGCACATTTATTAATAAGATTAAACAAAAGAAAATTTATTTGACTAAAAATGATTTGATCATTTTTCCTTAAAAAAAACAGATCTTCCGAACACAACCTTTCAGCACTTCAGGGACGAAGATTTTAAGGTTGTGCGAGTTAACCAATCAATAATAAAAATAAAAAATGACAGAAGTGGCCGTTTATACAAAGTCATCCTTCCGGCGTTCCTTTTGGGAACATTCGGCTATTTTTGATAAAAACGGCATCACCCGACTCTATGACGAAAAATTAAAATTTTGACATTTATTTTAGCTATTTTTGCAAAATGGCGGTTGGACACAACGAGGGTTGCCTACGTATCTCACGCCCTGTGAGAATCAAATTGGCGTAGTTCGCCTATAAACTGAACTTTGTAAACAATATTCCTTTCTTTCCCAATAAATCAAACTAAAAAAAAATTCAAAATTTTGGCAGGGTTTTGACACTACTTGGCCATTGGTTTTTTTTCTTTTTTTTTTCTTTTTAAAAAAATAAGTAGTTATCTCCCTACACTGCTATATACTGTTTTTTTTCTCTTTTTTTTTTACAATTTTTTTTTTTCGAAAATTCCCGATTTCAGAAGCCGGTCAGCATGCAGATCTAAAGCAGATAAATGTGCAAAACAAACAAGATGCAGCAGGATGGTCTTTTTCATTTCAGGTTGCTTGCCCTAGACGGACCCAACCCCTGTGTTGAGTCCCCTAAGCCAAATGCAACATGATGCAAATAAACGTTCCTACTAGGGATCCGGCATGAAGTCAAGTTATTCTAGGTTCAGCCTGGGTATATGTTCTAGACAATGTACCTGAGTGGACAACTCGAGTTGAGGAAGGAGCTCCTTTCCGGGAACCAAAAGGCCAGCCGGCTTAGAAACTTTTCAAGCCTATTTTATTTAGGGTATGACACTAACAGAATAGGGAGTCTCAACCAGTAAGCACATCCCCGGAGGTAAGAAAAGAAGGTTTCGGCACAGTTTATATGTACAGTTCAAATAATATCAAAGCAGTAAAAAGCATCATTTTGCACATTTTAGGCTAAAAATATATAATAAGATCAAATAATAAATAAAACTAAATATAGCAATTCATCTAAGCTTGAATTCTGAACCCTGAACCAGAGATTCTGGGTTCGAGTCCCCAGCAGAGTCGTCAGAGCTGTCACACCTCCTTTTTCACCCCCCGTAAGGGTATAAGGGAGTTTTTCCAATTAAAGGACAATCGAAACGGAATTTGTTTATTTAATTCAGAGTCGCCACTTGGGAGATTTATGGTGTCCCAAGTCACCGGTCGAGTCCCGAATCGAGGAAAAAATTGACTCTGTTTAACAGTCCGCGAACCAGAAATCTGGATAAGGAATTCTGTTAACCCGGGAGAAGGTATTAGCCATTCCCGAGTTCCGTGGTTCTAGCACGGTCGCTCAACTGTTATATTCGGCTTATTTATCTGATTTTTAACAATTAAGAACTTATATGCAAATTTTAACTTTGAGCCGCTTTTATCAATTTTATTATTATTGTTATTATTTTACGGAGAATTACAACGTTGTGAAAATGTATCTCGAACCACATCACAGTCAATGCACCCGTGGTTGTTGACACATTTCGATTCCGTTGAGATTTGGATTTGGGTCACATGAATGCACACCCGTATTTAAGAAAATAATTTATTAAAGACGCGCCTAAAGCGAGTAGCGTATTATTGTTTTGGGAGGAGGCCGTGAAAATTCATTAGACGGCCAACTCCAAAGTCTATCCGGTTATTGAGTCCTTTTATTGAGGGCCCCGCAATTTGTGATTTATTGTGGCGAGGAACGCCTCCTTTATTTTAAGGATATCCTAAAGTGACTACATTTCTATTTAAATTAGTCTCTAAGAATAAAATAAAAATCCTAATTAATTACGAGCTTAAAAAATAAGAAAAACGTAACATACTACTTGCCAGATTAAGACAAATATTAATGGAAAGGAATTTTACTAAAAAACACAAAATTCGAAATTGTAAATAAAATACGAAATTCGCCAACTAATATTCAAAAGAAATCAGTTATAGCTAGATTAAAAGCTCGCATTGTTATAAAAAAACTATTGGAATTAATTATTCACAACCATTTGAAACTAGATTTAACCATAATTACTAAAACTTATTAGAAAGTTTATTAAACTTAAACGTTGATTCATCTTGCTCAAGCTCGCATTTAATGGACTAATGTTCTTAGCCTTGCTACGTTGAGTCACACATTAAAAGCATCAAGCCTGCTGATTCTACGAAATTATTGGCCTAATATTTGCGGATCTTAGTTCCTAACAAGATTCAAAGATAAAAAAAACTCAAATTGCTTATATTCCAATATTTGCAAATTCAAATCTAGATTTTTACTAACCCTTCCCCCCAAAATAAAATCGATTTCCCATATTGACTATTTACTAATTTGATTTGAATGTGATCTCAAACTAAAAAATTAACAAAAGACGAAACTAATACTTATGGTGTTCATACCGATATCCATCCAATAGTTTCGCAATTTAACGCTTCACATTATACATAATTCTACCATTCATATAACATAAAACACATAATGAATATCTAACTAAAAATATGAATATTCTATAATTAGAAGCATAAATCTTCTGACCATTTCATTTCAGCTTCAATGCATCTATCAAAATGATTCAGAGTAGTGTACCTGGTATTTGAATCCAAGGAAATGAAGAATAGGATCAGCAAAGTAGTATATAACACAACAACAGCAACAAATAACTAGCAATATCCAACAAACGGAACACCCAGTGACAGATTTGAAAACCGAACAAATCCAGCAATAACCAGTGAAGTAGTAGCAAATAACCAATTAAACTCGAGAAATAAACCACATAAAAATCCAAAAAAACACCAATAATAATCAACGGGCAATAACAAAGTGAACTTCTTTTTTTATTGAATGACCAGTTAATGTTTAACCCTTAATTCTCTCTTAATGTTCAGAAAATTCTTTCTTTTAAACTCTCTTCAAATTCGAATCCATAAAAATCCTTTAATATTTTTCGAATTTTTTTTCTCTATTTTCAGCTCATTCTCCTCTTTTTAATTCTGTCCAAATCTGTTCTATTTATGTCTCAAAACAGACCCCTTAATCAATTAATCAAATAATAAAACCATCAACTTTCTCTTACCAAACCCACTACTACATAAAAAATGCAATTATTATTTATTTAATCAACTTTTCTTGAGCCTCGCAATCCCACTATGTCTTGTTCCTCCATTGTTGATTAAACAAATGCATTATTCCCCACCATTATGTCTTGTCTCCCACTATGAATTATTTTATACATTATTTTAATATTAATAATTTATTGGACAGAGCACTCAAAATAAATAATTGTTCAGATTTTCAATTATAAAAATACCCCTCTGAACTTGCCGAAATTACCATTATACCCCTGAAAATACTGCAATTTACCATTCTACCTCATCAGGTATAACCAATTCAACTAATCAATTTTAACCAAAATACAGCAGCTATAACCAATTCCTAATCAAATTCAATCAACAAATTCAAACTAAATGAAGAACATCAAAGAAACAACTGGAATTATTTTGACTCAACAATATTTCTAAACAACAAATCTACTTTCAGATTCAACAACAATAACAAACAAGTATATTCAAATCATTGAGCATCAAATTCAAATTAAATTTAAACAGAACAAATAAACAGATTCAAATCACTAAATTAAATAACCAATTGAACCTCAAACTAAATCTAACAATATTACAGTCAAGACGAAGGATTCAAGTTATCAAACTAACATATTTCTATCTTAAAACTAAATCCTTTTAAATTAATAAACACAAACTGAAGAAATAATTAATTGAACTTCAACTTAAAACTAACAACATTATAATTAAACTAACAATTTTTTACATAAAACAAGAAAAAATGAAACAAACTGAAGAAAATAAAAAAATAATAAACACGAAATTAATATCAAACATATCTGATTTCAGATCCGAAAATATAAAACAAATTACGGACAGAAACGAAACATAAACCAACTAACCGGATCGGAACGACGATGAACTTGAACGAAAACAAATCTGCCCAGAAACAATTATCGCACCAAAATAACTCGACGCCGAAGACGACCACGAACGGACGATCGAAGAAGATGGTCGTTTGGTGTCGTTTGAAAAACGAAGCAGTGGCAACCCGTCGAAGCTGGACGAAGCAGAAGGCAGCAGCAACGCAGCAGGTGCAGCTGGTTTTGAAGCAGATGCTCGATGAGGCAGTCATGGGAGGTGAAGCAGAAGCGATGGTGGTGGTTTGGGCAGTGGTGAGCGGAGGAGAACGACGAAGAAGGCGAAGTAGCAGAAGTAGCAAACATGGCGATTTGGACGTGAAGCAGATGCAAAAAGGGCAACCATGGGACGTGAGACGTTTGGGTTTGCTGGAGGTCGACAAGCTGTTCGTCGTCGATAGCTGGAGCTCGATGGATGGGGTTATGGGCGACGGGGACGAGAGCTGGGAAGGTTCGTTGAAAATGAAGCTGCTGGTCGTTTGAAGACGACGAACTGCACGCGTCGAAGCTGCACACTACAGCAGCTCACGTCGACAAACTTGTCACGTTCGTGAGGCGGGGATGTGCGATGAAAAAGAAGAAGAAGAAGCCAGGGTGGTCGACGCAGCAGCTCTGCTGCTCGTCAATGGTGGGCGGGGAGGTTCGTTGGCGTTGAAAGGGGTGTGAGATGAGGAAGATGAAGATGTGAAGAGAAAGGGGGTCTTTTGCACTGTAGCAGCTGAAGAAAAACCAAACTTAGGCTTTAGGGTTGTGTATATTTGTGTTATACTTGGAGTGGGTCGGGTCCTGGAGTGGGTATGGGTATAACATTGGGCTTGATTTGGTTGGGTTCAGGGAGAAATTGATTTGGGCTTGGGGATTAATTCAAGAATTGACCCAATTTTGACTCCTCCTTTCTTTATTTATTTCCAAACTATTTTTATATTTCTTTTTTTTTCTTCACTTTTTTTTTCTAATTAAAATAAAATACAATCCTAAATTAATCCTCAACCAAATTATCCTAAAACTATTAATTAACTCTAAGTAGTTATTATCACAAATAATTAAATACCAAATTAAAAGAAAATCACACAATTTTGACATTAAACTTTAAAATGCAAAGTACATTATATTTTGTGATTTTTTATTTTTTTAAAACAAACTTAATTACTCCTAATTGTAAAATTAAATCCTAAATGCAAAAGCAACATATTTTTTGTATTAATTTAACAAGTAAACATGTACAGACAAATACAAATAATTATCCAAAAATACCACACAAATTCACAACAATTGCAAACAAACAAAAATTATTTTTTTTTGTGTTTTTTTTTGGAAGTAGTTCTCATATAGGGCAAGAATCACGTACTTACAAGCGGTATGATTTTATGTTAGGGTCTGGTGTGGTGAGTCGGGGTTGAGGATTGTGGTGTTATGGCGAGGAGAAGTATCAATTTGAAGGTAATTTAGAAGGGACTCGGATAGATAGGACATTTTGGTAGTAGGTTGGATCGGCATGATAATGGGTATGATTAGTTCTTTGGGTGTGTATGAGGTAATGAGTTTCTATAGGTGTTTTGTGGCAATGCCCTTGGGTTTTTTGTGGTCTACATAACTTGGTTGAGTTAGAAAGATTCAGTCCTTACAGTTTGTTTTGTGATAATAGGGTTCGGAGAGTTCTTGATGGTTTCTACCACGGTTAGAGATGTGTATTTTCTACTAGCATGAGGAGCATGTGATGTATAGTGATTTTTCTCCTAGATGGGATCTAGTGGAAAGTTCTTGGCTAGTTGAGTACGTAGTTGCTTGTGACTCGGAGTGGATTATGAAGTTCTCACATTTATAATAGGATGGCATGGTATATGCGGTAGGTTGTGTAGGATTGAGATTTGCATGTGTAAGGTCACGGTTCAGTTCTCAAAGGAAGGTTGTAAGTTCTTAGGCAGCATGGACAGTTTCAGATGACTAGGTAAATGATATTACTAATTGGTATGGTTTGATGAGAGTATAGATTCAGAAGTGGGCGAAGTGTTTGAGTTATGGATACTTCATTGGTATTGCAATACTCTCTTGTTTGATCGATTGCTGGAGTTCAGATTTTGCCTTGTGGCATAGAAAATTTTCAGAAGTATTCCTCGTGGGATGACCGTGTAATTGGAGAAGTGTAGACATTTAGGTAGTGGAGTTGAGACTTGAGATGGTGATTCATATGTTCTATGGATTTGAAGACTGAGAGTTTTCTTGAGTAGATTGTTTCGAGGTTGTGGACTTTGAAAATGTAGCTAAGGTTAGTTAGGGGGGAAGTGTGTGTTGTGATTCAACCACTATGGACTTTCGGAGGATTATTTATCTATTGTGGGTGACCAGAGTTGATATGGGGTTCATTGGTAGGCCCAACATGGATGTGTGTTCTGCATCGAGTCTGATTTGTTGACTCCAAACTACTATTATTGAGGGACGTGCCATTCGATTGTTGTTAAGATTATTAGTGTTCTGTAGTGATCTATAAGTTACTCTTTTTTATAACAAGGAGTTGTGATTCGTTGGTTATATGCACATATGGTGCAGTTCAATTTGAGCTTTATAGCGGAATTTGAGCGAGATGAGTATTTGGGTATTGCATAATTGATTGCACATTGGTTATGTTCTTTCCGGATGGTGGTATTGGGTTATTTGCTCCGTAGTTATGGTAATGCACTTTGGGTTACTTGATGTCAAATTTTGCGTGGTTATTAATTTTGAACAAAGCGGCTCGAGTTATACAATACGAACTGGCGTTTGGATGGGATCACCCATTATAGCGGAGTTATATAGATGTACGACCCTTGTGTTATATCCGTAAGTTTTGGTTCTACGATGTGTGCTAGGATCTTATCATGGTTGTGTTGGTACTTGTTAAGCTAGCGGGGCAATTTTCTCGTTTGAGTCATTTTTATGATTGAGTACATTTGGGATATTGCTATTGGGTGCACAAATTTCACAGGTTATGGTCATGGGTTGTATTGATGTGTCATATCACCAGGGTGGTCGTGTTGGATGAGAGGAGGTCATTGGACTTAGAATGAATACTATTAGAATTGACTACAGCCTAGTTAGAAGGATAATCGCGAAAGTCGGCTTAGAAACCTGCTATAGTCCTTGCCGAAGGAGAGGGAACTCCATGACTGGTTGATCAAATGATGGTTATGATTTCTGCGTGTTTCTTTCATCATTGGCAGTACACGAAATTGTTGGAATGAGGCTTTGTTTGATAAGAGGCTTATTACCGGTATTGGGTTGTTTGAGTAGCTATTGTGATTAGAAGTTATCGCTACGAGTGTTTGAGTTATGTGGTATATCATGTGATTACATCTTGGGTTATGATTTCAACTTGTTCAGACTTATACAATGTGTATATGCGAGATTCTGATCTTATAGGAAATTTCGGATGTGGAAATTGGATTCTAAGGCTTATGGGCTAGGTTGGATTAAGAAATTTTAGTCATGTTGTATTGTCAGACCTATACAGGATAGGGTAACGTGGGATCACCCCTGGGTAGGTGCATAGTGAGGTTACATGGCGATTTGATGGCTTTTGGAATCACTCTAGGCACGTTCGAGGACGAACGTATGTTTAAGTGGGGGAGGATGTAACGACCCGACTGGTCATTTTGAGCAATTGTACTTCACTCAGTTGTTTAAGGGAATGAGTAGCTCCACATGATGTATTGTGACTTATGTGAATCATCGATTTTGGTTTTCAAGTTATTCGGAATTGATATGGAGGAATGATATTCGACTAGGAGCTTTAAATATAAAAGGTTTGACCAAGTTTTGACTATTGAGTAATCGATCTCGGATTTGGATCTTTATGGTTCGGTTAGCTTCGTTAGGTTATTTTGGACTTAGGAGCATGTCCAGAATGTAATTTGGAGGTCCATGGTAGAATTAGGCTCAAATTGGCCAAATTGGAAATTTGGTAATTCCCGGGCGATAGTGGAAAATTTGATATCGGAGTCAGAATGGAATTCCGAGAGTTGGAGTAGGTTTGTAGTGTCATTTTTGTCGTGTGTACAAAATTTGAAGTTATTCAGATGAGGTTTGATATGTTTCAGCGTCGTTTTTTGGAACTTGAAAGTTTAGAAGTTCTTAGGCTTGGATCCGAGGTTAATTTGGTATTTTGATGTTGTTTTGAGAGTTCCGAGGGTTCGACTAAGTTCGTATATTGATATATCTCTTATTGGTGCCTTTGGTTGAGGTTCCGGAGGCCTTGGGTGTGTTTCGGATGATTTTTTAGCGAGTTCGAGAATTTTCGGAACTCCAGCATGGTTCTGGTGCCTTGAAAACGCAGATTTGGGCGAAATTTCGCGGACCGCAAAGGAGGGGGCACGGACAGCGAAAATTTGGTCGCTGGGGCGCTCCAGAGAAGATCAACAGGTTCGTTGGTCGACTTCAGAAGCCTATATGTTTTGATCTACAAGGAATTTTGAGATGATTCAACAATGAAAGTTGTAGCCCTTCGCGTCTCGTTTCCAGAATGGTAAAGAAATTATCATTTGGACATGGTAGAGAAAGTTATGGCCAAAATACTAAGGCCTGTCTGTGCAGCCACCAGAAGCGTGGACCGCGCTACTTTTTCAGGACCGCGGTGATTGGATTTTCATGGTCGCGCTTGGATATTCGTGGACCGTGTAGTGGAGATCAGAGAGTGCACTATATAAACGGGGTTTAGTGCATTATTTCACATTTTAGACCTAGGGAGCTCGGTTTGTGGCAATTTTTTGAGGGTTTTTTAAGAAATCCATCGGGGTAAGTGATTCTAACTAGGATTTGGTTAATATAAATGAATATATCACTGATTTCATCATTTGATTAGTACTTTAAGGTGGAAATTTGGGGAAAATTGTGGAAATTTCATAAAATGAATTTTTGAGATTTGAATGTCGATTTAGAGACGGATTTGAGTGAAACTAGTATGGTTAGTCTCGTAATCTAATGGGCTATCGGATTTTGTGACTTTGGTCAAATTTTGAGAAGTGGGCCTGGGGGCCCGCCTTTTGAGTTGACTTTTTGACTTTTGACCTAAAGCTTAGCATGTTTTTATGGGATTGATTCCTTTAGCTTGTGTTGATTGTATCGAATTGTTTATGGCTAGATTCGGAGTGTACGGAGGTCGATTTGAGGGGCAAAGGCTTTTCGGAGTAGGATTTTGCTCGGATTGAGGTAAGTAATGATTCTAAAACTAGTCATGAGGGTATGAAACCCCGGATTTCACATTGTTTTACTATATTGAGGTGACGCACATGCTAGGTGATGGGCGTGTGGGCGTGCTCTGTTGGAGATTGTGACTTGGTCAGTCCCGTAGCAACTATAAAGTTGCGTATTTGACTTAACGTATATAATTCTTATGTGTTTTAGAAAGAATTTCCTATAAATTGGGCTGAATGCCATATTTGGGCCTTGTGCCATAGCTGTTTGGACCCTTAGGGGCTTCTTCTTATTATCCTCTCACTGTTTTTAATTTAAGATCTATACTCAATCATGATGTGTTTACTGATTTCAAAACTCAATCTTTATTACTCTATTTTGATGGATAAAATGATATTTTGGGTTGAGCGCCCTGTTTTACTGATAGCCTATGTGGCTTGAGAGGTTTCTGACTGAGTGAGGTCGAGGGCCTGTGTTGTGAAATTATTATGGGATCGGGTTGCACGTCGCGGCATGTTGTTATTGATTCATGATTTTTATGAGGTCGAGGGCCTGATTGATTAATGCCACAAGGTGACTTGTTATAGCGCTTGGGTTGTAGGAGCCCCTCTAGAGTTGTACACCCCTAGTGAGCGCGGGTACCCTGAGTGAGTGATATGATATTTTGCCAGAGCGGCTATTCTTGATTCATGTTTTGCCCGAGGGGCTGTTTTTAATCGATTGTGAGGTAATGCCCGAGGGTCTGTATATGAGTGACTGTGAGGTTTGCCCGAGGGGCTATTTATGATTTATGTTTGCCCGAGGGGATCTTCACGAGTGATGTTCGCCGAGGGATTGTTCTTGATTTTTGTTGCCCGAGGGGCTGTATACGAGTGAGTTTTGCCCGAGGGGATGTTTATGTTTTTATCATTTTTACTCACTATTTCATCACTTCATTGAAAACTATTGAAAGACTTTTTAAATGGTTTTACTGAAACTTTATTTAAATGAGCTGAGTTGATTCAAACCCTGATTTTAAAAGCCTGTTGTATTTTACTAAGATTTCATGATACGAACTGTATATGTTTAATTGCTCGTCACTACTGCTCAGTCTCTATTTACTTTTATTACTTACTGAGTTGGCATACTCACGTTACTCCCTGCACCTTGTGTGCAGATCCAGGTATTTCTGAACCCCGTAACAGGTGTTGATTACTCAGTGGCAGGTCCATCGGAGTTAGTAAGGTAGATGCATGGCGATCACAACCCTGCTTTTCTCCCTCCTTATCCTCCCTTAGTTGTATTCTGTTATTTCCAAGATATGTTAGTCTTGATGTTGTCAGACGGTTGTAGTAAATACTCATGACTAGTAACACCCCGATGTCGGGCTTTCTTTCCGCACTATTGTTTTCATTTAAACTCCTTATGCAGGTTTATTGTTAAATAGCTTTGGTTTTGTCTTAAAAATTAAAATATTGATTGGTTTTGGTAGTGTCGGCTTGCCTTGTACCACGTTAGGCGCCATCACAACAGGGTTAGTTTTGGATCGTGACACGTACCCACTTTTTGCCTAACTTCAGGCATACGGGGCTGAAGTAGCAAAAATATTTGCTTGAAGTGTAGAAAAACTTCAGATGTTTTTGCATGAAGTTTGGCCTGACTTGCAAAGGAAATCATGCAAACTTCAGTTCATAGTGCAAATGGAAAACTTTAGTTTAATAAAACAACAGAATGTGTTGGCTGAAGTTTTGTTTGTAATTGTTGAACTTCAGTATTCTAGTAGCTGAAGCTTTGTTCTGTATTTGCTGAACTTCAACATGTTTTAGCTGAAGCTTTGTTCTGTATTTGCTGAACTTCAGCATGTTTTAGCTGAAGCTTTATTCTTTTTTTAATGAACTTCAGGGCTGAAGTTTGTTTTGTATTTGCTGAACTTTAGCATTCTAGGAGCTGAAGTTTTTGTTTATATTTGCTGAACATCAGCTGTAACAACCCGACCGGTCGTTTTGAGATCTAGCATGTCATTCAGCGATTTGAGGCCATGAGTAGCTTCACTTAAAGTATTATGACTTGTACGCACGGTCGAAATTGAATTCCGGGAAGTTCGGAGTTGATTTAGAGAGAGAATTCTCATTTCGGAAGCTTTAAGTTGAAAGAATTGACTAAGATTGGATTTTTGAGTAAACTACCTCAGAATCGGGATTTAAAGGTTCCAACAGGTTCGTATGATGATTTCAGACTTGGACATATGTCTGGATCAGGTTTTGGAAGACTCAGGAACGTTTCGGCACCTATTGTGGAAGTTAGCATTTTGGAAGAATTTCATAAGTTTGGGTTGAAGTTCATTTCAATATTATCGATGTCCGATAAGGATTTCGAGTCTAGGAATAGCTCCGTATGGTAATTCTGGTGTTGGGAGCACGATCGGAAGTGAATTCAAAGGTCCGTGGGTCATTTTTGAGTCATTTGGTTAAAGTTGGAAATTTGAAGGTTTTTGAGGTCGGATTCTGATTCCAGAAGTTGGAGTAGGAGTTGAGTCAACTTTAACCAAAGGTCCGTGGGTCATTTTTGAGTCATTTTGATATCGAGGTTGGATTCTGATTCCAGAAGTTGGAGTAGGTCCGTAATGTCACTTGTGTGCAAAATTTGAGGTCAATCGGACGCAATTTAATAGGTTTCGGCATCGCATGAAGAAGTTTGAATTTATCAAGTTCATCAAGTTTGAATTGGGGTGTGGTTCATGATTTTAGCGTTGTTTGATGTGATTTGAAGCCTCGAACAAGTTCGTGTTATGTTTTTAGACTTATGCGGGTGTTTGGTTTAGAGCCCCGGTGTCACAACCCCAAACCGGCTCGGTCGTGATGGCGCCTCTCGTGAAGACAAAGCCAACCGGCACAACACCCATATTAACCCCTTAATCATTAAGAGTCCTTTTTAAAACTTTAATTAAACAATATCTCATAACATGAGTCTGAATGAACAGTGCGGAAATAACATACAAGCCCGACATCAGGGTGTCACTAGTCATGAGCAGATACCAAGGTCTGAATACAACAAAAATAGTCAAAAAGTGTACTAAGTACAGTAATGAAAATAAGAGGAAGGAAGCGGTGTTGCGAACATCGTGCAACCACCTTGTTAACTCCGATGATTCCGCGTTTGAGCAATCAACACCCACTACCGGGTTCTGAAATACTTGAATCTGTACATGAGGTGCAGGGAGTAATGTGAGTACTCCAACCCAGTAAGTAATAAGAGTAAATAAAGATTAAGCAGTACGAAACAATGAATCCACATTTATGATAAACTCAATAAGTACAACGGGCTTTCAAATTAGTATACGAGTTGATCATCTCATTTAAATTCCAACATTTTGGTAAAAATCATTTGAAAATGCTTTCTGACGGTTTCAGTAGGGGTTCAATACTATTTATAATAAAATAGATGAAAATCATAGTCGGCCTCTCGGGCAAAACATAGTTCGTAAACAGCCCCTCGGGCAAAACATGAATCATAAACACCTCATAACATGAAAATCTCAGTGGAAATAATAAAGCCAAATTAGTGATTAAATTCTAAACATCTCATAAACCCCAGCTTAAATGAAAGTCGTTTAAAAATATTCGTCCAACATTTTTGACGGAGGCTCAGTACAAAGGTGAGTGAAAGCAGTGTGAGCACGTGATTTTTGTTTACACAACAAATACTCCAAAAGAAATCAAAATAACAACAAATTGTCTTCGTGTATAATTTTGTAAATTTGCCGGTCATTTTTAGCTATTGTTGGTTTTGTCCGTGTCTATTTAGTCTTATCCAACAAAAAATAAAAAAAAATATATGTCGCATGTGAGTTTAGGATGTCATTTTACTGCTAGGAATTAGTCAAACTACAATTTGTTTTTAAAAGGAAAATCATAAAAAATACGCGTCTTTTATCCTATTTTTGTTGTCATTAAGTGATTTTATTTTTAAATGTGAGTGATAATTGTTGTTTGAGTATTAATTAATATTGGTTGATTTTATCTTGATTTTTATAATTTAGTTAGGAATTTTTATTTAAGTTGTAAGAAGGAAAATATTGAATTTGGGCCAAAATTTCAAATGAAATCAGGCCCAAACCAATACAAATGACCCAGTCCAACCAGGTCTTCTGCGAGACGCCCCAAACGACGCCGTATAGGCATTATCCTTTTGAGACGTTGATTGATTCAAAGGAACGGCCCAGATCAGGCCAATCCTTTACCCAAACGACGCCGTATAAGGCCGTCTAATCTCAACCGTTAAAACCCAATCCCGTCCAACGGCCTCAGGCCACTCCCATGTGCCCGACCCGTTCAAACTTGGACCAGCCCGACCCCTTGTAGTTGAAACGACACCGTTCCTCATCAGCTGAAAGATCCTGGCCCTTCATCTCGCTCCATCCGACGGCCAGGATTTGATCACTCATCTACTATATAAGCCCACCCCTTTTACCCTCGGTTCTCGAGTCTTCATTTGAAGATTCGACCAGAACTTCGATCTACACCGATCTACCCCAGATTCACACTAGACACTCCCCTGACCTCCCCCGTGACCAAACCAAGATTGGTTTGGTCCGAATCTACCCACAAACCCCAAAAACCCAAATCTGAAGAATCGAACCCTAGAACACCAAAATTTGTGGAGTCTGTTGGATTTAAACGAAAGTTTGGGGTCTAGTAGATCCTAATCAAAGTGTTCTCGTTCGAAAATACCTTGGTTAGGATTTGTCCGACCTCAAATGGGAAAATCAAGCTCGGGCTTGGGTCATCCATGTTAAAACATTTTCTGGTTTGTTCACTGTTTCCTTTTGTTATCTATTTAGTTTAGATTAATTTATCAGCATGTTTATTTAGTTTGTTTGTCTATTTTTGATTTTTTGTTGTCAGTTTGTTTCCCCATCTCTGTTAAGACCTTTTATTTGGCCGTTTGTTTATTCTGTTATGTTGAATTCATATAGTAGTATACATATTTCAATGTGATTAACGTCGTCGAATCAATAATGCCTGTTTTCCTGTATCGTTGCAAAATTGTCAAGAACAGTGTTATGCTTTGTTTTGTGTTGTTTTGTTTGGGTCGACTGCTTGTCCTGTGTTACAATTGGTATAGTCGAGTCGATATACGTCGTCAATAAGTTCAGCTTCAAATGGTAATAATTTGATTCATGTTATTGGTTTTTCTGCTGAAGTCTTATTTAAAGCCAATTAGGAACTGAGTATAGTCGCATGTGAGTGTGTTCAATCTGAATCAAAAATATTTAAGGGTGGTGTTATAGTTGCAGTTCAGACTTTGGTTTAATGGATAGCATGTTCACCTAGTTTAGGTTTGGGGCAGCATGTGTTTGGTCAGCTGCTGAGGAGTTAAAGTGAAATGGACAGCATGTGCTGCCAGAACACACCCCTACTGCCCATAACCTGATTTAGTTCAGAAATAATAAACCATATCTAAATATAGGACTGTCAGGGGAATATCATGGGAGGGGGGTTTTATTTTTATTTGGTGAGTGGAAAGACAGGAGACCACATAGGAGGAGTTTTGATTGGTTTTACAGACTGTAAATGGCCTGATGCTAGGCTATAAAGAAGGAGAGCTTCCATTAGTTAAGCATATACATACATAGAGACAAAAAAAGGGAGAGGGGGATATATACAGACATAGACACACATACACAGAGATTGAGAGAGGCATATATACAGGAGACAGACAGAGAGAACAAAACACACACAGACAAAATTAGAAACTGTCTTTCCATTGTGGCCTTGATTCCACCTTTCGACCTATTGATTAACAGTGGTATTTCCAAGTCCCAACTGAGGGTACTGGGTGCTGGTGTCATTAGTTTGCTTCTGGGTTTGGTCTATCTGGAGTTCTGATTCTACCCCACTGTTTGCTGTTGTCATTGTTGCTACTTTTTCCATCGGCTATAGTTGCATCTTGCACTGGAACTTGTTCTGCTGTTACTTGTTGTTACTGCTGCTGTTCGTTGCCACTGTTACTCTACTGACCTTTCTTCTTCTTCAATTGTAAGCACTTCCAGGTACATATTTCTGAAACCATGTGTTGTTGAAAGCTTGAAGTTTGAAGTAGAAATAAATAAATGAACGTCGCTTACTTCACAGTACTTGTGTTCAAGATATTGCAATAGGTTGAATGATAGTTAGCCTGTATTTGTTTAAACTCATTCCAACTGCATTTGTTCTGTATGAATCGATACATATCCCAGCTGAGATGGACTACTAAATAGTATGTTGTTAGATCAGACGTATCTCCATGTGCATAACAATTTAATCTGACTTAGTGATGACGGTATAACATAGAATCATGGCAAGCATCTGTAGGTATTTCTGTCTGGACCTTTGAACTGTCAAACTTGTTATATCCCAAACAAATTCTCATATGGTGTTACGTTAACGAGTTAGCCATATATGCCAACTCTGTTGTTGGATTCCTTGCTTCGATATAGGTTTGATAATAACTGATATTGGCATCGGCCCACCATTTAAACAAAGTGGCTATTAATAGGATCAGCAGGCTTTTACCTATTTTGAAGCACGAAATAATGCAACAATTTTGAGAAACACTAATTTAATAGGCATGAGTTGGGTAAGATGTTCTGGCGCTTAGATCAAATAAACTCCTAAATGAGCATTAATAATTAAGGTTAATCTCAGCACTAATAGTCGCAGACGATTATTCGTTTGTTCACATAATTGTGAGGAGTTAATTTAGCTATAGGATAATTAATCATGTTCGGATATATTACTTTATCGTTTTCAATTTTGTTTATAATTTCTAGTAATGTTCCTTTAAGTAAATGCGCGTCTCAATCTAGCGTTTAATATGGTATGCCTCTTTTAAGCTTGTAACGAGTTAGGATTTTCTCTCACTTATTTTAGAGACAAACATAATAGAAAAATGTAGTCGCTGTAGGTTTACCCTTTTAAAAATAATGAGACGAGCCTCGCCAAATAAAAATTCAAATTGTGGGGGCCCTCAATAATTGGTCATAATAAATACTTAGAATTTAGGATGGACTGTTTAGTAAATTTCACTGCCTTCCCCAAAGATAATAACGCGTTTAGACTCTTTAGGCGCGACTTAATTAAATTACATTCTTAAATTCGGGTGTGCATTTATGTGACCCAAATTCAAATCTCAACGGAGTCGAAATGTGTTAACAACTACGGGTGCATTGATTGTGACGTGGTTCGAGATGCATTTTCACGACGTTACAATTCTATAAAAAATAAATGATAATAATAAAAGCGGTTTAAACTTAATAAAAGCACATAAGTCATGACATGTATTTAAATAAGATATTTAGCCATTATAACAATTTAAGCGACCGTGCTAGAACCACGGGATCCGTGGGTGCCTAACAGCTTCCCTCGGGTCAACAGAATTCCTTACTTAGAATTTCTGGTTCGCAGACTTCATTTGGAAAGTCGAAAATTTCCTCGATTTGGGATTCAAGATAAACCGGTGACTTGGGACACCAAAAGCCAAACCTTTCCCAAGTGGTGACTCTGAATTAAATAAATAATCTCATTTCGAATATTGGCACTTAAATTGGAAAAACTCCCTCGCGCATTTATCCTTCGGGGCGGGCGCGCAAAAAGAAGGTGTGACAGCTCTGGCGACTCCGCTGGGGATTTAACCCAGAACAAATGGTTCAGGGTTCAAGAATTCGAGCTTAGAATAATTGTTATATTTGGCTTTATCTGATTTTTACATGTTTGAGCCTAATGTGCTAAATGTTGCTTTTACCGCTTTGATATTATTTGACTGTATATATAAACTGTGCCGAATCCTTCTCTCTTCACCTCCGGGGATGTGCTTACTGGTTGAGACTCCCTATTCTGTTAGTGTTAATACCATGAAATAAAAAGAGGCTCGGACAAGTTACGAAGCCGGTTGCCCTTTTGGTTCCCGGTAAGTTGCCCCCTCCTCGACTCGAGTTGTCCGCTCGGGTACACAGTCTAGAACATATACCCAGGTTATAAACCTAGTATAACGAAACCTCATGCCGGATCCCTAGTAGGAATGCTTATCTGCATCATGTTGCATTTGACATAGGGGACTCAACATAGGGGTTGGGTCCGTCTAGGACAGGCAACCTGAAATGAAAAGACCGTCCTGCTGCATCCCGTTTGTTTTGCGCATCTATTTGCTTCGGATTTGCATGCTTACCGGTTTCCAAAAGTTTCAAAAAAAGAAGAAGAGAATAGCAGCGTAGGGAGATAATTACTTATTTTTGGAAAAATAAAACCAATGCCCAAGTAATGTCAAGACCTCGCCAGAATTTTCTTTAAAAAAAATGAAAACAAAGTTTGTCTTTTAGTTTGATTTATTCCTTTTAATCACCTTCAAAATCCAAAAAAATATATATATCGGTAAAAAAAAAAGGGGGGGGGGGGAAAATTCAAAATTCAAAATTTATTGTTTCATTTGTAGTATCTCTTTAAAAGATTTTCGAAATTTCAAAAAAAAATGAAAAAAGAAGTTTAAAATTTATAAATATTTCCTTAGTCTCTTTTCAAAAAAAAATATATATATAAAATTCCAGAAAAATAGTTATTCCTCTTTTTCTTTAAAAGATTTTATTTGTTTCCCCTATTTCTGATCCGACCGAACTACGCCGGTTTGATTCTCACAGGGTGTGAGATACGTAGGCAACTTTCATCGGGTCCAACCTCCCATTTTGCAAAAAAAAACAAACAAACAAAGAAAAACGACCAAAAAAATGACAAAATGTCGCCACTTTTATAAATAGTCGGGTGATGCCGTTTTTTTTTGTAAAAACAGCCGAATGTTCCCAAGCGGGACGCCGGAAGGCTGACATTGCATAAACGGCCATCTTCGGTCATCATTCTTCGGTTGATCCTCGCAGCTTTAAAATCTTCATTCTCGAAGTGCTAAAAGGCCGCATTTGAAAATCGATTTCGTCGTTTTGAAAAAAAATGAAATAAAAAAAAAATCTTGAAAAAAAAAATCGAGATAGTTTTATTTTGAGTCTAATAAAAGTCTTTTCATTAGCATAATCACCCTAATAAATGTGCAGGATGAGCACGATACAAAACGAACCCTTTTCAATAATGACCAAGATCCCTTTTGAGTTGCGATTATGGTGGAACGACTTAGGCAAGGAGGGGCAAGACAAAGTAAGGAAATATCTGAAAGATCTCCCAGATTTACTAGACATTCATCCTCGGGGTGATATTATCAGATCATTGGTCACTTGCTGGGATTCAGCACACAATGTATTTCATTTCTCAGACTTTGAGCTCACCCCGACATTGGAAGAAATAGTGGGGTATATCGGAGGTGATGAAGCTCCGTTAAGGTTCAAATACTTGATTGCACCTAGGGCCGTCACGGTACACCGGTTTCTGGATTTCCTAAAAATACCCCGAACATTTCACCATCCAGATCTTGCCAAAGGTTTCTGCAGTCTCCACCTCATATATGCTAGATACGGCCACGTGGGCGGGTTCAATAAGCCGGACTTCAAACTATGCAGTAAAGGCAACCAACAAAAGTGGGACGAACACAGGCTGGTAGCTTTTATGACAACCTTTTTGGGTCTTATAGTGTTCCCAAGGAAAGACGGAAACATCGATCTAAAAGTAACTGGGGTCGTCAGCACTTTGCTCACCCAAGATAAAAGTACTCCGGCGCCTATGATTATGGCTGACATCTTTCGGGCTCTCACTGCTTGCCGAGCCAGGGGTGACTTTTTCGAAGGATGTAACCTACTGTTGCAAATGTGGATGACCGATCATTTATGCCACCGCTCCCCATTCTTGGGTTACGGTTCGCCCGAGAAAACTTGTATTGGAGAATTCTACACAAGAATCAAAGTGTTCAGTCTACCCGAGGGAGTCACAGCATGGACCTCATTTTTCCGAACTCTCACTGCCAACCAAATTCAGTGGAACGCTCAGATGGTTGCCCGTTGAGGAAATCATATACATGCCGGCAACCAGGCCCCACTTTCTGTTAATGGGACTTAAAAGCATCCAACCCTATGCACCGTATCGGGTTTTGAGGCAACTTGGGAGGTATCAAGTGGTGCCGAAAGATGAATATCTGAGTACCCAAGTGATTGAAATCAGTCCGGACGGTCGTTTCCCCGAAGAAGAAGTTCGCCAAATCTAGAGTGAGTGCCAACATCTGACAGCAAACACTTGTGTGATGGATACGACAAAAGGGAAAGTTGCCCCGGGGTATCACGCTTGGTTTAGAGGTGACATATCCTGCGACAGACCGGCAAAAAGACCGCATCTCAAAGATTTCGTTGAGTCATCCCAAGAGCAATGGAACTAGTTAGCAAAAGAAAAGGGGTATCGGGCAGAGATCGGTGATTTGAAGCAACAGGTTGACAGACGGAAATTCAATAACAGTACGCAAATCGCTGCGGATCGAGGCGAAAAGAATAGATTGGCCCAAGAAAATAAAGAACTTAGGGCCCAAATTCAGGAATTGAGGTCGGCTCTTGATGAACAGCCAAGGAGTCGATCAGACGAGCAGTTGATAAAAGTGAAGTCAGGGAATGGCGAGATGGTTTAGAAGAGTCTGAAAATGTCATGGCAAAGCTCAAAGCACAGTTGGGTACAAGAGCAGATAAGCATCGCCGATACTTGAACCAGTTGAAACGCGACCACAAGAAAACTGTTGCTAAAATGAAGAGAGAGATGGCTACACTTGAGGATAAAGCAGTTAAGCGGGCCGAGGATTTCCAATTTGAGAGCAGATACTGTTACGACCTGTTGACCCGAATGAAGGCAGAAGTGCGGCAATTGAAGAATCAGCATATACAAGATTCTCAGGTTTTAAAAACGTGCAGTGGTCAGATAAAAAGCCTGCTCATAGAGAAGAAACAAACCAGAGATAGGATCAGGACCATTGCCCACGCCATCATCAGACGATGTCTACGGTGTGAGAACATGACCAGCATTACCGTTCTCTCGGCAGTGATGGGTTATGTCAAGCAGACCATGCATGAGTTGGAACAACTTGAAAGGGATCTCACACCTAGGACCGTGGCAAGGCCGAACGATGCCCCGCGGGCACCAATTTTCGAAGCCTTAATGTATTCATAGGTCGAGTCTGTATCTTAGCATCTTCTGTCCGTCTTCTCAGGGTGCATTAGTCTGTTTGAGTCTATGTTTATTTTCAAGTTTTATTTTTCCTTTTTCGAAAATGTTGCTTGTAATAGATCGTTTCAGTAATAAAATGTGTGTTTCTTTTACATTCATCTGTTTTTGAACTACGTAATGATCTGATTCATGTGGCATCGTGATACGTAGGCAATCCTCATCGGATCCGGTCACATTTTAACCACGAAAATTGAAAACAGTAACAAAAAGAGAAAGAAAGAAAAAAAACATAACAAAAAAAATATAATAATAAAGCCTAAAAAGAAAACCGGAATGACGCATGCTTTCGTCGCAAACATGTTGGAATCCACTTAACTGTATAGGAGCGTCATGCCCCAACGTGAGATTGCCTATCTGTTATTTGTTTCGAACTAACCGTTTGTTTGTCGTTGAGTTCCTCCAGGTTTTAGAAAAGACGGTTGGTTTGGTGAAAGTCTGGCATCACACTCATACTTCACGAGGTCGAAAGGGAGCGTTCAATTACCTGTTGTTAAGTCAGGAGGCGGTGCTCACACTTACTTCACAAGGTCAAAAGGAAGCATAGAAATGTCTTCAGAAATTCCTTTGCCGACAATCCCTGTTTCCGAGGAGAGTTCGATCTCGACCATCTTCACGCCCGAGTCCGCAACCGCAGAGGAGAATAGAATCCTGCGGCTCCGCATGTTGGAAATGCTGGATGACTGGAATAACGAAAAAGAGCCACCAAGTGTCGTCCCTGGATTCCCTGAGTTGTTCTCCAGGACAAGCGTGACTTCTAACGTCCCCATAAGCTATCCGGCGCCCCATTCGGGTACCCAGCCATTTCGGCCTTCTCTACTGGATCGCCCTCTGATTTTTATCCATGGGTGTCAACAACGGATGTAAATACAAACATCCTTACTGCACCTCCCTGTCCAATCACGGCACAACCTGCTACACACAAGCCAAATTTTGACTCATCCTCGTTTACATTCCAAGCACCATCTTTCTCAATGGAACCAACTCGGTTCGCCACCAGCACTCATCCTCCACAGCCTCAGTGCGAGTTTGCACCTGGGCAGGATCAGAACCCCAAAATTGTTGAACAAGATGAGATGGCCAAAAGAATAAGAAGCCTTGAGCAGAGTTTGAAGAACATGCAAGGTTTGAGCGGACAGAAGAGCGTTTCCTATACCGATCTATGCATGTTCCCTCGCGTGCATCTACCAGTGGGTTTCAAGACCCCAAAGTTTGAGAATTACGACGGGCACGGTGACCCCATTGCTCATCTCAAGAAATATTGCAACCAATTGCGGGGAGCCGGCGGAAAAGAGGAGTTGCTAATGGCATATTTCAGGGAGAGTCTGGTAGGAATAGCCTCGGAATGGTATATGGACCAGGACATATCCCGATGGCATATATGGGATGATCTCGCCAGAGATTTTGTGAGACAATTCCAGTATAACATCGACATTGCACCAGACCGAAATTCTCTGTCAAACTTGAAGAAGAAACCTTCAGAAAGCTTCAGAGAATATGCTATTAAGTGGCGCGAGCAGGCGTCGAGGGTGAAGCCTCCCATGGACAAGATAGAAATGGTCACTACTTTTCTCCAGGCTCAAGAGTCCGACTATTTCCAAAACATGATGTCAGCCATGGGAAAGCCTTTTGCGGAAGCAATCAAAATCGGGGAGATGGTGGAGAACGGTTTGAAGATTGGTAGAATCTTAAGTCAGGCAGCCATAAGGGCAACCTCCCAAGCCGTCCAAAGCGGGTCCGGAGGAATGGCAAGAGGAAAGAAAAAGGAAGAAACGGCCATGGCGGCATCAGAAGCAAGGGAATATCGTAATCCCAGGCCCCGTTTTCCAGAAAGGACCCCACAACACTACTACCCCCACCAAAATGTGGCATATGCTCCTCAACCCTACATGGTCATGAACACCCAGCCTTATGTCCAGCTGCCGCAGCAAGCCAATCGAGGCCAAGCTCCACCTCCCAGAAATCAACCTCCATACCGCAACCACTATAACCCATAGCCTCCCCAAAATAACTTCCGCCCTCAGGAACCACCTAGAAGGCGGACTTTCACACCCATCGGTGAACCATACTCTATTTTGTTCCCGAAGCTAGTCCAATTGGGTTTCCTGCAGCCGGTCCCTCAGACAAGGCACAATCCAGCATCACCTTCTTACAAAGCCGGTGTTACGTGCGCCTATCATTCAGGAGCAGAAGGGCACGATACAAATGACTTCTGGGCTTTGAGAAGGGTGGTCGAGAATTTAATAGAGCAGGGGAAAATAGTGCTAAGGGACGAGGATGTCCCAAACGTGACTAACAATCCGTTGCCAGCTCACAATAACGGGCCGCTGATTGGAATGATTTGCAAAGACAAAGAATTTGACCCTGCTTTGAAAGCTATAATCGCCATCGTCGACGCAGGGAAAAAGCCTGAAACAGCCCAGAAGCTAGAAAAGGGGGAAAAGAAGGTCAGTACTGTGAAGTGCGAGCCCGAAAAGAAGGTGGAGAAAAAGACGGTGCCTGTGAAGAATGGAGTTCTTTACGTCCCGCGAGGTCAAGCAGAGAAGCCGCAGAGTTTCGAAGTCAAAAGGGCAAGGCCAATGTACGTACCAAAAGGGGCCTATGTGGTCCGGGGGATGATTCAACCACCTCGGCTGAATGAGCCGGTGGTTATCGGACGCGTGCCACAGAAGTCGATGACCAACCCGTCCACAGTGCCATGGAATTATCAGAGAACGTTGGTTACGTACAAAGGTAGAGAAGTCACGGGAGAACTTCCGGAAAATACCTTTATTGGAAGGTATTCAAACACTCAAGAGCTAAACAATGCCACACGGAGACGCTTCCCACCGAAGAAGCCTATAAGCGTTGAAGAGGCGGAAGTTTTCTTCCAACAAATGAAAATGCCAGACTACGAAGTGGTAGATCAACTACGCAAGTGCCCTGAGCAAGTATCCATGCTATCTCTGCTGATGAGGTCAACCGAGCATCAAAAGATCTTACTCAAGACCCTGAACGAAGCATACGTACCAGTTGAAACTTCAGTTGAGCAACTAGAACGGATGACGGAGAGGTTCTTCGCCGTTAACCAGGTCTTTTTCAGCAAGAACGATTTACCCCCAGAGGGAGCGGCGCACAACAAAGCCTTGCATCTAACAGTTAAATGCGAAGACTACTACGTCAAGAGGGTAATGTTGGATGGAGGTTCAGGTGTTGACATTTGTCCACTCTCCACGCTACAGAGAATGGAAATTGGGACCGGAAGAATCCGCCCCAATAATGTCTGCGTAAGGGCTTTTGACGGCGTCAAGAGAGACACCCTTGGGGAAATAGACTTGGTGTTGACCATAGGGCCAGTGGAGTTTGAAATAACTTTCCAAGTGCTTGACATGGATACGTCCTACAAGTTTTTCCTCGGCAGACCTTGGATTCATGCGGCAGGGGCTGTACCTTCCACTCTTCATCAAATGGTGAAGTTTGAGTATGAAGACCGGGAAATTGTGGTCCACGGAGAAGACGAACAGTCTATTTATCGGGACTCATCCAGCCCATATCTTGAACCAAGGGAAGGGAGCGAGCACACGGTCTATCAGGCTTTCGAAGTTGTGTTAGCAGAACAGTATGAAGAGGGAAGACCTTTCCCCCAACCTTTCTTGTCTAACGCCTCGATCATGGTGGCTAAAGAGATGATCCGGCACGGATTCAGGCCAAGGAAAGGGCTCGGACGAACATTGAAGGAATAACGGAACCCATCACTTTGCCTTTCGCCAAGAAACTTTTTGGGATAGGTTTTCAACCCACTCCAGAAGATGAAGAATGGGCAAAGAAGAGGAAGAATGAGGGTTGGAAACTGCCTCGACCACTGCCGGATTTATATGAAACTTTCGTCGGACCAAGATACACTGAAGAAGAAGACGATGAGGTTTTCACGGCCGAGGAAATCGAGGAGATATGTGGGGCAATGAGAGAAATGCTCTAAGAGGCTCACATGGTTCAACCAGGAGAAGACACCAGCACCGCCGAGATGCTATATATGGGGCCAAACGCCAAACTTCGAAACTGGGAGGCCACGCCATTCCCGACTAGGCAGAAGTCTGGGTAGACCTGTCCTGCCACCTTTCCTGCATCACGAGTTATCTCCAGGATATAACTTGGATGTTTTCTTCCCTTCAATTGTTGTTTTGAATTCCTGAGTTGTAAACATTGTTGTCTTCCAAATTCCAAATAAAAAGAAATCATCATTGTTTTCTCATTTTTCCCTTTGTTCTGATTTTTGTTATTTTTCCTTTATCTTTTCTTTCAGTTATAATAATGCGGCTTTAAATATGACATGCTTGAGGACTTCACACCCAGATCACAACGAGCTATTTAATTGTAAAATAATGAACCCAGAACCAGAATATGATGAAGAAGAGGCTTTTAGGGAAATAAACCGAGAATTGGAACACTTTGAGAATAAACCTAAGCCAAATCTGAATGACACCGAACCGGTTAATTTAGGAACTCCTGAAGAAATCCGAGAGACCAAAATAAGCATTCACACGGACAAGAAAACGCGAGACGCAATAATTCAACTCCTTTTTGAATTTAAAGATATGTTTGCTTGGTCATACGATGACATGCCAGGATTAGGTGTTGATCTAGTGGTTCATAAATTGCCAATTCACCCTGATTGTCCTCCAGTTCAACAAAAGCAAAGAAAGTTCAAAACTGAGGTCAGTGACAAAATTAAAGAAGAGATCACCAAGCAGCTGAAAACGGGAGTGATTCGGGTAGTCCAGTATACCACTTGGTTGGCAAATGTAGTTCCAGTGCCGAAAAAAGATGGGAAGACTCGGGTATGTGTGGATTACCGAGATTTGAATAGAGCGAGTCCCAAAGATAATTTCCCATTGCCCAACATCCACATCTTTGTTGATAATTGCGCCAAACATGAGATCCAGTCTTTCGTAGATTGTTACGATGGGTATCATCAGGTGTTGATGGATGAAGAAGACGCTGAGAAGACTGCCTTCACCACACCTTGGGGCACTTACTGTTATCGGGTTATGCCATTTGGTCTGAAGAATGCTGGGGCAACTTACATGAGGGCCATGACTGCCATTTTTCATGACATGATGCATCAAGAAATAGAGGTGTACGTGGACGATGTGATAGTCAAGTCCAGGACGCAGGATAATCACATCCAAAACTTGAGGAAGTTCTTCGAGAGATTGAGGAAATACGATTTGAAGCTGAACCCAGCCAAATGCGCTTTCGGAGTCCCATCGGGCAAGCTTTTGGGCTTCATAGTGAGCAGGAGAGGCATCGAATTAGATCCAACAAAGATAAAATCTATCAGGGATCTACCTCCCCCAAGAACGAAGAAAGACGTGATGAGTTTGTTGGGCAGGTTGAACTATATCAGTCGATTCATTGCCCAGCTAACTAGCACGTGTGAACCCATATTTAAGCTGTTGAGGAAGGATGCATCGATCAAGTGGACGGATGAGTGTCAAGAAGCTTTCGACAAAATCAAAGAATATCTTTCAAATCCCCCAGTTTTGGTCCCGCCAGAGCCAGAGAGACCCCTGTTCTTGTATCTGACAGTTTTGGAAAATTCTTTTGGTTGCGTCATCGGGCAACATGACGTAACCGGAAAGAAGGAGCAGGCGATCTACTACTTGAGCAAGAAATTCACTGGCTACGAGGCCAAGTATACTCTGCTAGAAAGAACGTGTTGCGTTCTGACGTGGGTTGCTCAAAAGCTGAGACATTATCTCCAAGCCCACACTACTTTCCTCATAAGCAGGCTGGATCCTTTGAAGTATATATTTCATAAACCAATGCCTACTGGAAGACTGGCCAAGTGGAAAATCTTGCTTACTGAATTCGACATAGTCTATGTCACCCGTGTGGCAATGAAAGCCCAGGCGTTAGCCGATCATTTGGCCGAAAACCCAGTTGATGATGAATACCAACCATTGAGCACTTATTTTTCGAACGAAGAAATAAACACCGTAGAAGTTGTCTCGGAAAACGCCCATGTTTGGAATATGTTCTTTGATGGGGCCATAAACGCCAAAGGTGTAGGAATCGGGGCAATGTTGATTTCGTCCTCCGGTCAGCATTATCCTGCTACAGCTAGACTGCGTTTCTTTTGCACGACAATACAGCTGAGTATGAAGCCTGCATCATGGGTATGCATATGGCGATCGATCAGGATGCCGAAGACTTACTGATTATGGGAGAATCTGACCTGATTATCCGGCAAGCCCAAGGTGAATGGGAAACTCGGGATGTCAAGCTTATTCCTTACTGACAGCACGTGGAGGACCTCGGCAAGCATTTTAAATCAATAGAGTTCAGGTATATCCCGCGGTGTCACAATGAACTAGCGGATGCACTTGCTACCTTGGCTTCAATGCTACCTTACCCAGGCAACGCCCACGTCGATCCCTTGGAAATCCAAATCAGGGAAAGACACGGCTACTGCAATGCAATCAAGACAGGATCGAGTACACAGCCATGGTACCATGATATCAAGAGGTTCTTGAAGACACAAGAATATCCCGAACATGCTACTGGAGATCAAAAGAGAACCATTAGGCGGCATGCAAGTGGTTTCTTTTTTAGCGGCGAATTGTTGTATAAGAGGACCCCGGACCTCAATCTACTAAGATGTGTTGACGCCGATGAGGCAAGAAGGATCATGCATGAAGTACACGTAGGAGTGTGCGGACCTCACATGAACGGGTATGTCTTAGCAAAGAAAATCCTTCGAGCAGGTTATTACCGGATGACCATGGAAAAGGACTGCTTTAGCTTCGTTCGGAAGTGTCATCAGTGTCAGGTGCACGGTGATTTGATTCATGAACCTCCCACGGAATTGCATCCCATGTCTGCACCTTGGCCATTTATTGCCTGGGGTATGGACGTCATTGGTCCGATCGAGCCGAAGGCCTCAAATGGACATAGATTTATACTGGTTGCCATCGACTACTTCACAAAATGGGTAGAGGCTGTCACTCTCAAGTCGGTCACTAAAAAAGCTGTAGTGGATTTTGTACATTCAAATCTTATCTTCCGTTTCGGCATTCCTGCAACTATCATCACAGATAACGCAGCGAACTTGAATAGTCACTTGATGGGAGATGTATGCGAGCAGTTCAAAATAACGCATAAGAATTCCACTCCTTACCGGCCCAAGGCCAATGGCGCTGTAGAAGCAGCAAACAAGAACATCAAGAAGATTTTGAGGAAGACAATCCAGAGTTCCCGATAGTGGCATGAGCAGTTACCGTTTGCATTGCTGGGATATACTACGGTACGCACGTCAGTAGGGGCAACCCCTTATCTTTTGGTTTATGGGACTGAGGCTGTGATACCAGCAGAGGTAGAAATTCCTTCGCTTCGAACCATTGTCGAAGCAGAAATCGAAGACAACGAGTGGGTTAAGACTCGATTGGAGCAGTTGGCTTTGATTGACGAGAAACGAATGGTTGCGGTTTGTCACGGGCAGTTGTACCAACGAAGAATGGCTCGTGCTTACAATAAGAAAGTCCGACCCAGGAATTTTGAAGTGGGTCAACTGGTACTGAGGCGCATTCTGCCACATCACCAGGAAGCGAAAGGGAAATTTGCTCCAAACTGGAAAGGCCCATACATCATCAGGAAGATATTGCCAAGAGGAGCATTGTACCTAGGTGATATTGAAGGAAATGATCCCGAAACAGCAGTGAATGCGGATGCAGTCAAAAGATACTATGTCTGAATTATACTCCAGTGGTCCTGACACATTTGAAATGATGAAGGTTTTATTTCCACTACCCCAAACATTATCAACTCTCTCTACAAGCCCTTTGAGCCGATTACATTTCTTTGGCTATCTTCGGAAAAAAAAGAAAAAAAAACAAAACAAAACATTGATTGAGGCCTGAACTACGTCTGACTTGATTCCGAAAGGATACGTAGGCAGCCTCTCTCTGAGGTTCAGTCACACCAACAATAAAATCTGATTTACCCTAAAATTGAAACCGGGGCACACCAAACGGTTTAGAATTTGTAGTATTGTCTACCGTTCCCTACCAAGCACAGGCCTTTCGGATCAATTACCAAAGGTAGGGGGAGCCAAGAAGTGTCACGAATGGAGGCCGGTACATTCCGAATTGAGAGAAATAAAATGAGAGAGTCTTGTCGGTGAAAACCTTCGGGCACCGCAAGGCGACGGGAGTAGAGAAACCAAAATGAGAGAGCTTGTTTAGTAAAAACTCGCAAAGAGTGCTATCAAGCGACAGCAAGGAGGGAAATGAGAGAGGTCAACTAGCGAAAACCCGCAAAGGGCGCTGTTGGCCGAAAGGATGACTCCACCTCAGGAAGTCTCGGCAAAGTTCCACCAGTTTGGAAACGCAGATCCATTTTGGTTCGGGAGGAAATGCAAGTTCGTTGAAGGTCAAGCGTCCAGTCCAAAAGCGTGTCATGTCCATTTAAAGTCAGCATTGTTTCCCTCAGATAAGTCTTTCTTGTCCCGAAAGAGACACTTCTTTTCTGAAATTTATTTTCTCCGTTCTTTGTTTTACTTTTCTTCGAATCCCCTTCATTTTTAACCCTAAGTTCCAGATATACCGGAGAGAATAGGTGGCAGGATTGGCTTCACGGATTTTTGTTTCGCAAGGGAAAATGCCTTGCTTCGTTGGTACGTTCGTCCAAACCTGATGGATCATGATGTTGACTGCATTCTAAGTAAAGTCACGAAACCGAAAAAAAAATCCCCACAGGTTTTCCCTTTGTACAAATCCCCACAAAGCCTCCCTTTGTAAAACAATTCCCCAAAGAGTCTGCCCCAGCAAAATCCCCACAGGTTTTCCCTTTGTACAAATCCCCACAGGGCTTCGCTTTGTAAAATTCCCCAGCAAGCCTGCCCCAACAAATCCCCAGCAAGTCCGCTTTGTAAAATTCCCCAGCGAGCCTACCCCAATAAATCCCCGGCAAGTCCGCTTTGTAAAAAATCCCCACAGAGCCGCCTTCAGACAAATCTCCACAGAGTTTCCACCTGTGCAAATCCCCACAGAGTCTCCCCAATAAAATCCCCATTGAAAATCCCCAAGCAAAACGGGATGGAAAAACCAAAGCCTTACAAGGCAAATCATCACAGAATCTGGAAATGCAAGCCTGAGCAGTCTAAAAGGGTTTCACCATTTGAATCCAATCAATGGCAGAATTTCTCAACAGAAATAAGGACGCAACAAAGCAACTGGAACAATCAAGGTCACCGAACCAACCGCCACTTCCGAGCTAACAATTGTTCTTTGTTTGAAAAGTTGAAACAAGTATGATCCAAGACAACCGTGCAAGAAGCAGGTGTCGCCCAAAGAAGAAAGTACATGAGTGCAAGAAACAGTTTGGCAATAAGGAATCCACTCGAAATGGAAGTTTCCACGAAATTCTCTTTTACATTTTACTAAAACAAGAAAATTCAAAAAAAAGGGTCGGTTAGTACCCCTGAGCATTTTCCATTTAGTCAGCATTAGGGCTCCAACCCTGAACTGAACTTTTTCCATTTAGCCAGTATTAGGGCTCCAACCCTGAACTGAGCATTGTCTGTTAGTCAGCATTAGGGCTCCAACCCTGAACTGAACTTTTTCCATTTAGTCAACATTAGGGCTCCAACCCTGAACTGAACTTTTTCCATTTAGTCAGCATTAGGGCTCCAACCCTGAACTGAACTTTTTCCATTTAGCCAGCATTAGGGCTCCAACCCTAAAATGAGCATTGTCTGTTAGTCAGCATTAGGGCTCCAACCCTGAACTGAACTTTTTCCATTTAGCCAGCATTAGGGCTCCAACCCTGAACTGAGCATTGTCTGTTAGTCAGCATTAGGGCTCCAACCCTGAACTGAACTTTTTCCATTTGGCCAGCATTAGGGCTCCGACCCTGAACTGAGCATTTTCCGTTTAGCCAGCATTAGGGCTCCAACCCTGAACTGAACTTTTTTCATTTAGTCAGCATTAGGGCTCCAACCCTGAACTGAACTTTTTCCATTTAGTCAGCATTAGGGCTCCAACCCTGAACTGAACTTTTTCCATTTAGCCAGCATTAGGGCTCCAACCCTGAACTGAGCATTGTCTGTTAGTCAGCATTAGGGCTCCAACCCTGAACTGAACATTTTCCATTTAGTCAGCATTAGGGCTCCAACCCTGAACTGAACTTTTTCCATTTAGTCAGCATTAGGGCTCCAACCCTGAACTGAACTTTTTCAATTTTGCCAGCATTAGGGCTCCAACCCTGAACTGAGCATTGTTTGATAGTCAGCATTAGGGCTCCAACCCTGAACTGAACTTTTTACATTTAGCCAGCATTAGGGCTCCAACCCTGAACTAAGCATTGTCTGATAGACAGCATTAGGGCTCCAACCCTGAACTGAACCTTTTCATTTAGCCAGCATTAGGGATCCAACCCTGAACTGAGCATTGTCTGTTAGTCAGCATTAGGGCTCCAACCCTGAACTGAACTTTTTCCATTTTAGCCAGCATTAGGGCTCCAACCCTGAACTGAGCATTGTCTGTTAGTCAGCATTAGGGCTCCAACCCTGAACTGAACTTTTTCTATTTAGCCAGCATTAGGGCTCCAACCCTGAACTGAGCATTGTCTGTTAGTCAGCATTAGTGCTCCAATCGTGAACTGAACTTTTTCCATTTAGCCAGCATTAGGGCTCCAACCCTAAACTGAGCATTTTTCTGTTAGCCAGCATTAGGGCTCCAACCCTGAACTGAGCATTTTTACCTTGTGGCAATATTAGGGATCCAACCCCGAGTTTGGCATTTTGTAGACTGAAATTTTCCAACCCCTTCATCAATTCTATAAACTTCCTAGCAATTAACTCACGAAATTTTCCTAGTGAAACTGGGGCAGAAAATTTCGTTCGTCTGTTTTTCCCCGTAGGTCTGACCTCGAGACGCATGGATCGAAACGACCCACGAGATGAGTCTCAACCCAGAATAGAGAAGAGAAGAAAAGACAAAAGAAGATGTTCCGAGATATTTGGAAAAACGAAGGGCGGATCGCTCCAAGATTTGATCAAAAGTCCCGAGTTATGCCAATCCCGTCTCACTCAATATCGCAGAAATAAACAGGCGCCTACAACTTGCAAGAATCAAGATTCGGATCGAAGTCTACTAGCAGAATCAGCTAAGACCCAAGATCAAGTTGCAAAAGAATCATAAATAGGAATCTTGTAACTAGCAGTTGACAAGCATAAGTAGTTAGTTTAGTTTCAATTTTCCTTTGATTGTAATAAGGCGATCGGTAAGTAGTTAGTGGCAACAGCAACAGCACTAACATCAAGCATTGCAATCCCATGGTAGTCCCAGCTACCAAGGTTTCCCGAACTACATTGACCTGATTCCTGTTTATCCCAGGATATGTACGAAATCTTTGAAGCAAAGATTCGGTCAAATCTTTCAAAATGTGCTTCACACGGAGTATTCCAATAGGCAAAAATCGCTCATATCCGCTCACTTTATCTTTGTACGAAAACTCTTCGCGTTTTCGCACAAAGAGGGGCAGCTGTGAGCACGTGATTTTTGTTTACACAACAAATACTCCAAAAGAAATCAAAATAACAACACATTGTCTTCGTGTATAATTTTGTAAATTTGCCGGTCATTTTTAGCTATTGTTGGTTTTATCCGTGTCTATTTAGTCTTATCCAACAAAAAAAAATATATGTCGCATGTGAGTTTAGGATGTCATTTTACTGCTAGGAATTAGTCAAACTACAATTTGTTTTTAAAAGGAAAATCATAAAAAATACGCGTCTTTTATCCTATTTTTGTTGTCATTAAGTGATTTTATTTTTAAATGTGAGTGATAATTGTTGTTTGAGTATTAATTAATATTGGTTGATTTTATCTTGATTTTTATAATTTAGTTAGGAATTTTTATTTAAGTTGTAAGAAGGAAAATATTGAATTTGGGCCAAAATTTCAAATGAAATCAGGCCCAAACCAATACAAATGACCCAGTCCAACCAGGTCTTCTACGAGACGCCCCAAACGATGTCGTATAGGCATTATCCTTTTGAGCCATTGATTTATTCAAAGGAACGGCCCAGATCAGGCCAATCCTTTACCCAAACAACGCTGTATAAGGCAGTCTAATCTCAACCGTTAAAACCCAATCCCGTCCAACGGCCTCATGCCACTCCCATGTGCCCGACCTGTTCAAACTTGGACCAGCCCGACCCCTTGTAGTTGAAACGACACCGTTCCTCATCAGCTGAAAGATCCTGGACCTTCATCTCGCTCCATCCGACGGCCAGGATTTGATCACTCATCTACTATATAAGCCCACCCCTTTTACCCCCTGCCCTTAGGTCGTCCTCACCAAACCCCAATCCCTTAGAACCCTAACGCCGCCCCCTTTCCACTCACCATTAAACCCGGTGGCAAGGATGCCGGTGACCACCACCTTAACACCCTAGATGCACCTCACCACCCTGAATCCAAATCCGCCAACCGCTTAGTTCGAATAAGTCCCTAGGTTCTCGAATCTTCATTTGAAGATTCGAGCAGAACTTCGATCTACACTGATCTACCCCAGATTCACACTAGACACTCCCCTGACTTCCCCCGTGACCAAACCAAGCTTGGTTTGGTCCGAATCTACCCACAAACCCCAAAAACCCAAATCTGAAGAATCGAACCCTAGAACACCAAAATTTGTGGAGTCTGTTGGATTTAAACGAAAGTTTGGGGTCTAGTAGATCCTAATCAAAGTGTTCTCGTTCGAAAATACCTTGGTTAGGATTTGTCCGACCTCAAATGGGAAAATCAAGCTCGGGCTTGGGTCATCCATGTTAAAACATTTTCTGGTTTGTTCACTGTTTCCTTTTGTTATCTATTTAGTTTAGATTAATTTATCAGCATGTTTATTTAGTTTGTTTGTCTATTTTTGATTTTTTGTTGTCAGTTTGTTTCCCCATCTCTGTTAAGACCTTTTATTTGGCCGTTTGTTTATTCTGTTATGTTGAATTCATATAGTAGTATACATATTTCAATGTGATTAACGTCGTCGAATCAATAATGCCTGTTTTCCTGTATCGTTGCAAAATTGTCAAGAACAGTGTTATGCTTTGTTTTGTGTT
Organism: Nicotiana tabacum; assembly: GCF_000715075.1. NCBI lineage: Eukaryota > Viridiplantae > Streptophyta > Magnoliopsida > Solanales > Solanaceae > Nicotiana > Nicotiana tabacum. The sequence continues at coordinate 227,641,348 of NC_134101.1, forward strand.
ATTTTGTTTGGGTCGACTGCTTGTCCTGTGTTACAATTGGTATAGTCGAGTCGATATACGTCGTCAATAAGTTCAGCTTCAAATGGTAATAATTTGATTCATGTTATTGGTTTTTCTGCTGAAGTCTTATTTAAAGCCAATTAGGAACTGAGTATAGTCGCATGTGAGTGTGTTCAATCTGAATCAAAAATATTTAAGGGTGGTGTTATAGTTGCAGTTCAGACTTTGGTTTAATGGATAGCATGTTCACCTAGTTTAGGTTTGGGGCAGCATGTGTTTGGTCAGCTGCTGAGGAGTTAAAGTGAAATGGACAGCATGTGCTGCCAGAACACACCCCTACTGCCCATAACCTGATTTAGTTCAGAAATAATAAACCATATCTAAATATAGGACTGTCAGGGGAATATCATGGGAGGGGGGTTTTATTTTTATTTGGTGAGTGGAAAGACAGGAGACCACATAGGAGGAGTTTTGATTGGTTTTACAGACTGTAAATGGCCTGATGCTAGGCTATAAAGAAGGAGAGCTTCCATTAGTTAAGCATATACATACATAGAGACAAAAAAGGGAGAGGGGGATATATACAGACATAGACACACATACACAGAGATTGAGAGAGGCATATATACAGGAGACAGACAGAGAGAACAAAACACACACAGACAAAATTAGAAACTGTCTTTCCATTGTGGCCTTGATTCCACCTTTCGACCTATTAATTAACAGTGGTATTTCCAAGTCCCAACTGAGGGTACTGGGTGCTGGTGTCATTAGTTTGCTTCTGGGTTTGGTCTATCTGGAGTTCTGATTCTACCCCACTGTTTGCTGCTTTCATTGTTGCTATTTTTTCCATCGGCTATAGTTGCATCTTGCACTGGAACTTGTTCTGCTGTTACTTGTTGTTACTGCTGTTGTTCGTCAAACTTGTTATATCCCAAACTGTCACTAGAACTGTCAAACTTGTTATATCCCAAACAAATTCTCATATGGTGTTACGTTAACGGGTTAGCCATGTATGCCAACTCTCTTGTTGGATTCCTTGCTTCGATATATGTTTGATAATAACTGATATTGGCATCGGCCCACCATTTAAACAAAGTGGCTATTAATAGGATCAGCAGGCTTTTACCTATTTTGAAGCACGAAATAATGCAACAATTTTGAGAAACACTAATTTAATAGGCATGAGTTGGGTAAGATGTTCTGGCGCTTAGATCAAATAAACTCCTAAATGAGCATTAATAATTAAGGTTTAATCTCAGCACTAATAGTCGCGGACGATTATTCGTTTGTTCACATAATTGTGAGGAGTTAATTTAGCTATAGGATAATTAATCATGTTCGGATATATTAATTTATCGTTTTCGATTTTGTTTATAATTTCTAGTAATGTTCCTTTCAGTAAATGCGCGTCTCAATCTAGCGTTTAATATGATATGCCTCTTTTAAGCTTGTAACGAGTTAGGATTTTCTCTCACTTATTTTAGAGACAAACATAATAGAAAAATGTAGTCGCTGTAGGTTTACCCTTTTAAAAATAATGAGACGAGCCTCACCAAATAAAAATGCAAATTGCGGGGGCCCTCAATAATTGGTCATAATAAATACTTAGAATTTGGGATGGATTGTTTAGTGAATTTCACTGTCTTCCCCAAAGATAATAACGCGTTTAGACTCTTTAGGCGCTACTTAATTAAATTACATTCTTAAATTCGGGTGCGCATTTATGTGACCCAAATTCAAATCTCAACGGAGTCAAAATGTGTTAACAACTACGGGTGCATTGATTGTGACGTGGTTCGAGATGCATTTTCACGACGTTGCAATTCTATAAATAATAAATGATAATAATAAAAGCGGTTTAAACTTAATAAAAGCACATAAGTCATGACATGTATTTAAATCAGATATTAGCCATTATAACAATTTAAGCGACCGTGCTAGAACCACGGGATTCGAGGGTGCCTAACACCTTCCCTCGGGTCAACAGAATTCCTTACTTAGAATTTCTGGTTCGCAGACTTCATTTGGAAAGTCGAAAATTTCCTCGATTTGGGATTCAAGATAAACCGGTGACTTGGGACACCAAAAGCCAAACCTTTCCCAAGTGGCGACTCTGAATTAAATAAATAATCCCATTTCGAATATTGTCACTTAAATTGGAAAAACTCCCTCGCGCATTTATCCTTCGGGGCGGGCGCGCAAAAAGGAGGTGTGACAAGCAGTAAATAAATCAACATATTTGGTAGAAACTCACTTTAAAGAGGAGTGAAAATCAATAAGTTCATAAACAGTCCCCTCAGGCAAAGCATCACTCATGTACATGTTTATATCTATCGCCCCGCGGGCAAGCCTCTCAGTCACTCATGACTCAACTCTTACCAATCAACGCTCACACTCAATAGGTACCAATAGTAATCATTGCAGTGCGCAACCCGATTCATATATCTCTGCAGCGTGCAGCCCGATCCATATATCTCATCGACGGCACTCACTAGGGGTGTGCAGACTCCGGAGGGTTCCTACAGCCTAAGCGCTATATCGCTGCGGTATGTAGCCCGATCCAACATATCGTTGTGGCATGCATCCCGATCCATATAAGTATCGCTGCAGCGTCCAACCCGATCCATATATATATATATATATATATATAAATTGTTGTGGCATGCAGCCCGATCCATAGATATATAATCCTCACAACTAGGCCCTCGGCCTCTCTCAGTCATTAACCTCACCATAAGACTCTCAGTCTACCTCAGTCATCAATCTCATGATCACTCGAACCATCAGTAAAATAGGGAACTCGGCCCAAAACAATTTCCACATTTTTAAGAATATAGTGGTAAAGCCAGATTTGAGTAACAAACAGGTAAAACAAGACTGAGGATATGCTTTCAAACAAACAGAGTGAGGAAAGACAGTAAAAATGCTCCTGAGGGTCTTAACAAGTCGGCACAAGGCCCCAAACATGGCATACAGCCCAAAATATAATAATATCAAATAATTAACTATCAATTACGTATTAAAATAATCGTTCGGGATGGACTAAGTCACAATCCCCAGCGGTGCTCTACCCTACGCTCATCATCTAGCATGTAAGTCACCTCAACATAGCACAACGATGTGTAATCCGGGGTTTCAAACCCTCAGGACAGTATTTACAATCATTACTTACCTCTATCCGGCCCGAAATCTAGCCCGCAATGCCTTTGCCTCTCGAATCGGCCTCTGGATTCTCCAAATCTAGCCGAAATCAGTACCAAACCATCAAAATGTGCTAAGGGAACAAAGCCCACTCGAAAATAATCAAATTACCACAAAATTCCCGAAATTGGTCAAACCCGACCCCCGGGCCCACATCTCAGAATTTGACAAAATTCACAAAACTAAAATCCTTATATGCTCACGAGTCTAACCATACAAAAATTATCCAATTCTTATACCATTTGGTCCTTCAAATCATCATTTTACATTTTAAAAAGATTTTACAATTTCTTCCCAAATCACGAATTAAATGATGAATTCAATGATAGATTCATGTACTCTAGCCAAATCTGAGTTAGAATCACTTACTCCGATGAATTTCTTGAAAAACCTTCGAAAAATCACCAAAATCCGAGCTCTCTAGGTCAAAATATCAAATAAAACCCAAAAACTCATATTTATAGAGTGCCCCACAGATTTCCACCTCCGTGGACCGCACAAAATCGACCGTGGTCCGCACAAAACCAGTGCGGTCAGCACAAAAATGACCGCGGCCGCACAGGTTTTCTTTGGCAGTGACAGGCTTTAGTATTTTGGCCATAACATTCTCTACAAATGTCCAAATTGCAATATCTTTACCTTTCTAAACACTAGACACTAAGGGATACAACTTTTGTTTTTGAATCATCTCAAAATTCCTTGTAGTTCAAAAGATATGAGCTTCCGAAGTAGGACAAGCGAAATGTTCCCCACCGTGGCCGCACAGCATTTTGTGCGGTCCGCACAACACCGAACGCGGCCTCACTTCATTTTGTGCGGTCCGCACAGCACATACCGCGGCCGCACTTCTTTTTGTGCGGACCGCGCAGGTGGGTTCCTAGGTCTGCAATCCTTCTGGACCTGCTACAGCTATGATTTTCGGCCTAAAACATCCCGGAACCTACCCGGAACTCCCAGAACTTCAAACCAATTGTACCAACACATCCCATGACATCGTTCAAACATGTTCAAAACTTCGGAATGCTCACAACAACAACAAATCACCAATTTAACATAGGATTCAAGCCTAAGAACTCCAAGAACTCTTAAATTATGCTTTCGATCAAAAGTCTATCAAATCTCGTTCGAATGACCTGAAATTTTGCACACACATCTCAAATGACACAACGAAGCTACTGTCACTCTCGGAATTCCATTCCGACCTCTATATCAAAATCTCGCCTATCAACCGGAAAACTCCAAAATCTCAATTTCGCCAATTCAAGCCTAAACCTTCCACGGACTTCCAAAATGCATTCCGATCACGCTCCTGAGTCCCAAATCACCCAACGGATCTAACCAAATCATAAAAATTCCAATCCGAGATCAAATACAAACAAGTCAAATCTTGGTCAAACCTTTCAAATTTTAAGTTTCAAACTGAGGACTGTTCTTCCAAATTTCATTCCGATTACCCTGAAAACCAAAACCAACGATTTACATAAGTCATAATGCACCACACGGGGTAAGTCATGCCCGCGAACTAGCTAACAAAGTGCAAAAGTTCAAAACAACCGGTCGAGTCGTTACATCCTCCCCCACTTAAACACACGTTCGTCCTCGAGCGTGCCCAGAATTGTTCCAGAAGCCAACCAATTGCTAAATAACTTTACCATGCATATACTCGGGGGTGATCCCACGTCACCCTATCTCACATAGGTTCGATAACACAATATAACTGAAATTTCACAATCTATCCTAGTCCATAAACCATAGAACCACATTTCCTCTTCTAAAACCATCAACATGATCAGAATCTCATATTTATACTGTGAATAAGTCCAAACATGCTATCACAAACCATATTTGCTATCTCAGGTGCAATTACATGTTATACCACATAACTCAAATACTCGTAGCAATAACTTCTAATCACAGCAGCTGCACATAACAACTGAATACCAATAGAAAACCTCTTATCAACTAAAGTCTCATTCCCACACTTTCATATACTGCCAATGATAAATAAACCACATAGTAAGCCATAACTATTTCTCAGATCAACCATTCATGAAGCCACTTCTCCTTTGGAAAAGACCATAGCAATTTTCCTGAGCTGAAACTCGATATTATCCATCCAACATGCTGAAATCAAAATCCGTTTGTATTCATTAATGATCCTAACGATCTCATCTAATCCAACATACTACGCTGGTGACACAACATCCCTTGGGGTGGACGTGCCAAAAGGAGGTGTGACAGCTCTGGCGACTCCGCTGGGGACTTCAACCGAGAACCACTGGTTCAGGGTTAGAAATTCGAGCTTAGAATAATTGTTATCATTTGGCTTCATTTATTATCTGATTTTATTACATGTTTTAGCCTAAATGTGCAAAATGTTACTCTTACCGCTTTGATATTATCTGAACTGTATATAAAAACTGCTACGAAATCCCTCTTTTCTCTCTCTTGAGGAGTGCACGCTGGTCGTGACTTCTTTCTGTTAGTGTCCTATTCCAAAATAGAACGAGGATTCGGAGGAGTTGCAAAATCGGATGATCTTTTGGTTACCGGTACGCAGTTCCCATCCTCGGCTCGAGTTGTCCGCTCGGGTAAGCCAGGTCTAGAACAAATACACAGGATAAACCTAGTATAACAAAACCTCATGCTGGATCCCTAGTAGGAACGCTTATTTGCATCATGTTGCATTTGACTTAGGGGACTCAACACAGGGGTTGGGTCCGTCTAGGACAAGCAACTTGAAATAAAAAAAACATCATGCTGCATCCTGTTTGTTTTGCACATTTATTTGCTTCAGATCTGCATGCTGACCGGCTTCTGAAATCAGGAATTTTTGAAAAATTGTGAAAAAGAGAAGAAAAAAAATAGCAGTGTAGAAAGATAATTCTGAGTTACCGGCGAGCTCTGCCAAAATTTTGTGGAAAAAAATGTTTTTTTTAGTGTAATTTGTTTAAACAAGTCTTGTTGTCAGAATTAGTTTATTGTCGTGTCCGAACTACGCGGGTCTGATTCTCACCGGATGTGAGATACGTAGACAAACCTCTTCGGTTCCGGCCCACCATAAAAAAAAATCCAAAAAATATTTTACATTATTCGCTTCTTTAGAAAGTCTTTCTTTTAAACCTCAATTTAAAAAAAATATAATACAAAAATATTTCCTTTTAATCTCTCTCAAAATCCAAAAATATTTGTTTAAAAATTCAAAAAAAAAATCAAAATTCAAAAATATTTTTCTTTTCTTTTTTAGTATTTCTTTCATAAATTCAGAGTAATAGTCCAAAAATATTTCCTTTCTTCTTTAGAAGTTTTTTCGAAAATTTCCAAAAAAAAAAAAGCAAAAGAAGTTAAAATTCAAAAAAAATATTTCTTTAGTCGTCGTTTCTTTTCAAAAAAAAAACAACAAAAAAAAAACAAACAAATCGAAATCCAAAAATATTTTCTCTCTTCTTTGTAAGTATTTTATTCGAAAAAAAAAAGAAAGTTAGTTTATTTCCTTTATTCCTGATCGGCCCGAACTACGTCGGTTTGATTCTTACAGGATGTAAGATACGTAGGCAGCCCTCATTGCCAACCTCCCCTTTTGCAAAAATATCAACAACAAAAAAAATTGTGTCAAAATTTTAATTTTTGTCATAAATAAGTCGGGTGATGCCGCTTTTTGTCAAATATAGCCGAATGTTCCCGAAAGGGACGCAGGAAGGCTGACTTTGCATAAACGATCACCTTAGGTCCCTTTTAGTTTTTCGGCCGATTGATCCACACAGCCTTAAAATCTTCGTCCCCGAGACGCTGAAAGGTCGTGTCTGCAATATTGGGTCTTCTGTTTTGAAAAAAAAGTCATAAATAAGTCGGGTGATGCTGTTTTGGTCAAAAATAGCCGAATGTCCCTGAAAGAGGCGCCGGAAGGCTGACTTTGCATAAACAGCCACCTTTGGGTCATTTTTTTTAGATTTTGGCCAATTGACCCACACAACCTTAAAATCTTCGCCGCCAATGTGCTAAAAAGTCGTCTTTGCAAAACCATACCTTTTTTATTTTAATTTGAAAAAAAAAAGAGTCAGTGGTCAAGTAAATACCGCTTAGATTTTTAGTCAAAATAAGCCATTCCAGCTTCAGAGATGTATTAAACCGTTCTTGCCGAGGTAGCCTTAGAGTATCTTTCAGTTGTCGAAAGGCTATTTTCGTAAAAGAACGGACCAGTTTGTAGTGTCATAAAATAATCCTCCACGGCCTCAAAATTCATGTGAAATTAGGAAGGGGCCACGTTTGCAAAAATAACCATTTGGTTAAAATTAGCAAATAGGGAAAGGAATCTGGCCGTTTGTTTTTGAGTTTGTAATTCTTTTGATTAGGGTGTGGTATGTTTTGATTTTCAAGTCTGTAGGTCGTCTTTTCATCAAAATATGTTAGTATGGTCAGTTTTTAAACCGTTGTAATCATGTTTGTTTTGTTATGAAAATTGAAAATTTCAAAAAAATAAAATATTTTATTGTTGTTTATCTTTTTCGGTCCGAACTACGCAAGGTCTGATTCATGCGGGGACATGATACGTAGGCAATCAATATAAGATTCGACCACCATTAAAAGAAAAAAAAGAGAAAAAAAAAAAGAGCACAATTACAAGAAGCCGGAATGACGCACGTAACTGAAGCAAATGCATGATAGAAAGGGTTAACTGCCTAGTTGCATTGCATCCTCAATGTGTGTTTTTCCTGTCTGTGAAAAACCCTAACGCTAACCGGTTGCTCTCATTTTTGTTCCCTTTTCAAATCTTTAGAAAGGTGGTTGGTTGTGGTTCTGAAAGTAACGCTTCCCTGCAACACAAAGGCAAAAGACAATGGCAGAGAACAACAGAGCTAAGTGGGTTGGTACCGATGCCCGAAAGCGGTTGGTTGAACAGGACTATGAGTTGGTAAAAGAGGTAAAAATGTTAAGACAGCATGTGGCAGACATGTATCAGGCATGGATGACTGGGAAAGCACCACCCTCGCCACCGCCTAGCTTCTTGTACTCTGTCCTTACCCAAGCACCCAATACCATAATGGATGATCTCACATACTCTCCATCTCAACCCACTTATAATAGATTTCCCAGCCACCCGAGTAGCTCCATCACTCGTCAACACTACTCCCCTCCCCAACGCTACTTCTCTCCACGGGACTCCCAAAAACATGCTTCACTTTCCCAGTACCCAGCTCCACAAAATGATTATCCACCCTCACGAGCCTACTAAAAGCCCTCTGGATCAGGTTTCCGGCCCAATCAAGCATTTAAGAAGGAGAGGTTGCTGAAAAAAGAAAAGGCTTTCACCCCTGTTGGAGGATCATATGCCGGTTTGTTCCAAAAGTTGAAGCAATTGGACATGTTGAAGCCGATTCATATAAAAATGCCAAACCCTCTGTCAAAGAAGTTTGACTTTTTCTCAAAGGTGCGCATATTGCTCAGACGCCCCGGGGCATGACACAGAGAAGTGTTGGAAGCTGAAGTTGAAGCAATTGGACTGCATCGCACGTATGATTCGCGAGTAGGGACTGCGTCGCATGTATGATTCGCGAGCAGGGAAATAGATGCATATATGGTTCGCGTCGTTCGACCCTCGGAAGTGCATATTTTACTTTTATGTTGGATCGGGCCGTACGCCTTAGCATTTTATATATATACACACACATCATTCTTATGGAACTCGTGCTGAACATTTGGTTAGAAGCCAGTGTATCTGAGGATCTTTCCCTAATTTGAAATTATAACAACCATTTTATGAAAGCCATTATACATTTATGTATATGCCACGGTTACGGAGGGAACATGCTAGTTGAGAGCTTGAGTATAGTCGTAAAGAAGTGAATTGTTTCATGTATTTTATACATGTTTGTTTAATATGTGTACTCTGCTTCATGTTTATTCACTTCTTTACTGTATTTGATATCATTGGACCACTAGTAAGTGTCGAAGTCGACCTCTCGTCACTACTTCTTCGAGGTTAGGCGGAATACTTACTGGGTACACGTTATTTTTGTACTCATGCTACACTTGCTGTGTAGTTTTGTTGCACAAGCACATGTTTGCCTTATGTCTTAGTTTGGCGCAGTGGCATGGTTGATACGGAGACTGGGGTGAGCTGCATTTCTTGAGACGGCCCGCAGCCAGCAGAGTCTCCTTCAGAGTAGTGTATTATATTTTCTGTATTGTCCAATTTGTATTCCGGACGGTTAATGTATTACATTGTTCCCTAGAAATTACCCATGCACTTGTGAGACCGGGTTCTGGGATGACTAAGGGATTATTCAGTATTTAAGTTTGTTAAAGACATCATTAATTATTCACTAGAATTCTTTGTTAATTGTTTAATGTTTAAAAAGGAATGATTTCAAAATATTATAAATCAAGAAATTTCTAGTTATTTGGTGTTGGCCTACCTGACAGTGATGTCTGGCGCCATCACGATCCTTGGTGGATTTTTGGGTCGTGACATCAACATTCTTAGAGCTGAAGTTCTAAAATAACAGTGAATTTAATAGATCATGATTAGTAGCGATTGATGCTGTTCATTTCAAAGATTAAAGATGAAAAATATTTTCGACATGAAAATAGGTTACTACAGATAAATTAGAACCAAAAATCAATGTGCATGTAAAGCTAAAATATCTAAGAGGTTAAATTATTGTGAATAAGACCAAACTGAACATAATGGGACAAGCAGATATATATGAATCATTAGGCTAGAACGCATAACAATATCTCAATCTTCAGCATTCAGAAAACGAAGGAGGAGGAGAAAGAGGCCTGAAGTTGTTTAAACAATGGGTACAAGTTAAAACTTTTTTAAAAAGTGAGTATAGGTTAAATGGGGACGACCAAATAGGGGGCCCGTGCAAATACAAGAGTATGTGTTCAGGAGTCACAGTCTCCCGCTTTTGTGGGCTAATAGTTGTTGGCCGTTATGATTGGTTTTGGGCTATGAATTGTATGGTTTATTTTGGGCGAAGTGCAGTAATAGCCACTTTCAAAGCCGCTATTTAAATATATCCAACATTTACAATGTATTTAAAGATTAGCCAATTCACCCAAACTCCAGGACTAAGTATCTTGAATTTGAAAATTCAAGATTTAGTATTCTGAATTTTTGAGGTGTTAATTTGAAATTCGGGACTAAGTGTCCTGAATTTCTGAGTTACGTATTTAAAATTCAGGACATAAGATTCGAACTTTAGGACATGATGTCCCGAAGTTTGAATTTTGAGGTTTAAACTCTAGGACTTCAGGACTAAGTATCCTAAATTTAGAAATTCAGGACTTAGTGTCCTGAATTTTTGAGCTGCTAATTTGAAATTCAGGATTAAATGTCGTGAATTTTGAACTACTAATTTAAAATTCAGGACATTAGATTCGAACTTCATAACACAATTTTCGAACTTTACGACACGATGTCCTGAAGTTTGAATTTTGAGGTTTAAACTTTAGGACGTCGTGTCCTGAAGTTTGAGCGAAACAGGCTAATCTTTAAATACATTGTAAACTATGGATGTATTTTAAATAACATGCTTAAAAGTGGTTACCTGGTGTCATTCTCAGTTTATTATGTAGCTACCGGTTATTATTAGTTTTCACCGGGTGGATAAATATAATTTCTGCTCAGAACTTAAATTCTTTTGTTACGCCTCAATTCCAAACTAACTCGGCTCAATTTTCAACTCTATTTCCTGTTTGTTACTGTCTTTATTAGATTTGACGAAAATCATTACGAACCCATCATGTGATATCCATGCCTTTTCTTTTTTGATGCATAATATAAAGCTACTTAGTTTATGATAAATTTTCATAATACAAATGTTCCTAAGAAAATGGTTGCAAATTTGATTGCTTTATTTGAATTTCATGAAATACTCCATTCTATCGATCCATCGTTACAAAACAAAAAAGTATGGCAAACAAAAATTGTTGCAATTTTCTTTTTATGCGCCAATTTACTCTAAAGGAAATTAGCTTTGCTCCTTTTCGCACTAGAATTAACATATATGTAATATCCTTTCCCTTTTTATCTAAAGACATCGATACGTCAATCCCTCCTTTTGTCTCTAGTTAACTTTTACTAATGTACCATTGCTAGATAGCTCAGGCTGCTGAGATTTTGTGCCTTGATCTTGATAATGAAAGGTTAGCAATGGGTTTTAGATTTTAGCTCAGAGGAATAATTATATCACCACTATTAATTGCTTTAATTTGTTGTCTTTTGTTGTTATTCTTTCCTTTTCTCTGTAATTATCTGGTCATATAAATCTTCTTATCTCAATTGGCTTTTTTCATATTATTAGCCTCCTTTAAGATGTTTTCTTGTTCCACTATGTTAGAAGAGTATGTTAGAAGGGTGAGACTATCTATCTAAAAGTTTAAGTTATTAGAAAGAACACATTTTTAATATTTATTTAATTATGTTTCCAACACGACTCTGATTTTTTTTATGAGTCAAGCATGTAAAAGTTCTTTTTGATATTGGGTGACAGTGGGCCTCGAACTCTGAACCTTTGTTTGCTCTGCTACCATATTGAAGTGTGAGCAACCATCTAAAAGGTTAAGTTGTTAGAAACAATATACTTTTATTTATTTAATTATGTCTCCAACACAAATAGACTGTCTGGTGTGTTGTAATGTATGTAACTCAAATTGAGGTGAACAATCATTTTGACTTTTGAATTGTGCATATAATGTGCAGATTCTGTGTATGGACTTTGTAGCATTGTAGGAATCAAATAATATCCACTGCTCTTCTTTTTAGATTTTTTACTATTGGAAGAAAAGCATAAAAGTAAAAGAAGATCAATAACTGTTTCTTACCTTACAAACAGTAACTGACAAGATCAGTTTTTCAACCCTATAAAATTTGCAAGAAGAGTAAAAAAGGATCTATACATCTAAAGACATTGACATGTTCAAATCCCACAAAAATAAAAATAAAACATATTTAAATCCTCGAATGAATCGCAGAAAAAAAAAACGACATTTGTTTTAATTTAATTTCCTAATTAAGACCCTTATTAAAGGACAAATAAGGCATGGACAATGGATAATTAGTGAGAAGAAGGAAATAAAATATATCTGGAGTATTAATATAATTATCTATTGAAATTTCCAACTAATTCAGTTAGTTTGTATTAAATTCGTAACGAAATTCGTTTTAACTTAACTCTCTTTTTGCAAGAAAAGAAGACTATTACGAAAAGTTTGTGTAATAATTTGGCTAGTTTTAGGTTTCCTCAATGTTTTTGTACTAATGCTTAGGTTACGGGTGCACTTTTCTCTTCAACCAAATCTGCTTTGTATATAGGCTGTCACTACTAATATTATCACTCTTTTTTAAAGACATATACATGTATATGTGGAACTTTTGCTGAATATTTCGGACGTCGGTGATCTCTCTTACAACATAGGTCTGCATCTATATCCTACTACATGGATCTGATCCCTATGGGATGTTGTTGTGAGACTTATGTCATGCTACTTAGCTTTAATTTAGTTAAATAAATACCTTTATTAACACACACAAAAAAGAGAGAGAGATTGATAAAGGTAGAAGCTTATTTTTCACTATTGTCTAGGAAACATGTCATATTACATACTTTTAAAGAAAAAAGAAAGTTGGGAGTTAGCCACATTTACTAGTTCATATAAAGTAGTACATTTAAACAGTAAAGCATAAATTTCTCAAACCCTAGCATCATCTTTCTCAAACCCTAGCATCATCTTTAGATGAAGATGGTGGTGGATTAATGAAGTTGATTTCCTTTGGTGGTGGTTCCCTTGGTGGTGGCTTGAGGATGTTGGTCATAGCATCAACACCTCTCATTTCAATGACCGCTTTGTCATAAGCCAAAGCGGCTTCTTCAGCAGTGTCAAAAGTTCCTAACCAAATCCGATTCTTTTTTCTTGTATCGCGTACCTCTGCCACCCATTTGCCCCATTTTCGCTGTCTAACTCCCTTGTACTTCTTCGCATTTCCTTGCATCAGCTTCTTTTCTTTCGTCTTCTCCTTTGAAATGACCTCAGTCTTTTCATTCTCGATGATGATTGCCTTTTCACGCGTCTTTTCATGTCGTTCTGACTTCTCTCCTTCCGTCTTCTCTTCCTCCTCGTTAGGGGTGTCATGCATCCGTACAAGAGGCGGTAGGATAGCGGAACTTTCCCCGACTTGGTTGGTTGATTTTGAGGGTTTTTCGATTGCCTCATTTTGTTGATGCTCTTCTTTGGAGGCCATGGCTTTATGAAAGGAAAGAAAAAAACAAAGTACGTTAGATGTACATTAAGTTCAATTTATGATCAGAAATTCTTTCTTTATTTTTTCTCTATAATTGGATAATGAACATTTTATCAATATGAGGTGATCGTACCCTAACTATCATAAGTTTCTCGAATGAATGTAAATAAAAAAAGGCACAAACAAACAAAGAAGCAAACCTCCAACTCCAAGAAACTCGTGCCCTGTGAAAGAAAAAATGGAAAAAATAAATAAATAACGAACACGTTTCCATCATGAAAGCACGCGGATACACATTTACCCTAAGCATCTATTATCTTCAGCTCGAACTATATAAACTTGAGAATTCTTCAAAAACATATAGTTCTATTTAGGTTAAGGTTGGTATCCATTGTCTCAAAACACCAACTCACTTAAAACTTTTAGATTCATTTAAAATCTTTAACATAAGCATCTATTATATTCAGCTAGAACTATATAAAACTTAGAATTCTTCAAAAACATATAGTTCTATTTATGTTAAGGTTTGTATCCATTGCCACAAAACACCAACTCACTAAAAACTTTTAGATTCATTTAAAATTCTTACCATAAACATATATTATCTTCAGCTCGAACAATATAAAACTTGAGAATTTTTCAAAAACATATAGTTCTATTTATGTTAAGGTTTGTATCCATTGTCACAAAACACAAACTCACTTAAAACTTTTAGATTCATTTAAAATCTTTAACATAAGCATCTATTATCTTCAGGTCGAACTATATAAAACTTGAGAATTCTTTAAAAATATATAGTTCTATTTATGTTAAGGTTTGTATCCATTGTCACAAAACTCCAACTCACTTAAAACTTTTAGATTCACTTAAAATCTTTAACATAAGCATCTATTATCTTCACGTCGAACTATATAAAACTTGAGAATTCTTCAAAAACATATAGTTCTATTTATGTTAAGGTTTGCATCCATTGTCACAAAACACCAACTCACTTAAAACTTTTAGATTCACTTAAAATCGTTACCATAAGCATCTATTATCTTCAGCTCGAACTATATATATTTAAGAATTCTTTAAAAACACGTAGTATTATTTATGTCAAGTTTTGCATCCATTGACGCAAAACACCAACTCACTTAAAACTTTTAGATTCACTTAACAGTTAAAACCCTAAAGGAAAAATAGACAGTAAATCAACAGAATCGAGTTGTTTATAAGGATTCAGCAGTCAAAAACATCTATATCTATTTCATTAAGAGAGAGAGGAAAGGATGTCCATCTTCCTCTAGTGTTTCAAACAGAAAAAATCAGTACATACATAAAATAAAAAAATAAAAAAAAATAAAAATAAAAGTCATAAATCCATCACTGAAATTTAGACATATAAGTTTAAATGTGTGTTTTTGTGCGTGTAGAAGCACACAGAATTAAAATCACACATCAAAAAATTAACTAAACAGCACAAAATCTGAGAATTTATAGAACATACCTAGCTTGAAAAATCAAGAAACTCAAAATCTGTCTCTCTCTCTCTGATTTTCTGAATCTTCTTTCTGTGTGGTTTCAGTTATGATATATCAGAGTATATAAGAAGGTGGCAGCTGGTTGATTGTTGTCTCTTTGTGGCTACATTTGTAATACTAAAACTTGCATGATATGCAAGTGGCACCCCACAGAAACTGCTCTTTTTTGCAAATTTTATAGGGTTGGAACACTGATCTTGTCAGTTACTGTGTTTTAAGGTAAAATATATTTATTGATTTTCTTGTAGTTTTATGTTTTTCTTCCAACAGTTAAAAAAAACTAAAAGGGACAACTGATGTAAGATTTGGTAGGCACTTAGATTCTGTGAGAACTGTGCAAAATTGGCCAAAACTCGCAATTGCAGTCAAACCTCTATAACAATGTCATTTGTTCCGAATATTTTTGGATGTTAAATCGAAGTGCTGTTATAGAGAACACATATTTTAACATAACATGAAATTTGGTTCCGAAAAAGCTTGGCTTTAATAGTGAAGTGTTGTTATATAGGGATACACTATAGAGATATCTGACTGTAATTCATTTTGATGAAGAAATATATTGATTTGAGTATAAACATTGTGATAGTTGGTTTGATAGTGTTTTACAGTTATGTTTCTCAAAGTATTGCAAGGAAGAAAGAAGCTCCTTGCGAATGTATAATTTGCTTCAGTAATGTCGTAAAATTCCATGAAACTAGAAATATACAGTCAACTTTTTTCTTATAAACTAAGGTTTATTTCGCTTAAGTATAGCAATTTTGTGCTACTGTTGCTGGAAATCATAAGCAGGAAAACAACAACTAAGCCTCGATCCCAAGCAACTTGTTTCGAGTATATGAATTCTTATTATCCGTGACACCCCAATTTAAGCTCATCTCGGTTTAATATTATATAAACTAAACTTAAAATTAAAGAAAAATAAAAGTGATAGAAATTATCTATATTTCACTGGCGTATAACTACTGACAGGACTAGAAGACCCCTTGGAAAAACGATGAATGCCACAGTGCCACAGAACGATTTATTTAATGAACTGGATATTGTATAACAGTGGGAGACACACACACACAGAGACAAGGTTGGTTTTCTCAAGGACAGAATTGGAACAAGAATTCTGTCAATGGGTGAGATACCAACTTCTTGCAAAAAGCACCACACATTCAGCTAAAATTTAATTAAATATCCTATAAAACATAACTAAAAGATCTTCCTTTAATCCAGATAAATAACAGTTTGATAATATGCAAAAACCATATGGAAAAAGGTAAAAGTAAACTAAATTAATGTATATGGATTGTCACATGTCCTTTCCAGTTACAACAACAGACCCGATGTAATCCCACAAGTAGGATTTGGGAAGGGTAGTATGTACTCGGACCTTACCCCTGCCTTCAAGAAGTCAGAGAGACTGCTTCCAAAAGACCCTCGGCTTAGGAAAGATAAAGGAAGGGCAGCAGTCCTTTACAGTAAGATAGGGCTATAAAAGTGGAAGATCAACTCAACTCTGTTGTGTACAAGAACCAAATGCACGACTGTTTAAAGAGTGCTAGTAGCAATTGTGCCTAGTATCTTCTTCTCAAATCATGTAGCACTTAAACTTCATGAACTTGGGAGTATCCTGAAGGATCACAATAACCTTGCTTGATTCACAAGAGTGCGTAATACAGATGAAATCACGTCAAAAATGTCATATATAGTAACATAAGCAGATACAACTAAACTTGAATTCACGTCCAAGGTACTAAAATATACACGTTAATCTTTACATGTTTTCATGCATGGCATTTATTATCGACATGTTCACTATGGTAATTAGTTATTTCCTTCAACACACATATCCGACTGAACTATAGAAAAGAGAAACATCCAAAATGAAGTATAAACCAGTTAACAATGCAAGCAGCAGTTACCTATACATAAAAAACACGCAGCAAATATAAAAAGCATTACCAATCCCCTGTTCCACAAACTTGAAGGAAGGAGAGTAGAACAGAGTGATAAATACAGAAGCTTCTTTGTTCATAATGTTCCGGAAAACATGTCATGGTCATATCACATGCTTTAAGAAAAAGAACATACCAATTAGTTGGGAACTTCCAAGTTTACCAATCGAAAAAAGGTACAGTAAAGTTGGGAAGCTTTATCAAACCCTAGCATCATCGGTGGGTAAAGATGGTATCTTGAAGATGATGTTGATCTCCTTTCGTGGTGGCGGCTTGATGATGTTTGTCAAAGCATTAGCACCTCTTATTTCAATGGCCGCCTTGTCATAAGCCAAAGCAGCTTCATAAGCAGTGTCATAAGTTCCCAACCAAGTTCGAGTTCTCTTTCTTGTATCTCGAATCTCTGCTGCCCACTTGCCCCATTTGCGCTGTCTAACCCCTCGGTATTTATTTACATTTCCTTGCAGCAGCATTATATCTTTCTTCTCTTTGGATTTCTTCTTTGAAATGACCTCGGTCTTTCCATTTTCAAAGGTGATTTCCTTTGCACATGACTTTTCCTGCTGCTGTGACTTCTTTCTTTCAGCCTTCACCTCATCGTCACTAGATGAGTCTGTTGTGTCATGGTCCAGCACGTGAATCCGTTTCTTCACATTTTCTTGCAGCAACTTTTTATGTTTCTTCTCTTTGGATTTCTTCTTTGAAATGACCTGGGTCTTTCCATTCTCAATGACGATTTCCTTGGCACCCGTCAGTTCATGTCGCTTGGACTTTTCTCCTTCAACATTCTCCTCATCCCCACTGGATGAGTCTGTGGCATCACAGTCCGGTACGCAAATCCGTTTCTTCGCATTTTCTTGCAGCAGCTTTACATCTTTCTTCTCATTGGACTTCTTCTTTGAGATGACCTGGGTCTTTCCATTCTCGATGATGGTTTCGTTTAAACACATCCGTTCATGTCGCTTGGACTTCTCTCCTTCAACCTTCTCCTCATTGTCACTAGATGAGTCTGTGGCGTCGGACTCTGGTACGTGAATCCTTTTCTTTGCATTTTCTTGCAGCAGCTTTATATCTTTCTTCTCTCTGGACATCTTCTTTGAGATGACCGTGGTCTTTCCATTCTCGATGATTATCTCCTTTACACACGTCCTTTCATGTCGCTCGGACTTCTCTCCTTCAACCTTCTCCTCATCGTCACTAGATGAGTCCGGCAAGTGAATCCGCACAACACGCGGCAGGACCACAGAACTTTCTCCGACCTGATTGACGAATTTTTCAACTAGATCAATTTTTGAGGGTTTCTCAACTACATCAATTTCTGAGGGTTTCTCGACTGCCTCATTTTTCTGATGCTCTTCCTGGGAAGCCATGGCTTCATGAAAAAAAAAAGCATGAAATGTACATCAGATCAGACATGCATCAAACTTCATTTATGATCATACCTTCTTTGTTAATTTTTTTATAGAAATGTTTAATGAACATCTTATTAATATGAGGTGATCGTACCCTAACGCTTCATAAGCTTCTAGAAGGAAATATAAATAGAAGAGAACAAACAAACAAAAACAAACTAAGCCACCACTTCCCAGGAAGAGCATCATTCATTCTACTACGTTTTCACAAAAAACTCCTATAAAACATAACTAAAACATCTACCTTAATCCAGATGCATAACCATTTGAAAATATGCAAAAACCATATGGAAAAAGAAAAATTAAACGAACTTAATATATATGGATTGTCACATGTCCTGGCCAGTAAGGTAGGACTATAAAAATGGAAAATCAACTAAACTTTATGGAGTACAGAAACAAAAATCATGACTGTTTTAAGAGTGCTAGTTTATTTAGAAGAGTAAAAGCACGTAATTGTACCTAGTATTTCCTTTTCTCAGTTCATGTAGTACTTACATTACATAAACTTGGGAGCATCATGAAGGATCTTATAACAACGTTGCTTGATTCACAAATGTGCGTCAAGACAGATGAAATCATGTCAAATACCAAAATGTAGTAACATAAGCAGAAACAACTAAACTTGAATGGCTTAACTTACATATACACGCTACTCGTCACACATTTTCATGCATGGCTTTTACTATCGACATGTAACAGCTATGGTAATTAGTTATTTCTTTTGACACACTAATATTACTCATCATAGAGATACTTGAATAAATGAAGTTAATGTAAGCTAAAATCAATTCAGAAGACAAAAAAGAAATAAACATTGAAAGACATTGACAAATCAAAATATCCGAATAAAATGTAGAAAAGAGAAACTTCCAAAATAGAAAAATTATAAAGCCAGCTAACAATGCAAACTGCAGTTTCTTCAACATCCAAAACATGTTGTAAATTTAAAAAGCATTACCAAACCCATGTTCACAAAATTAAAGGAGGCTAGATTGATAAAGAAAAAAACGTCTTATAATTGGCAAACATGTTATGACATCACACGCTTAAGAAACAGAACATTCCAATTAGTTGGGAACTAGCCAAGTTTACCAATTCAGAAAAGGTACAGAAAAAATTGTGAAGCATTTATCAAACCCTAGCATCATCTGTTTGAAGCATCTCCCTTGGTGGTGGCTTGAGGATGTTTGTAAAAGTATTAGCACCTCTTATTTCAATGGCCGCCTTGTCATAAGCCAAAGCAGCTTCTTCAGCAGTGTCAAAAGTTCCCAACCAAAGCCGAGTTTTCCTCCTCGCATCTCGAATCTCTGCTGCCCATTTGCCCCACTTTCGCTGTCTAACCCCTCGATACTTCTTCACATCTCCTTGCAGCACCGTTATATCTTTCTTCTCTTTGGATTTCTTCTTCGGAATGACCTCAGTCTTTCCATTCGCAATGATGATTTCCTTTACACATGTCTTTCCATGTTGCTCTGACTTCTCTCCTCCAGCCTTCTCCTCGTCACTAGATGAGTCTGTGGCGTCACGGTCAGTTACGTGAATCCGTATAAGATGCGGCAGGGTGCCAGAACTTTCTCCAACCTGATTGTTGGATTTTTCGACTACATCAATTTCTGGAGGTTTTTCAACTGCCTCTTTTTTCTGATGCTCTTGCTGGGAAGCCATGGCTTCATGAAAAGAGAGAATAACAAGGCACAAAAAGTACATTAGATCAGACATGCATCAACATCATTTATGATCAGAAATTCTTTCTTTATTTTCATATGGAATTGTAATGAATGTTTTATTAAGTGATCATACCCTAACCCTTCATAAGCTTCTAGAAGGAAATATAAATACAAGAGAACAAACAAACATAAAGGAAACTGCAGACTCCAAGAATCCTATACCATATGGACAAAAAGGAAACAAAATTAATAAAAATAAACATGTTTCCCCAATCAGGGAGGACGCATGTTTACAACAATGGTACAAACACATTTACGGGCTTTTTCTTGAACTATATTTGTCACAACCCAATTTAGGACCATGATCGACGCCAAGTGAAACTTGGCTCACCTAGCAAGACCATTTTCATAACGAAAATCCGAAAGAATCTCCTCTGTAGCATTCCAATAATCTCCGTATTAGCCTATCAATAATCCCAGCACATATAGCATTCGCAAGTCTCACCAAATCACAAACCAAGGACACTAAAACGACCAAACATCCAAAGATAGCACAACACTAGACTTACAAAACTAGTTCTACAATCCTAACACCGACTAGTGAAGCAAACTCTAGAATTATATCCAAAAAAACATACAACTAGTCTAAAAAAATAGTATAAGATACTACCCACGCGTAGCAAATGTGGGGCTTACTTTGAATCAACTCTCTACTAACAGTCATACGTCTGGAGGAGTAATCCCCACCTTAGCTAGTGAATCTGTAAAAGATAAGGGGAGGGGTCAGTCATAGTGACTGGTGAGTGAATAAAGCAATTATAGCCATTTTATTTAGGACAAGTATATACTTGCATCTGCATTATGAAAACATGTACACTTCAATCAAACATGAAGTAAGAGCCAATATTTCATAATAATTGAGCAATATAAAACAATAACGTGCAGTAAAATAGTTTTCCATCTCAATTATGGGAAGTTTTCAAAGGCAGAACCAATATTGAACTGTCACTATGGTCGTCACTATAGCCATCTAGTGAAGTTTTAGTGCAAACCACACTTGCTGCTAGTTCTTCTCTTAGTACTAGCAAAGGCACAACATTATATCAACACTATACAAGGTGCACCGATCCTAACTATTCCCGCCGTTACATAAAGGTATTCTGGAAAGGTTTACTATCCATTAAAAGTATCCCAATGTACTTACATCATGCATACATGTATATTAACCAGTATATGTTACTCTTTTCAAAAATCATTATGGCATATCATGATAACACGAAACGACTGTACATCATATCTCATGTGAATATTCAAACCTTTATACATCATAACAAAACTTATATTACCAAAATAATTGCTTCATCAACATATACAAGAAAACAATTATTTGAAAGCACGCCATAGCTAAAAGAACACAAGCTAATGAATATCCACCACTACGACAAGCTTCCTTTGTCCTAACGTGATGCTTGTAAACCAACAGCTTGACTTCTTCAACTATCTATCGCGTCACAATGCCAATCCAGGTATCAATTATTCTGCATTTATAACATAACTATCATGTTATAACCGATTTCCAAAATTAATCCACCTCTCTTCGTCCAAAATAGGATCATCCATGGCGTGATTTGATTTCCAATTACTCTTTTCCTAATACCCAATTGGTCCCTGTTTTTTATGATGATAGTGTCGAGGGGCAGCTCTCTGCACCTCGACTACTCCACCAGGTACCTGCTACCTCCTCCCACCAGCACAAGTACTAGGTAGCTCCACCCACAAGGGCTTAGGCAGATGAGAAATCACCAATCATTTTTTAGCCTCTACTGGGAATTACCCAATTGATTTACGCCATCAATTTCTTTTTGTACAAAACCACAGGCGGTTATTTCAATTCTTACTCAATCATTCACAGTTAGGGTTTCACCATACAACAACAATTCCATAATCCTACTCAGTATTTCATTATACACACAGACACACACACAAACACACAAGTATCAACTGAAAACATATTAAATTATATCAAATGAACAGAGAACAAACCTCCATTGAAGAAAACGCCTCCATTTAATGTTTTTTTGTGGGCTGTTTTCGTATTTTCCGAGAATTTCAGTGCTAATTTTTTGGAAGAAGAAAGCGCGCTCAAGGGTTTTATACGGAGCTTCGTCAATGACGATTCTAATTTGGGCGATTTAGACTTTGATTTTATCCAATTCTCTTATTTATTTATTTATTTTTAAATATATTCTGTTAAATGGGCCCAAGCCCACCACGTGTTCTCTTATTTTATTTAGCTGGCAGGGCATACAATTTTGACATTATTATTATTTAGTTACTACTGTAAGGTGTAACTACAAAAATTTTAAAAATTATTATATAGATAAAATAATAACAACCCAATATAATTTTACAAGTAGGGTTTGGGGAGGGTTTTCTATTGTTTTCTGTCGATAATACTGATAGTATCTCTCTTTTCGTCTTCTTGAGCCGAAGATCTTCCGGAAACAGCCTCTCCAATGTCTCGGGTAGGGGTAAGGTCTGCGCACACTCTACCCTTCCCAGACCCCACTGGTGAGCCGAAAATCTTCCGGAAACAACGTCTCTAATGTCTCGGGTAGGGGTAAGGTTTGCGCACGCTCTACCCTTCCCAGACCCCACTGGTGAGCCGAAGATCTTCCGGAAACAGCGTCTCTAATGTCTCGGGTAGGGGTAAGGTCTGCGCACAGTCTACCCTTCCCAGACCCCACTGGTGAGCCGAGGATCTTCCGTAAACAGCATCTCTAATGTCTCGGGTAGGGGTAAGGTCCGCGCACACTCTACCCTTCACAGACCCCACTGATGAAATTTTACCACGTTGTTGTTATTGTTGGGTTTAGGGAGGATAGTGTGTACGCAGACCTTACCATTACCCATGGGGTAAAGAGACTGTTTCCGATAGACCATATAGGGTAGGGATAAATTATATAACTATTATTCAAAAAAGTGTCTAAAATATTAAGTAAAATTTTAAAAAATCGTATTCCAAAAAATAATAAATATTTGATCTTATTTATCTAACTTAATACAAAAAAATCGATCATACGAAAATATAACGCTCTTGTTTCTATTAGCTCAATAGTGATAGATAATATCAATAACCCACATATCCATGGTTTGATATCTATTTGCAATGACATGAAATAACAAACTACAAAACTTTACTATAATACTTTTAAAAGGTATTTTATTAATATTTTCTTAAAAAATAAAACCGCTTGAGTTGGCAATAGTTGTTAATGTTTTTAACATAACCAACCTAAAAATCTTATATTTTAGTAATCTAAAAATAATCGTGAGCTCTTGAGGTTTATTTTTGTGTAATTTACTTTACGGTTTTAATTTGTCTCTTCCTCTAACAATTGATTTGCACTCTGAAGAAAGAAAATAAGAATTAATTTAAGAGTCTCTTGGTGTCTTGAAGTGAAAGACTTATAATATCACCTAGATAATTGTTGTTTTAGATGAAATAATTATTTCTAAAATTATAAATTCTTGTGAAAATTAACTTACTCCATTTATATAAATAAAATTCAATTTTGTGGAAACCATGTCTTTTTAGACTCTAAGTTTGAACGCATATCATAATTTTTATTATATCTCAAAGTTCAAGCTCGTATATTTCTACTCAAACTTAGCAGCTAGTGCTACTTCATTTATTATAAAATATTAAAACAAATTAATTTGGTGATTTTCTTTACTTTGATATAATTTAAAATAAAGGACATAACCCGAATCAATCCTAATTTATAAATTTATTTTAGTCCACGTATGAAGGCTTAAGGTATTTGAATTTGGTTGGAAACAAAGCTCAAGATGTTCTATTTGAATGCTAGTTCAGTACTATATTACTTGTTATTACAGATTATTCATATTTTTCGTCTAGAGTACATGGAAAAATAGCGTCCATATATAAGAAAATAATTTTTTTAAACTAATTAAAATGGTTAAAATTCCATAACAGTAATAAAATTTCTTTATTGAATGCAAAACAAAGATATAGCTATTTTTTTAAGTGTTAGTTTTTTTAAAATAATTGTAATATTCAACTCAAAGTCCTACATGTAACTTTGATTTATATGTTACATATGAAGTAATTAAATATTTATTCCTAACTATTAGGAAAATAATTAAATAATTATTTCTAAAATAATAAAAAAATAATTAAATAACTACTTTATCTAGTTTGAAATAAAATTTAAAGGGTAAAAATGCGAACGATATTTCGCTAATAGGCTTTGTGCTTTTACCCTTTATTAAAATTTAATTTCTAACTAGACAAAATAGTTAATTAATTATTTTTCTAATATCTAGGAATAGTTATTTAATTATTTTTTAATGTTTAGGAATAAACATTTAATTGTTTCCCAAATATTTAGGGTTTCTTCTTCCTTTTAGGTTTAGAAGTCCTTTTTCCCTCTTATTTTAGCATGTTTACATAAACAACATTATTTAATACAGAAACTTCATTATTTAGAAACATTGAGTTGGTAATTACAATTATTCACATTTTTCGGCTAGAGTAAAAGATAGTGTCCACATATAAGGAAAAGAAGTTTTTTAATTAATTAAGATGGTTAAAATTCCATAACAGTACTAAAGGTTGTTGAATGCAAAACAAAGTCATAACTATTTTTTTTTATAATGTTAGTTCTTTTAAAATAATTATAATTCCAACTCAAAGTCCTACGTTTAACTTTGATTTATATTATATGTTACCTATGTATGATGTCTCTAAATAATGAAGTTTCCGTATTAAGTAATGTTGTCTACGTAAAAATGCCAAAATTCAAAAAAGGAAAGAATTTATAATTAGGAAAAAATCAAATGACTATTCCTATATATTAGGAAAATAAATTAATGACTACTCCTAAATATTAGGAAAATAATTAAATAATTATTTTTTCTTGTTAAGAAAATAATTAAATGACTATTTTATCTAGTGTAAAATTAATTTTTAAAGAGTAGAAAGACGAACGACAACACTAAGGGGCTTTGTGCTTTTAATATAGCGTAGATATACATAGGAAAAATAATTATTTAATTATTTTTACTAATATCTAGAAATCGTTATTTAATTATTTTCTAATCTTTAGGATTAAACATGTAATTATGTACCTAATATTTAGTGTTTCTTCTTCCTTTTAGGCTTAGAATCATTTTCCCTCATATTTTAGCATGTATACATAAACAACATTATTTAATACAGAAATTCATTATTTAATATGACTTTGAGTTGGATATTACAATTATTTTAAAATTTAAGTGAACTAACAAAAAAAGTTTATGACGTTTCCTTGAATTTTACTTTTTTTTTCATCTCCTTGCATTTTACTTCTATTATTATAAAATTTTGACCATCTTAATTAATTAAAAAAAATAATTTTATATAGGGATTCCATTTTTTCATGTTCTCTAGGGAAAAATATAAATAATTCATAATAACAAATTTATCAGTGGATAAAAATAAATTTATAATATTAGGATAGGATTTTGGGTTTTATCATTACTTTAAATTATATCTAAGTGAAAAAATCAACAATTAATTTTTTTTAATATTTTATAAGTCGCTCATGGGTACATATCTATCCAAATAGAGGATAGTCTAGGCCGATTTATAGATAGACTTCTCTAGATAAATAAAAGACGTAACACTAAGTTTTAGTAAAAATAGAACTTAAAATTTGAGGCTCATTTTTTCAGTGATTGGCTTTTCAAAAATATTATTATAGTATAAATCATGATATATATGCGCTTGAACTTAGAGTCTAAAAGACCTGTTTTTTCCAAAATTGATTTTTATTTCTTTGTTAAATACAACAAATTGAATTAAGAAGCATTAGTAGGGACCTTTTTGTGTTAAAACAAAAGCAACTCAAACAAAAACAAAACATATAGATTACTTAAGAAACGTTAAAAACATATAAGAAAACAAAAACAAATAAATAAAAAAGAATTAGAAAAAAAAAACTGAGAATTGAACATACCTTGAAAAATGAAGAAACTCAAAATCTCTCTGATTATTTTATTCTTCTTTGTGGTTTCATGGTTAAGAAATATCTGAGTATATATAGGGGTTTGGTGTAGACTGTGTCCCCAATGTAACTTCTAAACATTCAATATTAAAAATGCAATTTTAGAAAATTATAAGTAATTATCTATAATAAATTTGTAACCGAAAAAAGAATATGTTAATATGTTAAATTAATAATACAAAGATTCATTAAACTATACCGCATATCTAGTTAAGTTCAATTCAAATTTTCATGACAACTTTCTTTTTTTCCCCTTGTCATTCTTATGATATAAACATTAACAACTTACTAAATAGCACTTACAACTTAAATTCAGTTACCAAATTCTATTTAAAAAATATGGTTAATTATGAATTTTTTATAAGGCAATTACAGTATCAACCTTGTAAGCAGTAATCAAAACATGGCGACATGAAACATATGCCACCCAAACCAACCGAGGAAAATCACATTTGTCTCATCGCATGCACTAATAATGTTGTAATTATATCGATTTATCTTAGTTTTATTGATTGTTTAACATATGATTGTCGTTACATAAGAAAAGGTATAAATATGAAAATTTATCTATCATTTGGATTGAAGAAATTATTTAAAAATCGAGACTAAAATCAAAATTAAAGAAATCAACCATTAATTATAATTTGCTAAGTAGCACTTACAACTTAGATTTGTTTATCAAATTCTATCAAAAATATGGTTAGTTATTTTAATTTTTTTCTTCCTATAAGGAAATTATAGTATCAACATTATAAATAGTAATCTACACATGGCTACATGAAGCATATGCCACCCCAACCAACTGAGGAAAATCTCTCATCGCATGCACTAATATGTCATAATCATATTGATTTACCCTAGTTTTGTTGGTTGTTTAACATATGACAGCCAGAAAAGGGTATAAATACGAAAATTTATCTATCATTTGGATTGAAGAATTTATTGATAAAATCGAGACTAAAATTGAAATTAAATAAATCAAACATTAATAATTTGTTAAAAAGTACTTACAACTTAGATTTGGTTACCAAACTCTATCAAATATATGGTTAATTATCTTAACTTCTTCTTCCTATAAGGCCATTATAGTGTCAATATTGTAGGCCATAATTTAAACATAGATGCATGAAGCATATGCCACTTAAATAACTGAGGGAAGTCATATCCATCCCATTGTATGCACCTGGTAATCATATCAGTTTATCCTAGTTTTAATAGTTGTTTAACATATAATAGTCATTCAAGCAAGAAAAGGTATAAATATGGAAGTTATCTGCCATTTAAATAGGAGAATTTTTTGAGAAAATTGAGATTTAGATTGAAATTAAAGAAATTAAACATTAATAATTTACTAAATAACGCTTACGACTTAGATTTGGTACCAAATTCCATCAAACGTATGGTTAATCATCTTAACTTTTCCTTCCTATAAGAAAATTACAGTGTCAATATTGTAGGCCGTAATTGAGGGAAGTCACATTCGTCTCATCCATGCACATGTAATGTGGTGATCACATCGATTTATCCTAGTTTCATTAATTGTTTAACATATGATAGCTAGAAAGGTATAAATATGAATTTTACCTGTCATTTAAATTGGAGAATTTATTGAGAAAATTGAGATTTCGATTGAAATTAAAAAAATTAAACATTAATAATTTACTAAATAGCGCTTAAGACTTAGATTTGGCTACCAAATTCTATCAAACCGTATGGTTATTATTGTGTTAACATTGTAGGCAGTAATTTAAATATGGACGCATGAAGCATATGCCGCCCAAATAACCGAGGGAAGTCACATTCGTCTCATCGCATGCACCTATAATGTGATAATCACATCGGTTTATCCTAGTTTTATTAATTGTTTAACATATGATAGCCATTCAAGCATGAAAAGGTATCAACATGAAATTTATCTGCCATTTAAATTGGAGAATTTATTGAGAAAATTGAGATTTATATTAAAATTAAAGAAATTAAATATTAATAATTTACTAAATAGCGCGTACGACTTAGATTTGGCTACCAAATTCTTTAAACGTATGGTTATTATAGTGTCAACATTGTAAGCAGTAATTTAAACATAGTTGTATGAAGCATATACCATCCAAATAACTAAAATTTATCTACCATTTAAATTGGAGAATTTATTAAGAATTTCGAAAATAAATTGAAATTAAAGAAATCAAACATTAATAATTTACTAAATAGCACTTACAACTGAGATTTGTTTACCAAATTCTACCAAATATATGGTTAATTATCTTAATTTTTTTTCCTATAAGGTAATTTTAGTGTTAATCTAAATATAGATGTATGAAGCATATACCACCCAAATAACTGAGGGAAGTCACAATTGTCCCATCACAAGTACCTATAATGTGGTAATCACATTGATTTATTCTAGTTTCATTAGTTGTTTAATTTCTGGTAGTCATTCAAGCAAGAAAAGGTATAAATATTAAAATTTATTTGCCATTTGAATTGGAGAATTTATTGAGAAAAGCGAGATTATAACTCTATAAGGAGAGCTTCGGCTCCCATTTCTTCACACCAAACTCAGACAGAAATATATCTGAGAGCATAGAGAGCAGTGTGAGATATTCACAGGCGGTGTAGTCTGTGAGGAAAAATAGAGAGTGTGAGCGATATTGTAGTGAGGTGGGAATCTCAAAAGAGGGTTATTTTTTTTAGTATAGTGGTTCTTGGAGTATTTACTCGGGACTACGGAGTGTGAAATTTTTTATAATAGTAGATTACTTTGCTCCTCTCGAGCCCGTAATTTTTTTTCTTATTCAAAAAAGGTTTTCACGTTAAAATCTTTGTGCTCTTATTGTTCTTTTTGTTGATTATCGTATCTCGGTACTATATTATTATTCCGTTGTTATTCCCAATGCGGTTTATTCTCAACAACTGGTATTAAAACACAAGTTCTGCTCGTTCACAAAAATACTATTCATGGTCGGTAGTGCTATACTCGATGAAAAAATAAAATGCTCGGAATAAAGTACGAGATAGTAAAATTCAACAGAGATAGCGGTTTCTCAATATGGCAAAGAAGGATAAAGGATCTACTCATCCAACTAGGATTACACAAGATATTAGATAGTGATGCCAAGAAACCTGATACCATGAAAGCTGAGGATTGGGCTGACTTGAATGAAAAGGCTACTAGTGTAATCGGGTTGCACTTATCAGATGATGTGGTAAATAACATCATTGATGAAGATACTACATGTGGCATTTGGACAAGGTTGGAAAGCCTATACACGTCCAAAATGCTGACAAATAAATTGTACCTGAAGAAACAATTATACGCCCTACATATTGATGAAGCTACAAATTTTTGGCACATTTAAATGTGTTTAATGGACTAATGAGGCAGCTTGCCAACCTCAGAGTAAAGATCGAGGAAGAGAATAAAGCCATCTTGCTCTTGAACTTATTACCATCTTCGTACGATAATTTGGCGTCAACCATCTTGCACGATAGAACCATTATTGAGTTAAAAGATATCACATCGACTCTTCTACTAAATGAGAAGATGAGAAAGAAGTCTGAAAATCAAGGACAAGCTCTCATCACAGAAGGTAGAGATAAGAGTTATCAAAGGAGTTCAAGCAACTATAGTAGATCCGGAGGTCGTGGGAAGTCTAAGAATCGATCCAAATTAAAATCCAGAAATTGCTACAATTGCGATCAACCGGGTCACTAAAAAAAAGATTGCACAAATCTAAGAAAGGGAAAAGGTGAAAGTAGTGGCCAGAGGAATGACAACAACACAACTGCCATGGTGCAAAATAGTGATAATGTTATTCTCTTCATAAATAAGGAAGAAGAATGCATGCATTTGGCAGGTCCAGAGTTGGAATGGGTAGTTAACACACCAACATCTTACCATGCGACACCGGTAAGAGAAATCTTTTATATATATGTAGCAGGTGATTTCAGCATTGTGAGAATGGGTAACACGAGTTACTCAAAGATTGTGGGGATCGATGCCATTTGTACCAAGACAAATGTTGGATGCACATTGGTTCTAAAGGACGTGCGGCATGTACTTGATTTGTGGATGAACTTTATCTCGGGAAACTTTGGACCGGGATGGATATGAAAACTATTTTTTAAATCAAAAGTGGAGACTCACCAAGGGATCATTGTGGATTTCAAAGGAAGTTTCTCGTGGCACGTTGTACAGGACAAATGCAAAAATATGCCGAGGTGAACTGAACGCGACACATGATGAAATTTTTACATATTTGTGGCACATAAGAATGTGTCATATGAGCAAGAAGGGATTGCAGATTCTTTTCAGGAAATCACTCATTTCTTTTGTCAAAGGTACAACGATAAAACCTTGTGACTACTATTTATTTGGTAAGCAACACAGAGTCTCATTTCAGACATCATCTGAAAGAAAATTGAATATACTTGATTTAGTGTATTCTAATATTTGTGGTCCAATAAAAATAGAATCGATGGGTAATAACAAATATTTTGTTACTTTTATTGATGATGTTTCACAAAAATTGTAGGTTTATATCTTGAAAACCAAAGATTAGGTGTTTCAAGTTTTTTAGAAGTTTCATGCTCTAGTAAAAAGGGAGACATGCCAAAATCTAAAGCGTCTCCGAATTGAAAATGGAGGTGAGTACACTTCAAGGGAATTTGAAGAGTACTGTTCAAGTCATGGGATCAAACATGAAAAGATAGTTCCTGAAATCCTACAACACAATGGTGTAGCTGAGAGGATGAACCGCACAATTGTTGAGAAGGTGAAAAGTATGCTCCGTATGGCTAAGATATCTAAGTCATTCTGGGGGTGAAGCAGTTCAGATAGTCTTTCACATGATCAATAAGAGTTCATTAGTTCCATTGGAGTTTGACATCCTAGAGAGAGTTTGGACTAGCAAGGAGGTGTCCTACTTACATTTGAAGGTGTTCGATTGCAGAGCTTTTGCACATGTACCAAAGGAGCAGAAAACAAAGCTGGATGATAAATTTATTCCCTGCATATTTATCAGATATGGATATGAAGAATCTGGGTACAGATTGTGGGATCCTGTAAAGAAAAAGATCATTAGAAGCAAATATATAATCTTTCGAGAAAGTGAAGCTGGAGATGTAGATGATCAATCAGAGAAGCCCAAGAACGGTATAATCCCTAACCTTGTTACCGTTCCTTCTACTTCTAACAATTCCACAAGTGCAGAAAGTAGGACTGGCGAGATTTCCAAACAGGGGGAGCAACCTGGTGAGGTCAATGAGCAGGGGGCAACTTGATGATGATGTCAAGCAAGTGGAGTAATCCACTCAGGGAGAAGAACAACCTCAACATCTAAGGAGATCATAAAGGCCAAGGGTAGAGTCATGCAGGTACCATTCCACAGAGTATGTCTTCATCAGTGATAAAGGGGAGCCAAAAAGTCTTACGGAGGTGTTGTCCCATCCAGGAAAGAACCAATGGATGAAAGCCATGCAAGAAGAGATAAAATCTCTACAAAAAAATGACATGTACAAGCTGGTTGAACTTCTAAAGAGTAAAAGACAACTCAAATACATATTAGGTTTTTAAACTCAAGAAAGATGGAAATGGCAAGCTGGTTAGATACAAAGCTCGATTGGTGGTAAAAGACTTCGAACAGAAGAAAGGTATTGATTTTGATGAAATTTTTTCACCTATTGTCAAAATGACTTCTATTCGAACAATTTTGAGCTTAGCAACTAGCCTAGATCTTAAAGTGGAGCAGTTGGACGTGAAAACTGCATTTCTTTATGGAGGTTTGGAAGAAGAGATTTATATGGAGCAGCAAGAAGTATTTGAAATAGCTGGAAAGAAACACACGGTGTGCAAATTGAATAAGAGTCTTTATGGGTTGAAGAAGGCACCAAGGCAGTGGTACAAGAAGTTTGACTCATTCATAAAAAGTCAAACTTACATACACATATATGTTGATCCATGTGTATACTTCAAAAGATTTTTTGATAACAACTTTATTGTTTTGTTATTGTATGTGGATGACATATTAATTGTAGTAAAAGATAAGGAGATGGTTACCAAGTTGAAGGGAGACTTGTCTAAGTCCTTTGACATGAGGAATTAGGCTCAACACAACAAATTATGGGGATGAAGATAGTTCGAAAGGGAACAAGCAGAAAGTTGTGGCCATCTTAGGAGAAGTGCATTGAACGTGTACTGGAAGACTTCAACATGAAGAATGCTAAGCCAATCAGCTCACCTCTTACTAGTATTCTGAAGTTGAGCAAGAAGATGTGTCCTACAACAATGCAGGAAAAGGAGAGCATGACCAAATTTCCTTATTCCTCTGCTGTCAAAAATTTGATGTATGCAATGGTATGCACTAGACCTGATATTGCTCACGCAGTTAGTTTTGTCAGCAGGTTTCTTGAAAATACTAGGAAACAGTCAAGTGGATACTCCGGTACTTGAGAGGTACCACAGGAGATTGTTTGTGCTTTGGAGG
This sequence comes from Nicotiana tabacum, assembly GCF_000715075.1. Taxonomy (NCBI): domain Eukaryota; kingdom Viridiplantae; phylum Streptophyta; class Magnoliopsida; order Solanales; family Solanaceae; genus Nicotiana; species Nicotiana tabacum. Next base: position 227,673,905 of record NC_134101.1, read on the forward strand.
ATCTGATCCAATCTTGAAGGGCTATACAGATGATGATATGGAAATTGGTATTGATAATAAAAAATCCACTATTAGATATTTGTTTATATTTTCAAGGGGAGATATATCATAGTAGTCGAGGTTGCAGAAGTGTGTCACACTCTATACAACTAAAGCGGATTACATTGCCGCTACTGAAGCTGGCAAGGAGATGATATGGTTGAAACGGTTCCTTCAAGAGCTCAGTTTGTATCAGGAGGAGTATGTTGTCTATTGTGACAATCAAAGTGCAATAGACTTGAGAAAGAACTCCATGTACCATGCAAGAACCAAACACATCGATGTGAGATATCACTGGATCTAAGAAATGGTAGATAGTGAATCTCTGCAAGTCCTGAAGATTTCAACAAATGAGAATCCAACAGATATGCTGACCAAGGCAGTACCAAGGGACAAATTCGAGTTGTACAAAGAACTTGTCTACATGCAGTCAAGTTAGAGGATTAATTTCCCTCCTTGAATATTTACTCGGGACTACGGAATGTAAATTTTCTCATTATAGTGGATTACTTTGCTCCTCTCGGCTCCATAATTTTTTTCTTATTCAGAAGGGTTTTCCAAATTAAAATCTTTGTGTTCTTTGGTTTTCCATCCCCACTAAATAATATATATAAAAAAGGAAAAGAAAATAATGATGTCAAATACAGATTTGGTTGAGGGAAATCTACAAGATTTCAATTGGTAGATGGTAGGCGTCAAAATATCGCAAATTGTAACCAATCCTTCATTCTGATTGGTCCAAATGGAGGTGCTATTGTCTATATAAGGAGAGCTTCGGCTCTCATTTCTTCAAACCAAAGTCAGAGAGAAATATATCTGAGAGCATAGTGAGCAGCGTAAGGTATTCACGGCGGTATAGTCTGTAAGGAAATTTAAAGAGTATGAGCGATATTGTAGTGAGGTGGGAATCTCAAAAGAGGTTTATTTCTTTTGAGTGTATAGTGGTTCCTATAGTATTTACTCTGGACTACGGATTGTAAAATTCCTCATTACAGTGGATTATTTTTCTCCTCTCAGGCCCGTAATTATTTTTCTTATTCATAAGGGCTTTCCATATTAAAATACTTGTGTTCTTATTGTTCTTTTTGTTGATTATTGTATCTCGGTGTTACATTATTATTCCGTTGTTATTACCGTAAATATTATTTCTGTGGGGGTTTATTCCCAATAAAAGATTGGGCGGCTGTTACATCTCGTGTTTTTGTACGTTAAAATTTCGTTTTCAGTTAACCGACATATACTCGGGGATGAGATCTGTAGACATGTGATTTTTGACCCTCCCCGAGATTTCACCCATTTTTAGCATAAAATATTTAGTTTAGGCCTAATATCACTATTTTAATTAGTTTTGACCCTTTTACATTATTTTCTCACAAAAAAATAAAAATTACAAAAAAATAGTTTCATTAATATTTTGTAGTCATTTTTAATCTTGAAAAATACAAAAAAATAGTTTTGTTTTAAACAGTTATTGTTATTTTAATAGTTATCTTCCTAAGTAAGATTTAGTAGTATTTTTAATAGCTTATCTTATTTGCTATATTATTTTTACATACAAAAAGGAGGAGGGAATAGAATTAATTTTTTGGACTAATTTAGTCTTGTTTGTAGCCCAATTAAACCAATCTCTTAGCATATTAACTCAAAAGCCCAAACCTAGACACCCCTTTAGCATAATATGCAAGAAAAATAAAAGAAAATTAGACCGAGAATAGAGAGTTTAGCCGTTTTGACACAAGGTAAGGGGACCCTTCATCTGGACAAGATACAAAAAACCAAAGAACCCTAGAGGTGCTAAAAGAATTGGCATCAGCCGTTTTCACCATACTAGACAGACCCCCCCCCCTATGTAGCTTCTCCATCGTCTTCTTCATTGAGACAGCAAGAAAAACTCCATTGAAGCTCTCAGCCGTCACTCTCACACCAAGCGGCCATCATTGCCACCGCCGAGCTCCTCCATCCTCACCATCCTTACACATTTTTACCCTAGAGAACCCTAGGTTGATTCTTCTTCTTCTTCAGATCTAGGAACTCCATAAGATAAGAAAACCTGTCCCCTTCACTCACACCCTTCATCCAGACCTCCACGCCATGTTCCCTACCAAGCAGCGGCAAACCTTAAGACCTCAACCAAAAATGGAACAACAAACATGCCTAGACCCCTAAAGCTAAGAAGCAACGCCATTGAAGACCAGAGAAAGACCCCATCATTCTGCTCTTCTTCTCCAATTGAAAAACCAGCGAAAATACAACCAAAAAAAAAGACTGAACCCTAAGGACACCAAGAAAAGGCAACCATGAGAGAACCTAGAACCTAGGATTCTAACAGCTACACACCTTCAAGAGCAGCAACCCAAAAACCTGGAAGCCAAGCGAGGATTCAACGAAAATAGTAACAATAACAGCGACTATTTGATTGAAGAAGAGAAGGAAAACGTTTTTGTCTTGTTTTGGTTTTTTTGGATTCTAAACTTTCTGTTTCTTATTTAGATCCTAGTTTAAATATAACAATTAGTACTATGAGATTTTACAATCAAAAAATACAAAAACAAAAACACATTTAGTTCCTTCTGTTAAATTTGATTTCAACGGTGGGGTTGGTTTGAAATATTTGATTCGGAGTTCCATTTGAAGGTTGAATCTGTCGACGAAGATGTTTTTGTTTCATCATTTGGTTCTGATTTTTGGTTATTCGAGTATGGGAACGAAGTTTAACCGAGGTTGATTCACGTTCGTTGCCGATTTTAGATTTTTGGTGCCGATTTGGGTTCCCGTCTGCGGTTCGTCACATTTTTTAGTTCAAAATAGTGAAACAATCAATTTTCCGTCTATATTGAGGTTCAACTCTTCCATTCTCAATTTGTTTTATTCAAGCTTAATGTTAATTATTCATCTGGTGATATGATCCTGTTGTTTCTATAATTGTTCTTCGTGGTGTTGAATTTGCCCGCTCGGTTATCTGCTCGTGTTTACTCGAACTGGTTATAGTTGAACATGATTTTGTCACAGTATAAAAATTGGGTTGCTATTCATTAACTGAACTATGTCAAAGTAGATTAAAAGGGCTCGGGTGTGCATTTCATGTGACCCTACCATAATTTTTGAATAATGATAGAAGAAATAAACATGTTATAAATCTGGGTGTACATTTCATGTGACCCGATTCTCATTTCCAACAAGGTTAAATAGAATGTGTCTTGAACCACGGGTGCATTTCATGTAGTGGGGCTTACGATGTATTTTAAATAACCTTGAAATAATTCTTCAATTAATTAAAAGCGGTTGCAAAGTTAAAAATGCACATAGGTTTAAAAATGTTTTAAAATCAGATAATTAGGCCAATAATAATAGTTGAGAGACCGTGCTAAAACAACGGAATCCGGGAATGCCTAACACCTTCTCCCGAGTTAACAGAATTCCTTACCCGGATTTCTATATTCACGGACTATAGAACACAGTCAATCTTTCCTCGATTCGGGATTTAAAACCGGTGACTTGGGACACCGTAAACTATTGGCGAATCTGAATTTTAAATAAAATAATCTCGTTTCGATTGTCACTTAAATTGGAAAAAACTCCCTTATACCCTTCCGGGGGTAGGAAAAAGGAGGTGTGACAGCTCTGGCGACTCTGCTGGGGATAAGAACCCAGAACTTCTGGTTCAAGGTTCAGAATTTAAGCTTAGAATGTCTGTTATAATTGGATTTATTTATTATCTGATTTTTTACATGTTTGAACCTAACGTGCTAAATGCCCTTTTTTTACTACTTTGATATTGTTGAACTGTATATAAAAAATATTACGAAACCCTCTTCTCTCTGAGTCTACTAAATCATTTGGGAAGTGTGCACTTCGTGTGACTTCTCTTCTGTTAGAGTCATATCCCAATTTTAGAACGAGGTTCAGACAAGTTGCAAAGTCGGTGAAGCTTCTGTATTCCCGGTACGTTGCCCCCCCTCTAGGACAGGTGCACCCAAAATCAAAAGACCATCCTGATGCATTCTATTTGCTACTTGAGCATTTATTTGACTCGGATTGCATGTTGACCGACTTCTAGAATAAGGAAAAATTGAGAGAAACCAAATTGAGGTGAGTGAGAGGAAATTACCCGCCTGTGAAAAACCTGGTGTCCAAAATACCCCGAAACTCTACCAAAAATTTTCAAAAAAAAAAGGAAAAAAAACTATTTCAAATGTTTATGTTTTTTGTTGCGTCAAAATTGACCGAACTACGCAAGTTTGATTCTCAACGGATGTGGGATACGTAGGCAACCCTCATCGAGTCCAGCTCCATTTTTGCAAAAATAACCCAAAAATATGAAGTGTTGTTGTTTTGTCATAAATAAGCTAGGGGATGTCGTTCTTGTCCGAAATAGCCAAAATTCCCGAAAGGGCGCCGGAAGGCTGCTTTTGCAAAAATAGGCACCTAGGTCCTTTTTCGAATTTTGGTTGATTAGGAAACGCAGCCCTAAATTTTTCTTTCTTGAGGTGCTGAAGGGTTGTGCTCGTAAAAATATTTTGTTTTAAATTGCAATATTTGAAAACTGGTATTTTTCTCTTGAGTCAAAGTGAATCATAGTCTTTTAATCAATCACTTAAAATAAATGTGCAGGATGAGTACGATTGAAAATGAACCTTTCACAGTCCTCGAGAAGATCCCGTTAGAGCTTCATATGTGGTGGAATGATCTGGGGGAATTCAGTAGAAAAACCATGATAAAAGCTTTGGGCTGTCTTGTTGGTCTTCTGAATAATAAGCTGAGGAAGGATATAATTGAGGCTCTAATATCCTTTTGGGGCCCAGCACATAATGTATTCCATTTTGCTGATTTCGAGCTAACCCCTACGCTTGAGGAAATAGCGGGCTACGCTGGTTTTAGTGGGAATCTCAGAAATCAATACCCGGTGGCACCCAGGACAATGACTCCTTATAAGTTTCTGGACCTTCTAAGCATCAGTCGGGAAGTTCAAGACGCAAATTTGGCCAAGGGATTCTGCACATTCTACTTCTTGTACCGACGTTACGGGAATCCCCGCAGTTTTGAGATGCCAGATACTGGTCTTATTCATTCGGGGAACAAAGATAAGTGGGAAGATCGGTAGGGATTGGCTTTCATAGTGGCATTCTTGGGTGTTTTGATTTGCCCGAGAAAGGATGGAAACATAGAATTGGGGCTTGTAGGGATAGCCGACTTCATGACTAAAAAGGCAAATGGCACCATTGTACCAATGATATTAGCGGAGATCTACCGAACACTGACTGTTTGCCGAGAAGGAGGAAAGTTTTTTGAGGGATGTAATAATGCTTCTACAACTCTGGATGGAGGAACACATGTGTCACCGCCCGGGGTACATGAACTTTGGTATGACCAGTCTTCAATGCATTGAAAAACATGAACAATGGGTGGAGGGCTATGAGTTTCCAGAGGGTACGGAAGCATGGTTTGCACACTTGAGCTCCCTTATTGCAAATAAGATTGAATGGACATTCGGGTGGCTCTCGGTCAGTGAAGTCATTTATATGTCGACCGAGGTGTATTTTCTTCTATTGATGGGTCTCCGGAGCATTTAGCCTTATGCCCCGCACAGAGTCCTACATCAGTTAGGCAGGTACTAGACTATACCATATGATGAGGATTTGAGTCGGCAAGTCATCGAGCTGGAACCAAAAGATGCTTTCCCGAAAGAAAGGGTGCGTCGGATTTGGCATCAATGTAGGTTCTTAAAGCCAAAGACTCAGGTACGAGATCTGTCTAGAGGCGAGTTGGAGCCTAGTTACACATCTTGGTACGGTAAAAGGTCCCAAGCCCATCTAGATCCCGAACAGCCCGCAAAAAGGCCCCATGTCCAACAATTCACTGATGGAGCGCAAGAGCAATGGGATTGGTTGGCGAAAGAGGCAAGTTACAGAGCCACCATAAGCAAATTAGAGGGACAGATCCGGGATCTTAAATTTGACAAAAGTGTACAGGCCACTGCCGATGAAGGGGAGAAGAAGAAATTGGCTCAAGAAAACAAGGCCCTTCAAGCACAGATCCAAAAAATGAAAATAGCTGCTGAGAATCAGGAAAGGAGTCGAAAGGATGAAAGACTCATCAGTGGTCTTAAGAGGAAAATAACTGAGTGTGAGGATAATCTGGAAAAATCCGAGTGTAATCTGGCGAGGGCCTGGGCACAGTTAGCGAAGAATGCAGAGGGACGAGCAGAGCTTGTCCGTCAGTTGAAAAGGAAATATGAGGGAACAGTCACCAATTTGAAGAAAAGGCTAACTACCCTCGAAAATGAGATGGCCAAGCAAGCTAAGAACTTTAAAGCAGAAAGGGAACATTGCTATGCATTAATGTCCCAGCTAGAGGAAGATATGCAACAATTTCAGGGTCAAAACCATCATGATGCCCAGGTGCTAGAAGCTAGGTCTCAGCAACTAGGGCGTTTGCTCCAAGAAAAGGGTATCATCAGGGAGAGGGTTAGAGCAATTGCTGACTACATCGTCATGAAGTGTCATGAATGTGAAGACATGACTAGAACCACTTTCTTTGCCGCAGTAATGACCTTTGTACACCAAATAATGAGTGACTTGGAGCGTCTTCAAGGGGATCTTGTGCATAGGCCCGTGGCGAGACCGATTGATGTCCCGCGGACCCCTAGAGCAATTGAGGCACTTATGTATTCATGATTTTCATTCGAGTCTGTATTTTCACCTTTCTTCCAGAGTCTGTTAGTCCTTTTTGAGTCTGTATTTTCATTTTTCTGTTGAAGTCTATTAGCTCCCCTTTTCGAGTCTGTTAGTCTTTATGTTTAAATCTGTAGAAGAAGTCGTTGTAATCGAGATGTTTGTTTTTTTTTGTTTTATGAAAATTTGAAAATCCCAAAAAATGTTTGTTTTGTATATTTTTTATCTTACACTTACTCCCAAAACTACGTTTGGTCTGATTCATACGGCGTCATGATACATAGGCAATATCTATAGGATTCGATCATAACCGTGAAACAGAAAAAAGAGAAAAAAAGAAGAAAAGAGAGAAAACAAGAAAAACTGTGGAAAGAAATAATGGCAAAACAAGAGATAGAAAAAATGAGAGAATAAAGAACAACGAGAAACCAAGCAAAGAAAGGAAGGAATGAAAATGAGAGAAGTTACAAAATGGAAATTAGGGAAAGCCGGGATGACGCAAGCAACCGATCAAATGCATAATAGAAATGGTTAATTGCTTAGGTGCATTGCATCCCCAACGTGCGGTTTTCTATCTATTAAGCCCTAATCGCTAACAAGTTTGATGTCGTCATCAAGTTCAGGCAGGTGGTTAGTTTGTTTGGCATTCTGGCAACTCACCCGTACAGCACCAGGTCCAAAGACAAGTTGACCATGGCTAACCAAGAACTGGATGCAAGTGTTATTGATCCGTCAAGAGAGGGGGAGGAGTCTGATGTTAATATGAAGTAGGAGTTGTATAAGTTGAAACATCAGATGGCATAGATGTACCAGGCATGGGTAATAGGGCATCCACCACCATCCTACCTCACCAACCCTGTTTTCATCCCGCCACTGGCTCAATCCCAAGAACCTCCCACTCTTTATTCATCTCTAGGCTTCCCCATTTACCACCACTACCAGGGCACCACATTCCAAACCCCACAAGCACCACCACCCAAACCAGTCCCCTACCCTCCTCCACCAGCCACCCCTATTTTCGTGGCACCCCCACCTACTACACTCCACCGATCCTCCAGTGAGCTCTTATTCCAGACCCAAGATAACTAGTACTATCCCTCGGAGCCTACTTTCAAGGCCCAGAGCATTACTCTTACACTCCTCGTTTCGACCTCCCAGGTGAGAATGAGAAACCATCTAAAAACCCAGAGTAGGAAGAGATGTTCAAGAAGGTAAGAAGCCTGCAACAATAGTTCAGAAACATGTAGGGATTGAGAGGCCAGGTGAGCGTAGCCTACAAAGATTTGTGTCTATTTCCCGATGTTCAATTGCATGTGGGATTTAAGATGCCGAAGTTTGATTTGTATGACGGGCACGGAGACCCGGTGGCCCACTTGAGGGGATTCTGCAGTAAAATGAGGGGAGCCGGTGGGAAAGATGAGATATTGATGGCATACTTTAGCCAGAGTCTGAGTGGCTCAGCATTAGAGTGGTACACTCGTCAGGATCATAACAGATGGTATACCTGGGATGATTTGGCCCAAGCATTCGCTCGTCATTTCTAGTACAACATCGAGATTGTTCCAGACTGTTTGTCTTTGACTAAGATTGAGAAGAAGCCTAGTGAAAGTTTCAGAGAATATGGTTTTTGCTGGAGAGAACAAGTGGCAAGAGTTAACCCCCCGATGGAGGAGAGCAAAATGGTAGAGTACTTTCTGTAGGCTCTGGAGCCCACTTACTTTGGCCATCTGATATCGGCCATAGGCAAGCCTTTCAACGAGGTAGTGAAGATGGGTGGCATGGTGGAAGAATGGCTTAAATCAAGCAAAATCATGAGTTACTTGGCTATCAAGGCAACTACCCAAGCCATTCAGAATGGTACTGGGGGAGTGATTGGAAAGAAGAAGAAAGAAGACGTGGCAACAATTGATTCAAGATCGTGATTTGGACCCAGGGGCCAGTCACACCATTATACCCAGCCTCGACCCCCTCACCGAACCTACACCCAAACCCCATATAACGTACCCCAATACTACTTCCCATCACCAGACCCTCACATTTCTGTCCACCATGCCCAGAAATATACTCAACCTCCCGCCTACGTATAATGGCGTGCCCCAGCCCCACAAAACACCTACCCGGCTCCCCAAAATGCTTACCCACCCTTACGAGCCTATCGAAACCCTGTCGGCCCAGGTTTCCAGCCTAATCCAGCATTAAAAAACGAAAGGTTACAGCGGAAGAAAACCTTCACCCCGTTGGGGGAGTCTTATACCAATTTATCCTATAGACTAAGGCAGTTGGATATGTTGAGGCCAATTGAGTCGAAATTGCCAAACCCCCCTCCAAAGAACCTTGATTACTCCGTGAGCTGTGAATATTGTTCTAGTACTCCGGGGCATAATACGGAGAAGTGCTGGCACCTAAAAAATGTCATAAAGAGCTCATTGACACAAACTGGATTGAAGTCCAAACTCTAAAGGCACCCAACATCAACCAGAACCCACTACCAACCCATCAGGAAACGAACATGATCGAGATAGTACATAAGGGAGGGGAGACTAAGAAGCCTTCACAAACCATCATGATGATTCGGTCCAATGAGGTCAGACCAGTTAAAAACCAACAGTTGAAGGATCAGTGAACAAGTTGAGCAGGGCAAATGGTGAACCATTTGTGGTAGTCAAGGAAGGATCCCCAAGTGATGTCGCAGCGAAGCAAGAAAAGTCTAAAGTGGTTGTGCCAAGAGTGGCAAACAAGCCTATCATAATTGTAGAGGGTGCCCGTATGGATCCTATCATCATTAAGCCTGTAACCCAGTTGCTGGTAATCAGCACCAAGGCCATCCCATGGAACTATGAATGGGTGATAGTGACCTATAAGGGAAAGGAAGTGAAAGAAGAAGTCAATGAGGCCCAGGGATTAACTCGTTCGGGGAGATGCTTTGCCCCGGAAGAGTTGAGGAAAGCTAAAACATCCAGAGATAATCCGGTCCTAGTAAAGAAAGCAATGACTGAAGAAGAGGCGGAGGAGTTTCTAACAAATAAAGTTACAAGATTATTCCATCGTGGAGCAGTTGAGAAAGACGCCTGCTCAGATATCTTTGTTGTCATTGTTGGTCCACTCAGATGAGCATCGTCGGGCCCTGATAAAAATTTTGAACGAAGCTCATGTCCCCGACAAAATTTCAGTGAACCATCTGGAAAAGATCGCCAACAAAATATTTGAGGCGAACAAGGTCACCTTCTCAGATGATGAGTTGTCGGTGGAAGGTACTGAACACAACAAAGCTCTATACCTTACGGTAAAATGTGAAGATTCTGTGGTCACCAGGGTGTTAGTCGACAATGGTTCCAGTGCAAACATTTGTCCTCTCTCTACTTTGAACAAGTTGAAAGTTGATGATAAAAGGATTCACAAGAACAACATCTGCGTCCAAGGTTTTTATGGTGGAGGAAAAGACTCGGTTGGTGATATAGTGCTTGAGTTGACAATAGGACCGGTGGAATTCACCATGGAGTTCCAGGTACTGAAAGTGGCCGTCTCCTACAATTTGTTGTTAGGTCGACCTTAGATTCATGCCGCCAAAGAAGTCTCATCCACTCTGCATCAGATGGTCAAGTTCAAATGGGATAAACAGGAGATTGTCGTGCATGGAGAGGATAATTTGTGTGCTCACAGTGATGCCTATGTCCCGTTCATTGAGGCTGAAGATGACAAAGGGCCTTGGGTTTATCAATTTTTTGAAACAGTGTCGGTCGAGAAGGTTCCATAAGGGAAATGTGTTCCAACTCCAAAGATAGCCTCCGCATCAGTCATGGTGGCCTTTGAAATGCTGAAAAATGGCTTTGTGTCTGGTAAAGGTCTGGGTGCATCTCTACAGGGTATCATACAGCCTGTGTCCCTCCCTGAAAATTTGGGTACTTTCGGTCTTGGATTCAAACCTACAACGGCAAATGTGAAAAGGGCTAAAAGGTTGAAACAGAAGGTGTGGGCACTTCCAAAGCCCGTTCTGCAACTCTCTAGGTCTTTTGTCAAGCCGGGTGCCAGGAAACGCCCAGTGACGACAGTCCCAAGTTCTGTGGTTGACATTGATGGGGAGTTAATTGAAAGGTTCCAGAGGTTGTTTGATGATGTGAACATGGTAGAAGGCGGAGAAGGTTCTAGCAAAGAGGACGTGCAGTTCGTCGGGCCGAATGTAAAGCTTAACAATTGGAAGGCTACTCCTCTCCCTACCCGGAACGAGTCTTGGTAGTTTGTTTTATTTTACTTTCTATCTAGGTCATTCCAAGGTTGTGACCCAGACTTTTTTTTTTGCTTGTTGATGTACAAACCCTGATATCCTTTAATTCCAATGAAATGCAATTTTCTTTATCCATCATTCCTAATATCTCTTATTTTTGTTTTTCTTTTCTTCTTTGTACAGTTCTTTTTATGCTGGTTTCAATGACATGACATGCATGAGGAATCTTTGGCCTAGTCTAAAAAGTCAATCTAATTCTGAAATAATAATCCAAGAAATAGAACGTGATGATGAATCAGAATATGATGAGAATGAGGCCTTTGAAGAGATTAGTAAGGAACTAAGTCATTTTGAAGAAAAACCCAAGCTTAATCTGAATAATACGGAAGCAATCAATCTAGGGGACCCAGATAATGTCATAGAAACTAAGATAAGTATCCATCTTGAACCACAAATCAGGAAAGAAATAATTAAAGCATTGTTTGAGTATAAGGATATTTTTGCATGGTCGTATGATGACATGCCAGGATTAAGTACCGATTTGGTGGTCCATAAACTACCAATTGATCCAGCATTCCCTCCCGTCAAGCAAAAGTTGAAAAAATTCAAAACTGACATGAGTGTGAAGATTAAAGAAGAGGTTACAAAGCAGCTTGATGCAAAGGTCATTCGGGTCACGCGATATCCCACGTGGTTAGCCAATGTTGTGCCTGTGCCAAAGAAGGATGGTAAGTGTGTGTTGATTACTGTGATCTCAACAAGGCAAGTCCAAAGGACAACTTCCCATTGCTGAATATCCACATTTTGATTGATAATTATGCCAAGCATGAGATTGGATCTTTTGTGGATTGCTATGTGGGGTATCATCAGATTTTAATGGATGAGGAAGATGCGGAAAAGACGACATTCATCACGCCATGGGGAACATACTGCTACCAAGTCATGCCTTTTGGTTTGAAAAACGCTTGGGTAACTTACATGAGGGCAATGACTACCATATTCTATGACATGATACACAAGGAGATTGAGGTTTACGTGGATGATGTGATCATAAAGTCCAGGAAGCAATCTAACCACGTTAAAGATTTGAGAAAGTTTTTCCAAAGGCTCCGCAGGTACAATCTTAAGCTCAACCCTACAAGTGCGCATTTGGTGTTCCATCGAGGAAACTGTTGGGGTTCATAGTCAGTCGGCGGGGCATTGAATTGGATCCGTCAAAGATTAAGGCTATTCAGGAACTATCACCGCCAAGAAACAAGACCGAAGTGATGAGTCTATTAGGGAGGCTGAACTACATCAGCAGGTTTATCGCTCAGCTCACGACAACTTGTGAACCCATCTTCAAGTTACTAAAGAAGGATGCTGTGGTCAAATAGACCGATAAGTGCCAAGAGGCCTTCGATAAGATCAAGGAGTATTTGTCGAACCCACCTGTGTTGGTCCAGCCAGAACCCGGAAGATCTTTGATTCTTTATTTGACAGTCTTGGATAACTCACTTGGTTGTGTGTTGGGTCAGCACAACATCACCGGAAAGAAAGAGCAAGCCATCTATTATCTTAGCAAGAAATTCACATCTTATGAGGTTAAGTATACTCCCTTGAGAGGACATGTTGCGCCCTGACTTGGGTAGCACAAAAGTTGAAGCATTATTTGTCATCCTACACCACTTACCCCATCTCTCGCCTGGATCCTTTGAAGTATATCTTTCAGAAGCCCATGCCCACAGGGAGGCTCGCAAAGTAGCAGATCTTGCTCACAGAGTTTGTCATCATATATGTGACTCGGACAGCGATGAAAGCCCAAGTATTGGCCGATCATTTGGGCGAGAACCCAGTCGTTGAGGAATATGAACCATTGAGAACTTATTTTCCTGATAAAGAGGTAATGCACATTGACGAGGTCGAGAGAGAGGAAAAGCCCGGTTGGAAACTCTTCTTTGATGGGGCTGCCAACATGAAAGGTGTCGAGATATGGGCAGTGCTTATTTCTGAAATAGGGCATCACTACCCTGTTACGACCCAGTTGTATTTCTACTGTACTAACAATATGGATGAGTACGAGGCATGCATTCTGGGACTAAGGCTAGCTGTAGATATGGGAATCCAGGAAGTCTTGGTCTTGGGAGACTTAGACTTTTTGGTGCACCAGATTCAAGGAGAATGGGAGACGCGGGATTTAAAGTTTATACCGTATCGACAATGTCTGCATGATCTTTGTCAACGGTTTCGATCAATAGAATTCAGGCACATTCCAAGGATCCATAATGAGGTTGCCGGTGCTTTGGCTACCTTAGCATCGATGTTACATCATCCAGATAAGGCTTATGTTGACCCTTTGCATATTCAGGTCCGTGATCAGCATGCTTACTGTAACATGGTGGAAGAAGAACTTGACAGTGAACCTTGGTTCCACGATATCACGGAGTACATCAGAATGGGGGTATATCCGGCACAGGCCACAAGGGATCAAAAGAGAACAATTCATTGATTGGCAAGTGGATTTTTCTTCAGTGGGGGAGTTTTGTACAAAAAAACTCCTGATCTTGGATTGTTAAGATGCATAGATGCTAGAAAAGCCACGACCATCATGACCGAAGTACATTTCAGGGTTTGCGGGCCGCATATGAGTGGGTATGTTCTGGCAAAGAAGATTCTTCGAGCAGGTTATTATTGGCTCATCATGGAGCGAAATTGTATTAGTTTTGTGCGCAAATGTCATCAATGCCAAGTACATGGAGATTTGATCCACTCTCTGCCATCTGAATTGCACACAATGTCCGCACCATGACCCTTTGTTGCTTGGGGTATGGATGTCATCGAACCGATTGAGCCAGCAACATCCAATGGATGTGAGCACGTGATTTTTGCCCTACAAGAACTACTCCCACGAAAATTCAAAATAAAATAGTTGTGTGTTGCTTGTGATTTATTTGTATTTGTCTGTATATGTTTTATTCTATTTTTACTACTGAAAAATACAAAAATATATGTGTTGCATTGGCATTTATAATTTAGGATTAATTAACCAATGATTTGTTTTAGGAAAATGAAAATCATAAAAAAATAATGTACTTTGCATTTTTAGCATTTAATGTTGAATTGTGTGATTTTATTGTTAATTGGCATTTAATTGTATGTGATAAGTGTTATTAAGAGATAATTAGTATTTTTAGTAAGTTAACTTGGTTTATGATTTTAGAAAATAATGTAGAAATCAAAATGAATGAAAAGAATAAAAGAAATAAGAAGGAAATAAAGAGAGAATCAATAAAAGAGAAGAACCAAACTTGGGCCAAAAGCAGCCAAGCCCAAACCAAACTCGTCCAAACCCACACCTGATCCAGCCCATTACCAGTCCAATCCAGTCCATCTCGGAGACACCCAAACGACATCGTTTTGGGGAAGCCCTGATTAGGGCCGTTGATCTCACTTGATCAACGGTCCAGATCACTCCGCCCTCACCCGTAACCCCATACCCGACCCATGGCCCCGAATCAACCCGATCTCTTAATAAGACCAAACGACACCGTTTGAGTTAAGTGAACTGATCTGGACCCTCGATCTCTCTTGATCGAACGACCAAGATCAAACCACCCCCCACTATATAAATGAAATCTCATACCCAGCCCCCTCAGTCCAAACCCCTGTTCATCATCGTCTCTCAGAGACGAAGCCCCTTCCCCAAACCCTAGCCGCCATGGCATTACTTCGCCTGAAACCCGGCGGCAACAATGCCACCGACCACCAAAATAACTCCCCTGAACCTCCTAACCACCCCCAATCCAAATCCAGTACCCGTTTACTTCGAATCATCCTCAAACTTCTCGAATCTTCATTTGAAGATTCAAGCAAAACCTGGACCTACCCCAATCTGCCCTGAACTCACACCCTGGCACCCCTTGACCTCCCTCATGACCAAATCACCGTTGGTTTGGTTCGAATCTGGCTAGAAACACTCGAACCCCAAATCGAAATGTAAGAACCCTAGAAAACCAAAACTGGGTTCTGTCCGAGGTTTAAGGGGATTTGGGTATTTAACTGACCTTAGTCGAAGTGTTCTCAGTTGAGAACACTCGATTAAGGCCCGTTTGACCTCAAAAAAATTCAAGTTCGAGTCGATTCAAGTTCGTCTATTCTCTGTTCCATTCAAGGTATTTTTCTTTTTTTCTTTTATTCTATTTTGATGTTTTAAATGTCTGTTTATTTGTTTAGTATTGTTATATTAATTTTTCAATTTTTGTTGATTATTCTGTTCTTCTCCCTCGAACCTTTTTATTTGGTCGAATTTGTTTCTGTTTGTTGTTGTGTATAATTATAGGCTGTGCAATCGATTCGAATAAGTTCGTCGATTAGTTAAGTTTTATTGCAAATCCCTGTTCTTGTCAATGCTGCTTGAATTGCCTGATTATCTATTTCTGATTGATTGATGTCAATTGTTGTAGGCAATCGGTTAATTAGTTTTCGTCGATTAATTCGTTCTTGTTTGTAAACCAATAAGTTCGTCAAATGGTTGTTGTGTGTGCTTGATCTGTGGACACTTAGCTTCAGGGCATTGTCAATAGGCTGACAATGATCCTGCATTCATGTTCATTTTGATTCAATTTTTAGTTTCAGTTTTAATGATTCTGTTGAGTTTTGTGTTGTGATTTAAATTCAGTTCATTGGTTTCAATTGGAACTCAACCTTAGTCATTCAGTTGTCAGGAGGATTGGTTATAGATGTTAGTCAGATTTAGTTTTAAATCATTGTTAGCTTGAACAGATTTTAGAGTTAAAAGGTTTTAATACGGATGAATAGATTGTATTAGGGGCAGTAATATTAAGGGGTTTCAGGGGTGATTTGAGAATGGAACAGTTAGGGTAATATTTTAGTGTTAGTGACTTGTTAGTGGGGTATTAAATGTCCTTAAATTAATAAGGTAATGGGGAACAAGAGAGAATGGGGGCTGAA
Organism: Nicotiana tabacum; assembly: GCF_000715075.1. Classification (NCBI taxonomy): domain Eukaryota; kingdom Viridiplantae; phylum Streptophyta; class Magnoliopsida; order Solanales; family Solanaceae; genus Nicotiana; species Nicotiana tabacum. The sequence continues at coordinate 227,689,787 of NC_134101.1, forward strand.
AAAAAGGAAAAGCTTTCCTTAGTGGGTTTTAAGTGGAAAAAGGCAGATTTTTAGTGGGGAAGGGGTTCGGGCAGTTAAGTTTGAGAGAGAGGGCAGGTACGGATGGCTATATAAGGGAGGGGGATTAGGACTTAAAAGGGGATGGATGGCTAGAGATTTCAAAAAGAGAAAACAAAAAAAAGATCTTGTTTCATTGCATCTGTAGGAGGAACTCGAACTCTGAACATTGAATCCGATTCCCTTTGATTGCTTAAGTGGTTCAGTGGTTTACCGGTCCAGTTTCTGGTTTAATATACGTTTGGTTGAATTTGTTTGTGGTGTTATTGATTGTTGCTATTTGGTCTTTTACAAACTTTCTGGGCTGTGTCGGTAGCTGTTTGGAATTCCTAACTGTTGTTGCTGTGTTGCTCGTACTACTGCATCTGCTGTTTCTCATCTTCCTCTTCTTTTGTTTCCAATACCAGGTACACGACTGTAACACTGGCTATTATAAGCTGAAATATGTGGAAGCATGAATACATATAAAAATGGAAGCCTGAAGTTTGATTCAGCTTTTTCTTTATTTACTGATTATAGTTAGAATATTTTGTACACTACTGCTATGTAAATTTTTGCTGCTTTGTATAGTTGGACTGTTATATGTTGATGCCCAAGTAATGTAGATGCAATGGTTTAGTATAGTTTAGATTTGATTTGTATATGATTGTATAAAGTGGGCTGAAGTTGGACGTGTATGTTTATGTTAATTAGCCTGCATATTGGTGCTAATCACCAATCTTGATGTAATAGGATTTATCCATGTGGTTTAAATGTTGAAAAAAAATCAGAATAGTTTGAAGCATGAGACAAAAAAATGTGAGATTTACATCATTCGCGTGTAGTGATAAGTAGAAACTGGTTGTCATTTAGGACATAGGCATTAATCCAAAGACATCCTTTTGGCAATAGTTTCCTGATAACATTTCAATATCATAGCTTCAAAATATTGGGTGTTTTTGAATATTGATCTAGTAAGGTTAACTTGAATCAATTGGTTTAATCAGTCGCCTCGCGTCTTTGGCAAAAATCATGTTTCTAATAGTGATTTGAACAACCCCAAATGTAGAAGTGGTAGTAGAATTAATAATAAAATTAGGATTTTCTTCTTCAATAAATTTTTTAGAGAAAAAATATATATAGACAATCGTATTCATTTTAGCATAGACCTTTAAACAAAACCTGAGACGAGCCTCTCCGGATAAAACGTGTAAATAGCAAGGCTCTCAATAATTGGCTAAAGAATAGAACATCTAGAATTCGGGATGGGTCGTTTTAGTGAATTTCACGGCCCTCCCCAAAGTAATAACGTGTTAGTCACCGTTAGGCGCGTACTTTTAATAATTTACTTTCTTAAACTCGGGTGCACATTTATGTGACCCAAATCCAAATATCAACAAAGTCGAAATGTGTCGCTAATCACGGGTACATTGATTGTGACGTGGTTTGAGATGCATTTCCACGACGTTGCAAATTCTTTTTAAAAATAATGAATGAGACGATCCTCGACAAACAAAAATACACAAGTTGCGGGGCCCTCTATACGTGTTGGTAAAATTACTTAGACTTCGGGATGGGCCGTTTAACAAAATTTCATGGCCCTACCCAAAATAATGACACGCTAGTCGCTTTAGGCGCGTATTTAATAATGTTATCTTCTTAAACTCGGGTGCAAATTTATGTGACCCAAATCCAAATCTCAACAGAGTTTAAATGTGTCAATAACCACGAGTGCATTGATGTAACGTGGTTCGAAATGTATTTTCGCGATGTTGCAATTCTGGGTAAAAATAATAATAAAAGCGGTACACAGTTAAAATTTGCACATATGTTCAACATGTATTAAAATCAGATAAATAAGCCGAATATGATAGTTGAGCGACCGTGCTAGAACCACGGAACTCGGGAACGCCTAACACTTTCTCCCGGGTTAACAGAATTCCTTACTTGGATTTCTGGTTCGCGAACTGTAATACAGAGTCAATCTTTTCCTCGATTCGGGATTCGACCGGTGACTTGGGACACCATAAATCTCCTAAGTGGCGACTCTGAATTAAATAATAAATCCCGTTTCGATTGTCCTTTAATTGGAAAAGCTCCCTTTTACGCCCCTTTGCGGGGTGTAGCTGAAAAAGGAGGTGTGACAGCTCTGGCGACTCCACTGGGGACCGAACGCAGAATCTCTAGTTCAGGGTTCAAGAGTTCGAGCTTAAAATAATTGTTATATTTGGCTTTGTTTATTACCTGGTTTTATTACACGTTTGAGCCTAATGTGTTAAATGTTGCTTTTTACCGCTTTGATATTATCTGAACTGTATATATAAACTGCTACGAAATCCCTCTTTTCTTTCTCTTGAGGAGTGCACGCTGGTCGTGACTTCTTTCTGTTAGCGTCATATCCCAAAATAGAACGAGGATTCGGAGGAGTTGCAAAACCGGATGATCTTTTGGTTACCGGTACGCAGTTCCCATCCTCGGCTCGAGTTGTCCGCTCGGGTAAGCCAGGTCTAGAACAAACACCCAGGAAAAACCTATTATAACAAAACCTCATGCCGGATCCCTAGTAGGAACGCTTATTTGCATCATGTGCACTTGACTTAGGGGACTCAACACAGGGGTTGGGTCCGTCTAGGACAAGCGACCTGAAATGAAAAAGACCATCCTGCTGCATCCTGTTTCTTTTACGCATTTATTTGCTGCAGACTTGCATGCTGACTGGCTTCTGAAAATACTGGAATATTGGAATAAAAAAAAGAAAATAGCAGTGTAGAGAGATAATTCTGAGTTACCGGCGAACTTTGCCAAAATTTTGTGAAAATGAAAAGAAAAAAAAATGTTTTTTTAGTGTAATTTGTTTAAACAAGTCTTGTTGTCAGAATTAGTTTATTGTCGTGGCCCGAACTACGCCGTTTTGATTCTCACAGGATGTGAGATACGTAGGCAGCCCTCATCGGGTCCAACTTCCCCTTTTTGCAAAAATAGCCAAAAATAAAATGTCAAAATTTTTAATCTTTCGTCATAAATAAGTCGGGTGATTCCATTCTTGTAAAAATAGCCGAATGTCCCTAAAAAGACGCCGGAAGGCTATTTTTGCGAAAATAGCCACTTTTGGTCATTTTCAAGGTTTTGTACGGTTGGTAAAACACGACCTTTAAATCTTCTTCGAAGTGCTGAAAGGCCGTATTGACAAGACCGGAGTTTTATTTAAATGTGTATCAATTTTAGTTTATTCTTTTTTGAGTCCAATGAGTGTTAATCACCCCAAACAAACATATAGAATGAGCCTGGGTCCAAGTTTGCCGGTAACAGTTAGGAGCAAGATCCCTTTGGAGTTGCGCTTGTGGTGGGAGGATTTGGAAAAGTCAGAGCGAGATAAGATCAAATCACATCTGGGAGGCCTCACCAGTTTGTTGAACGTCAGACCCAGATGTGACATCATAAAAGCTTTGGTTACATTTTGGGACCCGGCCCACAATGTATTCCACTTCTCGGATTTTGAACTCACCCCAACCTTAGAAGAGGTAGCAGATTATATGGACATTACTGAGGGGCTAAGGCACAAATATCTGATTGCTCCAAGAGCCATCAATTCGCACAAGTTCATGGATCTGCTAAAGATAAGCAAGGGAGTCCCGTACTCTGAATTGGATAGGGGTTTTTCTACTTTGCAGTTGATATACCAGAGGTATGGGCATATAGGAGGGTTCGACGATCTGGAAAGCGGGGTTTGCAGCAGAGGGAATCAGACAAAATGGGATGAACATAGGCGGTTCGCCTTCATGGTAGCATTTTTGGGCATTGTGGTGTTTCCTCGGAAAGACAGAAATATTGATTTGAAGGTGGCTGGAGTCGTCAAGGTCCTAATTACCAACAACAAAAGCACGCTTGCCCCTATGATAGTGTCTGAGATATACCGAGCTCTCACAACCTGTAAAGCCAGGGCAGATTTTTACGAAGGATGCAATTTGTTATTGCAAATATGGATGATCGAGCACTTGTGTCATCATCCTCAGTATATAAGCTATAGATCTACAAACGAAGGTTGCATTGAAGGATATAACACGAGGGTTTCAAGGCTCAAATTGCCAGAAGGGTCTGAAGACTGGGTATCTTGCCTTCGTGCCATCACTGCAACACAAATAAGGTGGACATTGGGTTGGCTTCCTATTGAAGAAATTGTGTACTTGCCCGCCACGGGTCCTTACTTCCTCTTAATGGGACTCCGAGGCATTCAGCCTTATGCGCTTTACCGGGTGATGAGACATTTAGGGAGGTGTTAGGTGGTACACCTAGATGAAGATCTCAGTGTTTATGCAATCGAGGTTAGCACCAATGGCCAATTTCATGAAGAAACCGTTCGTTCTATATGGAATGAATGCCAGTATTTAACGGTAAACACTCGAGTGCGCGACCTATCCAGAGGCGAAGTCTCACCTGCTTATATCGCCTGGTACAGGAAGAGAGACGTTGTAAGGGACGAGCTAGAACGGCCAACCAAAAAACCTCACATTCAAGAGTTCGTTGAGGCGTCACAAGAACCGTGGGACTGGTTGGCCAAAGAGCGCGAATATCGGGCCGAAGTAGGCAAGCTGAAACAACAGATCAAGGATCTGAAATTTGAGAACAGGGTGCAAGTTGTTGCCGATGAAGGAGAGAAGAACAAGTTAGCCCAAGAAAATGAGGCTCTCAAGGCTCAGATCCGACAAATGAGGATAGATGCTGACAATCAGCAAAGGAGTCGGTCGGATGAAAGATTGATTAACGGACTAAAGAAGGAAATCATCGAGCGTCGGGATGACCTAATGAAATCTGAGGGTGCCGTAGCACAGCTCTGGGCACAATGGGCAAAAAGAACAAAAGAGCGCACACAGTACTTGCAGCAGGTGAAGAAGGAATATGAAAAAACCATCGCCAAACTAAAGGGAAAAATGACCACCCTTGAGGACAAGGCAGCTAAGCAAGCTGAAGCTTATGAAATCAAAAGTGGACACTGTTACGATTTACTGGCTCGAATGGAAGATGAAATACGGCAGCTGCAAAGGCAGCATATCCAGGATTCTCAGGTTTTGGGGGGCTGTAGTGATCAGATAAGGCGCCTGCTCATAGAAAAAGGTCGAACCAGGAACAAGATTGGAACTATTGCCCATGTCATCATTAGGAGATGACGAATGTGTGAAGACATGACCCGCACTACCTTCTTGCCAGCAGTAATGATTTTTGTCAAGCGGACAATGTACGAACTGGAGCAACTTGAAAGGGATCTCGCACATAAGCCCGCAGCAAGGACGAACAATGCCTCGTGGGCACCAACTTTTGGATCTTTAGTGTATTCATAGTTCGAGTCAGTATTTTTGTTTTTAGAGTCTGTTGTCTATCTGTATATTCTCTTTTGCATCTAAATGTGTCAGTAGTTTTTTTTTAGTCCGTAATTGGTTTTACTTCGAGTTTGTTCTCCTTTCCAAAAAATGTTTAGTTTGTATTATAATGTTTCAGTAAAGAAAATGGAAAATTCCCAAAAATTTGCTTTCGCATTTATGAGTCAGAACTACGCACAGTCTGATTCATGCAGGGACATGATACGTAGGCAATCCACATAAGATTCGACCACCACTAAAAAAGGAAAGTTTGGAGGCACTTAAAAGAAGTCGGAATGACGCATGCAGTCAGAACAAAGACATGATAGAAATGGTTAAACTGCTTAGGAACATTGCATCCCCAACGTGAAATTGCAATATGTGTTAAACTCTAACGCTAACAAGTTTGTTGTTGATACTAGAGATTTCGAAACGGTTAGCTTTTTAGAACGTTCTGGCAGTTTACCATTACCACACAAGATCTAAAGGGCCCATTCCAAAAAGCATGTCTGGTTCGGACAAAAGTGTTGAGGAGGAAAAGACGGAGATGCAAATGATGAAGGAGGAAGAAGACAGGTTGAGACAAGAGATAGCTGGGATGCACCTAGCCTGTGCTAGGGGACAAACATCATCAATCTTTCCCCCTACTCCTACCCTCTCACCGGCTCGGACTCCGGAACACCCTCCCACTGGTCCATCAACGAGCTTCCCCATTGCCCAATACTATCAAGGGGAAACTTCCTATAATCCCCAAGCTCCACCACCCAAACAAAACCCTCATCCAACAACTGTTCCTGTTTTTGTGGCACATCCGCCTGCCACATTGCAAAAATCATCCAATGAACCAGTGTTTCAGGTTCACGACAACCAATACTATCCTCCCGAACTCACCTTCAAAACACCCGAGCCATACACTTACACCCCTCACCTTCAGCCCCCAGCGGAAATTGAGAGGCCGGCTAAGAATCCGGAGCAGGACGAAGTGCTTCGTAAAGTGAAAAGCCTGGAGCAGTCCTTCAGGAATATGCATGGATTGGGCAGCCAAGTTAGTGTGGCCTATAAAGATCTGTGTCCCTTCCCCGATGTTCAATTGTCGGCAGGTTTTAAGATGCCAAAGTTTGATCCATATGAGGGACATGGTGATCCCATGGCACATCTATGAGGTTTCTGTAGTAAGATGAGAGGGGAAGGTGGAAAGGATGAGCTGATGATAGCTTATTTTGGTCAAAGTTTAAGCGGGTCCGCACTGGAATGGTACACGAGGCAGGATCCTAGCAGGTGGTATACATAGGACGATCTAGCACAAGCATTTGCAGGTCACTTCCAGTATAACCTTGAGATCGTCCCTGACCGTCTCACACTGTTGAAACTTGAGAAAAATCCTGGAGAGAGCTTCAGGGAATTCGGATTCCGTTGGAGAGAACAAGCAACAAGAGTCGATCCACCAATGAGGGAAGGTGAAATGGTGGACTACTTCTTACAAACTTTGGAGCCAACTTACTTTGGTCACCTGGTGACGTCAGTTGGTAAATATTTCAACGAAGTAGTAAAAATGGGCGGTATGGTTGAAGAGGGTCTCAGGTCCAACAATATAATGAGTTATTCGGCAATCAAGGCGATAACTCAGGCTATCCAAAGCGGCACGGGAGGTGCGTTCGGGAAAAAGAAGAGAGAGGAGGTCGCAACAGTCGAAACAGGTACTTGGTCCAGATCCAGAGGTCCTTACCCTCACTACCAACCCAGACCTCATCACCCAAATTACCCACACACTCCATACGACCATCCACAGCCCTATTATCCACCACAAGAGCCACATTTCTCCGTCCATCACGCCCAAACTTACACCCAGCCTCCGGCTCACCCACAATGGCATGCGTTGTTTCCCTAGAATACATATCCACCTCCACAAAACACATACCCACCTCCGCAAAGCACATATCCACCACCAAGGGCCTATAGGAATCCTTCAGGGCCAGGCTTCCGCGGAAATCAGGCTTTCAGGAATGAAAGGGTGCACAGGCTGAGAACATTCACTCCGCTGGGAGAAACCTATACTACTCTGTTCCACAAATTGAGGCAATTAGGCCTATTGAGTCCTGTTGAGCCCAAATTGCCAAATCCCCTTCCCAAAAATCTAGACCACTCGATAAGCTGTGAATATTGTTCGGGGGCTCCCGGGCATGATCTGAGAAGTGTTGGAAGTTGAAGACTGTCATACAAGATCTTATTGACACAAATAGGATCGAGGTTCAGGCACCAGAGGCACCCAACATCAATGAAAACCCGTTGCCGGTGCACCATGAGGCTCACATGATCGAACTAATGCACGAAGGAGGGGAGCCCAAGAAACCCTCACAAATGGTAATGATGATTCGTGCCAGTCCAAACGAAAAGCCGACCAATGGAAAGGTAGTGGTACAGTTGGGAAGGGTAGATGACAAGCCAGTTGTGGTAATGGGGAAAGGTTCGTCTGTTGTTGCGAAGAAGCCAGAGCCGGTCAAGGTAGTGTTGCAGGGAGTACCAAGCACACCAGTGTTAGTTGTGAAGGGGGTCTGCGTAGAACCAGTTGTTATCATGCCAGTAATGCAGTTGCCGATAACAAGTGAGAAAGCTGTGCCCTGGAACTACAGTCAAGTGACAGTGATGCATAAGGGGAAGGAGGTTGTGGAAGAAGTATGCGAGGCCCAGGGGTTAACTCGTTCGGGAAGGTGTTTTGTTCCCGCAGAATTGAGAAGGGCCAATCCTATAACAATAAAGAAGCCAGTGACAGAGGAAGAAGCAGAGGAGTCTTTGAAGAAGATGAAGGCACAGGACTACTTCATTGTAGAGCAGTTGAGGAAGACCCCGACCCAGATTTCGTTGCTATCCTTGTTGATCCATTCAAGCGATCATTGTCGGGCATTAATGAAGATTCTGAATGAAGCCCATGTTCCGGACAAGCTCTCAGTGAACCATTTGGAGAAAATAGTGCACAAAATCTTCGAGGTAAACCGAGTGACATTTTCTGATGATGAGTTGCCAGTAGAGGGTACATAACACAACAAAGCACTCTATTTGACTGCTAAAAGCGAAGACTCGGTGGTTACTCGAGTACTGATTGATAATGGGTCCAGTGCCAATATCTGTCCTTTGGCCACTCTGAACAAACTGAAAGTTGATGGTGATAGGATTCACAAGAACAGTGTCTGCATCCGAGGTTTTGATGGGAGTGGTACTGACACAGTGGGTGATATCATACTGGAATTGACAATTGGTCCGATTGAGTTCACCATGGAATTTCAAGTGATAGATGTGGCAGTGTCGTATAATCTTCTGTTGGGGTGACCCTGGATCCACGCAGCCAAAGCAGTGCCTTCTACACTGCATCATATGGTCAAATTTGAATGGGATAGACAAGAGATTGTGGTACACGGGGATGACGGTACGAGCGCCGTTAGTGATGCCATTGTGCCCTTCATAGAAACCGACAATGACAAGGGCCCATGGGTTTATCAGGTTTTGGACGCAGTCTCAATGGACAAAATTCCTAAGGGTGGGGGCCTTCCACTTCCCAGAATCGCAGTTGCGACCTTCATGATAGCCTCGGAAATGTTAAACAGCGGGTTTGTACCAGGAAAAGGTTTGGGGGTTGATCTACAGGGTATTGTCCAGCCAGTTTCTTTGCCCAAGAACCTGGATACTTTTGGGCTGGGATTCAAGCCTACAGCGGCGGATGTGAGACGGGCCTGCAAGTTGAAGAAAAGAGTCTGGGTCCTTCCCAAGCCAATCCCGCGCCTATCCAGATCATTTGTCCGAGCAGGTATCAGAGGGTTGTCGGTCCCGAAAGTTCTCGGACCACTGATCGGGCCAGATGGAGATTTGAATGAGGGCTTTGAAAGCCTGTTCGCCGACGTCAATGTGATAGAAGCTGGAGAAGGGTCTAGTAGGACGGATATACAGTTTGTGGGGCCTAGGGCCAATATCAACAATTGGACGGCTACTCCTCTTCCTACCCGGAGGAAGTCTTGGTAGTAGGCTCTGGATTTTTCTTTCTTGTTTTCTGGATTATTCTAGAGTTGTAATCCAGTTTTTGTTTTATTTTTTGTATTAGGCAAAAGTGTGAAACTCTGTTATCCCGCAGTTTAATAAAGTGAAAGTTTTCTCTCTTTATTTTGTTTTAATTCTGTTTTCTTCTTTTCTCTTTCTGAACAGTTCTCTTCATACTGGTTCTAATGACATGGCATGCACAACGGATCTTCAACCTAGTCTAAAAAATCAATCTGATTCCAAACTAATTGTACAAGAGGTCGATTATGATGATGAATCGGAATACGATGAGGATGAAGCCTTTGAAGAGATAAACAGAGAATTAAGCCAGTTCGAAGAAAAACCCAAGCCCAACTTAAATGACATAGAAGCTATCAATTTAGGGGATGCAGACGATATCAGGGAAACTAAAATAAGCATCCACATTGAACCAAATATCAGGGAAGAACTAGTCAAAACACTCATTGAATTCAAAGACATTTTTGCATGGTCGTACGATGACATGTCGGGATTAAGCACTGATTTAGTGGTTCATAAATTGCCCACTGACCCGACATGCCCTCCCGTCAAGCAGAAATTGAGGAAGTTCAAGACACATATGAGTGTGAAGATTAAAGAAGAAGTAACCAAGCAGCTGCAGGCAAAGGTTATTCGGGTCACTCGATATCCTGATTGGTTGGCTAATGTGGTGCCAGTACCGAAGAAAGATGGGAAGATCAGAGTGTGTGTCGATTATCGCAATTTGAAAAGGGAAAGACCAAAGGATAACTTTCCGTTACCCAACATCCATATCTTGATCGATAACTGTGCCGGACACGAGATCGGGTCTTTTGTAGATTGCTATGCGGTGTATCATCAGATTCTGATGGGTGAAGAAGACGCGGAAAAGATGACTTTCATTACGCCGTGGGGGACTTATTGCTATCGGGTAATGCCATTTGGTTTGAAGAACGCTGGGGCAACGTACATGAGAGCAATGACTACTATGTTTCATGACATAATACACAAAGAGATTGAGGTATACGTGGACGATGTGATCATAAAATCCAAGCATCAGGAAGACCACGTAGCAGACCTAAGGAAGTTTTTCCAAAGACTTCGAAGGTACGATATTAAGCTCAACCCAGCCAAATGTGCATTTGGTGTTCCATCTGGAAAGCTGTTGGGATTCATCGTCAACCGGCGAGGCATTGAGTTGGACCCGTCGAAGATCAAATCCATCCAAGATTTGCCACCGCCAAAGAACAAGACAGAAGTAATGAGTCTGTTGGGAAGGTTGAATTATATCAGCAGGTTAATCGCTCAACTCACAGCAACTTGTGAACCCATTTTTCGGCTACTGAAGAAAGATGTCGCGGTAGAATGGACGGCAGAATGTCAGGAGGCATTTGACCAAATCAAAGGATATTTATCAAATCCACCTGTGTTGGTTCCACCTGAGCCGGGGAGACCGTTAATTCTTTATCTAACGGTCCTGGAGAATTCGTTTGGCTGCGTACTGAGGCAACACGACATTACAGGAAGTAAGGAGCAAGTTATCTATTATCTCAACAAGAAGTTTACAGGCTATGAGGTTAAGTACACTCAACTCGAGAGGACATGTTGCGCCCTAACTTGGGTGGCCCAGAAATTGAAGCATTATCTGTCATCATATACTACTTATCTCATTTCACGCTTGGATCCACTGAAGTATATTTTCCAGAAGCCTATGCCCACAGGGAGGTTAGCAAAATGGCAAATATTGCTCACGGAGTTCGACATCATCTATGTGACGAGGACGGCCATGAAGGCCCAAGCATTGGCTGATCACTTGGCCGAGAATCCTGTTGATGAAGAATATGAGCCCTTGAGAATGTATTTTCCTGATGAAGAAGTAATGCATGTAGATGAGTTGGAATTATCTGAGGAACCAGGTTGGAAGCTCTTCTTTGATGGAGCCGCAAATACGAAAGGAGTTGGAATAGGAGCGGTACTTATTTCTAAAACAGGACATCATTATCCTGTTACGGCACAACTACGTTTCTATTGTACCAATAACATGGCTGAATATGAGGTATGCATTTTGGGTTTAAGGTTAGCTGCGGACATGGATGTCCAGGACATCTTAGTCTTAGGAGACTTGGACCTCCTGGTGCATCAAATTCAGGGTGAATGGGAAACAAGGGATTTGAAGCTCATACCATATCGACAATGTTTGCACGATCTGAGCAAGCGATTTCGATCAGTGGAGTTCAGACACATCCCAAGAGTTCACAATGAGGTTGCCGATGCTTTGGCCACTTTAGCATCGATGTTGCACCACCCAGACAAAATTCATGTTGACCCATTGCATATTCAGGTTCGTGATCAACATTCTTATTGTAACATGATAGAGGAAGAAATGGATGGCGAACCATGGTTTTATGATGTCAAGGAATACCTCAGGATGGGGATATACCCGGAGCAGGTCACCGGAGATCAAAAGAGAGCCATTCGGCGATTGGCAAATGGATTCTTCCTTTGTGGAGGAGTGTTGTACAAAAGAACCCCAGATTTGGGATTGTTGAGATGTATAGATGTTAGTCAAGCCACGGCAGTTATGATAGAGGTACATGCTGGAGTTTGTGGGCCACATATGAGCGGATATGTATTGGCAAAGAAGATTCTTCGAGCAGGGTACTATTGGCTCACTATGGAGCGTGATTGTATCAGCTTCGTGCGGAAATGCCATCAGTGTCAGATACATGAAGATCTGATTCATTCTCCGCCGACAGAATTGCATACAATGTCAGCACCATGGCCATTTGTCGCCTAGGGCATGGATATCATTGGACCCATTGAGCCAGCAGCATCCAACGGGCATAGGTTCATTCTGGTGACCATCGATTATTTCACTAAGTGGGTTGAAGCTAAAACTTTCAAGTCGGTAACCAAGAAGGCAGTGGTAGATTTTGTTCACGCCCATATCATCTGTAGATTTGGAATCCCGAAGGTGATCATCACAGATAATGGTGCTAATCTTAACAACAATTTGATGAAAGAGGTATGTCAGTAGTTTAAGATTACACACTGCAATTCCACCTCATATCGTCCCAAGGTGAATGGAGCAGTTGAGGCAGCCAACAAAAACATAAAGAAGATACTTCGGAAGATGGTAGAAGGTTCGAGGCAATGACATGAAAAATTATCATTTGCATTATTGGGTTATCGCACTACTGTTCGTACTTTAGTAGGTGCAACTCCTTATTTGTTGGTATACGGAACTGAAGCAGTAATACCGGCGGAGGTTGAAATTCCATCCCTTCGGATTGTCGCTGAGGCTGAGATTGATGATGACGAGTGGGTCAAAGCCCATTTGGAGCAGTTGAACCTGATTGATGAAAATAGATTGGCAGTTGTGTGTCATGGCCAGTTGTATCAAAAGAGAATGGAAAGAGCATACAACAAAAAGGTGCGTCCCCGGAAGTTTGAAGTGGGCCAGCAAGTGCTGAAACGCATCCTCCCATATCAGGCTGAGGCAAAGGGCAAGTTCGCCTCGAATTGGCAAGGGTCATTCATTGTAACCAGAGTGTTGTCCAATGGCGTTTTATGTTTAACAGATATCGAAGGGAAATGCATCGACATGGCTATCAATTCTGACGCAGTTAAGAGATATTATGTATGATTTCTTTTAATTGTAATTGTTGTTTGTTTGTACTTGGAATTTATCGGAGAATGAAATGACGGAGGCAATTCTTTCTTCTATCCAAACACTTTAACATTTGCTTCCCTTTTGAGCCTTATTTATTTTTTTCATACCCCTCTTTTGGAATCAGTAATGAAAATGAAAGAAAAAAAGAAGAGAAAAATAATGATAATAAAGACAAAAGAAAAGTCACAAGAAAAACAAAGGAATTGGGAACTACGTTTGACCTGATTCCTCAAAGAAGGATACGTAGGCGCCTCACGACTTGGTCATAGTGTAACAAAAAAACGAAAAAATCCCCAAGCAAGAAAAACTGGGGCAAAAGTTGTGTTTATAATTTTTGGGAAAGAAAGTTGATTCCAAGAGTTGTAATATTTTACCCATCAAAATTATTTTGAACCTTTTACCCTTTTATTTAGCCATACACGAAAACCCATATTGATGTCCAAAAACGACCTCCCGATTAGTATCCGAGAAGTGCCAAGTCATGCAAACGGAAGTCGGGGATAACACCCCGATCCCTAGCAAAGAAGAGGATCATGAACCGAAAATGAATTGATAGCCGAAAAGAATCCCCAACAGAGAGAGTCACATCGGCAGCACTCCAATCCCTAGCTGAAAAATAAAATAAAATTAGAGAGTCTTATCGGTGAAAACCTTCACAGGCACCATAAGGCGACGAAAGATGAGAGAAATAAAATGAGAGAGTCTTATCGGTGAAAACCTTTACAGGCAACATAAGACGACGGGAGTTGAGAGAAACAAGAGAGTCTTATTAGTGAAACCCCCTCGAAAGGCACTATGAGGCGACAAGACAAGATTGGCGGGAAGGATCCGCAGTTGGCAAAGAGTTGAATGTCTGTTTATCCCCAGCAGGATGAGGCCGTCCGAAAGATTGATTGATACAAATAGACTGGGTTGATTAATCCGGAATGCACGACATGATCGTTGGGATCGGTTATATCATTCAGATAAGTTCTTTTCTTTCTTTTTCCCCAGTATTTGTTCAGAAAGACTTCTTCTTTTTCTATTTGAAATCATCACTTTTTCATTTCTTGGTTTAAAGACTTTACCTTCCCAGCAGTTTGTTTTTGAAAAGGATTTTCAGAGCTTACTACCAGTTGCCAAAATGGTGCAAAGTAAAATGCGAATAGGACAGGCCAAAGATAAGGCGACAAAGCGAAAAGAAGTTGGTCGCAAGACCAAATGATGAATGGGTCTAGATCCCAAGAGGACCAAATTTCCAGGGGAAGTTGGAGAAAAATGGAAAAGAAACAGTTAAAAGGTTATGAGGATCCCCAGCAGATTTGCGAGATACAGGAACAACTCCGACAGATTCTCGACCAAGTTCCGCAATGGTCGGACAACACAGAGCGGGGAAGGAAGATAAATGAAAAACCATCCCCAGCAGGAGTATCATCCTTAGCAAATAATATCATCCCCAACAAGTTTTGTAATAAAACGCAAAGCAGGGAAAGGGAGAAGGGAAAATCCATCCCCGGCAGGAGTGGCACGACCACTCACCACGTTTTAAACTAACAAATTTTTCTTTGATTTGAAGCAGGGAAAGGAAATGTTATTGACAGCGGGAAGACATGGCCACAAAGAAGATTATCAAACTGGGGAAGAAAATTTTCTCTCATTGCGAAAATTTTCTTGAAATCAGATAGCCACTTGGAGGAAGATGGAAGATAACACAAGTTTTGAAGGAAGTGAAATCCCCAGCAGTTTATGGGAGAAGGCAATACAAGTTTTAAAGAATGCAATACAAGTTTTAAAGAAGGCAATCTTGGAAGAAGTAAGATAACCCGAGTTTTAAGGGCAGTGGTCCTTGAATCGGTGCCATCCCCACCATAGTTAAAGGGAGGAAAGTAACTAGTCTTAAAGAAGGAAGATAATTCCCCAGCAGTGTTATCCCCGACAGGTTTCAGAGAAGTGAAAACACCAGCTTGAGGAAAGTAGTTCCAGTGGAAGGAAGGCACCAACTTTAAAGGAAGTAGTCTGTGAAGAAGGAAAATAAAATAGTTGTGAATAAAACACCGGTGTTATCCTCAGCAGTTTTCAGAGGAATAAAACACCAGTTTTGAGGGAAGCAGTTCTAAAAGAAGATGATTCAAGTTAAAGGAGTCAGGAGCCCGCCTGGAGAATGAAGGTGTTACATTTTAAGAAGTTATTGAGGTCAGGAGCCCGCCTGGAGAATGGAGGTGTTACATTTTAAGAAGTTGTCGAGGTCAGGAGCCCGCCTGGAGAATGGAGGTGTTACATTTTAAGAAGTTGTCGAGGTCAGGAGCCCGCCTGGAGAATGGAGGTGTTACATTTTAAGAAGTTGTCGAGGTCAGGAGCCCGCCTGGAGAATGGAGGTGTTACATTTTAAGAAGTTGTCGAGGTCAGGAGCTCGCCTGGAGAATGGAGGTGTTACATTTTAAGAAGTTGTCGAGGTCAGGAACCCGCCTGGAGAATGAGGTGTTACATTTTAAGAAGTTGTTAAGGTCAGGAGCCCACCTGGAGAATGGAGGTGTTACATTTTAAGAAGTTGTCGAGGTCAGGAGCCCGCCTGGAGAATGGAGGTGTTATATTTTTAAGTCGTTGACGAAGTCAGAAGCCCGCCTGGAGAATGGAGGCTGTTGTATTTTTAAGAAGTTGTTGAAGTCAGGAGCCCGCCTGGAGAATGGAGGTGTTACATTTCAAGAAGTTGTTGAAGTCAGGAGCCCGCCTGGAGAATGAAGGCTGATTTATTTTTCAAAGTTGCTGATGAATTCAGGAGCCCGCCTGGAGAATGGAGGCTGAATTATTTTTAAGTTGTTGTTGGAGTCAGGAATGGAGGTTGTTAAATTTTAAGTTGAAGGAGTCAGGAGCCCGCCTGTTAGAACGGAGGTTGTTATATTGGAAGTTGATGAAGTCAGGAGCCCGCCTGCAAAACAGAAGAATACATTCCAAGAGCAGGTCAGAAGTCAGTAATGCGGAGGGTCACAACAAAAATACCCCCAACACAAATCCCACTTCAGAAATCAGAAAGAAGACTACAAGAGCAATTCAAAGATAGATAAGATTCTGTAATCATTAGTTTAGTCTAACTTTTGTTTTCTTTCTAGCAATGGTATAATAAGGAGGTCGAAAAGCAGTGGTAACAGCATGCAACAGCAGTAACAGCAACATCGCAGTCCCATGGTAGTCCCAGCTACCAAAACTTCCCAAACTACATTGACCTGATTCCCTTTTAGTTAGGGATATGTAGGAAACCTTTGAAGCAGAGGTTCGGTCAAATATTTCGAAAATGCTTCACACGGAGTAGCCGAACGGGCAAAAATCGCTCGTATCCGCTCACTTTATCTTTGCACGGAAACTCTTCATGTTTCCGGACAAAGAGGGGCAGCTGTGAGCACGTGATTTTTGCCCTACAAGAACTACTCCCACGAAAATTCAAAATAAAATAGTTGTGTGTTGCTTGTGATTTATTTGTATTTGTCTGTGTATGTTTTATTCTATTTTTACTACTGAAAAATACAAAAATATATGTGTTGCATTGGCATTTACAATTTAGGATTAATTAACCAATGATTTGTTTTAGGAAAATGAAAATCATAAATAAATAATGTACTTTGCATTTTTAGCATTTAATGTTGAATTGTGTGATTTTATTGTTAATTGGCATTTAATTATATGTGATAAGTGTTATTAAGAGATAATTAGTATTTTTAGTAAGTAATCTTGGTTTATGATTTTAGAAAATAATGTAGAAATCAAAATGAATGAAAAGAATAAAAGAAATAAGAAGGAAATAAAGAGAGAATCAATAAAAGAGAAGAACAAAACTTGGGCCAAAAGCAGCCAAGCCCAAACCAAACTCGTCCAAACCCACACCTGATCCAGCCCATTATCAGTCCAATCCAGTCCATCTTGGAGACACCCAAACGGCATCGTTTTGGGGAAGCCCTGATTAGGGCCGTTGATCTCACTTGATCAACGGTCCAGATCACTCCGCCCTCACCCGTAACCCCATACCCGACCCATGGTCCCGAATCAACACGATCTCTTAATAAGACCAAACGACACCGTTTGAGTTAAGTGAACTGATCTGGACCCTCGATCTCTCTTGATCGAACGGCCAAGATCAAACCACCCCCCCCCACTATATAAATGAAATCTCATACCCAACCCCCCCCCAATCCAAACCCATAACACCCTTGAACCTCCTAACCACCCCCAATCCAAATTCAGTACCCATTTGCTTCGAATCATCCTCAAACTTCTCGAATCTTCATTTGAAGATTCGAGCAAAACCTGGACCTACCCCAATCCGCCCTGAACTCACACCCTGGCACCCCTTGACCTCCCTCATGACCAAACCACCATTGGTTTGGTTCGAATCTGGCTAGAAACACTCGAACCCCAAATCGAAACGTAAGAACCCTAGAAAACCAAAACTGGTTTCTGTCCGAGGTTTAAGGGGATTTGGGTATTTAACTGACCTTAGTCAAAATGTTCTCAGTTGAGAACACTCGATTAAGGTCCGTTTGACCTCAAAAAAATTCAAGTTCGAGTCGATTCAAGTTTGTCTGTTCTCTGTTCCATTCAAGGTATTTTTCTTTTTTTCTTTTATTCTATTTTGATGTTTTAAATGTCTGTTTATTTGTTTAGTATTGTTATATTAATTTTTCAATTTTTGTCGATTGTTCTGTTCTTCTCCCTCGAACCTTTTTATTTGGTCGAATTTGTTTCTGTTCGTTGTTGTGTATAATTATAGGCTGTGCAATCGATTCGATTAAGTTCGTCGATTAGTTAAGTTTTATTTTAAATCCCTGTTCTTGTCAATGCTGGTTGAATTGCCTGATTATCTATTTCTGATTGATTGATGTCAATTGTTGTAGGCAATCGGTTAATTAGTTTTCGTCGATTAATTCGTTCTTGTTTGTAAACCAATAAGTTCGTCAAATGGTTGTTGTGTGTGCTTGATCTGTGGACACTTAGCTTCAGGGCATTGTCAATAGGCTGACAATGATCCTGCATTCATGTTCATTTTGATTCAATTTTCAGTTTCAGTTTTAATGATTCTGTTGAGTTCTGTGTTGTGATTTAAATTCAGTTCATTGGTTTCAATTGGAACTCAACCTTAGTCATTTAGTTGTCAGTAGGATTGGTTATAGCTGTTAGTCAGATTTAGTTTTAAATCATTGTTAGCTTGAACAGATTTTAGAGTTAAAAGGTTTTAATACGGATGAATAGATTGTATTAGGGGCAGTAATATTAAGGGGTTTCAGGGGTGATTTGGGAATGGAACAATTAGGGTAATATTTTAGTGTTAGTGACTTGTTAGTGGGGTATTAAATGTCCTTAAATTAATAAGGTAATGGGGAACAAGAGGGAATGGGGGCAGAAAATAAGGAAAAGCTTTCCTTAGTGGGTTTTAAGTGGAAAAAAGGCAGATTTTTAGTGGGGAAGGGGGTCGGGCAGTTAAGTTTGAGAGAGAGGGAAGGTCTGGATGGCTATATAAGGGAGGGGAATTAGGACTGAAAAGGGGATGGATTGCTAAAGATTTCAAAAAGAGAAAACAAAAAAAAATCCCGTTTCATTGCATCTGTAGGAGGAACTCGAACTCTGAACATTGAATCCGATTCCCTTTGATTGCTTAAGTGGTTCAGTGGTTTACCGGTCCAGTTTTCTGGTTTAATATACGTTTGGTTGAATTTGTTTGTGGTGTTATTGGTTGTTGCTATTTGGTCATTTACAAACTTTCTGGGCTGTGTCGGTAGCTGTTTGGAATTCCTAACTGTTGTTGCTGTGTTGCTCGTACTACTGCATCTGCTGTTTCTCATCTTCCTCTTCTTTTGTTTCCAATAGCAGGTACACGACTGTAACACTGGCTATTATAAGCTGAAATATGTGGAAGCATGAATACATATAAAAATGGAAGCCTGAAGTTTGATTCAGCTTTTTCTTTATTTACTGATTATAGTTAGAATATTTTGTACGCTACTGCTATGTAAATTTTTGCTGCTTTGTATAGTTGGACTGATATATGTTGATGCCCAAGTAATGTAGATGCAATGGTTTAGTATAGTTTAGATTTGATTTGTATATGATTGTATAAAGTGGGCTGAAGTTGGACGTGTATGTTTATGTTAATTAGCCTGCATATTGGTGCTAATCACCAATCCTGATGTAATAGGATTTATCCATGTGGTTTAAATGTTGAAAAAAAAATCAGAATAGTTTGAAGCATAAGACAAAAAATGTGAGATTTACATCATTCGCGTGTAGTGATAAGTAGAAACTGGTTGTCATTTAGGACATAGGCATTAATCCAAAGACATCCTTTTGGCAATAGTTTGCTGATAACATTTCAATATCATAGCTTCAAAATATTGGGTGTTTTTGAATATTGATCTAGTAAGGCTAACTTGAATCAATTGGTTTAATCAGTCGCCTCGCGTCTTTGGCAAAAATCATATTTCTAATAGTGATTTGAACAACCCCAAATGTAGAAGTGGTAGTAGAATTAATAATAAAATTAGGATTTTCTTCTTCAATAAATTTTTTAGAGAAAAAATATATATAGACAATCGTATTCATTTTAGCATACACCTTTAAACAAAACCTGAGACGAGCCTCGCCGGATAAAACGTGTAAATAGCAAGGCTCTCAATAATTGGCTAAAGAATAGAACATCTAGAATTCGGGATGGGTCGTTTTAGTGAATTTCACGGCCCTCCCCAAAGTAATAACGCGTTAGTCACTGTTAGGCGCGTACTTTTAATAATTTACTTTCTTAAACTCGGGTGCACATTTATGTGACCCAAATCCAAATATAAACAAAGTCGAAATATGTCGCTAATCACGGGTACATTGATTGTGACGTGGTTTGAGATGCATTTCCACGACGTTGCAAATTCTTTTTAAAAATAATGAATGAGACGAGCCTCGACAAACAAAAATACACAAGTTGCGGGGCCCTCTATACGTGTTGGTAAAATTACTTAGATTTCGGGATGGGCCGTTTAGCAAAATTTCATGGCCCTACCCAAAATAATGACACGCTAGTCGCTTTAGGCGCGTATTTAATAATGTCGTTCACATTTATGTGACCCAAATCCAAATCTCAACAGAGTTGAAATGTGTCAATAACCACGAGTGCATTGATGTGACGTGGTTCGAGATGTATTTTCACAATGTTGCAATTCTCGGTAAAAATAATAATAATAAAAGCGGTACACAGTTAAAATTTGCACATAGGTTCAACATGTATTAAAATCAGATAAATAAGACGAATATGACAGTTGAGCGACCGTGCTAGAACCACGGAACTCGGGAATGCCTAACACCTTCTCCCGGATTAACAGAATTCCTTACTTGGATTTCTGGTTCGCGGACTGTAATACAAAGTCAATCTTTTCCTCGATTCATGATTCGACCTATGACTTGGGACACCATAAATCTCCTAAGTGGCGACTCTGAATTAAATAATAAATTCCGTTTCGATTGTCATTTAATTGGAAAAACTCCCTTTTACGCCCCTTTGCGGGGTGTAGCTGAAAAAGAGGTGTGACAATGGGCACAGGTTCATTCTGGTGGCCATTGACTATTTTAATAAGTGGCTTGAAGCTAAAATGTTCAAGTCTGTGACCAAGAAAGTAGTGGTTGATTTTATTCATTCGAATATCATTTATCGGTTCGGGATCCCGAAGGTGATCATCACAGATAATGGTGCTAATCTTAACAGTCATCTGATGAAAGAAGTATGTCAACAGTTTAATATTACGCATCGCAATTCCACCCCATACCGTCCCAAGTCGAATGGAGCAGTCGAGGCAGCCAACAAGAACATAAAGAAGATACTGCGGAAAATAGTGTAAGGTTCCAGGCAATGGCATGAGAAGTTGCATTTTACGTTGTTGGGTTATCGCACTACTGTTCGCACTTCAGTAGGTACAAACCCTTACTTGTTGGTGTATGGCACAGAAGCAGTGATACTCGCGGAAATTGAAATTCCATCCTTTTGAATTGTCACTAAAGCCGAAATTGATGATGATAAGTGGGTCAAAACCCGTCTGGAGCAATTGAGTTTGATTGATGAGAAAAGATTGGAAGCAGTATGCCATGGCCAGTTGTATCAAAAGAGAATGGCAAGAGCTTACAATAAGAAGGTGTGTCCCCGGAAATTTGAAGTGGGTCAGCAAGTATTGAAACACATCCTTCCATACCAGGCTGAGGCAAAAGGCAAGTTCGCCCCAAATTGGAGGGGTCTTTCATCGTAACGAGAGTGTTGTCCAACGGTGCTTTGTATTTAACAGATATAGAAGGCAAATATGTAGATATGGCTATCAATTCTGATGCAGTCAAAAGATATTATGTATGATTTCTTTGGTTTAAATTGTGTTTGTTTGTACTTGGCATGTTTTGAAGATTGGAATGACGAAGGCATTTTGTTCTGCTATCTAAACACTTTATCCTTTGTTACCGCTTTGACCCGTATTTATTTCCTTTCATACCCCTCTTTTGGAATCAATAGCAAAGTTAAAAAATACGAGTACAAAAGGTGAGTAAAGAAGAAAAGAAAAAAAAAAGAGAAAAGAGAAAGAAAAGAATGGAAAAGAGTGAAAAGAAAAAAGAAAAAAAAAGAAGAAGCAAGGAAAAAGAAAAGAGAAAAATCACAACAACAAAGAAATTCCTATATCATGAACTACATTCGACCTGATTCCTTTTAAGGATATGTAGGCAGCCTCACGGTTCGGTCCTATCAAAGTAAAAATCCAGAAGTCCGTAAGCAAAGAAACTGGGGCAGAAAGTTGTGGTTGTTGTAAGAGATCTCATTCCAAAAGTTGTAATTTTGAACTCATTCAAGCTGTTTTGAGCCTTTGTGATATCCTTTCTTTCTAACCATATCCAAAGCCCACATTACGGTCTAAAGAAAGACCTTCCGATCAGTCTTCGATAGGTGACAAGTCGAGCAAGTATGGGTGTGATTAATATTAAGGGCAACACTCCAATCTAAGCAGGAAAAATAAAAAATGAGAGAGTCTTATTGGTGAAAACCCTCGCAGGCACCGCAAGGCGACAGTGAGTTGAGAGATGAACAAATGAGAGAGGTTTGTTGGTGAAAACCCTTCAAGGCACCACAGGCCGAACCGGGTTAGTGATTGGGCAAAGAAATTGTGTTATGGAGATTCTGGGGCACAAAGTATGACAACTGGAAGGTAATTGGTTGAACGATACGGGCTGATTAATCCAAAATGCATGTCATGATCATTGGTGTCAGTTGCCTCACTCGGATAAGTTCCTTTTCACTTTCTTCCCTCAAATAGTCATCATATTTCAGTTTCTATTCTTTATTTCTTTACCCTCGAAGTCATTGCATTTCATTTCTTTTGGGTTTATTTCTCTAAGGTTTTTCCAATGTCAGCCTTGTTTAAGCAAGTAAGAAAGGATTTCAAAGCTTCCTACCAACTTACAAATTGCACAAAGCAAAGTGCGGCCAAAGCATACCAGAGATAGCATGATGTAAAGTGGGAAATAAGGTGACAGTGAAAGTTGCATTGGTCGAATGGTTTAGTAATCTTGTGAGAGATACAGAGGTTCAGGTAGAAGGGTCAGAAATGTAAAACAACGGTTTGGGTGTAGAGCACTCGGGTCATCCAAGGTCCTGCGGTTGAGAGTCAGTCAGAAAGTCAAACGGTTCTTGGCCAGTTCAAGGCAACCAGTCAAAGCAAAGCACGACAGCGGAGAGGCCACCTTCAGCAGGAATGCCACAAACTAACCACCACATTTTAAACTAACAAGATTTTTCTTTGATTTGAAAGAGGGGCATAAAATTTCATTTGTTTCGGAGAAACCCTCCATAAGGAAAGCAAGTACCGGACAGGTTCGACCATAAATTCTCAGGACCCTCATGGACAATGGGACTTAGTTAAAATTCAAATATTCATGAGTAACAAGATCTAGCATAAGCTCTACTTTGAGAAAATATAAATTGGTTTTGAAGTTTTCATTCTTAGGACGAGACTCAATTGGAAATTTTCAGGACCCTCCTGGATAATGGGATTTAGTTTTAAGACCTTCATAGATAACAAGATTTAGAAGTCATACCTTTAGAAAATATAATTTAGCTTTAAAACTGTCATTTTACTAGGATTTTTCAAGACCCTCCTGGATAATGGGATCTAGCTTTGAAATTCTTAGGGATATTTGGTAACATGGTTTAATTAACACTCACCGATGTGCCCAGCTACCAAACTGGGCCAGGAAATTTTCTTTGTTTTGTCTGTTTTGTTGAAATCAGGCGCCCACCTAGAAAGCAAGGGATAACAACATGAGTTTCAAGAATAGAAAGTAGTTCAGGGTAATGCTGTATTCTGTGCCAGGCCCGGGGCTAAATGGGCCAAACGGGTCGGGCTTAACGGGCCTGGGCTCTGCCGGTCCCAGGCCTCACGGTCCCGGGATTCGTGGGCTCAACGGGTGGAACTAGCCTGCGACGGGCCTAAGCCCATATGGTCCTGGGCTAAACGGGCCGGGCTCGTGGGCTTAGCGGGCCTAACGGGCTTTTTTATTTCCGGGAATTTTTTTTTAATTTTTTTTGTTTAAGGCAATTTCTTGTAAACCATATCATGGCTATATAAAAAATATATATGTAGTATATATGTAGAAATCTAATTATTAAAGTGCTTGACGAAAAAGTAAAATAACAAAACAATAGTAAAACTAAATTGTCATGCATAATAAATTAATAAGAAAGTACAACATGAAGCATAAATACGTCTAATAATTTTAAAATAACACAAATTGTTGAAATATCTTAAAGACGAATTTGCGGATAAATACCATCAACACAATACGTTATATGCCTCCTTAAAATGCCTGTGGTACACCCTGAACGAAAATTTAAGACTCTTCCACAGTTCTTGCATTTTAATATTTGGCCTTCTTCATTTTCTTCAAGCAGTTCATAGTAGTGCGAAACAAATAAGCGCACTCTTTCCGAACGAGGCATGATGTAACTTGAAAATTAAGATTGAGACTTGAAGTCTTGAAAATTGGAGATTGAGAGAAATTTAGATTGAGAAATGAGTATTGAGTATTGAAATGAAGAAGAGGGAGGGAGGTATTTATAGTGTTAGAGAAGGTTAGTTTTGTAAATTGAAAAAAATGGCTATTTGTGCAATATGGCCGTTGGTGGTCATTGGGGGTGGGGCCCTCATTTTGAATTTTGAAAAATCTTGTTTTGTAGTATATATAGTATACTAGTATAGTATACTATATATAGTATGTTATGTATATATATTTCCAAATATAATTTCTTATAATGTTTTGTTGTAGTATATATTGTATGTTATGTATATATATTACTTTATATATTTTCTTGTAGTATATATTGTATGTTATGTATATATAGATTTATATATATAGATAGATAGATAGATTTTCTTGTAGTATATATTGTATGTTATGTATATATATTACCTTATATATTTTCTTGTAGTATATATTGTATGTTATGTATATATATTATAGCTTATAAATAATTGCAAGTTAAAGACAAAAAAATATTGCAAAAAGATATTCAAGGGCATGTATTATAATTTTTATTACCAAAAATGGCATATCTTTCTTAGTCTTCCTCCTCCCAATGGAATGAGCACAACAAGGTACTAATACCACCATTAAAAGGGAAAAAACTAAAAGAAGATATGCCAAAGTACAAGTTACACCATAATCTACATTGTATCTCTAACAAATTTTATAAATCCTTCAAGGTTCGGAGGCGGTTGCGTTGGTGGTGGTGGAAAAGAAGCTTGCTCATCACCACTTCCGGGCGAAGCAGCATCCTCCGCAAGTTCCGCCATTATTTCTTCATAAGCTTCATCTATCGCCGGTTGTGATTCCGCAATTCCAAAGTTTCTTCTTTCCAAGCGGATCCAATCTCTGAACAGTACAGATTTTTCCAAGCTCTCCCTCATTGACGCTCTATGATCACCTATTTGAAGTCTTGCTTGACTGAAAGCGCTCTCTGATGCAACAGTTGAAGCTTGAATAGATAAAATATCCCGAGCCATCCTTGCAAGAATCGGAAAATGTTTTTCTCTTGCCTTCCACCATTCCAAAAGATCAAAAGTGCCGTCTGGATTTTCCTTTTCAAGTCCCTGCGACAAATAAACTTGAAGCTCATTCAGATGTGAAGTTTCATCATAATTATCACCTTGAGAACCCCTGAACTCCGTCCAAGATTTAAGTGCTTTTAAGCCCACAGCTCTTTTAGACGATTGTGAACTAGACGAAGTAGGGGTTGGAACATTTGGCCTAGCATGCTCTAAGGCAAGTTGATAATCATTATAAATTGTTTGAGCATTAATTTTAATTGAGGCTTTTGCATCTGCAAGTGTAGCAAATTCCTCATTTGAAAGATCTAAAGCCTTATAAATATTTGAGTACCAAAAATGAGGACCTCCTAATTTCATTGTAGGATTTAACATTGCAGCAACACCATAAATAGGAAGGATAGGGAAAAAATATTTTTTAAACTTTTCTTTCATTGCATTTATAGCAAGTTGATAAATTTCCCCACCCTCCGAAAATTCAACAAACAAATCACATAGTGCTGCAATATAAACTAAACAGTTTGAAATAGTCGGATAATATTGCCCAGAAAATGCATTTGTAGCAATTTGAAAATGTTCTAAAAATATCTATAAGAATTTTAACATTCGTCCAATCTTGAGTAGTAAGCATTTCATCATCATCCTCACCACCTACCCGAGTATTAAACGTTGCATTAATTGGGTTTCTATATTCATATGCAACTACTAAACTTTCGTACATATAATTCCATCTAGTCGGACAAGGTTTAGGAACCTTTCTTTCTCTAAGGCCATATTCATCATATTTTTTAAAATATTCTCTTAGTCTACTTCTACGGTTTGAATAAAAAAGCCAATTAAGAGTCATTCTAATCTTTTCAATTTCTAAATTTAAAATTCGCATACCATCACCGACAATTAAATGATAAATATGACAAATACATCTAACATGGAATATATTTCTAAATGCGGGATTTAGTGTTGTTGTAAGTATGCCTATAGCACTAGTGTTACTAGAAGCATTATCCATAGAAATTGACATTATTTTATCTCTAAAGCAAAAATATCTACAAATATCTGCAACAGTGTTAGCTATAAACTTACCTGTGTGACATGAATTAATTATTCTATACGCAATAATGCGTTTTTGCATTGTCCACTCCTCATCTATCCAATGACTTGTAACAGTTAGATAATCACAATCATTACCACTTCTACCAATATCAGTAGTAATAGAAATCCAATTACTTATATGAGTAAATAAATACCGCAAATATTGTTCATATTCATGTTTATATTTATAATTATCGCTCTTAACTGTTGCGCGATGTCAACCTTTATAAGTAGGATTAAAAACTCTTCTAATATAATGCACCCAATTAGGATTAGAGGGAAAAGAATAGGGTAAACACATAACAGTAATCATCTTTGCTAATTCTTCACGATCTCTATTTGGATCGTAATATAAAATATCTCCGGTCACAGTGTTAATTCCTGGTTGAACTAGATTTGAACCTGTACTAGGGTTAACATCAGAATCTACATGTGTTCCCTCTAGCTGCGCTTCATTTGTAAATATCTAGCTTTATCTCTAGGGTGTGTTTTTATGTGCCTAGTCAAACTACCCGTGCCGCTACAGTCTCCAGTATATTTATGCACCAGTAATTTCCCACATGTTTTACACTTAGCTTTATTTTGTTCTCTTACTTGAGTAAAACAATTCCAAACTAATGATATTTCTAGGCGTTTAGAAGGTTGTCTATTAAAATTAGGGGTTTCTACAGGTGGGTCGGACGGTACATCAGTTGGGTTATTAACAGGACTAGTAGGTGTATCATCTAAATCCGGTTGGATTTCATCTTCATCCTCATTTTCCTCATCATTTTCAAAGATAGTTTCATTAGGATAAAGAGCATTCATAGTTTCATCATCTAAATTTTGACCTGGTGCAACATTATGGCAAAATTGACTATCGAAAAATTGAAAACAGGGGTTATCACTATCAAGAATAATAGGAGCAGCAGGACGTCTACCAGGTCTGGGTCGGGGAGCCGGGGGAAGGGTAGTAGGTTGGCCACTACTTTCACCAATTTTAGCTTTACCCTTACCACCAAAAATATTTTTCAAAGAAAATGCCATATTAATTATAATTATACTAAATAAAACTAACAAAACTATAATATTAAAACTTAAGAGTTGGAACGCGTTTACCGAATTGCCGAACAACTTCTTAAAAATTGAAAATTGTTGAAGACTTGAATACTTCAATTCACCAACTTCACAATTTTTCACGAAATTTCAACAATAAAATAAGCAATTATAGTAGAGAGATTGAGAGAGATTGATGAATTGGTGAGTAAAAATGAAAGAATGAGGGAGTATTTATAGTTGAGAATTGGGAAAAAGTATAATTATATAAAGTTTGGGGGCCAAATGGCTATTTTCTAAACATCCCGGGCTCGTGTGCTTTCTAGGAAGAACCGGCCAGCCACGGGCTTTAAAGAACCGTTAAGACCAGCCCACCAGGCCCGTTAGGACCGCGGGCCCGGTCCGGTCCGGTTCAGGCCTGGCCCACAGTGCACCATTATTCAGGGTCAAGCAATCAGGCACCTACTTGGAGAAACAAGAGACGACAGTTCAAAGGAGAAGCAGTTTCAAGAAAAGGACAATGCAAGACAATAATCAGGAGCCCACCTGGAGAACAAAGGAAAACAGTTCAAATCTCAAGGAAAAATAGCGCAAGTGTTGGTAATCAGGAGTCCACCTGGAGAACAAAGGGAAAGCAAGTAAGTGTTGGTAATCAGGAGCCCACCTGGAGAACAAAGGGAAAAGCAATTCAATTGTTGGTAATCAGGAGCCCACCTGGAGAACAAAAGGAAAGCAATTCGAGTGTTGGTAATCAGGAGCCCACCTAGAGAACAAAGAAAAGCAGTTCAAGTTTCGAGGAAAAATAATGCAAATGTTGGTAATAAGGAGCTCACCTGGAGAACAAAGGAAAGCAATTCAAGTGTTGGTAATCAGGAGCCCACCTGGAGAACAAAGGGAAACAATTCAAGTTTCGAGGAAAAACAGTGCAAATGTTGGTAATAAGGAGTCCACCTAGAGAACAAAGGGAAAGCAATTCACGTGTTGGAAATCAGGAGGCCACCTGGAGAACAAAGAGAAGCAGTTCAAGTTTCGAGA
Source organism: Nicotiana tabacum (assembly GCF_000715075.1). Lineage (NCBI taxonomy): Eukaryota > Viridiplantae > Streptophyta > Magnoliopsida > Solanales > Solanaceae > Nicotiana > Nicotiana tabacum. The sequence continues at coordinate 227,718,115 of NC_134101.1, forward strand.
AAAAAACCGTGTAAATGTTGGTAATCAGGAGCCCACCTGAATAACAAAGGGAAAGCAACAATGTTCAAAGGAAGACAGTTCAAGTGATGGAAATCAGGAGCCCATCTAGAGAACAAAGGGAAATAGTTCAAGTCTCAAGGGAAAGCAGTACAAGTATTGGTAATCAGGCGCCCACCTGGAGAACAAAGAGAAAGAAACAATGTTAAAAGGAAAATAGTTCAAGATTCGAGGAAAAACAGTGCAAGTATTGGCAATCAGGCGCCCACCTGGAGAACAAGGAGAAGGCAGTCCAAGTTTCGAAGGAAGACAGTTTGAGTATTGGCAACCAGGCGCCACCTGGAGAATAAGGGAATTCACTTCAGAATGCAATTCAAGTCAGCAATAAAAGAAGATTGCGGCAAGAATGCGAGTTAACAGTCCGAGATGATCAACAGAAGTTAGTCACAATCCAAAATAATAAAAAAGAAAAGGCAAGAACTGAATCCAGATGCAGAAGTTGATGACAAATGTGAGTTGCTCAAGACATGACTGATGTCACAAGCATGGTATGGTGTCCAGTTTTGATCCAAAAAACTAAAGAAGAATGAACTAGCACCTGCAACTAGCAAGCGTCAAGGTTCAAATCCAAAGTCTGCATGAAGAACTATTCAAGACTCAAGATCAAGCTTCAGAAGACTTATAGATAGGAATCTTGTAACTCATAGTTGACAAGCTTAGTCAGTCTTTTTCATTTTTTGATTTTGATGTAATAACAGGATCGCCCGGAACCTCGACGGAATGGTACCTCGATCGACTCTCCACCTCGGTATACTCCATCATCTCACTCACTTCTGAACTACACATGGCCTAATTCCTTTATAGCCAAGGATATGTAGGCAGTTCATATATCAGGGCTCGGTCACATTCTCCCTTCTTCTAGCTTTTGGTTTCCTTAAATAAGGGTCGGGTCAAAAAACCTGTCTAGTTGTTCTTTGTCTGAAAACTCTTCGCATTTCCAATCAAAGAGGGGCAGCTGTAGACATGTGATTTTTGACCCTTCCCGAGATTTCACCCATTTTTAGCATAAAATATTTAGTTTAGGCCTAATATCGCTATTTTAATTAGTTTTCACCCTTTTACTTTATTTTCTCACAAAAAAATGAAAATTACAAAAAAAAATAGTTTCATTAAGGTTTTATAATCATTTTTAATCTTCAAAAATACCAAAAAATAGTTTTGTTTTAAACGGTTAGTGTTATTTTAATAGTTATCTTCTTAAGTAAGATTTAGTAGTATTTTTAATAGTTTATCTTGTTTGATATATTATTTTTACATACAAAAAGGAGGAAGGAATAGAATTAATTTTTGGACTAATTTAATCTTGCTTGTATCCCAATTAAACCAATCTCTTAGCCTATTAACTCAAAAGCCCAAACCTAGACACCCCTTTAGCATAATATGCAAGAAAAATCAAAAAAACCTAGACCGAGAATAGAGGATTCAGCCGTTTTGACACAAGGTAAGGGGACCCTTCATATGGACAAGATACAAAAAACCAAAGAACCCTAGAGGAGCTGAAAGAATTGGCATCAGCCGTTTTCACCACACTGGAAAGCTTCTCCATCGTCTTCTTCATTAAGACAGCAAGAAAAACTCCATTGAAGCTCTCAGCCGTCACTCTCACACCAAGCGGCCATCATTGCCGCCGCTGAGCTCCTCTATCCTCACCATCCTTACACATTTTTACCCTAGAGAACCCTAGGTTGTTTCTTCTTCTTATTCAGACCTAGGAACTCCATAAGATAAGGAAACCCGTCCCCTCCACTCACACCCTTCATCCAGACCTCCACGCCGTGTTCCCCACCAAGCAGCGGCAGACCTTAAGACCTCAGCCAAAAATGGAACAACAAACACGCCTAGACCTCTAGAGCTAAGAAGCAACGCCATTGAAGACCAGAGAACGACCCCATCGTTCTGCTCTTCTTCTCCAATTGAAAAAACCAGCGAAAATACAAAAAAAGACTGAACCCTAAGAACACTAAGAAGAGGCAGCCATGAGAGAACCTAGAACCTAGGATTCTAACAGCTGCACACCTTCAAGAGCATCAACCCAAAAACCTGGAAGCAAGCAAGGATTCAACAAAAATAGTAACAATAACGACGACTGTTTGATTGAAGATGAAGAAGGAAAACATTTTTGTCTTGTTTTGTTTTTTTCGGATTCTGAACTTTCTGTTTCTTATTTAGTTCCTAGTTTAAATATAACAATTAGTACTATGAGATTTTACAATCAAAAAATACAAAAAAAAACACATTTGGTTCCTTCTGTTAAATTTGATTTCAACGGTGGAGGTGGTTTGAAATATTTGATTCGGAGCTCTGTTTGAAAGTTGAATCTGTCGACGAAGATGTTTCTGTTTCATCATTTGGTTCTGATTTTTGGTTATTCGAGTATGGGAACAGAGTTTAGTCGAGATTGATTCACGTTCGTTTTCGGTTTTAGATTTTTGGTGTCGATTTGGGTTCCCGTCGCGGTTCGTCACAGTTTTGAGTTCAAAACAGTGAAACAATCAATTTTCCGGCTATATTGAGGTTCAACTCTTTCATTCTCTATTTGTTTTATTCAACCTTAATGTTAATTATTCGTCTGGTGATATGATCTCGTTGTTTCTGTAATTGTTCTTCGTGGTTTTGGATTTGCTCGCTCCGTTATCTGCTCGTGTTTACTCGAATTGGTTATAGCTGGACATGATTTTGTCACACTATAGAAATTGGGTTGCTATTCATCAACTGAACTATGTCAAAGTAGATTAAAGGGGCTCGGGTGTACATTTCATGTGACCCTACCATAATTTTGAATAATGATAGTAGAAATAAACATGTTATAAATTCGGGTGTACATTTCATGTGACCCGATTCTCATTTTCAACAAGGTTAAATAGAATGTGTCGTGAACCACGGGTGTATTCCATGTAGTAGGGCTTACGATGTGTTTTAAATAACCTTGAAATAATTTCTCAATTAATTAAAAGCGGTTGTAAAGTTAAAAATGCACATAGGTTTAAAAATATTTTAAAATCAGATAATTAGGCCAATAATAATAGTTGAGCGACCGTGCTAAAACCACGGAACAAGGAAATGCCTAACAACTTCTCCCGGGTTAACAGAACTTCTTACCCGGATTTCTGTGTTTGCGGACTATAGAACAGAGTCAATCTTTCCTCGATTCGGGATTTAAAACCAGTGACTTGGGACACCATAAACTATCCCAAGTGGCGACTCTGAATTTTAAATTAAATAATTCCATTTCGATTGTCACTTAAATTGGAAAAAACTCCCTTATACCCTTCCCGGGGTAGGAAAAAGGAGGTGTGACAAGATCATCTTGACGTTAACGTACTTACGCTATTTATAACAAGCGATAGATAAGTGTTATGAAGGATAAAGGGGTACACAGATTAAAGAAAACGAGTTTCGTTGAAAGTGACCAATTTGAAATAAAATACGAGTCGAGCGATAATACCCGATAGTTATGAACTAGTACCATGCAAGGTATCATATGACCATGGTAGTATAATATATAAAGTATATACAAAGTGTTTTAAAAAATAAATAGAATTTTAAGTAATTTATGACAATTTTTAAATTGTGCGAGTAATTGATTAATTACCGGGTAACGAAATATTACCCCGTTAACTAATAAGTGGGTAAAAATTAACTAAAGTACACCATCCAAAAACGTGGCACAAAGCCATCATGACAAGAAAATGACTCTTATCTTAGTCATTATGCCATGTGGCCACTAAAGACCTAACTAAGTAAAACTTGATTTTAAGACTTACCTAGTTAAGATAAGAACGTGACAACCCATTGGTGATATATCATTTTGTCTTCAAAGACCGTTAGAAGGCAGCAGTACTACTCTTACAAGCTAGAAACAATAATGCAAAGGGGAAACGGCAAACTATCTTGATAATGACACTGGATATTCAATTCAAAACAAGCATGTTCATTTCTATAGTTCTTGATTTCCAGATTATCACGTGATAGAGTGTTACTATCAGTTTGTCGCACAAAAAGAAAGGAAAAGAGTATTAAAAGGAAGAAAGTATTTCAGTATCACCTGTTCTCCTTTCCAATAGTTGCTTCTAGCGTAGAAGCAGACGCAATTTCGTTTCAATTTCAAAGAATCCAACTGTAAATTTCGTTCATATTTCGCAGAAGCAAAAGCTTCATTTCGTTCAAATAATTTAAGGAACAGGTATGTTAAGGCTCTCCCTTCTTTCTTTTGGCATGGTCCAAGTTATACTGAAGAAACGAGCAAACACACAGTTTTCATAAATTACTTTATTCATAAAAATAGTCGGGGTGTCTATATTCTTGATTCCCCATGAGAATTATTAATATTATCTCCTGTACATGGGTCACAGAATAATACGCAGTTGGAAAAGTTTATCCGGAAGAAATATTGAAATTATTACGTATTTTTCATGCATTTCACTCATTTATACATATGCATTGACCTATGATCAGATGACATTATATACTCGGATGTATTAGATGCATTTAAGCTACTATATTCATGAATACTGTAGCAAAAATAGGCATGAATCAGGAAAGTCCACCTAATCAGTTGTTGTTGTAAGCACGTGATTTTTGCCCTATGAAAGAATTACTCCCAAAAAATTCAAAATAAAATAATTTTTCTTTGTGTGCAATTTTTGTTATTTTTAAGGTATTTTTGTATAATTATTTGTATTTTTATGAGTGCATGTTTATTTGTTTTAATTAATAAAAATATAAAATATATCACATTTTCATTTAGTATTTAATTAAGTTTGTTTTACAAAAAAAATGAAAGTCACAAAAATAGGAATATTTTGCATTGTTAGCATTTAATGTCAAATTATGCAATTTTGTTTTAATTGGTGTTTAATTGTGTATGATAATTTTTGTTAGGAGTTTAATTCGTATTTTTGGAGTTAATTTAGTTTGTAGCTCAATTTAGAATTTTAGTTTTATCAAAAGTAAAAAAAAGAAAGAAAAAAAGAGGGCTACAAAACGTTAATATTTGAATTGAGTCTAATATAGCTATTTTGACTATTTTACCTTATTTCGTCGCAAAAGAAAAATTACAAAAAATATATATGTAAATTTTAGCTTATGTATTTCTCATAAACTTGAAAAAATAAAAAAAAAATAGTACCTTATTTTTTATACTTTATATAATTTCGAAAATTATAAAAAATGTAGTTTTATTAATGTTTTGTAGTCATTTTAAACTTAAAAAATATAGAAATAGTACTTTATACTTTTATCGTTGTATAATTTCGAAAATTACAAAAAAAAAAGAGTTATTAACGTTTTGTAACCATTTTAATCTTGAAGAATACAAAAAAATAGTACTTTATATTTTATCTTTATATAAAAACGAAAATGACAAAAATAGTTTTATTTATGCGTTGTAGCTATTTTAATCTTGAAAATATACTATAAAAAAAAGAAGAAAGAAATAGTTTTGTTTTAAAAGTTAGTCTTATTTTTGTAGTTATTTTGCTTGCATAGGATTAATTGAATAACATCGTGTTTTATTCTCGGGTCCGGGCAAAAGAATAATATTTGGGTTCAAACTACCCGTTTTTAGGCCTAATTTTCGGACTTAGCCCATAATAATTTGAGCCCACCACACGTGGGGGACACGCGTGGGGAACACGGACGGAACACCACACGGGGGGGACCCCACCGTGGGGTTCATGTCCTTTGAACAAGGACAAAACACATGGGGGAGGAAAATTTTAAAAGGCTGAAATTTTTGAAAAGGGGGGGACAGAACGTGAAAAGAAGGGGGGGATTTGAAAAATGAAAAAAAAAAGCAAAAAGCTTTTGAAAAGAAAAAAAAGGTGGAAAAAGTTTGAAAAGGGGGGGACAAAACGTGAAGAGAGGGGGGGGGGTGAGAAATTTTAGAAGAAAAATTTGAAAAAGCAAAAACTTTTGGAAGGAGAAGAGGGCTAAAAATTTTTGGAAAAAAGAGAGGAGAGAGAACGTTAAAGAAAGGGAGAAAAACTTTTAAAACCAAAAAATGGGAAGGACTGTGGACCCTTTTTCTTCATTTGAAATGAAGAAAAAAAGGAAACAGTCCAGGACTTCTGGAGGGGGCCATTGCTTTTTCTTTTTTCTGTCCAAACGATCTCGCCACTTGCTTCCTCATCGTCACCCCCCTCAAAACCTCTCCATAACCAGCCCGAACTCCCACCGTCGAACCTCCATAGCTGCCAGACAGAGAAAGCAACGGACACCAAACCATTCGTGCGTTGCTTCTGCTGCTGCTTCGTCAACCAGGAACAGCCATAGCAACAACCTTCTCCCTCGTTTCCCGTCGTCAATACCACCCCAAACAATGACCATGACTGCCTGAAACCGGCGACCACCCTCGTCCCTCCATGCTAATCCACCACAGTTCGTTCGACCTCCAATAGTTCAAATCCGAGTTTCGACTTGGGTTCGTTCAAGTTTCAGATTTTTTTTAAAGATTATTTAGTTCATTTGATCTACTTTTCTGTTATGGTTTTTGGTTCTAAGTGTTGTTTGTAATCTTGTTTTGTTCATTTTATTTTCCGGATTATTGATTCTTTGTTTAAAGTGTTATTTTGTAATTTTGTCTTGTTCATTAGCTCTCCTTCTTCTTCAAGACCTTTTATTTGGTCAAGGTTTTTCTTCTGTTTGTTTGAGTGTGCGTTATAAGCTACATTCGATTTGAACAACTTCGTCGAATAGTTAGTTTATGACTACTTTGTTTGGACGAATACAACATGAATCACTTCGTTGGTCTATTTTGATGCTTGAATCATTTGTGTGAATTTGACTTAAGGATTGGTTGTAGCTGTGTAGTGATTTGGTGTAGTTGTAAATCAGAGAGGTTTAAATACAGATTGTTAAGAGTGAGGGCAAGACAATAATAATAGGGGATTTTCAGGGGTATTTTTGGGTGTTAAAAGATTTAAAATGTTTAGTGTTAGTAGTCTGCCAGTTGAATATTCAGTGTATAATTAAAATTAATGAATTATTTAATGAAAAGGGAATTAGTAGTGCAGAATACACCCTGTCTGGTATCTTTAAAGGTGGAAAAATCAGAAAATAAGCATGAGATTAATGATAAAAGTGTATAGATGCACATGGGAGGGAATATACAGGCTGAAAGTGAAAAACTTTGAATAAATAATGTTTAGTTCTAGCCTATAAATAGGAGGAGTTGATATAGAGATAGAGGACTGGGAAAATTTAGAGAAGAAATTTTTTTCAGAACTTCAAAGTGAGAAATAGGCTAATTTTTCAGAATTAAAAGTCAGTCTTTGAGAGCTAAAAATTAAAAGTGAGGTCCTTTTCTTTACTACTGAAATCAGAACTTTGTTACTGCTGCTGTGGATTGCGTTTAGTGCTACTGAATTTTTAGTCAGGCTTTCCGGGGGTTTTCAGTTTGGTTCTGACCATTGTTACACTGGTTATTGCTGGTTTTTGTTGTTGTTATTTGCTGTGGGATTCTGTTGCTGTGCTACTGCTGTACATTGTTGCTCCTGACCTCTTTTCTCTATTTGTAATTTGAATTCCAGGTACACATTCGAATCTTGTAGTGATAGAGCTTTGAAGTTGAAATGCAGCAATAAAATCCAACCGCTTCAATAAAGTAGATAGTAGACAATCTGGTCTATTCAGTTGTTTTCTTTGTGAACTATTTTAATTTTTTTTTTGGTATAATTGAACTAAAAAGAGAAGGAATCGTATAAATGGTTATGCGCTGATATAATATGAACCTTTCAATTTTGTCAGATTAATGGGGTAAATCATGATAAGTAGCATATCTCTAGTTAGTAGATCTTTCATATCTTTCGAGATCCACCATACAATATGGGGTAAAAAAGCCAAAATAAGTGATTTTAGCCCTTATAAAAAGAAAACTGATTCTTGAACCCCTTTCACGCTCATGTCACGTCGAGGTACTGCAGAAAAAAAAACAGCAAAATCCGATCCAATTTATCGTAATCGATTAGTTAACATGTTGGTTAACCGTATTCTGAAACACGGAAAAAAAACATTGGCTTATCAAATTATCTATCGAGCCGTGAAAAAGATTCAACAAAAGACAGAAACAAATCCACTATCCGTTTTACGTCAAGCAATACGTGGAGTAACTCCCGATATAACAGTAAAAGCAAGACGTGTAGGTGGATCGACTCATCAAGTTCCTAAATAAATAAATAAATAAATAAAGGCCGTAGTCGATAATTTTATGTATTAATAATTAAGTATACTTACACTAATGTAGAGTAGTTTCAATAAGCATTTAGTATAGTTAAATTGCGAATCCATTAGGGTTAATGAATTAGTCTATAGCTTTGATCATTTAGTTAACATCACCACAGTTAAAAATGGCTAACTGTAGTAACGTTAGTCAATCTTGTACGTTTTTTTATATATACATAATTCCATTTTAGTAATATTAGCTTATGGAATAAGGCACGAAACAATTTTTCATTTTTACAAGTTCAAGTATAATTTTCGTTAGCATTTGTTGTAATCTATTAATTAAATAAGTTACGGTTTTTTTTAGTATGTAATTAACCAGGATTTTTCTTTATTTAGAGACAAATAAAAATAGAAATATAGTTACTTTCCTTTTAAAAATAAATAAATGAGACGAGCTTCGTCAAATAAAAAACAAAAAAATAATAATAATAAAATTTGCAGGACCCTCAGTAAAGGTTTAAGAATTTTTTTTAGAAGTCGGGAAGGGCCGTTTAGCGAATTTCACGGCCCTCCCAAAAGATAATAACGTGCTAGAATCTTTAGGCGTGGCTTTAGTAAATTACATTCCTAAATATAGGTGGGCATTTTATGCGGCCCGAATCCAAATCCCAAGACGTTGAATAGAGTGTGCCTAAGATTGGGCTCATTTAATGCAGCGCAATCCGAAAACATACTTTAAACGGCGTTCACTCTCTCGAATAAATATGTATATGTAAAAGCAATAAAAAGTAGAATCAGCACATAGGTTATTCATGTAAAAATCAGATAATAGCTAAATGCAACAGTTGAGCGACCGTGCTAGAACCACGGAACTTGGGAATGCCTAACACCTTCTCCCGAGTTAACAGAATTCCTTATCCGGATTTCTGGTTCGCAGACTGTTAAACAGAGTCATTCTTTTCCTCGATTCGGGATTAAATTGGTGACTTGGGACACCCTAAATCTCCCAAGTGGCGACTCTGAAATAAATAAACAAATCTCGTTTCGATTGTCCTTTAATTGGAAAAACTCCTTCACCCCTCGCGGGGGCGGAAAAAAGAGGTGTGACAGCTCTGGCGACTCTGCTGGGGACTATTAGACCCAGAATCTCTGGTTCAGGGTTCAGAATTCGAGCTTGGAATAATTGTTGTATTCAGCTTTATCAGATTTTGTTACATGATCTGTGCATACTGTGTTAACTAACTGCTTTTACTGCTTTGATATTTTGTGAACTGTATATAAACTGTGCTGAAACCCATCTCCTCTCTGAGTCTTCTGAATTGTGAAGAAGGGTGTACGATGTACGACTTCTTTTCTGTCTAGTGTCAAGTCCCAATTTAGAACGAGGTTTGGATAAGTCGCAAAGCCGGTGAAGCTTCTGTATTCCCGGACTGCCGCCTCCTCCTCGGCTCGAGTTGTCCGCTCGGGTAAGCCAGGTCTAGAACAAACACCCAGGTTTTGAACCTAGAATAACTCAGCCTCATGCCAGATCCCTAGTAGGAACGCTTGTTTGCTTCATGTGCATTTTGACTTAGGGGACTCAACACAGGGGTTGGGTCCATCTAGGGCTAGCAACCTGAAACGGAAAGACCATCCTGATGCATCCTAATTGTTTTCTGTGCATTTATTTGCTCTGGCCTGGATGTTGACCGGTTTTTGAATTTCGAGAATGTTAGAAAATTAAGAAAAAGAGAAAAATAGCAGTTGGAGAGTTAACTAATGGTTTTGAAAAAAAACAATGCCCAAGTACTGTCGGAACTCTGGAAAATAAAAAAAAAAGTTTTATTTTTTGGTTTGTTTTACTAAAAAGAAAAGAAAAAAAGAGCGAAGAAAAAAAAAGAAAAAGGGTTGTTTTTTTGTTCGAAAAATAGGCTGTTATATTGTTTGTTAAAAAAAAGATTTTTTTTGGAAAATAGGTTGTCTGTTGAAAAAAAGAAAAGAAAAAAAGGGGGTCTTGTTTTAAAAGTAATGTTTTTTTTTATATATATTTTTGCTTATGAAATGTCAAAAATGAAAATGAAAAAAAGTCCTATTTTAAAATAGTGTGGTTAATTCGCCCGAACTACGCTGGTTTGATTCTCACCGAATGTGAGATACGTAGGCAACCCTCATCGGGTCCAACCCCACCTTTTGCTAAAATAGCCATAAACAAATAAATAATAATAAAAAAATATGTCAAAATTTTAATTCTGTCATAAAGAAGTCGGGTGTCGCTGTTTTGTCAAAACATAGCCGAATGTTCCCGAAAGGGACGCCGGAAGGCTGACTTTGCATAAACAGCCACCTTTGGGTCATTTTTTAAGATTTGGTCTAGTTGACCCACACAGCCTTAAAAATCTTCGTCCCCGAGACGTTGAAAAGCCGTGTTTGCAATATTAAGTTTTCTAATGTGAAAAATGATAAAAGAGTCATAAATAAGTCAGGTGATGCTGTTTTGTCATAAATAGCCGAATGTTCCCGAAAAGGACGCCGGAAGGCTGACTTTGCATAAACAGCCACCTCTTGGGTCATTCTTTTTAAGATTTGGTCCAGTTGACCCACACAACCTTAAAAATCTTCGCTTCCGAAGTGCTGAAAGGCCGCGTTTGAAAATCAATTTTTTTTCCAATTTGAAAACACACAAAACAACATATAAATAGTTTTATTTTTGAGTCAAATAAAAGTTTTTTCTCTTTCTTAATCACCTTAATAAATGTGCAGGATGAGCACAAATCAAATCGAACCGTTCTCAGTCTTTAGCAAGGTCCCTCTGCAGCTCCACATGTGGTGGAATGATTTGGGAAATGATAGTATGAAAATAGTGGAAAGAATTTTGGGAGGCCTCGTCAGTCTGTTAGATATCAAGCCAAGGACGGACGTCATTGAAGCTTTAATACCATTCTGGGATCCAAGCCGTAATGTATTCCGCTTTGCAGACTTTGAGCTTACACCTACATTAGAGGAGATTGCGGGTTATGCAGGTTTGGATGGAAAATTGAGGGGGCAATATTTGCTTTCTCCTAGACCAGTGTCTCTACATGGGTTTTTGAATTTGCTACACATTAGTCGGAAGGTGCAAAATGACGATTTGTCGAAAGGTTATTGTGCTCTTCAATTCTTATATCAGCGTATGGTACTCCTCAGGGTTTCGAAGAACCGAACCTCGGACTAACTCATGGTGGGGATAGAAACAAGTGGGAGGCAAGACGTACTTTGGCATTCATAACAGCCTTCTTGGAAATCATGGTTTGTCCCCGCAAAGATAAGAAAATAGAGATAGGCCTTGTAGGGATGGCTGATGTTGCAATCAAAAAAATTAACAGTACTGTGGTCCCTTTGGTTTTGTCCGAAATCTACCGAGCCTTGACTATATGCCGAGAGAGAGGCAATTTCTTCCAAGGATGCAATTTGTTACTCCAGCTGTGGATGCAAGAGCACCTCTGTCACCGAGCAGGATACATGAATCACGGGTTGACCGGAAAAAACTGTATCAGTGGTTGTGAGAAACGGATGATAGGCGTTGTATTCCCCGAAGGTGTCGAAGCATGGCTTGCACGATTAAGTTCAATGACGGCCGACCAAATTGAATGGGCATTTGGGTGGTTGCCTGATACTGAGGTGATATACATGTCGGCCGAGGAATGTCACATTCTTTTGATAGGAGTGCGTAGTATCCAACCATATGCTCCTCATCGGGTATTGCGCCAGCTAGGAAGATTTCAGGTAATTCCCACTGATGAAGATCTAAGCAAGCACGCCATTGAATTAAGCCCAGGAGTCGTATTCCTCGAAGAAAAAATTAGAAAGTTGTGGCACGAATGTAGATTCCTGGAGCCCAAGACTATGGTTCGAGAATTGGCTAAGGGTGAGGTAGACCCAAAATACAATGCTTGGTTCGGTAAAAGGTTCCAGATTCATCCGAGACCTGCTAAAAGAGCTCATGTACAACAATTTACGGATGATTCACAAGAGCAGTGGGGTTGGTTGGCAAGAGAAGAAGGTTACCGGGTTGAAATCGGGAAGCTGAAGCAACAAGTTGAAAGGCTTATATTTGAGAACCGCGTGCAAGTCGCCTCAGAATAGGGTGAAAAGAATAAATTAACCAAAGAAAACCAGGCACTAAAAGCCCGAATTCGCCAAGTCAGTAAGAGTAACAACGACCGACAGAAACGTCGCTCTGATGAAAGGTTGATAACAGAGCTGAGAAATCAAGTCGGCAAAAGCCGAGAGGACTTGAAGAGATCCAAGGCTTGCATAGAAAGAATGCGGGTCAGGTGGGAAAAAGGGACAATGGCACGGAGGAAGCATCTACAACAAGTCATAGGGGATTCTGAAATAAGCATGGGACTATTAAGAGAGACAAATTCCACTCTTCAAGAGCAGGTCTTTAAACAAGCCCGAGATGCCCGGGCAGACAGAAGGCGCTGTTATGATTTGATGGCCATAATAGAAAAACAAATGGAGAGGTTTCAGGATCGACTCGCTGACAATGCTCAAATGCTGGGGCTAAAGAACCGGCAAATAGAACAATTGTTCAAGGAAAGGGATAACATCCGGGGAAGGATTGATGATATTGGGCACTACATCTACATGAGATGCCTAACATGTGAGCAAATACCTCGTGATACCCTTCTTGCCTCCATCATGGGCTACGTCCACCGGATCATGAATGAGTTGAAGAGCTTGCAGAGGGGTCTTACACCAAAACCCGCGAAAAGGCCGAATGATGCCTCGCGAGTACCTAAGTTGAAATCTTTAATGTGTCCCTAGTTCAAGTTTGCACTTGTTTATTTTTCAGAGTCTGTTGTTTACCCCTATATTCTCTTCAAACATTGTTAATAATGTAGAGTCTGTATTTAGTTTGTTTTCTTTCAAATCACAATTTGTAATAACATATTTGAGTAATAGAAAATTGGGTATTTATCTTACGGATGCATGAACTACGCCTGGTCTGATTCGTGCGGGGTCACGATACGTAGGCAATCTATATAGGATTCGACTTTAATTTTAAAAAAAAGAGAGAGAGAGAGAGAAGAAGAAGAAGAAAAGGAAGGTCCATGAAACATTCGAAAGAGGCACCAAATAAAATAAGCCGGAATGATGCATGCGGTCAGAGCAAAAGCATGTTAGAAATGGCTAACTGCCTAAGAACATTGCATCCCCCAACGTGCAATTACAATATCTGTTAAGACTCTAACACTAACAAGTTTGTTGTTTTTCCAATCAATAGCAGTTAGTTTGTTAGAGCGTACTGGCACCGTACCATTATCAAACAAGATCGAAAGGTCCTATACCAGAAAGCACGACTGGGTCAGACAACAGCGTTGAGTCAGAAAAGACAGCCAATCAGATGCTGAAGGAAGCCCTGGAGAAAATGGAAAAAATGAGGCTGGAAATGAATGAGATGCAGATAGCCTTAGCTAGAGCCCAGAAGGGGCAGGAACTACCCGTTACTCCTACCCTCCAACCAATACACACGCTGGAATACCCCTCCACCGGCCCTTCAACGAGTTTCCCAAGCCATCACTACTATCAGGGAAGAGAGGCCTATGATCCCAAAGCTCCACCACCCAGTCAAAACCCTCCTCCACCAAATGTTCCCGTCTTTGTGGCACCTCCCCCAGCCCCATTGCACAGATCATCCAGTGAGCCACTGTTTCAGGCTCACGACACACAATATCACCCCTATGAACTCACATTCAAAGCACCTGAGCCGCATACCTATAATCCCCACTTTGAGGTCCCGGCGGAGATTGAAAAGTCGGCTAAGAGCCCAGAGCAGGACGAAGTGATGCGGAAATTTAAAAGCCTGGAGCAGTCCTTCAGGAACATACACGGGTTAGGCAACCAGGTCAGCGTGGCCTACAAGGATCTATGCCCTTTCCCTGACGTTCAATTACCAGCAGGGTTCAAGATGCCCAAATTCGATTTGTACGAAGGGCATGGCGATCCTATGGCACATCTACGGGGCTTTTGTAGCAAAATGAGGGGAGCAGGGGGAAAAGATGAGCTATTGATAGCTTACTTTGGCCAGAGTTTGAGCGGGTCAGCACTGGAGTGGTATACAAGACAAGATCCGAGCAGGTGGTACACCTGGGATGACTTGGCACAGGATTTTGCAGGACACTTCCAATACAACCTTGAGATAGTCCCAGACCGTCTCACAGTGTTGAAGCTTGAGAAGAAACCTGGAGAGAGCTTTCGGGAATTTGGGTTCCGATGGAGAGAACAGGCAGCCAGAGTTGATCCCCCAATGAGAGAGGGAGAAATGGTGGATTACTTTCTACAAACTCTCGAGCCAACTTACTTCGGTCACTTGGTGACGTCAGTTGGCAAATCATTCAATGAAGTGGTGAAAATGGGAGGAATGATAGAAGAGGGACTTAAGTCCAATAAGATCCTGAGTTACTCAGCAAACAAAGCAACGACTCAGGCCATTCAGAGCGGCGCGGGAGGTGCGGTCGGAAAGAAAAGGAGAGAGGAGGTCACGACAATAGAGGCCGGCAATTGGTCCAGTTCTAGAGGTCCTTCCCCTCATTACCAACCCAGACCCCGTTATCTAAACTACCCACACACTCCAAATTACCCTCCACAACCCTACTACCCACCACAAGAACAATATTTCTTCGTCCATCAAGCCCAGACATACACCCAACCTCCGGTTCGCCCACAATTGCGCGTGCCAGCTCCCCACAATACATACCCACCTCCACATAATACCTACCCACCACCACAAAACACCTATCCACCGCCAAGAGCCTACAGGAACCCTCCAGGGATGGGTTTCAAGGGAAATCCGGCTTCCAGAAATGAAAGACTGCAGAGGCAAAGAACCTTTACTGAGTTGGGAGAAACTTATACTGCCTTGTTCCACAAATTGAGGCAGTTAGGTTTATTAAATCTTGTTGAGCCTAGATTGCCAAATCCCTTACCCCGAAATTTGGACCAATCGATAAGCTGTGAGTACTGCTCAGGGATGCCGGGGCATGATATCGAAAAATGTGGGAGATTGAGGCATGCAATACAAGATCTTATTGATTCCAACAAGATCGAGGTCCAGACGCCGGAGGCACCTAACATCAACCAGAACCCATTGCCAACACACTACGAGGCTCACATGATCGAGTTGGTGTATGAGGGAGAAGAGCCGAGGAAGCCCTCACAGACAGTGATGATGATCCAGGCCGCTCCGAAAGAAGAATCGACCGGCGAAAGACCAGGGGTACATTTGAAAGGGGAAGGTGTCAAGCCAGTGGTGATATTGGGAAAGAGTCCGTCCACCGCAACAAAGAAACCGGAGCCAGCCAAATTGGTAATATCAGGGACACCACCCACACCCGCAGTTGTGTTGAAAGGGGTATGTAGGGAACTGGTCACCATAAAGCCGGTAGTCCAATTGCCCATGATTGATAGCAAGGTCGTGCCTTGGAAGTATGAGAAGGCAATAGTGATGTACAGGGGAAAACCAGTGGAGGAGGATAGTTGTGAGGCGCAAGGACTAACTCGATCAAGACGGTGTTTTGCTCCAGTGGAGTTGAGAAGACCCAACCCAGCTACAACAAAGAAACCTGTGTCAGAATAAGAAGCTGAGGAGTTCTTGAAGAAGATGAAAGTGCAGGATTACTCCGTGGTCGAAGAGTTGAAGAAAACACCGGCACAGATCTCGCTGTTATCATTACTGATCCATTCAGATGAACATCGTCGGGCCTAATGACGATACTGAATGAAGCTCATGTGCCCAACGAGATTTCTGTAAATCACCTGGAAACGATTGCCAACAAAATTTTCGAGGTGAACAGGGTAACATTCTCAGATGATAATCTGCCAGTGGAGGGCACGGAGCATAATAAAGCTCTCTACCTAACTGTCAAATGCGAAGATTCGACAGTTACTCGGGCATTGTTGGATAACGGCTCAAGTGCCAATATTTGTCCATTATCCACCCTGAACCAGTTAAAGATCGACCATGGAAGAATCCACAAGAATAGCATTTGCGTCCGAGGATTTGACGGAAATGGAACAGCCACCGTGGGGGATATTGTACTTGAATTGACCATCGGTCCAGTCCAGTTTACCATGGAGTTCCAGGTATTAGATGTCGCAGTATCTTATAACCTTCTGTTGGGGCGACCGTGGATCCACGCAGCTAAAGCAGTACCTTCCACTCTGCATCAGATGGTCAAGTTCGAGTGGGATAGACAAGAGGTCGTACTGCACGGCGAGGACACTGTGTGCACTATGGGAAGCGCCATTGTGCCCTTCATAGAGACCAATTATGACAAAGGTCCCTGGGTTTACCAGGTTTTTGATGCAATGTCGGCAAACAAGATTTCCGAGGGTGAGATCATTCAGCACCCTAAGGTAGCTTCCGCAATGGTCATGACGGTTTCGGAAATGCTGGGTAATGGGTTTGTGCCGGGGAAAGGCCTAGGGGTTGAGCTTCAGGGGATTGTCCAACCTGTTTCCTTGCCCAAGAATTTGGAGACTTTTGGATTGGGGTTCAGACCGACTGCGGCAGATGTAAAGCGAGCGCGGAAAATGAAGAAGAAATTTTGGTTTCTTCCCAAACCTGTGCCACGTCTCTCAAGATCTTTTGTTAGAGCAAATGCCAAGGGGTCACCGGTCCCAAAAATTCTCGGACCATTGATTGGGATGGACGGGGATTTGAATCAGAGTTTCGAGAGGCTATTCGCTGATGTCAATATGGTAGAAGTTGGAGAGAGTTCCAGCGGAGCAGACATAGAGTTTGTGGGGCCTAAGGCCAAAACCAACAATTGGACAGTTACTCCTCTTCCTATCCGGGGGGAGTCCTGGTAGTAGGCTTTGATTTTTGCTTTCTTGTTTCGGATTATTCCAGGGTGTAATCTAAATTTTATTTTTATTTTTTGTAAAAGTGTGAACCCTGTTATCCCAAATTTTAATAAAATTCTCTTCTTTTGCCTCATTTTGATTTCTGTTTTGTTCCTTTTCTTTCTGAACAGTTCTCTTTTTACTGGTTCTAATGACATGGCATGCACAGCGGATCTTCGACCTAGTCTAATAAATCAATCCGACTCCGACTTAATGATACAAGAGGTCGATCGTGACAATAAGTCGGAATATGACGAGGATGAAGCCTTCGAAGAAATAAACCGAGAACTATTCCAATTTGAAGAGAAACCCAAGCCTAATCTGAATGACACTGAGGCTGTGAATCTAGGGGACGCAGATAATGTCAGAAACCAAAATCAGCATCCACATTGAGCCAAATGTCAGGGAGGAATTGATCAAAACTCTCATGGAATTCAAAGATGTTTTCGCATGGTCATATGATGATATGCCGGGATTAAGCACTAATCTAGTGGTTCACAAATTTCCCACTGACCCGGCATACCCTCCGGTCAAGCAAAAGCTAAGGAAATTTAAAACAGAGATGAGTGTGAAGATCAAAGAAGAGGTGGTTAAGCAGCTACAGGCGAAGGTCATTCGGGTCACTCGATATCCCGAGTGGTTGGCCAATGTGGTACCAGTGCCGAAGAAGGATGGGAAAATCAGGGTATGCGTCGACTACCGCAATCTCAACAAAGCAAGTCCTAAGGATAATTTTCCATTGCCCAACATCCATATCCTGATCGATAATTGCGCTGGGCGCGAGATCGGATCCTTTGTGGACTGCTATGCAGGATATCATCAGATCTTAATGGACGAAGAAGATGCAAAAAAGACAGCTTTCATTACACCATGGGGGACTTACTGCTACCAGGTCATGCCGTTTGGACTGAAGAATATTGGGGCAACGTACATGCGAGCAATGACTACTGTGTTTCACGACATGATACACAAAGAAATTGAAGTGTACGTAGATGATGTGATCATAAAGTCTTGGCGTCAGGAAGACCATGTAGCAGACCTAAGGAGATTTTTTCAAAGACTTCGAAGGTATGATATTAAGCTCAACCCGGCCAAATGCGCCTTTGGGGTTCCATCAGGAAAGCTGTTAGGATTCATTGTCAGTCGACGGGGTATTGAATTGGATCCATCCAAGATCAAATCCATCCAAGATTTACCACCGCCAAAGAACAAAATAGAGGTAATGAGTCTGTTGGGGAGACTAAATTACATCAGCAGGTTCATCGCTCAACTCACGGCGACTTGTGAACCCATATTTCGGCTGTTGAAGAAAGACGTTGTGGTAGACTGGACGGAGGAGTGTCAAGAGGCTTTCGACCAGATTAAAGGGTATCTGTCCAATCCACCTGTGTTGGTTCCACCTGAGCCAGGGAGACCATTAATTCTTTATTTGACAGTCCTGGAGAATTCGTTTGGTTGCGTGTTGGGGCAATACGACATCACAGGAAGGAAAGAGTAAGCCATCTATTATCTCAGCAAGAAGTTTACAGTCTATGAGAATAAGTACACTCAACTTGAGAAGACAAGTTGTGCTCTAACTTGGGTAGCACAGAAGTTTAAGCATTATCTGTCGTCACATACTACTTACCTTATTTCACGCCTGGATCCTTTGAAGTATATTTTCCAGAAGCCTATGCCCACAGGAAGATTGGCAAAATGGAAGATATTACTCACAGAGTTCGGCATTGTCTATGTGACGAGGACGGCCATGAAAGCCCAAGCATTGGCTGATTACTTGGCTGAGAATCCTATTGATGAAGAATATGAGTCTTTGAGGACGTATTTTCCAGATGAAGAAGTGATGCATATAGAGGAGTTAGAACTGAAAGAGGAACCAGGGTGGAAGCTTTTCTTCGATGGGGCTGCAAATGCAAATGGAGTTGGAATAGGAGCAGTACTTATTTCGGAAATAGGACATCACTATCCTGTTACAGCTCAGCTACGTTTCTATTGTACCAACAACATGGCTGAATATGAGGCATGCATTTTGGGACTACGATTGGCTGCAGACATGGATGTTCAGGACGTCTTGGTCTTGGGAGACTCGGACCTCCTAGTACATCAGATCCAGGGTGAATGGGAAACACGGGATTTAAAACTTATACCATATCGACAATGTTTGCACGATCTGAGCAAGCGATTTCAATCAGTGGAGTTCAGACACATCCCGAGAGTTCACAATGAGGTTGCCAATGCCTTGGCCACTTTAGCATCGATGTTGCACCATCCAAACAAGATCCATGTTGACCCGTTGCATATTCAGGTTCGTGATCAACATGCTTATTGCAACATGATAGAGGAAGAAGTGGATGGCGAGCCATGGTTTTATGACGTCAAGGAATACCTCAGGATGGGGATATATCCGGAGCAGGCAACCGGAGATCAAAAGAGAGCCATTCGACGACTAGCAAATGGATTTTTCCTCAGTGGAGGAATGTTGTACAAAAGAACCCCAGATTTGGGATTGCTGAGATGTATTGATGCGGGTCAAGCCACGACAGTGATGACAAAGGTACATGCTGGAGTCTGTGGGGCCCATATGAGCGGATATGTATTGGCAAAGAAGATTCTGCGAGCGGGATATTATTGGCTCACTATGGAGCATGATTGTATCAGTTTCGTACGAAAATGCCATCAGTGTCAGATACACGGAGATCTGATTCATTCTCCACCAACGGAATTACACACAATGTCAGCACCATGGCCATTTGTGGCATGGGGGATGGATGTCATTGGGCCTATTGAGCCGGCAGCTTCAAACGGTCACAGATTCATTCTGGTAACCATCGATTATTTCACTAAGTGGGTTGAAGCCAAAACTTTCAAGTCAGTAACCAAGAAGGCAGTGGTGGATTTTGTCCACTCCCATATCATCTGTAGATTTGGGATCCCGAAAGTAATAATCACGGACAATGGTGCTAATCTTAACAGCAACTTGATGAGAGAAGTATGTGAACAGTTTAAGATTACACACCGTAATTCCACCCCGTATCGGCCCAAGGCGAATGGAGCGGTTGAGGCAGCCAACAAAAACATAAAGAAGATATTGAGGAAAATGGTTGAAGGATCTAGACAATGGCATGAAAAGCTACCATTTGCATTGTTGGGATACTGCACTACTGTTCGTACTTCAATAGGTGCAACTTCTTATTTGTTGGTATACGGGACTGAGGCAGTAATACCAGCGGAGGTCGAAATTCCGTCCCTCCGAATTGTCTCTAAAGCCGAGATTGATGATGATGAATGGGTCAAAGCTCGACTGGAGCAGCTGAACTTAATAGATGAAAAAAGATTGGCAGCAGGGTGTCATGGCCAGTTGTATCAGAAAAGAATGGCAAGAGCATATAATAAGAAGGTGCGCCCCAGAAAATTTGAAGTAGGGTAACAAGTATTGAAACGGGTCCTCCCGCATCAGGTCGAAGCAAAAGGCAAGTTCGCCCCAAATTGGCAAGGGCCTTATATCGTGACCAGAGTGTTGTCCAACGGTGCTTTGTGTCTAACAGATATCGAGGGAAGATGTGTCGACATGGCTATCAATTCTGATGCAGTCAAAAGATATTATGCATAATTTCTTTGATTATGGTAGTTATTGGTTCGTTTGTTTGTATTTGGTACTTATTGGATAATGAAATGACGGAGGCAATTCTTTCTTCTATCCAAACACTTTTAACCCTTGCTTCCCCCTTTTGAGCCTTAAGTTATTCTTTCATACCCTTCTTTTGGAATCACTAATGGGAAAAAGATATGAAAAAGAAAAAAAAGAAAAAAAGAAAAGAGAAATTAAAAGAAAAAAAGAAGAAGAAAGAAAGATAAAGATCACAAGAAAAAGGAATCTTTGGGAACTATGTTTGACCTGATTCCTCAAAGAGGATACGTAGGCGCCTCACGACTCGGTCATAGTGTGCATAGTTTAACATAGTGTAACAAAAAATGAAATCCCCAAGCAAAAAAAAAACTGGGGCAGAAGTTAGGTTTTAAAGTTTCAAAAAGGGTTTGATTTCCAAGAATTGTAGTAGTTCACCCATCAAAGTTATGTTGAATTTTTGATAGCCTTTCTTTTAGCCCCACACCGAAACCAACATCGTTGTCCAAAAAAAAGACCTCCCGATCAATATCCGAGAGGTGGCAAGTCATGCAAATGAAAGCCGAGAATAATGCACTGATCCCCAGCAAGAAAAGGATCATAAACTGGAAATGAATTGATAGCCGAAAAGAATCTCCCGAAGAGAGAGTCATATCGGCAACACTCCAATTCCCCGCTGAAAAAATAAAATGAGAGAGTCTTATCGGTGAAAACCTTCACAGGCACCATAAGGCGACAAAAGATGAGAGAAATGAAACGAGAGAGTCTTATCGGTGAAAACCTTCACAGGCACCATAAGGCGACGGGAGCTGAAGGAGAGAGCCTTATTAGTGAAAACCCTTCGAAGGGCAATATAAGGCAACAAGATAGATTGGCAAAAAGGGGTATGGGTTTGCGAAGAGGTGAGCGCCTATTTATCCCCAGCAAGTGAGGCCATCAAGAAGATTGATTGATACAAATAGACTGGGTCGATTAATCCGCAATGCACGACATGATCGTTGGGACCAGTCATACCGTACAGATAAGTTCTTTCCTTTTTCCCCAGCATTTGTTCAGAAATATTTTTCTTCTTTTCTATCTTTTTCATTTCTTTGTCTAAAAAAAAATCCAGAAATTTGTTTTGAGAAGGATTTTTCAGAGTTTACTACCAGGGGCCAAAATGGTATAAAGAAAAATGCGAATGAGACAGGCCAAAGTCAAGGCAATAAGACAAAAGGTGCTTGTTGCAAACCCAAATGACAAAGTGGCCTAGAAAGTTAAGGGGAACATGAAGAAAAGCGGAAAATGACCGTTGAGGGACTTATGGACCAAGTTCCAAGAAGATCCCCAGCAGAGTTTCGATAGATCACGGACCAAGGTCCAAGGTGGTCAGACACCACAGAAGGGAGGAAGTGAGAATTGATCCGCAGCGAGATAACCTCAACAGTCCTATCCTCAATAACATTATCCCCAGGCGATAACATTTTATGCCCTGTAGTGCTGGGAGAAAATAACTTTTAAGGGAGTAGTTTTGGAGTTGAAGAGGACTCCTACAACATGTTTTTTTTAAAAAAAAAGCGGGGAAGAGATAAATGGAAAATCATCCCCAGCAGGAAAATCATCCCCAGCAGAAATACCATCCCCAGCAGGAATATCATCCCCAGCAAGCAACTTTATCCCCCAACAAGTTTTGAGAGCACAAAGCAAGGGAAAGGGAAAGGAAAAATCATCCCCCAGCAGGAGTGACATTATCACTCACCATGTTAAAACTAACAAAGTTTTCTTTAATTTTTACAGGAAAACAAAGGTTGATAATGGCAGAAAAAACACGCCACAAAGAAGGTTACCAAAACCGGGGCAGGAAATTTTCTGCCGTTGTTAAAAATTTTCTTGAAGGAACGAGGAAACAAATCCAAATACATTTTTTTATTTTTTTTCATGTCCTAGGTCGCCCACCAGTATAATGAGGGTATACAATTCTGTCTTTACATTTCATGTCCTAGGTCTCCCACCAGTATAATGAGGGTATGCATTTTTCATTTCCTGTCCTAGGTCGCCCACCAGTATAATGAGGGTATACAATTCTGTCTTTACATTTCATGTCTTAGGTCGCCCACCAGTATAATGAGGGTATGCATTTCTTCATTTCCTGTTCTAGGTCGCCCACCAATATAATGAGGGTATACAATTCTGTCTTTACATTTCATGTCCTAGGTCGCCCACCAGTATAATGAGGGTATGCATTTTTTCATTTCCTGTCCTAGGTCGCCCACCAGTATAATGAGGGTATACAATTCTGTCTTTACATTTCATGTCCTAGGTCGCCCACCAGTATAATGAGGGTATGCATTTTTTCATTTCCTGTCCTAGGTCGCCCACCAGTATAATGAGGGTATACAATTCTGTCTTTACATTTCATGTCCTAGGTCGCCCACCAGTATAATGAGGGTATACAATTCTGTCTTTTCATTTCCTGTCCTAGGTCGCCCACCAGTATAATGAGGGTATACAATTCTGTCTTTACATTTCATGTCCTAGGTCGCCCACCAGTATAATGAGGGTATACAATTCTGTCTTTACATTTCATGTCCTAGGTCGCCCACCGGTATAATGAGGGTATGCATTTTTTCATTTCCTTGTCCTAGGTCGCCCACCAGTATAATGAGGGTATGCATTTTTTATTTCCTGTCCTAGGTCGCCCACCAGTATAATGAGGGTATACAATTCTGTCTTTACATTTCATGTATCAGGCGCCCACCTGTATAACGAGAGGAATACTTTGCAGTCTTTACATTTCATGTTTCAGGCGCCCACTTGTATAACGAGAAGAATACTTTTCAGTCTTATACTCGAGGTTTTGAGATCAGTAACCCCTCCGGAAGGCAGAAGGTTACAACAGGAATCCCCAGCAGGAAACAATAAAAATCTCCAGCACCGGGAAGCAGAAGGTTGTAACAAGAGGTCCCAGCATAAGTCCAAATTCAGAAATCAGAAAGAAGGCAGAATGTTACAACGAGAAGTCCAGCACAAATTCAAGCGCATGAGTCAAAGGAAAATAAGACAAATCTCAAAAGAAGCGGCCTTTGAGCCTCGATTGTTCCCAGCATAACAAATCTGATAAAGAAAAGTCGTATCCCCAGAGAAACCTTTGAAAGTTTAGTGGAGGAAGCCATATCCCAGCGGACCGAATAAGATAGTGAGGACTGGGATTCAGAAAAGCAAAAGGTCAGTGTCATCCCCAAGTTTTCGGAAGAAAGAAGCGGCGGAAGAAACATAATCCGACAAGAAAGCAAGGCAGCAAATACAAGTTGAAAATAGATAAGATCTTGTGATCCATAGGCTAGCCTAGCTTCTGATTTTCTTGTTTTCTTTTTGAATACGGTGTAATAAGGAGATCAGTAAGGCAGTGGTAACAGTATACAAGCATACAACAGCAGTAACATTGCAGTCCCATGGTAGTCCCAGCTACCAAAACTTCTCGAACTACATTGACCTGATTCCTGTTTAGCCCAGGATATATAGGAAACCTCTGAAGCAAAGGTTCGGTCAAATCTTTCAGAAAATGCTTCACGTGGAGTACTCGGATGGGCAAAAATCGTTCACTTTATCGTTGCACGAAAACCCCTCGTGTTTTCGGGCAAAGAGGGGCAGCTGTAAGCACGTGATTTTTGCCCTATGAAAGAATTACTCCCAAAAAAATTCAAAATAAAATAATTTTCCTTTGTGTGCAATTTTTGTTATTTTTGTGGTATTTTTGTATAATTATTTGTATTTTTATGAGTGCATGTTTATTTGTTTTAATTAATAAAAATATAAAATATATCACATTTTCATTTAGTATTTAATTAAGTTTGTTTTACAAAAAAATGAAAGTCACAAAAATAGGAATATTTTGCATTGTTAGCATTTAATGTCAAATTATGCAATTTTGTTTTAATTGGTGTTTAATTGTATATGATAATTTTTGTTAGGAGTTTAATTAGTATTTTTGGAGTTAATTTAGTTTGTAGCTCAATTTAGAATTTTAGTTTTATCAAAAGTAAAAAAAAAAAAAAAAAAAAGAGGGCTACAAAACGTTAATATTTGAATTGAGTCTAATATAGCTATTTTGACTATTTTACCTTATTTCGTCGCAAAAGAAAAATTACAAAAAATATATATGTAAATTTTAGCTTATGTATTTCTCATAAACTTGAAAAAATACAAAAAAATAGTATCTTATTTTTTATACTTTATATAATTTCGAAAATTATAAAAAATGTAGTTTTATTAATGTTTTGTAGTCATTTTAAACTTAAAAAATATAGAAATAGTACTTTATATTTTTATCGTTGTATAATTTCGAAAATTAAAAAAAAAGAGTTATTAACGTTTTGTAGCCATTTTAATCTTGAAAAATACAAAAAAATAGTACTTTATATTTTATCTTTATATAAAAACGAAAATGACAAAAATAGTTTTATTTATGCTTTGTAGCTATTTTAATCTTGAAAAAATACTAAAAAAAAAAGAAGAAAGAAATAGTTTTGTTTTAAAAGTTAGTCTTATTTTTGTAGTTATTTTGCTTGCATAGGATTAATTGAATAACATCGTATTTTATTCTCGGGTCCGGGCAAAAGAATAATATTTGGGTTCAAACTACCTGTTTTTAGGCCTAATTTTCGGACTTAGCCCATAATAATCCGAGCCCACCACACGTGGGGGACGCGCATGGGGAACACGGACGGAACACCACACACGGGGAACCCCACCTTGCATGGGGGACACATGTCTTGTACCCCTACACACGTGGGGTCCATGTCCTTTGAACAAGGACAAAACACATGGGGGAGGAAAATTTTAAAAGGCTGAAATTTTTGAAAAGGGGGGGACAGAACGTGAAAAGAAGGGGGGATTTGAAAAATGAAAAAAAAAAGCAAAAAGCTTTTGAAAAGAAAAAAAAGGTGGAAAAAGTTTGAAAAGGGGGGGACAAAACGTGAAGAGAGGGGGGGGGGGGTGAGAAATTTTTGAAGAAAAGTTTGAAAAAGTAAAAACTTTTGGAAGGAGAAGAGGGTTGAAAATTTTTGGAAAAAAGAGAGGAGAGAGAACGTGAAAGAAAGGGAGAAAAACTTTTAAAACCAAAAAATAGGAAGGACTGTGGACCCTTTTTCTTCGTTTGAAATGAAGAAAAAAAGGAAACAGTCCAGGACTTCTGGAGGGGGCCATTGCTTTTTCTTCTTTCTGTCCAAACGATCTCGCCACTTTCTTCCTCATCGTCACCCCCCTCAAAACCTCTCCATCACCAGCCCGAACTCCCACCGTCGAACCTCCATAGCTGCCGGACAGAGAAAGCAACGGACACCAAACCATTCGTGCGTTACTTCTTCTGCTGCTTCGTCAACCGGGAACAGCCATAGCAACAACCTTCTCCCTCGTTTCCCGTCGCCAATACCACCCCAAACAACGACCATGACTGCCTGAAATCGGCGACCACCCTCGTCCCTCCATGCTAATCCACCACAGTCCGTTCGACCTCCAATAGTTCAAATCCGAGTTTCGACTTGGGTTCGTTCAAGTTTCAGATTTTTATTAAGATTATTTAGTTCATTTGATCTACTTTTCTGTTATGGTTTTTGGTTCTAAGTGTTGTTTGTAATCTTGTTTTGTTCATTTTATTTTTCGGATTATTGATTCTTTGTTTAAAGTGTTATTTTGTAATTTTGTCTTATTCATTAGCTCTCCTTCTTCTTCAAGACCTTTTATTTGGTCAAGGTTTTTCTTCTGTTTGTTTGAGTGTGTGTTATAAGCTACATTCGATTTGAACAACTTCGTCGAATAGTTAGTTTATGACTGCTTTGTTTGGACGAATACAACATGAATCACTTCGTTGGTCTGTTTTGATGCTTGAATCATTTGTGTGAATTTGACTTAAGGATTGGTTGTAGCTGTGTAGTGATTTGGTGTAGTTGTAAATCAGAGAGGTTTAAATACAGATTGCTAAGAGTGAGGGCAAGGCAATAATAATAGGGGATTTTCAGGGGTATTTTTGGGTGTTAAAAGATTTAAAATGTTTAGTGTTAGTAGTCT
Source organism: Nicotiana tabacum (assembly GCF_000715075.1). Taxonomy (NCBI): domain Eukaryota; kingdom Viridiplantae; phylum Streptophyta; class Magnoliopsida; order Solanales; family Solanaceae; genus Nicotiana; species Nicotiana tabacum. Next base: position 227,744,870 of record NC_134101.1, read on the forward strand.
GCCAGTTGAATATTCAGTGTATAATTAAAATTAATGAATTATTTAATGAAAAGGGAATTAGTAGTGCAGAATACACCCTGTCTGGTATCTTTAAAGGTGGAAAAATCAGAAAATAAGCATGGGATTAATGATAAAAGTGTATAGATGCACATGGGAGGGAATATACAGGCTGAAAGTGAAAAACTTTGAATAAATAATGTTTAATTCTAGCCTATAAATAGGAGGAGTTGATATAGAGATAGAGGACTGGGAAAATTTAGAGAAGAAAATTTTTTCAGAACTTCAAAGTGAGAAATAGACTAATTTTTCAGAATTAAAAGTCAGTCTTTGAGAGCTAAAAATTGAAAGTGAGGTCCTTTTCTTTACTACTGAAATCAGAACTTTGTTACTGCTGTTGTGGATTGCGTTTAGTGCTACTGAATTTTTAGTCAGGCTTTCCGGGGGTTTTCAGTTTGGTTCTGACCATTGTTACACTGGTTATTGCTGGTTTTTGTTGCTGTTATTTGCTGTGGGATTCTGTTGCTGTGCTACTGCTGTATATTGTTGCTCCTGACCTCTTTTCTCTATTTGTAATTCGAATTCCAGGTACACATTCGAATCTTGTAGTGATAGAGATTTGAAGTTGAAATGCAGCAATAAAATCCAACCGCTTCAATAAAGTAAATAGTAGACAATCTGGTCTATTCAGTTGTTTTCTTTGTGAACTGTTTTAATTTTTTTTTTGGTATAATTGGACTGAAAAGAGAAGGAATCGTATAAATGGTCATGCGCTAATATAACATGAACCTTTCAATTTTGTCAGATTAATGGGGTAAATCATGATAAGTAGCATATCTCTAGTTAGTTGTTTGTTTCCATGCATATATTCAAGTAGTCCATAAACGAGATAAGAGTACTTAGTCAAAACCCAATTAGTATTTCGTTTAGATGGTTAAAACTAATTTCCCTTAGTCCTCTTAAGTGATTATACTCTCATCAGTATTGGCATTAATTCATATTACAAATAATCTCACATAGATAGATTGTGGACTTGATAAAAATGTAAATGTAAGGTGGTTGGGTAGTGTCAACATTATAGCTCCAATAATAATAATAAAAGTAAATAAATAAATAAATAAATAAAGGCCGTAGTCGATAATTTTATGTATTAATAATTAAGTATACTTACACTAATGTAGAGTAGTTTCAATAAGCATTTAGTATAGTTAAATTGCTAATCCATTAGGGTTAATGAATTAGTCTATAGCTTTGATCATTTAGTTAACATCACCACAGTTAAAAATGGCTAACTGTAGTAACGTTAGTCAATCTTGTACGTTTTTTTATATATACATAATTCCATTTTAGTAATATTAGCTTATGGAATAAGGCACGACACAATTTTCCATTTTTACAAGTTCAAGTATAATTTTCGTTAGCATCTGTTGTAATCTATTAATTAAATAAGTTACGGTTTTTTTTAGTATGTAATTAACCAGGATTTTTCCTTATTTAGAGACAAATAAAAATAGAAATGTAGTTACTTTCCTTTTAAAAATAAATAAATAAATAAATGAGACAAGCTTCGTCAAATAAAAAACAAAAAAAAAATAAAAAAAAAAATTGCAGGACCCTCAGTAAAGGTTTAAGAATTTTTTTTTAGAAGTCGAGAAGGGCCGTTTAGCGAATTTCACGGCCCTCCCAAAAGATAATAACGCGCTAGAATCTTTAGGCGCTACTTTAGTAAATTACATTCCTAAATATGGGTGGGCATTTTATGCGGCCCGAATCCAAATCCCAAGACGTTGAATAGAGTGTGCCTAAGATTGCGGGTTCATTTGATGCGGCGCAATCCGAAAACATACTTTAAACGGCGTTCACTCTCTCGAATAAATATGTATATGTAAAAGCAATAAAAAGTAGAATCAGCACATAGGTTATTCATGTAAAAATCAGATAATAGCTAAATGCAACAGTTGAGCGACCGTGCTAGAACCACGGAACTCGGGAATGCCTAACACCTTCTCCCGGGTTAACAAAATTCCTTATCCGGATTTTTGGTTCGCAGACTGTTAAACAGAGTCATTCTTTTCCTCGATTGGGGATTAAATTGGTGACTTGGGACACCCTAAATCTCCCAAGTGGCGACTCTGAAATAAATAAACAAATCCCGTTTCGATTGTCCTTTAATTGGAAAAACTCCTTCACCCCTCGCGGGGCGGAAAAAGGAGGTGTGACAGCTCTGGCGACTCTGCTGGGGACTAAATAACCCAGAACCACTGGTTCAGGGTTAGAGATTCATACCTATGCATGACACGACATTTATACGCACGTGCATGACATTATAAACGTTTCAGAATTTACAAAGTTATTCAGATTTAAAAATGTGTTTCCTTATTCCATGTTTCATCTATGTCTTTTACGTACTAATTTTTATGCCTTACACACTCAATACATTTTTCGTACTGGCTCCCTATTTCACGGGGCCTGTGTTTCATGCCCGCAGGTGCAGGTAGGCAAGCTGACAGTCCCCCTTCTTAGGATCCTTGATCAGCGAGAGTTGGCATGCTCCACTTGGTCCGGAGCTGCTTTTGATTTTGGTATGATATGTTTATATATGTAGATGGATATGACGTGGCTCAGTCCCGTCTTTGTACAGTTATGTTTCTATTAGAGGTCTGTAGACAGTATGTCTGGTTGGGTTCTATGTGGCCTTGTCGGTTTTCAGTTTTGGATGTATAGCTGTCTATAGCAGCCTTGCCGGCTCGCCCACTATGTATACGTACATATGCCTCGTTGGCAGATTTCCTTCATATATGTTATTTTCATAATTCAGCAGATGTTATTCAGATTCATATCTTAGATGCATGCTTAGGGGTGGTTGACAGGTAGGACTCAGGCACCCATCGCGGCCCATTAGTTTGGGTCGTGACAGCGGCCCAGTTGGAAATCTTAGGTCACTCATCAACAGGAGGATTCTTGAGTCATTGTAGATGAAATTCTGTCTTAGAGAGCATTACTATTGGAGTTCCATTAGCTACATGACCTATGCTTTTTGACCATCCAAGAATTGCAGTGCTGGTGATGAAGGTGTTAAAAATTGGCATCGTTTTGAGCAGAGGCGGATCGAGGATTTAAACTCTATGTGTTCAACATTTAATATTTTTAGCATCGAACTCATTATATTTTAAATCTATGGGTTCAGATCTACTATTTATTGTAATTTTAATAGATTATACATATAAATTTATGCTCCGCATCGAAAGTTATAAGGTCAGTTGAATCTATAATTTATATGCTACATATGCCCCTGGTTTTGAGGGATTGGGAGCGATGTGATGAGTTAATTACATTAACCACTATGTAAAAATTTTACGGGGCGCCCTATTTGATCGCCTCTATTTAACCTATTGTAAGCACGTGATTTTTGCCCTATATGAGAATTACTCCCAAAAATTCAAAATAAAATGATTTTCCTTGGTGTGAAATTTTGTGAGATTTTGTGATATTTTGGATAATTATTTGTATTTGTCTGTGTTTGTTTATTTGTTAAATTAATAAAAAATTACAAAAATATGTCGCATTTGCATGTAGGATTTAATTCTATAATTGTTACTAATTAAATTTGTTTACAAAAATTGAAAATTACAAAAATAGGCATCTTTTGCATTTTTAGCATTTAATGCCCAAATATACAATTTTATGCTTAATTATTACTTAATTGTGCGTTAATTGTTATTTGGAGTTAATTTGCACTTTTATAACTTAATTTAGTTCTTAATAATAGTTTAAGTATTTTTATAATTTAGTTTTAGAGAAATAAAAGAAGAAAAGAGAGCGAAAATATAAAGAAAGTCGGAATTGGGCCTCGTCTTCGATTTCAAGCCATAGGCCCAAAAAATGGCCCAATCTTCCCTACGACCCAGTCCATTTCGAACTGGGTCAACCCAGTCCATAACCCAAAAGACCCAATACCCCTATCTTGCATTTCAAAGACACAAAACAAAAAAAAAAAAACCCAAAAACCCTAAAAATGACCTAAGTCATCCCCTAACTCATCCCCCCCCCCCCCCCTCATTTTTTTTCATCTTCTTCTCCAAACCTTCCAAACCCCACCTCCCATGGCTGCCCTTCATCCTCACCATGGACGACCCAGCTGCGCCTTCAGCTTCACCAACGTTCATGCCTACTCCTCCTCCTTCGTTCTTCGTCAAGCTCGAGCTTGAGCTCGACGTTCATGGCTACTCCTCCTCCATTTCGTTTCTTTTGCTTCTGCTACGACCAAATGACCCTTCTACTTCCATCTTCTCCGTCCAAGAAACCAAACGACCCAGCTGCGTCATCCATGGACGACCACTGCTTCTCTAGCAGCCATGGCTGCATTCCTCGAGCACCCGAACCACCACCAAACGACCATCGTTGTCATGCCCGTTACTGCTGTGCCGTGCTACTGCTTTTGCTTCCTTCGTCGAGTTGATGCCGCCCGTTTCTGCCACTGCTGGGACGTCGCCGCTGCTGCCTCGTCGCAACAGTGATGCTGCCGCTGCTACTCCTTCCTCCGCCGTTGCTTCTGCTTCTCGACGTCGTGCCGCTGCCCGTCACGGCAGTAGCTGCGGCTGCTTCTACTTTTTCTTCGTCTTCGTCGTCCTTCGTTCAAGCTTTGGTCGAGGCTCGGACAGATTTGCTTACAATAAAAGTGCGTCGTTGGTTCATCTCCGGTTAGTAGATTTTTGAATTTTATTTTGTCCGTATTTTGTTTTGATATTTTTCGAATCTAAAATCGGCGAATGTTTGTTTTATTCATGTCTATGGTTAGATATTTGATTTTTTGGTTTTGTTCATGTTCATGTTGATTGTTAAATTAATTTTCAGATTTTAAAATGGAAGTTTAATTAGTTGTTTTCATGTTTATTTCATGTTTGTATTATTGTTTAAGTAAGTATTTGTTAGTTTGATGTTTGTTAGATTCAAATTGAAATTTAATCAACTATTTCTTCAATTTGTTTCATGTGTTTATGTATTGTTAGAAATTGTTAATATTGTTAAGTTCGAGTTTAAGTTCATAATTGTTTCTTCGTCGATCTTGTTATTTGTTTAAAGAATTTAATTGTATTAAAGGAATATATTGTTTTAATCGTTTAATCCGTCATGTTTGTTGTCTTAAAATAGATTCATTCATGTTCATACTTTGTTTGGATGATCTTGAATCCGAATTTTGTATAGTTTGATTTCTTGTTTACCATTTATGATTATTGCTTGAATTGTTCTCATAATCTTGTTTTAAGTTTAATATAAGAATTGTTTGTTGTAATGTTGTTAGAGTTGATTTTAAGTTCAATATGATTGAATTAGAAATGTTCATACTTTGTTTGTTGTTGTTGTTGAATCCGAAAATAGGATTGTTGTTGCTAAAATATTGTTCAATCAAATTTTAGTTGTTCTTTGTTGTTCAATTCGTGTTCATGTGATTTGTTGTTGAAATGTTGTTAAAATCGTGTTCATGTGATATTGTTGTTATGATGTTCATCCATGTTCATATTGTTGTTTGAACATTGTTAGAGATTGATCATATTGTCTATATTTTGGTTATGTTTGATTAAATGATGTGTTATAGCTGATTGGTAATTTGGTAAATTTGTAGTACGTTCAGGGGTAGTTTGGTAATTTCAGTAAGGTCGGAAGGGGTAGTTTAGGAATTGTACATTTTGAAATTGTTTATTTGAAGCATGGGGGACAAAATGAAATGGGGTGGGTTGTGATATGATTATTTAATATAAAGGGGGGACAAGATTTAAATTAAAGGGGAATCTTGCATTATTTTAAATAAAGCATGGGGGACAAAATATAATGGGGTGGTGTGATATGTTTATTTAATGTAATGGGGATGAGTGGAAAGATAATGGGTTGGGTAGAGAAAAAGTATTGATTTAATTGATTAAAAGGTTTATGGGATGTGTTATATATATGTGAAGTCTTGAACACAAATAGGAAGAAGAATACAGACAGAGAGAAAAAAAACGGACAGAGAATAGAAGAGAGAAAAATTCCGAAAAATATTTAAGTTTTCAAAATAAGAATAAAACTAAAAAAAATCTACTGCTTTCTTTCTTTGTTAGAAATTAGTATTAATGGTTGTTGTTTCATTTAAAGCTTAAAGCTTTTGTTTTTGGGATTACTACTCCACTGGTCTGTTACTGAGTTGTTACTGTTGCTGGGCAGTTGTTGCTATTGTACTGTTATTATTGCTGCTGATTCTCATCATCATTTTCTTTTGCTTCCAATATCAGGTACATATCTGAAAATTCATGTCATGAAAAGCTTCAACATGGCAAGTAAATGAAGTTTGATTATAAGGATGTCTTCTACTCATTTAAATTTTATTAGTTTAAGTTTCAGTTTTGTTTTAGTTGGTTAATATAGTATTAAATCAATTGGTAGATTAGTTCTCTTTCTTAATAACAAATGGCTTAGTTATTTTAGGAACGCGATCAACTCATTTCTTTTAATATATGAAATAATGTCAATGATTTTTTACAAAATATAGAGTTAGTGTTTGCAAATATTCGCATAGGCAGAATATAAGAATTGGTTTATTTATCTCAAACCCAATCTTCGTAAGCAAAATTAACCAAACAATTATAACTTTGGACTAAAAACAAGTATATGAGAAGGATATGGGATTTACAAGCACGAATTGCAACATTTTATGTCAAGGATATGTAGAAATAGAATTCGCATTAAATGTAACAATAAAAGTTCTGCAGAAACTATTAATTTGTTTATCAAATTAATTCTTTTTCCAGTTTTATATGCGATTCAATTTTTGGATATGTTAATGTTGTATCCACGATAAAAATGGTAGTATTTTTAGTTACATGTTGTTTGTTTCTTTTTCATATCATTAATTCTTTAAAATTTGAATAGTTTTGAGGTATATAATTCATACGCGTAAAATAAGACTTGTAGCAACGCCTAATAAATTTTGAATTCTTTGTCAAGAAATTTGGTGGCATCCCAATCGGTAATTCTCCACGATTCTTACATTTAAAAATAGATAGATGCAATAAACATTTATGGAAAATCTATACTACTATTAAGAATCTTTTGCGTGATTAGGGATGCGTTCGCGTAACCTGATTAAATTTCTAAAAGCAATTCGGATTATGCGTTCGCGCAACTTCGAACGAACATTTAATAAAAAGGGGGCTCTTCGGAGAATATCAATATTAATTTCATATAACTCGAGATGTGCGGTTCAATATTTAATTTTACAAGAGCGACGAACGTTCTTAATTTTATTTTTAGCACAATTTCGAACTTAAGTTTTTTTTTATATAATAAAAAATTTCGAAAAAAAATAAATAATAATTATTATATTGTGTATACGTACGCGTGACACGATTTTCACGTTAAAAAATATTAATATATAAAACGAATACACGTACGCGTGATTCGATTCGAAGAAGGGTCTTTAATTATAAACAATTTAAATAGAAGCGGTAACAATAAAATCATGCAATAAAAATGTATTTAATAAATCAAAATAATCAAGCCGAATATAACAGTTGAGCGACCGTGCTAGAACCACGGAACTCGGGAATGCCTAACACCTTCTCCCGGGTTAACAGAATTCCTTATCCGGATTTCTGGTTCGCAGAATAATAAATAGAGTCATATTCTCCTCGATTCAGGGATTAAAATTGGTGACTTGGGACGCCTTAAAATTCCCAGGTGGCGACTCTGAAACAAACAAACAAATCCCGTTTCGACTGTCCTTTAATTGGAGAAAACTCTCTTGCACCCTCGCGGGGGCGGAAAAAGGAGGTGCGACACTTAATATTAGGAAAATTATTTAACATATACCCTAAAGCGTAAAAATTGCACGGGACACCCTATTTGGTTACCCCCATTTAACCTATACCTATATTTTTAAAATTATTTATATGTATAACGAACATATACATAAAGGAAAAAAAGAAATCTTGCTTTTCTTTCTGTACGATGAGGGCAAAACAGATATGTGAAGGAAGAGATCTTCATCGTCTACTATATACGAATGATATAGCATTGGACCTCCTGATTTTGATATTGTGATTGCAATTTTCAGCACAATGTGCCTAAAGCCAATGGATCCCAGCCCATGACTCGAATATTGCTGGCCTGAGTTTACATATAGTGTTACTTGATGAACATAAGTGGTGCAATTTATGAAATTTTCCAAGCTACTGCTAGAAACTTAATAAGATCAACATCAGGTTTCGGGAAAGCTTCTTTGAGGCAGTAGACCTATAACGAGTTTGTGACTTTAAATATAGTCCATAAATCAGCTGAAGTTCAGCAAATATTTAACAAAACTTCAGCTAAAACATGCTGAAGTTCAGCAAATAGAGAACAAAATTTCAGCTAGTAGAATGCTTAAGTTCAGCAATTACAAACAAAAACTTCGACCAACACTAAGTTTACGCGAAAAACTTCAGCTAAAACATGCTAAAGTTCAGCAAATAGAGAACAAAACTTCAGCTAGTACGACTGTAGGACAAAAACTTCAGCTTATTTTAGTGCTGAAGTTTTAACAAATGAACTAAATAACTTCAACATCTTCTGTTAAAGTTTTTGAAAAAGCTTTATGACAAAACTAATGAATTCAGGACAAAACTTCAGCTTATTTAGTGCTGAAATTTTTACAAATGAACTAAATAACTTCAGCATCTTCTGCTGAAGTGTTTGAATAAGCTTTATGACTAAACTATTGAATCCAGGACAAAACTTCAACTAAAACATGCTGAAGTTCAACAAATAGAGAACAAAACTTCAGCTAGTAGAATGTTTAAGTTCAGCAAATACAAACAACTTCAGACCCGTCTATTAGAATGATGAAGTTTGCGTGATTGTCTTTACTACTTCAGGCCTGTATGTCTGAAGTTTACGCGAAAAGTGGGTACGCTTGCAATTTGTTTTATAAAGCGGATGTAAATTAAAACGTGACCCAAAAAACGTGTATAGATGAATCCCCACAACTATTGAAGTTGTTATAAGAAAATTGATGGATTCTTCAGAAGGAAACGAGGTTAGGATGAGGGTGACAGAACTAACTAAAAAAGTTTGACAGTCCATAATGGATGGAGGGGATTTTTCGATGGAGATGGGCTCATATCACTAGGTGCTAAGTTAATTTTTATTTTCGATAATAATTTGTGATTTCTTTTTTGCTACACCAATTTTGTGTTTATGAAAAAGTAAAAATTGTGCCTATCACCAATATTACCTTCCGAGTTTCCTTGCTAATTTAACAATAATACTTTTTTGTGAAGACATAAATATGTGCTCCTCCACTTTGTTTCATAATTTTTGAAATGTCACCTATATTTATTGTTGCCATATGATAATCATTATTTTCGTCACATGACAACTGTGGATATCTCGCTTATTACATTTGAAAATATTTAATTTTCTTCTTTTGCCTTTTTTCTTTAAAATGCTAAATTTGTTCAATAGAATGAACAAAGATTTGACGGAATCGAATTACAAGTCACTATTGAAATTACGCGAATTTTCTTAAATGCTATGTTTCCAACTTAAAATTTGTTATTTTGGACTAAATGTTGATTTATTTACATATGTGAAGGACTACATTTATGAAAGCGGGAATATTAAGGACCAAAATAAGCAACCCCATTGCATTAAGGACCACTTTGATAATTTTTCTTTAAAAAAATATGCCCTGCCAGATAAGATGTGCAAACGGTAAACTATATGGTAAAACAACCCAAATAAGTTCTCGGGAGAAAATATTTCTCTGGCAATATTACTTCCATTGAAATTTGCTAGTGGAAACAGATGATTCTTGAAAATTGAACAGCAATCCCAAAAAAGATGCTGAAAACCTCAAAGTTTCAGTTGCAGCAGCCAAGAAATGCCATGGTTTCATCTTTTACATTCAGACTTCATTATGGGTCATCTCCAAATGGTCTCAAGGTTTGCCTTTTTTTTCCTCTTTACCCCATTATTGATGTAAAGGTTCGAACTTTTTCTTGGTTATGTAGAAATTAAAGTACAACTGTGTCAAGTTTACCCACTACTCCATTTGCCTAAACTTTGCTAGATAGAGTTACTTGCTATCTATGCTGGTGTGAGGTATCCGGTATCCGGTGGAATAGTCAAGCTTGCCCGAACACCACCTTAAGAAACAACAACAACAATAACAATCTAGTATAATCTCACGTGTGGGGTCTGGGGAGGGTAGTGTGTACGTAGACCTCACCCCTACCCGGGGTAGAGAGGTTTTCCGAAAGACCCTCGGCACAAGGAGATGAAAAAGAGGCAATGGAACAGTAACAACAACATACGTCACGAAGACAGTGCCAGCAATAACACCACCTTAAGACAACTTTGTTAAAAACTGTAAAGCTTTAATTAACAAATATGTTCCAATAGTGTTGATAGTTCTTAAGGATTGATGTTCACCTTAATAAGTTTTGATCTTGAATATTAACTTACTGCACCATGATTCAGTCTTACATATTTCAGTTGAAAAGCACAAAGTTTCAATTGCAGCGTGAGGCATATGTAGTGTTATTGTACCAGGTTCATCTGAACCCAGTACTTTCTACGCGGAGTATATATTTCCTGTGAAAATTCACTAAATTGCAATACATAGTGGGTCTGAATCCACAACTTTAAAAATATAATAGGTTTAATACTAAAAACCTTAAAAGTTAAACTCATAGAGTTTAAATCCTGAATCTGCCTCTGATTGCAGCAGCCCATAGTTTCATCATTTACATTTAGATTTCATTGTGGGTAATCTCCAAATGATCTAAAGCTTTGCTATTTTGTCCTCTTTACCCCATTCTTGATGTAAAGATTCAAACTTTTTCTTGGTTATGTAGTAATTAGAGTACAACTAAGAAATTTAACTAAGAAACATATTCCAATAGTGTTGATAGTACTTGAGGCTAATTTGAGCTAGATATTGGATTGATGTTCACTTTAACACTATAAAGTCTTGGAATTTTATATGATGTAGCATAAGTTATTTATCTACATTCTATTACTAGTTGTAACTATTTTGAGAACTTTGATTCGTGTTATTGTTTGTTAAATTGCCAAGTTCTTTGTCAAACACTAACTGATTTGAGTGACAATGTTCTAATAATTCACCGAAAATCGAAACGTTCAGTTTACATTTTGCTTTAACATCCAGATAATTGATGTATTTCTCTGAGTCATGGGAATTCAGGGTTGAGGAATCTTGAATAAATCATCCATATGAGTTTCGCAGAGTATTGCCAGTTCCAAACTCCGGATAAAGGAGGAAGATTGGCGAGTTAATGGTCAGCATAAAAGTAGTCTAATTTTTGAGAGGAATCTTTCGAATAAATGAACCCAAATAGAGCGGCATGAATACTGATGATTCATATAGCTACCCGAGCTGATTTGAGATTGAAGCATGGTTGATTGATTTATGTAGAAATAGAGTAAAACTGTCTATCTCATAGAACTGTAGCTTCAGTGGACGTCTTGACCAAATAACTTCATGATATTCCGTTAAATCTCTGATTATTTTGGTGAAATTGGTTTGCATTTTGCTTTAAAATACAGATAATTGATGTATTCCAATTAGGCATGAAACTTCAGGGTTGAAGAATCTCGAATAATGCCTGGATTTGTTTTTCAGGAAGCTTTGAAATCCAATTTTCCTAAGGAGGAGTTTGTGTCGAATATACTTAAGAGGAAATGGGCATTGAGAATCCCAGATACAAAAATTAACCAAATAACGATATCAAAAGATGGTCTTCAGCAGGGAGGTGAAAATCTTTGGAATCTTTCCTTTCTGAATAATCCACAACCATCTTTGGGTGATCACATGACGGGAAAAAACCGACAAGAACCTTCATTTTATGTTGTAAGAGATGATTTGTTGCATCCTTTGGTGAATGGTAATAAGGCGAGGAAACTGGACGCACTACTCCCTCTCTTGGAAGACAGTTCCGCGACAGATGTTGTAAGACTTGATGCCTCTAGCTTTTCTAAATTGCTATATCTTCTTATTGTGTACATTGCTTAGTGTTAATATTTGGCAAGTCATAAACATGGAATTGAAGTTCATTAAAAAGCTTGGTGGTTCTTGTATTTTGTATTTCCCCCTGTGTGTTAAAAGCATATTGATTTCAAAGGTTTGAGTAGTCTAAGTTAAAGGGCGTACGAAAAGTAAAGGCAGTTCATTAAATTTGAAAAGGGATATCGAAAAGGAAAAACAAAAAGAAAACAAGAGTTGCCTGTTCATCATGTTAATATAAGGGGAGCCAAAAAATTGGCAAGGCTACATTTTAGAGCTATACCTAACTCAATCCACTCAAGTTTTTAATTTAGCATTTTATAGATTCTTGTAATGCGTGTCAACATGGATTCTAAAGATTACATAGATGGCCATATTACATTTACCCACATTAACTCTATAGCTGTTAATAGTTGCTCTAGATTAACTAGAAATGTTATTCACAGTGGAGATTTTATTCTCCATTTAAGTTTGTGATATTTTTTAGAGGGCCAATATTATGTCCAAAAGGTAACTAAAGCTAGCGAAGTCTCGTAATATCTTTCCCCGTCGACTGCTTATGTTAGCTCTAGTTTATGTTGTATGTTCTTTTAGTTCTTCGCCCACTCGAGCAGACAAACATGAATGTGGAAGGTCAGAAAGCTTTGTCTTTGCTTTCTCCGTGATCTAGAAGCACCCCAATAAGTAGTGTCTTCGAGCTTAAGGAACGTGGAAAAGAAATTTGCATCTCATTGTGACATTTTTGAAATTCTAGGTCACATGCGGAGGTTGCCAAAGTGCGCATGCTGCAGCTGTTGGTACGTCATGAAACAGGTTAACTGCCACATTTATTAATTTCATTCCTTCTTTTTTTCAAATTTTACTTGTGTCGTCCCTGGATAGAGATAATACTGTATTTTAAGCATTTTGTTTACTTGTAATGCAGCTGTGTCATGTGCTGAAAGGGGATTAAAGTCACATTTACTTCTCCGAGGAGAACAGCCAGCAACTCTGACGGGTTACAATCTAATTTCAACATTATATGGAAACGTTAGATATGTTCCAAGATCTCTATATGCTAAGAGGGAGGAGATGCTCTTAAAGCATGCACATCTTGTTGCAGGAAATGACGGCTTAGTTTTCTCGCTTGTTGATTTAGAGGCTTCGTTATCCTCTAATGGATTCAGTGAACACTCTTCACACGTGGATGCTCTTACGAAAAGGAGTAAGAAGGTAGTTGTTGTTAATGAAGGCGCTGGAGATGCTGCCGCATTGCTAGGTAATTTCTTTGTTTGTTGTGGTGAGAGTTAATAAGAGACCTTGTTACATGTTGGCCATTAATGCAGTTTGACAACAAACACGTTAAAAAACGTGCTATACATGTGGCTTGTGGAAAAAGAAGTAATCGCTGATGAAATCTTAAAAAGAATATTTCAATAGTCTGTCTCTATTCATGTCGTTGAAGGGTCACTCTCTTAATGATGAGCGTCAAAATATTGTTATATGTCGAATTTTTTCCTTTTCTTTGCATAATCATGGTGTCCGAGCCAGCTTGTGCACACCTCGACTAATTCCAGGGGATACTTGCTACCTCCTACTAACAACAAGTACCAGGTAACTCTGTCCATTAAGGCTTGAACAGATGGGAAGAAATCACCTAAAGTTTTTTGTCTCCGCTAGGTTTTGAACCTGAAACCTCATATTCTCAATTCACTTTATTGATCCCTAGGCCACACCTGGGTGTTATTTTTCACAAGTTTGTTCCCAAAGAACAAGAAGTACCTTATCCATTACCTAATTATCTAACCTTTTATTTCCTTAGTACTTTGCATCTGATTACATTTGAAGATTCAGCTACTAGTGCGTTTCCTTTATACAGTTATATATGTCTAAACTTCCTGCAGGTGTTGTGCGCCTTGTTGAGTACTTGTCTCAGGACCATTTATTTGGGAAAGATCAACCATTAAAAATCATTATAGATGCGGGAACAGGGACAACTGCTGTTGGTTTAGGGATTGGAGCAGTGTGCTTAGGGTGAGGTTTTTCTATTTATCCTCGACGCATTGTGTTATCTCCATCTTTATAATGGCCAATGTCTGTCAAACTAACACACTTATTATTAGTCTCCCATGGGAGGTCACTGCAGTTATGCTGGCTGACACGATTGATGGGTACCAGAAAAAGGAGGAAAGTTTAATTTCTGAATTCCGTAGATGCTTTACTCTTCATCATGGTGAGCAAGCGCTGAGTGGATGGGAACCTGGACTTGTGCAGTGGGTCGAACGCAGCTTTCCAAGAAAGTAATCAATACTTCTATAGTCTTCTTCTTTGATATAAGAATAGCTCTTGCTTTTTGTTGTTCCTTGTCATCTTGTCTTTGAGGCAGTAATAGTTGATGTTCCTCACTCTAAGAAATTCCCAGGTATTTGGTGTCTAGGACCATAGTCGAATCCAAGATTTTAAAGTCAGTGGGTCTAGAATGAGCGTGATCTTATATGATGAGATTTTAATTTCCTTGCATTTGTATATGTAGTCCGAGTGAAGCAAAGGGTTCAGCTGAATACATTAAATCCATTCTAGATCCGCCTGTTTAGGAAAACATTCATCACGCGACTAGATTTTTTTCTTCCATACTACCCTCTCCATGTTGACAAATAACTATATATCCTTGTTTACATCAAATCATGACCAAGGGCAAAGCTAGAAGCCTGAATACTTGTTTGGTCGAACCTAATAGCTTTTGTTCAAATAGTGTATTTGTGTTAAGAAATTCATAACTGAATCCATCAAATTTAGAATTCAGTTATTAGCACTTGAAGTCATCGTTCTAAAATCCAGAATTCATAAAGTTGAAATGTTGGCTCCGTCTCTGAGTTCATAACTACTATTCATCATTCTAGAATTGCACAAAGTGGAACTGACTCTCTAATGTAATTTCTTCTTCTCCTTCTTGTCCTACAGATTTGGCAATATACTCAAGGGGGAAGTTGAAATATGTCAAAAGATTGCACAAGAGACAGGTATTCTTGTCGATCCGGTTTACACTTTGGCTGCTTGGGAATTGGCAACTCAACTTGGTCAGGAGGAAAATGCGAAAGTGGTGATGCTTCACACAGGAGGTACACTTGGTATGTTTGGTTTGGCTCAGCGCTACAAATCTTATTTCGAAATGTTGACAGATGAATCTTGTAGCTAATGCTAGTGACTTTTAACTGATCAGTAACCATTACTGATACTTAAATTGGACGCCCTCTGTCTTGACCCGCCTCTTTGTGGCGAATTTCATAGTCCAATATGTGCATTACTGCATATTCCATTCGCCTCCGACTCAAGAAGAGATACCAACTCTTAAGTCTGAGATGGGTATGTTTGGCTAGCTCAGCATTACAAATCTTACTTTCAATGATGAAAGGTTAAAATTGCAGTTAATGTTAGTTACTTCAACTGATAACTAGTGTACTGGATCTTGAATTTCTTTTTCTATGACGGTGGTGTCAGGGCTAGTATGCATACACTTTGACTAGTCGGGGGTTTCTGTTATTTCCGCCCAGCATAGGTAACGAGTAACTCTGCCTACCAAGTCTTAGACATTTCTTAAATTGGACTCTCTCTCGATCTCGATCTCCTGGCATGCCTTTTTTGCAGCAACTTCTTTTTTAACTAAATTTCCTTATTAATCACCAAGTAATGAATTACAAAATCACAGCTATACCAACTCCAGGTCAACATTTCATGTTCCAATTATGTGTATTACTGGATTTTCTGCTTGATTAGTATCAATCTTTTCTGTGTTTGCATGTTTCATGAAAGGGTGATTCCCAGGAGCGTAGCTACATATTCCTTGGAAAATGTACACTACGTATATAGGTAAAATATTAGGTTTTAGAGGTATATAACATATATTGAATATTCTTTATCGGAGAATTTTTTTCATCTCTTTAAGTTTGAACACCCTTCAGGAAATTACTGATTTCGCCACTGGTAATTCCTAGAGCCCCATGAGTCACGAGATCGAATCTTGTTATGAATTAAGTATACTATTTAAGTAGAGAAAAGTATAGGAAAATCGATTATCCACCAAGTTTTGCAGTTTAAAGCAATACATTTCTATCAACAAAAAAATGATAATTCATTTACTTGAATAAAGAATCGGGAGTTCATTATCTATTGAGTTTTAAAGCTGGAAACAACTAAAAATTTCTTGATTATTAAGAAATTATCTTTATAGCGAATTTACAATCTGTCTATAGTCCAAAAAGATGTTACGTGCCTGTCCATAGGCCTAGGGATTAAATCAAGATATGTAGATCCATGACCTCTTCTGTCCTGTGAAATGTACCTTGCTACTGCGAAATCACTGTGCAACCCAAAAAATAAGAAGGTACTTGTAAGCACGTGATTTTTGCCATATATGAGAATTACTCCCAAAAAATTCAAAATAAAATGATTTTCCTTGGTGTGAAATTTTGTGAGATTTTGTGATATTTTGGATAATTATTTGTATTTGTCTGTGTTTGTTTATTTGTTAAATTAATAAAAAAATACAAAAATATGTCGCATTTGCATGTAGGATTTAATTCTATAATTGTTACTAATTAAATTTGTTTACAAAAAATTCAAAATTACAAAAATAGGCATCGTTTGCATTTTTAGCATTTAATGTCCAAATATACAATTTTATGCTTAATTATTACTTAATTGTGCGTTAATTGTTATTGGGAGTTAATTTGCGCTTTTATAACTTAATTTAAGTCTTAATAATAGTTTAAGTATTTTTATAATTTAGTTTTAGAGAAATAAAAGAAGAAAAAAGAGCGAAAATATAAAGAAAGTCGGAATTGGGCCTCTTCTTCGATTTCAAGCCATAGGCCCAAAAAATGGCCCAATCTTCCCAAACGACCCAGTCCATTTCGAACTGGGTCGACCCAGTCCATTTCGAACTGGGTCGACCCAGTCCATAACCCAACACCCCTATTATCTTACAAACAACACAAAACAAAAAAAAAGAAAAATGAAGAAAACCCTAAAGACTAAAAAAAAAACCAAAAAATGGTCCGCCCCCCCTTCCCTTTGCTTCTTCTTCTCCAAGCTTCTTCACACCCCATCCATGGCTGCCCTCAACCAGTTGCTTCTGCCTCCGTCTCCGACCAAGCGACCATCATCGCGACTTCATCTTCATCGTTCGACGCCAAGCTCGAGTTTGAGCTCGACGTCCGTGACTGCCCTCCTCCACCTCGTTTCTTCTTCTTTCCTCTACTCCAAAGCATCACTAAAATGAACCCAAAACTTGAAGACTCGAAGACTCAGCTGAAAATCAGCATCAAATAGTCCGGAAACTCGGACAAAAAACGAACCAAGCACTGCTGCTTCTGCTTCACCTTCCTCATCGTCGGCCATGGATATTGTTCCTGCTCAAACACAGTTTCTGCTGCGTCGACTGTTGCTGTTCTCATCGACGACCTTAGTCGTTGAACGCAGCAGCATGTCGACGACCATAGCTGCTTCAGCTGCGTCCGCCACAGTCCGTCGACCTTGCTACGTCCAACGCTTTCTTCATCTTCTTCGTTTGCTTCGGATTGTCTCCGTCGTGCTGCTGCCATGGTTGTCGCTGCTATTGCTTCAACTTTCTTCTACTGCTGCTCGCGTTTCATGGCTGCTGTCGCGACTGCGTCTTCTCTTCGTCGCCGTGGCTATCGCCGCTACTTCCTCCGTCGAGCTGCTGTTGTTTCTGCCTTCATCAAGGCTCGTTAATGCTGTTTCTCCTCCTTCTACTAAGCAGCTGCTCCCAGCCCACACGACCCTATGTGCACGTCGTGCAGTTGAAAACAAACCACGCTGCTGCATCGACTATTGCTTCACTTCGGCGTCAACTCCAGTCGAGTTCGCGTACATGGATGAGTTTTGGTCGATGTCGTCGATCACTGTTCGAGTTCGTTGTTGGTTGGTCGTTTGTTCGTCGTTTCAATCCGGTTGGTAGATTTTGAGTTTTATTTTGTCCGTATTTTTGTTTTGATATTTTCGAATCTAAAATCGGCAAATGTTTGTTTTGTTCATGTCTATGGTTAGATATTTTTTTTTAGTCATGTTCATATGTTTTGTTAAATTAATTTTTAGATTTCAAATGGAAGTTAATTAGTTGTTTTTCATGTTTATTTCATGTTTGTATTGTTGTTAGAATAAATATTTGTTAGTTTGATGTTTGTTAGATTCAAATTGAAATTTAATTGATTATTTCTTCAATTTGTTTCATGTTGTTATATATTTTCCAGAAATTATTAATGTTGGTTTAATCATTTAATCCGTCATGTTTGTTATGTTAAAATAGACTCATTCATGTTCATATTTTGTTTGATTGTTCTTGAATCCGAAATTTGTATAGTTTGATTTCTTGTTTATCATTTATGATTATTTCTTGAATTTGTCTCATAATCTTGTTTAAAGTTTAATATAAGAATTGTTTGTTGTAATGTTGTTAGAGTTGATTTTAAGTTCAATATGATTGAATTTAGAAATCTTCATACTTTGTTTGTTGTTGGTGTTGAATCCGAAAATAGGATTGTTTGTTGCTAAAATATTGTTCAATCAAATTTTAGTTGTTCTTTGTTGTTCAATTTGTGTTCATGTGATTTGTTGTTGAAATGTTGTTAAAATCATGTTCATGTGATATTGTTGTTATGATGTTCATCTGTGTTCATATTGTTGTTTGAACATTGTTAGAAATTGATCATATTGTCTATATTTTGGTTAAGTTTGATTAATTGATGTGTTATAGCTGATGGGTAGTTTGGTAATTTGTAGTACGTTCAGGGGTAGTTTGGTAATTTCAGTAAGGTCGTGAAGGGGTAGTTTAGGAATTGTACATTTTGTAATTATTTATTTGAAGCATGGGGGACAAAATGAAATGGGATGGGTTGTGATATGATTATTTAATATAAAGGGGGGACAAGATTTAATTTAAAGGGGAATCTTGCATTATTTTAAATGAAGCATGGGGGACAAAATGAAATGGGGTGGTGTGATATGTTTATTTAATGTAATGGGGATGAGTGGAAAGATAATGGGTTGGGTAGAGAAAAAGTATGGATTTTAATTAATTGAAAGGTTTATGGGATGGGTTATAAAAGAGAAGTCTTGAAATCAGATAGAAAAAACACAGACAGGACAAGACACAGACAGAAAAAAAACGGGGGAGAGAAACAAATCTGAAAATAAGAGAGAAAAGGGCTGAACATTTAAGAGATAGAAAATTCCGAAAAATATTTAAGCTTTCAAATAAAAAAAACTAAAAAAATATTCTGCTTTCTTTTGTTGTTTGAAATCAGAATTGATTGTTGTTTCATAAAAGCTGAAGCTTTTGTTTTTTTGGATTACTACTCCACCGGTCTGTTACTGGGTTGTTACTGTTGTTGGGCTATTGTTGCTGTGTTGTACTGATTTTACTGCTGCTGCTGATTCTCATCTTCATTTTCTTTTGCTTCCAATATCAGGTACACAACTGACACGCTGGTTATTGTAATCCGAAATATGAAGCATGAATACGAAAAAATGAAGAGTTGAAATTTTGAATTATATTTAATTATATTCTGAATTTTATTTGAATGTATAAATTATGTAGTTTGCAAAAAAATCAGAATCATGTAGATATTTAATACATATAGTGGAACATTCGACGATAGCTTAACAAATGAACTATCTACATCTATTGCCTAAAAATAAATAAATGGTGTAGTAATTCCGTTGAATAAAAAATCAAACGAATAGGCCATCTAGTAGGAAGTTAGTAGAAATTTATTTAGTTAAATAATATTGGTTAATTTCAGCATATAAATGGTCTAGGATTAAAATTAGAATTGCTATGTTTTTTTTAATTTGACAAACTGAGAACATGCCTAGTATAATGTAACTAGGTAATAGCATGTAAATAAATTAAGATATTTCTCCTTTATTTTGTAGATACAAATTTCAATAAAAATGTAGGCATTTTAGGACTGTCCTTTTAAAAATAAAATGAGATGAGCCTCGCCCAATAAAATGCACTAATTGCGGGGCCCTCAATAAATATTTAATTGAGTATTTAGAATTCGGGATGGACTGTTTAGTGAATTTCACTTCCTTCCCCAAAGATAATGACGCGCTAGACTCTTTAGGCGCGATTTAATTAATTTTACCTTCTTAAACTCGGATGCGCATTTCATGCGACCCAAATCTAAATCCTAAAACATTGAATAAAAATGTGTTCCGGATTGCGGGTGCATTTCATGTGACGTAATCCAAAGACATGTTTTAAACGATGTTCACAATTTTATTTTTTTTATTTTTAAAAAATATTAATAATAATAAAGTGGTAAAAAGTTAAGATTGGCACATCGGCTCATAATTGTATTTAAAATCAGATAAATAAGCCGAATATAACAGTTGAGCGACCGTGCTAGAACCACGAAACTCGGGAATGCCTAACACCTTCTCCCGGGTTAACAGAATTCCTTATCCGGATTTCTGGTACGCAGACTGTAATATGGAGTCATTCTTTTCCTCGATTCGGGATTAAAATTGGTGACTTGGGACACCCTAAATCTCCCAAGTGGCGACTCTGAAATAAATAAATAAATAAATCCCGTTTTGATTGTCCTTTAATTGGAAAAAACTCCTACGCCCTTCGCGGGGTCGGAAAAAGGAGGTGTGACAGCTCTGGCGACTCTGCTGGGGACATTTACCCAGAACCACTGGTTCAGGGTTAGAAATCCAAGCTCATATAATTGTTATATTTGGTTTTATCTGATTTTTACATGTTTGAGCCTAATGTGCTAAATGCTGCTTTTACCGCTTTAATATTACGTGAACTGTGTATAAACTGTGTCGAAACCCATCTCTTCTCTAAGTCTTCTAAATCATGAAGAAGGGTGTACTTCGTACGACTTCTTTTCTGTATAGTGTCAAATCCCAATTTAGAACGAGGTTCGGACAAGTTGCTAAGCCGGTGAAGCTTCTGTATTCCCGGTACGCTACCCCCCCTCCCTCGGCTCGAGCTGTCCGCTCGGGTAAGCCAGGTCTAGAACAAACACCCAGGTTCTGAACCTAGTATAACAAAGGTACATGCCGGATCCCTAGTAGGAACGTTTGTTTGCATCACGTGCATCTGACTTTGGAGGCTCAACACAGGGGTTGAGTCTGTCTAGGACAGGTGCACCAAAAATGAAAATGACCATCCTGATGCACCTTACTTGTTACTACTTGTGCATTAATTTGATTCGGACTTGTGTGTTGACTGACTTGTGAATATCAGGAATAATATTTTGAAATTGAAAAAAAAAAAGAAATAACGGTTAGGGAATTGATTGTTTATTTTTGAAAAGAAAACAAATGCCCAAATACTGTCAAAACTCTGCCGAAATTTTGAGAAAATGAAAAACAAATGTCTTATTAGTTTGTTTTATTAAAAGCTAAGAAAAGAAAAAAAAAGAGGCGTTGTTCTGTTTTGTTTTTTAAAAATAAAAATAGAAAAATATATAGTTTGTCTTGCCATGAAAATGAAAATGAAAAGAGTCTTATTTTTAAAATGGTTTTTTTATTATTTATTTGCTTATAAAAATGCAAAAAAAAAAAGAGTCTTTCATTATTTGTCGCAAATATATATATATATAAATCCGAAAAGTTTTTTTTTATTTCCAAAAAAAAATATATATCTTCATTGGTTGCAAAGAGTATTTGTTTTGCCAAGAAAATTCAAAGTAAAATTCCAAAAAAGATATGTCTTGTAAAAAATAATATAAATATCTTTATTTTCCACTGTTGATAAAACAAAAATAATAAAAATGTTTTCTTTTAAAAAAAAAAAATCCGAAAATATTTTGATACTTCTTTCAAAATTGAAAAGAAAATTCAAAATTCAAAAAATATTTTTAGAAGCATTTCTTTTATCAAAAGTAAAATCCCAAAAAATATAATTTTTTAGAATAAGAAAAAAAAACAAATGGAAATTCAAAAAAAAAACTTCCTTTTACTTTTGAAATTCTCAAAGTTCAAATCAAAAGAAAAGGAATTTTTACAAGTCTTTCTTTCAAAAAGCTTTCTTTCAAAAAGAAATCAATCAAAAAAAAATATATATATATATACTTCCTTTCTTCTTTTGAAGCAGTTCTTTCACAGTTCCAATTAAAAAAAAAATATTAGTTCATTTACTTATTCGCGAGGCCCGAACTACGCGGGTTTGATTCTCACCGGATGTGAGATACGTAGGCAACCCTCATCGGGTCCAACCCCCTTTTTTGCTAAAATAGTCAAAAACCAAAAAAATAAATAAAAAACGTGTCAAAATTTTTTATTTTGTCATAAATAAGTCTAGTGGTGTCCAACCTCCCCTTTTGCTAAAAATAGCCAATAAAAAAACATGTCAAATTTTAATTTTGTCATAAAGAAGTCGGGTGACGCTGTTTTATCAAGACATAGCCGAATGTTCCCGAAAGGGACGCCGGAAGGCTGACTTTGCATAAACAACCACCTTTTGGGTCATGTTTAGGATTTTTGGTCTAGTTGACCCACACAGCCTTAAAAATCTTCGTCCCCGAGGTGCTGAAGGGCCGTGTTTACAACACCCGGTTTTTATTGTAATTTGAAAAAAAAAACAAAGAGTCAGCGGTTAGGTGAATACCATTTGAATTTTTGGTCAAAATAAAGCCGAGCCAGCTTCGGCCGCGTCTTAAAACCGTTCTTGCCGAAATAGCCTTAGAGTATCTTTCAATCGTCAAAAGGTTATTTTCGTAAAAGAACAGACAAGTTTGTAAAGTGTCAAAATAATCCTCCCCGGCCTCAAAATTCATGTGAGATTTGGAAGGGGGCACATTTGCAAAAATAGCCGTTTGGTTGCATTTGTCAAACAGGGAAAGGAAGCTGGCCTTTTTGTTTTGAGGTTATAAATCTTTTGGCTAGAATATATGGGTTGTTTGATTTTTGAGTTTGTTGGTCATCTTTCAACCTTTGAAACCCAGTTTATTTTATTATGAAAATTGATAAAAAAATGTGTCTTATTGTTGTTACCTTTCATTTGGTCCGAACTACACAAGGTCTGATTCATGCGGGGTCATGATACGTAGGCAATCTCCATAAGATTCGACCACCACTGAAAAAGAAAAAAAGGGAAGAAAGAAAAATAAAGGAAAGCGCAAGTGCATCGCATCTCTGATAGAACGGTTTAACTGCTTAGGTGCATTGCATCTCTAATATATGATTATCTGTCAAATGCCCTGACACTAACGTGATGGCTTCCCTTTGTTGTGTTCATATATAGAAAAGTGGTTAGTTGTGGTAACTCCTCCCTGCAAAGCAAATGACACAGAACCTCAGAACAGGGTGGGTCGGTACTGATGACCGACAACAATTGGTCGAACAGAACAACGGGTTGGTAGAAGAAGTGAAAATGCTGAGACAACATGTGGCAGACATGTATCAGGCATGGATAACTGGGAAAGCACCACCCCCACCACCGCCAAGCTTTTCAAACTCTGGCATTACCCATCCCCCATACTCTCCATCCCAGCCCACTTATGACAGCTTTCCTAGCTACCCGAGTAGCTCCATCACTCGTCCACGCTACTCCCCTCCCCAATGCTACTTCTCTCCACGAGATTCCCAAAGACGGGCTTCACTTTCCAAATACCCAGCTCCACAGAAGGCCTATCCACCCTCACAAGCCTACCGGAAGCCCCCTGGATCAGGTTTCCGGCCCAATCAAGCATTTAGGAACGAAAGGTTGCTGAAACGAGGAAAGGCTCTCACCCCTATCGGAGTATCTTATGCAAGTCTGTTTGAAAGGCTAAAGCATGCTGGCTCGATTGAGCCACTCCCCGCATGTACTCCAAATCCACTTGCAAGGAGCTTTGATCCGGCAGCGCGATGCGCCTACCACTCCAATGTCATAGGGCACAACATTGAGAGCTGTCATAGTTGGAGAAGGGAAGTAGAGAAAATGATCCAAGAAGGGCGGGTTGTGATTAATAACAGTGACATGGTGCACTCGAGCCCCCTCGAGAACTTGCCGACGAATGTTGATGATATTGAAGCTGGTAATGGTCTTGGCAGTATGTAAAGCTCAGTGGCTAAGATGCCAGTCTTGATAAAGTGGAAGGACGCTCTGTTCCTTGGTTAACAAGAGAGAAGCTTGTGGTGGCTTATTTTGTTGACATTTATATTGTTCGGATTATTAGGGTTATAAGTCGGATATTGTCTTGTCCAGTTTGTTTTAGGATTTTGTTCTGGATTGTTTTGTTATTTAAACCATTTCACCAGTAGTCTAATACAAAATCCGGTCTTTCTTTATTTCCAGTCATCTCTTTATTTAGGCCTTTTATCATTTTTGTTCAGTGCCGATTCTAGTGACATGACATGCGCACACAGTTTGGGCCAAACCTTAAAAGTTAATCGTAAAACCCTAGAAAGGCGATCAGACCATTTAAAGGAAATAAGAACGGTTTGGGATTATTTGAAGCCCGAGTCATGTGGAACTGGGGCTAGTTAAACACAAAGAAAAGCGTTAAAATCAAGATTCGCCAAATTGGCGTGAGGGTCATTCATGATAATGAGAGTGTCGCCCAACGATGTTTTAGAAATAACAAAGGGAAAATCAAATGTTTAACATAATTGTCAAGCCCAGCACCGTCGGAAGAGACTATAAATCTATTGTTTGTTGTGTTGTTTGCATTTGGCATGTTTTGAAGACTGGAATGACGAAGGCATTTTGTTCTGCTACCTAAACACTTTATCCTTCGTTATCCCTTTTGAGCCTTACTTATTTTTCTTTCATACCCCTCGTTCGGAATCAGTAAAAACGACTAGAAAACGCGAGCATGGCATGAAAACATGAAAAAAAAAAAAGAAAACAACAAAACGAAAAAGAAAAGAAAAGAAAAATGATAACAAAAAAAAAGTCAAATGAAAAAAGAGGAATTGGGAACTACGTTTGACCTGATTCCTCAAAGAGGATACGTAGGCGCTTCACGACTCGATCATAGTTTTGAAAAATGAAAAAAATCATAAATTAAAATGTCCCAAAGCAAGAAACTGGGGCAAAGGTTGCGTTTGTTGTAAATAAATTTAATTCTGAAGGTTGTAACTAATAACCCAAAATTAATGCATTTTTGAGCCTTTAATACCCTTTTTTTAGCCCTATCCAAAAACCCACATTACGGTCCAAAGAAAGACCTTCTGATCAGTCTTTAAAAGATGCCAAGTCAGACAAATGAAGAGTCTTACCGGCGAACATAACATTCTGTTCCACAGCAGAAAGGACTCTAATCTCCAACAGAGAGAGTCATACTGGCAACACTCCAAATCCCCAACTGGAAAGTGATACAAATGAGAGCGTCTTATCGGTGAAAACCTTCACAGGCACCATAAGGCGATGCAAGCTGAGAGAAAAAAAAAACAAAATGAGAGAGACTTGATAGTGAAAACCCTTCGGGCACTACAAGTCGAATAAGATTGAGAATCAGATGGGGAATTGCCAATTGAAGGTCTTGAAAGACGATTGACGACGAAAGATAGGCCACAAATGCATGCCATGACCATTAGAGTTGGTGTATGCGTTTGATAGGTTTTTATCTATAGTTTCTTTTGTTACAGAGTCATCTTTTTCATTTGTCTTTTATTCTGTTCCTTTTTTTTTTTATCTTTTTCCTTTCATAGAAAAACTCCCCAATAGAGTCTGTCTGTTCAAAACAAGTGTGACTTGACTTCAAAATATGCCATCAGCTTTCCAATTATGCAAGATAAGATCTGACTAGTACATCCAAGTGGTATAGTCAACGAGGAACAAACGCGAGGCCAGTGTCAAAAAAAGATATCCCCAGCAAAAGGGAATTGACAAAAGGATTGACAAGTGTCAAGAGGGATACCCTTGCCGAAATCAAAGGTTATAAACCTCAAGGCCAAGGCCCGTTGAACAAAGCAAGGAGAGCAGTGAGCATGATTTGGGGAAATTCATACTAGACTAAAAGGTCGAGGAAATGCCAGTTTCCGAGCTATGCCACAAAAGAAGAGGGATATCCCCAGCAGAAAAGGATTATCCCCAGCAAATAATATCATCCCCAACAAGTTGTGGAGCGCAGAGCAAGGAAGGAGAAAAGGAAAAGCCATCCCAGTAGGAATATCACAACCAACCACCACGTTTTAAACTAACAAATTTTGTTTGATTTGAAACAGGTAAAGGAAATGGCATTGATGACAGAAATGCATGCCATAAGGGAGACTGTCAAACTGGGGCAGAAAATTTTCCTTTCATTTGGAAAATTTTCTGGAAGTCAAGTACCCATTCGAGGAAGAATAAAGATAGCACCAGTCTCAAGGGAAGTGGTATTTGAACCAGTGTTGCCCCAACATAATAAGTTTAAATGGAGGAAGTATTCCCCAGCAAACAGAATAAAGGGATGACACTTGTGCTCAGAAAAGCAAAAAGCCATTATCATCCCCAGCAGCTTCCAGAAGAATGAAGCATCGACTTGAAGGGATAAAATTCCCCAGTAGCGTTATCCTCAACAACGTTATCCCGAGAAGATAACACTTTTATCCCCAGCAGTGTTGAAAAAAAAAGGAAAAAAAAAGAAAAAAATTGAATTTGAAGGAGGGGAAGAAGGGAGACTTCCCTAGTAGTATTATCCCTAGCAATCAGGCGTCCACCTGGAGAACAAGGAAGAGCAGTTGGAGTATTAGCAATCAAGCGTCCACCTGGAGAACAAGGAAGAGCAGTTGAAGTATCAGCAATCAGGAGCCCACTTGGAGAATAAGGGAATACAATGGAAGTATCAGCAATCAGGAGCCCACCTGGAGAATAAGGGAATACAATTCAAATTTTAAGTAATTAGGAGCCCCCCCCTGAAAAATAGAATGGTGATTTGTTGGTTGAAGTTGGGAGCTTGCCCATATAACAGAGAAATACATTCAGTCTTTTCATTTAAAAAAAAACGAAAAAAGAAAGAAAAAGGGGGAAGTAGTTTGCAGAGGAATGAAACATCCTATTCAAAAGGAAGTAATTTTGGAAGGAGTAAGATAACATATTTACTCAGCAGAGTTATCCACAGCAGTGTTATCCCCAGTGGATCATCGAGATGTAGAAGCATCCTCGACAGAGTTTCGGGCAACCCAGAGTGGGTAAGGAAGAAAAGGAAAAGTCATCCCCAGCAAAATAATCCCCAGCAGTTTCGAGGGAAGACAACACAGGTAAGTAAATAATTCAGGAAGAAGGAAATGGTTCACGCATAGGAGAGGCATTTCCTCCTAAGTCTAGTTTCACCCATAGGAGATGCATTTCCTCCTAAGTTTACTTTTACCCCATAGGAGATGCATTTCCTCCTAAGTTTAGTTTTTACCCATAGGAGATGCATTTCCTCCTAAGTTTGTTTTTACCCATAGGAGATGCATTTCCTCCTAAGTTTGTTTTAGTTTCACCCATAGGAGATGCATTTCCTCCTAAGTTTGTTTTTACCCATAGGAGATGCATTTCCTCCTAAGTTTGTTTTAGTTTCACCCATAGGAGATGCATTTCCTCCTAAGTTTGTTTTTACCCATAGGAGAGACATTTCCTCCTAAGTTGTTGTTGAACCAATAGGAGACGCATTTCCTCCTAAGTTTAGTTTCACCCATAGGAGAGACATTTCCTCCTAAGTTTAATTTTTACCCATAGGAGAGGCATTTTCTCCTAAGTTTAGTTTCACCCATAGGAGAGACATTTCCTCCTAAGTTGTTGTTGAACCAATAGGAGAGGCATTTCCTCCTAAGTTTAGTTTCACCCATAGGAGAGGCATTTCCTCCTAAGTTTGTTTTCACCCATAGGAGAGGCATTTCCTCCTAAGTTTAGTTTCACCCATAGGAGAGGCATTTCCTCCTAAGTTTGTTTTACCCATAGGAGAGGCATTTACTCCTAAGTTTATTTTACCCATAGGAGATGCATTTTCTCCTAAGTTTTTTTTAGTTTCACCCCATAGGAGATGCATTTCCTCCTAAGTTTAGTCTTACCCATAGGAGAGGCATTTCCTCCTAAGTTTATTTTACCCATAGGAGAGGCATTTCCTCCTAAGTTGTTGTTGAAATCAGGAGTCCGCCTGGAGAACAGAGACATACTTTTCAAGTATGACGTCAGGAGCCCGCCTGAAGAGAGGAAAGGCGTTTTTAAAAGTTGTTGAAATCTTGCCAACCTAAAGAAAGGAATGGCGATGTATTGTTTGAAGTCAGGAGCCCGCCTGAAGAGAGGAATGGCGATTAATTTCAAAGTTGTTGTCAGGAGCCCGCCTGAAGAGAGGAAAGGCGTTTTTAAAAGTTGTTGAAATCTTGCCAACCTAAAGAAAGGAATGGCGATGTATTGTTTGAAGTCAGGAGCCCGCCTGAAGAGAGGAATGGCGATTTATTTTCAAAGTTGTTGTTGAAGTCAGGAGCCCGCCTGAAGAGAGGAAAGGCGTTTATTTTAAAAGTTGTGTATTTGAAGTCAGCAGCCCGCCTGAAGAGAGGAATGGCGCTTATTTTTAAATGTTGTTGTTGATGTGGGGAGCCCGCCCAGATAACAGAGGAATACATTTCAGTCTTTTCATTTCAAGCATTGAAGTTGGGAGCCCGCCCAGATAACAGAGGAATACATTTCAGTCTTTTCATTTCAAGCATTGAAGTTGGGAGCCCGCCCAGATAACAGAGGCATACATTTCAGTCTTTACATTTCAAGCATTGAAGTTGGGAGCCCGCCCAGATAACAGAGGCATACATTTCAGTCTTTACATTTCAAGAGTTGAAGTTGGAAGCCCGCCCAGATAACAGAGGCATACATTCAGTCTTTAATTTCAAGTGTTGAAGTTGGGAGCCCGCCCATAGAACAAGAGGCATACATTTCAAGATCAAGTCAGAGGACAATAAAACAGAGGGTTACAATAGGAATCCCCAGCAGGAAACAATAAAATTTCCCGGCACCGGGAAACAGAAGGTTGCAACAAGAGGTCACAGTACAAACTCAAGTACATGTGTCAAAAGAAGTAAAGCACCGAAAGAAATGCAAGCAGACAAGGAAGCAAGGCAACAAAAACAAATTGTAGTATAGCTTAGCTTCTTGTTTTCTTTTAAGCACGGTGCAACAAGGAGATCGGTAAGCAGTAGTAATGCATGCAACAACAGTAACATTGCAGTCCAACGGTAGTCCCAGCTACCAAAATCTCCCGAACTACATTGACCTGATTCCTGTTTAGCCCAGGATATGTAGGAAACCTTTGAAGCAAAGGTTCGGTAAAATCTTTTTCAAAAAAATGCATCACACGGAGTACTCGGATGGGCAAAAATCGCTCGCTTTATCTTTGCACGAAAACCCTTCGTGTCTTCGGGCAAAGAGGGGCAGCTGTAAGCACGTGATTTTTGCCCTATATGAGAATTACTCCCAAAAAATTCAAAATAAAATGATTTTCCTTGGTGTGAAATTTTGTGAGATTTTGTGATATTTTGGATAATTATTTGTATTTGTCTGTGTTTGTTTATTTGTTAAATTAATAAAAAAAATACAAAAATATGTCACATTTGCATGTAGGATTTAATTCTATAATTGTTACTAATTAAATTTGTTTACAAAAAATTAAAAATTACAAAAATAGGCATCGTTTTCATTTTTAGCATTTAATGTCCAAATATACAATTTTATGCTTAATTATTACTTAATTGTGCGTTAATTGTTATTGGGAGTTAATTTGCGCTTTTATAACTTAATTTAATTCTTAATAATAGTTTAAGTATTTTTATAATTTAGTTTTAGAGAAATAAAAGAAGAAAAAAGAGCGAAAATATAAAGAAAGTCGGAATTGGGCCTCTTCTTCGATTTCAAGCCATAGGCCCAAAAAATGGCCCAATCTTCCCAAACGACCCAGTCCATTTCGAACTGGGTCGACCCAGTCCATAACCCAACACCCCTATTATCTTACAAACAACACAAAACAAAAAAAAGAAAAATGAAGAAAACCCTAAAGACTAAAAAAACCAAAAAATGGTCCGCCCCCCCCTTCCCTTTGCTTCTTCTTCTCCAAGCTTCTTCACACCCCATCCATGGCTGCCCTCAACCAGTTGCTTCTGCCTCCGTCTCCGACCAAGCGACCATCATCGCAACTTCATCTTCATCGTTCGACGCCAAGCTCGAGTTTGAGCTCGACGTCCGTGACTGCCCTCCTCCACCTCGTTTCTTCTTCTTTCCTCTACTCCAAAGCATCACTAAAATGAACCCAAAACTCGAAGACTCGAAGACTCAGCTGAAAATCAGCATCAAATAGTCCGGAAACTCGGACAAAAAACGAACCAAGCACTGCTGCTTCTGCTTCACCTTCCTCATCGTCGGCCATGGATATTGTTGCTGCTCAAACACAGTTTTTGCTGCGTCGACTGTTGCTGTTCCTCATCGACGACCTTAGTCATTGAACGCAGCAGCATGTCGATGACCATAGCTGCTTCATAAACTCAGTCACGTCCAAACAACCCCGTCGCGGCCAGCTGCTCCTGTTCTGCGAGCTTCATTTTCTTCGTGCTGCTGCCATGGTTGTCGCTGCTATTGCTTCAACTTTCTTCTACTGCTGCTCGCGTTTCATGGCTGCTGTCGCGACTGCGTCTTCTCTTCGTCGCCGTGGCTATCGCCGCTACTTCCTCCGTCGAGCTGCTGTTGTTTCTGCCTTCATCAAGGCTCGTTAATGCTGTTTCTCCTCCTTCTACTAAGCAGCTGCTCCCAGCCCACACGACCCTATGTGCACGTCGTGCAGTTGAAAACAAACCACGCTACTGCATCGACTATTACTTCACTTCGGCGTCAACTCCAGTCGAGTTCGCGTACATGGATGAGTTTTGGTCGATGTCGTCGATCACTGTTCGAGTTCGTTGTTGGTTGGTCGTTTGTTCGTCGTTTCAATCCGGTTGGTAGATTTTGAGTTTTATTTTGTCCGTATTTTTGTTTTGATATTTTCGAATCTAAAATCGGCAAATGTTTGTTTTGTTCATGTCTATGGTTAGATATTTTTTTTTTAGTCATGTTCATATGTTTTGTTAAATTAATTTTTAGATTTCAAATGGAAGTTAATTAGTTGTTTTTCATGTTTATTTCATGTTTGTATTGTTGTTAGAATAAATATTTGTTAGTTTGATGTTTGTTAGATTCAAATTGAAATTTAATTGATTATTTCTTCAATTTGTTTCATGTTGTTATATATTTTCCAGAAATTATTAATGTTGGTTTAATCATTTAATCCGTCATGTTTGTTATGTTAAAATAGACTCATTCATGTTCATATTTTGTTTGATTGTTCTTGAATCCGAAATTTGTATAGTTTGATTTCTTGTTTATCATTTATGATTATTTCTTGAATTTGTTTCATAATCTTGTTTAAAGTTTAATATAAGAATTGTTTGTTGTAATGTTGTTAGAGTTGATTTTAAGTTCAATATGATTGAATTTAGAAATCTTCATACTTTGTTTGTTGTTGGTGTTGAATCCGAAAATAGGATTGTTTGTTGCTAAAATATTGTTCAATCAAATTTTAGTTGTTTTTTGTTGTTCAATTTGTGTTCATGTGATTTGTTGTTGAAATGTTGTTAAAATCATGTTCATGTGATATTGTTGTTATGATGTTCATCCGTGTTCATATTGTTGTTTGAACATTGTTAGAAATTGATCATATTGTCTATATTTTGGTTAAGTTTGATTAATTGATGTGTTATAGCTGATGGGTAGTTTGGTAATTTGTAGTACGTTCAGGGGTAGTTTGGTAATTTCAGTAAGGTCGTGAGGGGTAGTTTAGGAATTGTACATTTTGTAATTATTTATTTGAAGCATGGGGGACAAAATAAAATGGAGTGGGTTGTGATATGATTATTTAATATAAAGGGGGGACAAGATTTAATTTAAAGGGGAATCTTGCATTATTTTAAATGAAGCATGGGGGACAAAATGAAATGGGGTGGTGTGATATGTTTATTTAATGTAATGGGGATGAGTGGAAAGATAATGGGTTGGGTAGAGAAAAAGTATGGATTTTAATTAATTGAAAGGTTTATGGGATGGGTTATAAAAGAGAAGTCTTGAAATCAGATAGAAAAAACACAGACAGGACAAGACACAGACAGAAAAAAAAACGGGGGAGAGAAACAAATCTGAAAATATGAGAGAAAAGGGCTGAACATTTAAGAGATAGAAAATTCCGAAAAATATTTAAGCTTTCAAATAAAAAAACTAAAAAAAATATTCTGCTTTCTTTTGTTGTTTGAAATCAGAATTGATTGTTGTTTCATAAAAGCTGAAGCTTTTGTTTTTTTTGGATTACTACTCCACCGGTCTGTTACTGGGTTGTTACTGTTGTTGGGCTATTGTTGCTGTGTTGTACTGATTTTACTGCTGCTGCTGATTCTCATCTTCATTTTCTTTTGCTTCCAATATCAGGTACACAACTGACACGCTGGTTATTGTAATCCGAAATATGAAGCATGAATACGAAAAAATGAAGAGTTGAAATTTTGAATTATATTTAATTATATTCTGAATTTTATTTGAATGTATAAATTATGTAGTTTGCAAAAAATCAGAATCATGTAGATATTTAATACATATAGTGGAACATTCGACGATAGCTTAACAAATGAACTATCTACATCTATTGCCTAAAAATAAATAAATGGTGTAGTAATTCCGTTGAATAAAAAATCAAACGAATAGGCCATCTAGTAGGAAGTTAGTAGAAATTTATTTAGTTAAATAATATTGGTTAATTTCAGCATATAAATGGTCTAGGATTAAAATTAGAATTGCTATGTTTTTTTTAATTTGACAAACTGAGAACATGCCTAGTATAATGTAACTAGGTAATAGCATGTAAATAAATTAAGATATTTCTCCTTTATTTTGTAGATACAAATTTCAATAAAAATGTAGGCATTTTAGGACTGTCCTTTTAAAAATAAAATGAGATGAGCCTCGCCCAATAAAATGCACTAATTGCGGGGCCCTCAATAAATATTTAATTGAGTATTTAGAATTCGGGATGGACTGTTTAGTGAATTTCACTTCCTTCCCCAAAGATAATGACGCGCTAGACTCTTTAGGCGCGATTTAATTAATTTTACCTTCTTAAACTCGGATGCGCATTTCATGCGACCCAAATCTAAATCCTAAAACATTGAATAAAAATGTGTTCCGGATTGCGGGTGCATTTCATGTGACGTAATCCAAAGACATGTTTTAAACGATGTTCACAATTTTATTTTTTTTATTTTTAAAAAAAATATTAATAATAATAAAGTGGTAAAAAGTTAAGATTGGCACATCGGTTCATAATTGTATTAAAATCAGATAAATAAGCTAAATATGACAATTGAGCGACCGTGCTAGAACCACGGAACTCGGGAATGCCTAACACCTTCTCCCGGGTTAACAGAATTCCTTATCCGGATTTCTGGTACGCAGACTGTAATATGGAGTCATTCTTTTCCTCGATTCGGGATTAAAATTGGTGACTTGGGACACCCTAAATCTCCCAAGTGGCGACTCTGAAATAAATAAATAAATAAATCCCGTTTTGATTGTCCTTTAATTGGAAAAAACTCCTACGCCCTTCGCGGGGTCGGAAAAAGGAGGTGTGACAGTACTTATATTGACAAGTCATGACTCGGGTGTTCTTCGGTCGGTACGGTATGATATTTAGATATTTCGGTATTTTCAGTATCCGGTTTCTTCAAATGCTATACCAATGCCGTACTTAAGGAATCCTTGATTTGATTTAGATTAGCTTTATTTACTGAATCATCGTGATCCTAGTATGAATTTGAGGTTTTAATCGATTCATATGGTCTTAACAGAAGTTTTAGCCAATGAGGAGAGCTCAGTGGGAGCTAGAGCACCACTCTCAGCTTCTGTCTGATCGAACCACAGGTTTTTTTGATAAAAAAGAAAGGATAAGCCTGGGGACCGCAATTATAGCATCCTAGGAAGCTCAACTCTATTCAAGGACATGGATGAAGCTTTTGAATCTCAAAGATGGCCTTTAATAAGAGTTCAAGCTAAAGAATTACAAAACAAGATCATTAGACTTCAAGTGCAAATGAAGAAGTTATTAATTGGGAGGAAGAGCTCAAGGATAAAGGATGTGAATTGGCTAGGTGATAACATCAAGGACAAGGATAGAGTTTTGGAAGCTCCAAGGCCATATACAAGATCTCAAGCTAAAGAGTTGCAAACTAAGATTGCGAGACTTCAATGGCAAATAAAGAAGCTTTTAATTGTAGAGGAAGAGCTCAAGCCCAAAGGAGATGAATTGTCCAAGTTTTACAATTATTTGGTAGTCCAAATTGAAGTCCAAGAGGAGGGAGATTGGGTTACCAAATCAGCCCTTGAAGTCCACTAATAGGGCTCAAAATGACCTTAAAAGAGGTCCAAAAGGGGGTGTTTCAAAAGGAGCCCAATTGGAGTCCAAACCAATGGCCCAAACTAATAGTTTTAAGGCCCAAATCTGCCCCAAAAGGATTTGGCCGCCCCCACTTAATTTTGATGGCTTTTGTTACCCCTTAGGAGCCACCTACCTAAGTTTGATGGCTATTGTGACCCCTAGCAGCCCCCTACCTAATTTAGATGACTTTTTTAGCAACCCCTACATTATTTTAAGTGCTTTTAACTCCTATAAATAAGGAGTTCTTCTCATTCATAAGACACAACATTTATTGATTAAGTATATCATTCTTTGAGAGTTCTTTGAACCTTTGTTACTTGTGCTTTGAAATTTATCTTTCAACCTTTACTAGTTCTTAGTTCAAGGTAGTAAGATTACTTCTCTTTTATAATATCTTTGATTCCTTTGTGGTATTCTTAGAAGGCGATTAATACTAGTTATTAATTGTTGTCTCAAGTTACTCGTAAAGTGGTCAAGATCCGAATCTATTGTTTTGATTTGCTTTTTAAGTAAAGGCGTTTGATTTCTTCCATAAATCAAGACGTTGTTACTTTGATCTTGTCAAGGCTATAGAACTTACGTTCTTGGAAGTTCTTGGAATTCTTTCCTTGAATTCGTCCCATATCCTTTATTTTCATCTCTTTAATTCTAGTTGTTCAATTCCTTGTTATTATTGCTTCCGCATTTACTTCTCAAATTCTTACTCTAATTTGGATTCCCGACCTAGTTGTTATCAAGCAACCCCACTTTTTTGTTCGTAACGAGGAAATTCGGTATGGTTCGGTTTTTCTCCTTTCGATTTCGGTTTATTCGTTCGGTAACTTTGATTTATTCGATTTGAATACAAACTACCGCATAAAGCCATATATTATAATATTCTTAATTAAAGTACTCAATGTACAAAACTAGAAACGTTTGTCGACAAAAGTTTTGTTCAAAACCAGCAAAT
Organism: Nicotiana tabacum; assembly: GCF_000715075.1. Classification (NCBI taxonomy): domain Eukaryota; kingdom Viridiplantae; phylum Streptophyta; class Magnoliopsida; order Solanales; family Solanaceae; genus Nicotiana; species Nicotiana tabacum. The sequence continues at coordinate 227,780,259 of NC_134101.1, forward strand.
ATCAACCAATAGAGAGAAAACTTTATATAAAGGAAAAAATTTGATCATTAAAAATGTCTTGATACTTGCTTAGAGTTAATTGATGAACTTAGAGAATAAAGGAAAGTAAAATTTTAGATTTTTATATTTATGTATAATTAATAATATGTGTATTGTGTAATATAATATTTATTTTGGTACGGTATTTTTATTTTAATATTTTATTTTAAAATATCAAATACCATACCTAATACTAATTTTTTTTTATACTTAAACCAGATACCAAAAACTAAAATTTCGGTTTCGATATGGTAGTTCGATATTTACCAAATTATGCATAGTAGTTTTTTTTAAAGAACTACCTAAATTTCAAATGGCTAGAGCCTAAAAGAGCAAGAAAACAGGTCTAGAGATGGCAGGGGCCGAGGCGGTTTAGGTCATGGGGCATTTGCATCTATACCCAGTTTTTGGGCCACCTTTTAACTTATACCCGCTTTACAAAAAAAAATTCACGCGTACTCACTTTTCGCGTAACTTCAAACATACGGGCCTGAAATAGCAAAGACAATCATGCAAACTTCAGTTCATAGTGCAACGACAAACTTCAGTTCAATAAACTTACAGTATGTTTTGGCTGAAGTTTTTGTTTTGTAATTTCTAAAGCTGAAGTTTGTTTTGTAATTGCCGAAGCATTCTAATGGCTGAAGTTTGTTGGCTGAACTTCAGCATTCTAGGAGTTGAAGTTTGTTTTGTATTTGCCTAACTTCAACATTCTAGGAGCTGAAGTTTGTTTTGTATTTGCTAAACTTCAGCATTCTAGGAGTTGAACTTTTTGTTTATATTTGCTGAACTTCAGCATTCTAGGAGCTGAATTTGTTTTGTATTTGCTAAACTTCAGCATTCGAGAAGCTGAAGTTTTTGTTTATATTTGCTGAACTTCAACATTCTAGGAGCTGAAGTTTGTTTTGTATTTGCTAAACTTCAGCATTCTTGGAGCTAAAGTTTTTGTTTATATTTGCTGAACTTCAGCATTCTAGGAGCTGAAGTTTGTTTTGTATTTGCTAAACTTCAGCATTCTAGGAGCTGAAGTTTTTGTTTATATTTGCTGAACTTAAGCATTCTTAGGAGCTCTTACAAAATTATATTGCAGCAACGAAGGAGAAGAAGACAAAAAATCTTAGGATTACTGTCGTTAGATTCCTTTATGGATCGTGGGTTGACATAATCTTGAAGTGTTGGCCCAAGTAAAGGTTTGTTTTGAAGATTAACAAAGGAACTCAGACATGAACCAGGTCCATCCTCCAAGTCCATCCCTCAGGTTCACAAAAACGACCAGATTCGAGTATGTGGGATGCACGTAAATGAGATAAGCTTAACTTGGTGTATTTAATATATCCTGATCGAAAAGGTTGCATAATTGATAAGGAGAAGGATTCCTTAATCAAAGAGACCACTATCCAAGATAGGGAAGGAGTTAGAGGTTGAAATCAACTAGAACTCTTCCACCAAGGAAGAGTTGCATCAGAACTCTAGTTATTTCTTCATCTACAAACTCTATAAATTGCAGGATGTTCTCACATTACAAATGTTGCACAAAAATGCAGGAGTTAAACGTGAATTGAGAGCAAAATAGCAACGCTTTTTGCAAGCAGTTCGTGTGTGATTCAAGTGTGCAAACCTAAAGCTACATGAACCAGATTGAAGAACCAGCTCCATAAAGAGTTTCATATGTCTATCTTTTATTCTAGTTCGATTGTAGTAGGTGATTTTACATTGTACCTTTCGGCTTTCATAGAAGCAATTGTATTAGGTACCTAGAGTGTTCAAGTTAGAGTTAACTTGAAGTTGTCGCAATTTGAGGTTGTGTGCCACAACGGGATAGAGTTAATCCTTAGGTTTACAAAGTGTTTTTGTAAATGCTATTTTGGCTCAGTGATTTTAGTGGAAGTTTGGGAAAATCCTACTGAATAGTAGGTCGTGATTTTTTCACCTTTTGAGCCAGGTGTTTTCCGCGTAAAAATCTTTGTGTTCTTTATTTTCTGTATTTATTATTCCGCAAACAGTAGTAGTTAGAACACCTAGAAGAACCAGGTTCTTCTATAGAGTAGTTAAGCGAAAATTGGGTACCACACAAATCACCCCCCTCTTGTGTGGTATTGACGCTTAAAACATCATGAAGGAATATAAAAAATGTTATCAGAAGTCTAAAAAATGTTATCATGACGCTTAAAACATCATGAAGAAAACACCTTTTGAGCCAGGTGTTTTCCGCGTAAAAATCTTTGTGTTCTTTATTTTCTGTATTTATTATTCCGCAAACAGTAGTAGTTAGAACACCTAGAAGAACCAGGTTCTTCTATAGAGTAGTTAAGCGAAAATTGGGTACCACACAAATCACCCCCCTCTTGTGTGGTATTGACGCTTAAAACATCATGAAGGAATATAAAAAATGTTATCAGAAGTCTAACATACATAAATTATGAGATATCTGGCTTAGTGTTAGGATTGAGTCCTATTGTGGGAGGCGTGCAAAATATTGAGACTTCTATTACAGCACCTCTGTCGAAGAAGAAGAAGAAGAAGAAGAAGAAGAAGAAGAAGAAGAAGAAGAAGAAGAAGAAGGAGAAGAAGAAAACGAAAGAGGAGAAGGAGGAGTAGAAAGATGCCTGAAGCTGTTTAGAAAGTTAAAACTTTTTTAAAATGTGGGTATAGATTAAATGGGGGCAACCAAATAAGGCGTCCCGTACAATTTTTACTTAGGCCATTACTCCGCAAAAATTTATTCCGACCCTCCTCGTATAACATTTTTGTTTCTATTTTTAACTTGCGTCAGTATTGAGTTGAAAAATAATCATTGAAGCCTTAAAGTATCTTTTGACATTCCATAGGATGAAATTAATATATTAAAATAGAATAAACATCTTTAGATATTATTATTACATTGTTTTCCCAAAAAGAATTACATACTGTAATTTCTTAAATATGTAAAAAAACTAAAAATGAAATAACTTTATCTCCATAAATTGTGGTGAGATGAATAAGATTTTTTACCCTTAATTATTTTGAGTTTGAGTTGTGGCTTGTGAGGGTGAAAATATCATGGTAGAAACTAAAGACACTACTTTTTTAAGGCTCTTACACAAATTTGAATTAGTTGGAATGCAGATGCTAATATTGCGGACTAGACAAAACAAAAGGAAATTCTCAATTTATGAGAGCTAAGGTTAACAATGAAAATATATGGGCAAATGGGAGTGGCCTTTGTGGTGGACAAAATAAAAGAAACGAGGCTGAAATGATTCGGATATATGAAGATGAGGAGCACAAATACCCCGATATGGAGGCTGAAATGATTCGGATATATGAAGATGAGGAGCACAAATATCCCGATATGGAGGTGCGAGAGGTTAGCAGTGATAGGTCTAAGAAAAGGTAGAGGTAAATTGAAGAAGAAATAAGGAGAGGTAATTGGACAAGACATGACACATCTTCAGCTCACCAAAGACGTGACTCTTAGATAGAAGAGCATAAAGGTCGAGGATTGAGGTGAAACGTTGGTAGGTAATCGAGTGATTTCTCTTTTGTTTTCCTTGGAATAATATGGTTCTAGTTTAGAGCACCTTATCTGCTCCCTCCTATCCTTATTCTTCAATTTTAGTCAGTATATTTATTCATATTGTTGTTTAGAAGATGAGCCTTGGCGTAACTGGTAAAGTTGTTGTCATGTGACCAGAAGGTCATGGATTCAAGCCGTGGAAACAACCTCTTGCAGAAATACAGGGCAAGGCTACGTACAATAGACCCGTGTGGTCCGACCTTTCCTCGGACCCCGCGCATAACAGGAGCTTAGTGCACCGGACTGCCCTTTTTATTCCTATTGTTGTTTAATTTGCTTTGGTAATCTTATTATTTATGCTGTCAATATTTCTCATTTTTTCAGTATTTTCGTCATAGCTTCTTTACTCTTTTTAAAATGTTCTTTTTGAATCGAGAGTCTATTGAAAATATTCTTTTTATCTTACACAAGATAAGTATAAAATATGCATACACTCTACCCTTCCCAAATTTTACTTATGGAACTACAATATTGTATATTGTTGTTGGGAGAAATTCAAAAATAGCTAGATTTACAAGTGTCCATTCAAAAATAGTCACAGTTTCAAAAGTAATTGAAATTTAGAAAATCTGAACGAAAACACTGTTCAAAATCTAAAAAAATACTCCAGCATAATATACTGAAGTTTGGAGCATCGGTGCTCCAGTCTCTAGTATATTATACTGGAGCTAGCAAAGTATACCGGCCCAGCATAATATGCTGAAAGTTCATACACATATGCAACGAACTCTAGTATATTATGATGGACCGGTTTCTGTTACAGCAAAATAGTGGTTATTTTTCATTGACTTGGTAAACGCTGGCTATTTTTGAATGATCAGTCCGAAAACTGATTAGACCGTGCTATTTTAACATTGTTGTAGTCAACTTTTGACGGCCAGGAACCAAATGAAGGTCACTATGAACGAGGGGTATTCAAGCTACTAATTTGACTTATATGTCACGTTTGACCCTTAAAAACATTCAAAGTTCAAAAGAATCCAGATACAACTTTTATATTGTTCAACTCAAATTACGTTTACATTTGGACTACTTTTGAGATAAACTTCCTCATTAGATTTTGTCTAAACCTAAATTCTAGCCATTAGAATTTATAATTAAGACCGATCTTCTAAATAATATAGAATTCGAATATTAGACGCTATAAATATAATTTACATTCAAAATAATCTTTTGGCCTATACAAGCTGGATTACATTGCTATTCTCAAATTCAAATAAAAGAGAAAACCAGAAGTAGCGGTAGGCTAATGTTAAGTGAAAAATATATTTTATAATTATTTTTTCCTGTCCACTTTATTTGATTTTTTGATCTCTTTTTATGATCCATAATATTTTATTATTTTAGATATTGAAAAAGAATTAAATTCTTTTTTCCAAAACTGCCCTTGAAGTAAAAAATCAAGGAGTATTTGTTATACTTCTAATGAATAAATTAAGGTTAATATGGTCAATTTTATTGTTAATTAATACTAAAAGCTGAATTCCTTAATATGTGTAAAAATAATCAAAAAATCAATTAAAGTAAATCAGAAGGAGTAATACTTAATTTCACCCTTAGTCAGAGGTCTCAAGTTCAAGCACTAGGAATAAAAAAATTACGATGAAGAGCATTTCTCCCTTTAATGAGGTTTATGCGGAGCGAATTCAAATTAATCGGACGTCGATACAGATATCAGATACCGAATTAAAAAGTAAAAAAAGAAATATCCAATTTTGAAAGAAAGAAAATAGGAAAAGAAAAATAAAAGATTATTTTTCAAAAGTGTCCAAAGTTTCATATCAAGCATTAAATAGTTATCTTGGATCCTTCAGTCCAAAACAGCAAAGTGGTTGGCTAACTTCCAAAAATCTCCATTGGGTTTATCAAGAAGTGGCCAAAATTTCCATTCCTTGGGGCTAAGTGTCTAACAAGTAAATGACAAAACATGAATGTGCTGTCTACTTTTGGCTGGTTCTTTAAAGCCTTTGTCTCTTTGTCTTAATTTGTGTGTTTTTGTTTTTAAATTTATTTATGAGTAAAGAGAAAACAAGATAAAGACCAAGTTTGAATTGTCTTTTGTTCTTGCAATTCTCACACACTTGTCCCACAATGAAACAAAGGAAGTGATGTCATTTTTTTTCTGTCCTTTTGTTAGGACATATTTGGATTTTTGTGTCTTTTTCAGAATTATTTATCTTTTAGCCACCCTGATTCCTTGTCCACTTTAGGTAGTGACAAACATACAACCAAAAAAGTTGTTCCACACTTTATAAGGAGGTGGGGTAGGGGGGTTGTGTGGGGGAGGGGTGTTTGTTCTTGTATTTACCTAGACTAAGTGAACAATTTTTTCCTTGAACATATTGTCAAAGCAAAGACCATTGTATGGTTTTCATCTAGTCTATCTAGGGGCGGATTTACCGTGTAAAATATGGTTCACGTGAACCCGTGATCCTCAGGTTAAAGTATAGATATAATGTACATAATTTGACAAAAATAGATATATATATTTGATGCAACCCATGGTCAAAAGAGACCAAATGGTGCACTGGTTTTGATCTCTTATTTCCAATAGCCTATGGTCAGGGAATCAAATCCCCTTTAATTTTTTTTTTAAAAAAAATAATAGTGCACCCATCCTCCGGAAATCCTAGATCCGTCTCTGAGTTTATATGTTCTTTTTATCTTCTAGTGATTGGAAATTTTTAACATTTTTACAAGATGAAATTTGAGAGAGATGAGGAGTTGGTGAGAAATGAATTTGGAGTTAATATCTTATATATTGGAGGTGATATAGTATATAATTAAGTAATTAAAAGTTTATTTTCTCCAACAATTTAAACTTTGAGATAATATTGTCATATAATTCACATAAATTTATATATTTACATTTTAATTCGGAAATTAAAGTGCATACAAGCATATGCGAATGCAAGACACCTGAACATAAATTTGAACTTAATATTTTTAATGTGAAATATAAATTTATATATAAAAATTTATCAAAATCATAATTTAAAATAGTATAATTTTACTGATAAAAATCTTAAAGATTAAACTCATAAAATTTTAAATTCGGCTCAACAAGTAGTGAAGATACACATAGCAATAACAATAATAAACTCAGTGAAATCCTATACGTGAGGTCTGTGGAGGATAATGTGTACGCATACCTTACTTTTTCTTATGAAGAAAATTTTAAATTTACGAATTCAAAATTCTAATAATTTTAAGTTATTGGATTCTAAATTAATAATTTATAAATATTCAATGATTTAAAGGGTTAAAACAAAACTATTAGATTTGACCAATATACCGAGTTCAAACTGAACCTGATCCAAGCAACAATGATAAACAATGAGACACGTAGTTTCGTAAAAACCTAAAACACAAAAACCAAAAACAAGAACAGAGGGCTCTGTTTTTCACAAATTCCATATTCTTCTGAAATACGCAAAAAAACACAACACCAAAACATTACCGACAAAAACAAACCCCACGCTTTGTCGACAACAAAACAAAATCTCTTTAACCTCATCTCTCTCTCTCTCTCTCTCTCTCTCTCTCTCACTACACAGCTTTAATTGAACCCCCCCTAAAACTTCAATTCCTCTCTCTCTATATCTTCACCAAACATATTTACACAGAAACTACAATCTTGAACTTGTTCTTGCCATAAATTCTTTGTAAAAGCTGGAGCTTTTTGGTGAATTCTTATTGTACTTTTTCTGGGTTTTTGATGAACTAAATAACCCAGAAAGGAATTTCTGATTCTTTATCTTGTTGGTGAGTTCATACCAAATTTGTCCTTTTTGGGTCTTTTGCTCTGTTTTCTGCCTGATGAATTGGCCATTTCTTGCAAAATTTGTCCTTTTTTGCAAATTTTAGCTCTGTTTTTACTGTGTTTTCTCCTTGGTGAATTGGTCATTTCTTGCAAAGTTTGTCCCTTTTTGCAAATTTTAGCTCTGTTTTTACTCTGTTTTCTGTTTGGTGAATTGGTCATTTCTTGCAAAGTTTGTCTTTTTTTGGACTTTTTATCTCTATTTTCTGTCTTGTAAATGTAAATGGGGCCTGTATTTTGTTAGTCCAATTAAAGTACACATTTCTCTTTGTTCTTTAATTCTGATTTATTGGGAAATTTTGAATCTTTTTTTCAAGAATCTTGAGAAATCTTGAGTTTTGATTTCAAGAAATTATCAAAGCCTTTGTTTTAACTACTTTTTGGCCCTTTTTTTGTGTAAATTTGTGACAATGTTACAAGATGATGGTTCATCATCAGTGACCTCATCATCACCTCTTCAGAATTTTCCAATGATGTCACTTTCACCTACTTTTAATTCACCGTACAATTGGCTCAAGGAGTTGAAATCTGAGGAAAGAGGTTTATATCTAATTCACCTTTTGCTCACTTGTGCTAACCATGTAGCTGCTGGCAATCTTGAGAATGCTAACATTGCACTTGACCAAATCTCTCAATTAGCTTCTCCTAATGGAGATACAATGCAACGAATCGCCTCGTATTTCGCTGAGGCGCTTGCTGATAGGATACTGAGATCTTGGCCTGGTATTTATAAGGCCTTGCATTCGACTAAGTTGTCGATTGTATCAGAAGACATACTGGTCAAGAAAATGTTTTTCGAGTACTTTCCGTTCATGAAAGTAGCTTCTTTGATCACGAATCAAGCGATCATCGAAGCTATGGAAGGAGAAAAGATGGTTCATATTGTTGATCTCAATGCTTCTGAACCCCTTCAGTGGCGCGCGCTGCTTCAGGATTTGAGCGCGCGCCCTGAAGGACCGCCCCATTTGCGGATTACGGGGGTTCATCAGCAAAAGGAAGTGTTAGAGCAAATAGCACATGTTCTAACAGAAGAAGCTGAAAAGTTGGATATCCCTTTTCAGTTCCATCAAGTAGTTAGCAAATTGGAAAATCTTGATGTTGAAAAACTACGAGTTAAAACCGGGGAGGCATTGGCGATTAGTTCAGTTATGCAATTGCACACTCTTCTTGCACATGAAGATGAACACCAAAAGAAATCTCCTTTGGGTCTCAAGCATATGAATGGCCTTCATTTGCAAAGGGCATTACTCAACCAAAATACTTTAGGGGACTTGCTCGAAAAGGAAACAGCTAATGTTTTTAGTCCGGGAAATGAATCGGCATCTTCATCTCCGCTATCTCCGACTGCATCAGCAAAGATGGACGGATTCCTCCACGCGTTATGGGGTTTGTCTCCAAAGGTCATGGTGGTCACAGAACAAGATTCGAACCACAATGGAACGACCCTTATGGAAAGGCTATCCGAGTCATTGTATTTTTACGCTGCATTATTCGATTGTCTTGAGTTCACACTACAGAGAACGTCATTAGAGCGATTAAAGGTTGAGAAAATGCTATTCGGCGAGGAGATCAAGAATATCGTAGCGTGTGAGGGAGTCGAGCGGAAGGAAAGGCACGAAAAACTGGATAAGTGGTTTCAAAGATTCGATGGAGCCGGTTTCAAGAATGTGCCTCTGAGTTATTATGCAATGTTGCAGGCAAGGAGATTGTTGCAGAGTTATAGTTGTGAAGGATACAAGATTAAAGAAGAGAATGGTTGCGTGGTAATTTGTTGGCAAGATCGCGCTCTTTTTTCAGTATCTGCTTGGAGATGTAGGAGGTGAGATTTAGACCAAGTATTACAATCAAGGGGAATTTGAATTGTTTTTTCTTCCCTTCTCTTTTGTAATGCACTTTGTAGGAAGGAACTTTTGTGTAGTGAAACTTGTCATGGAAATTGTAATCTTTCTAATAGTCTTGTTGTTGCCCTCTTTCTTTGTATACAGTTTCACAATATGTTTTAGTTCCCTAAGGTAACATAGCATTCTGATTGTCCCTAAGGTATGTAGTAAAGAATTACTCAAATCAGTATCATTGTAAGTAGACGATGGGGAGTAAGTCTAAGGGGAGTAGGATTACCTTTTGGAAGAAATCTTGCAAAACCCTCCTTTGAGTTCTTGAAGGAATTTCTTGTAAGACTCAATGTGGTCTGGTCCTTTTTCGGATCCCATGCATAGCGGGTCGTGCATCGAGCTGCCCTTTTAGTGTCTCTATGTGTAGACATGTGTAAGCAGGCAAAAGGGAGCCTTGGTGCAACGGTAAAAATTATCGCAATGTAACCAGGAGGTTAGAGTACATAATTGTAAGGGAAGGTTGCGTATATAAGAGTCAATGTGGTCTCATCCTTTTCCGGACCTCATGCATAGCGGGTGTGCATCGAGCTAACCCTTTTAGTATCATTACGTGTAGACATTGTTCTGTGTCTGCAAGGATTTGGGTTCATTGGTAAGGACGTAGCACGTGACGTGTAGGTTAGGCACACATTGCAGGTTCAAAACCTTTTAAACACAAAACCTGATATTTAAGTGTAGGTCGGAAATCCACAATATATTTCTTCACTATTAAAAAGAATAAGACACATTTCCTTACAAAATCTGGTATTTAAATTTAGGTCAGAAAGCCACAATATATTTCTTCAATATTAAAAAGAATAAGACACATTTCCTAAAGAACTTGCAGAAAATCTAATTCCACGCATGGATAATTTGACGGTTTAAACATTCCAATGGTTTGTCATAAAGAAAGTATACCAGCTTCTAATTGCAGGGTAAACTATAATGACACTTGGGCCAAGATATAACACAATGAGAAAATGTGAAAATAACACGAACTAGCCAGTTTTCGTATTGTAATTGAAAAATAGTCAGCGTTTGCAAAGTCATTGAAAAATAGCTACTATTTTGCTGCAATACGGAAAGTTTCAGCATAATATACTGGAGATTGAAGCACCTGTGTATGAACTTCCAGCATATTATGCTGGAACTCCAGTATATTATGGTGGAACTCCCAGTATATTATGTTGGAACCCCACATGTAAAAAATTCGAACTCTAGTATATTAAGCTGGAATATTTTCTGGATTTTGAACAGTGTTTTCGTTCAGATTTGTCTTTACATGAAAAATGGCTAAATTTTGATTACTTTTTAAACTGTGGCTATTTTTCAATTACCACTTATAAATCTTGCTATTTTTGAATTTCGCCCTGAGAAAATGGCACCCCGATGTCCCCATTTAGACTTGTTTTTTAAAATTTGTCCCCATTTTACAAACTTTTGCAAAAATAGGCCTAGCGCCAGATGACCGGTTCCATCTCCGCTCAGGGGTATACGCGAAAATTTTTATAAGCGGTATCGAAATTTATAGAATAACGGGGATAATATCTTTAATTATCGTACTTCTAGACAAGATATATTCTTAGTCTATTGGTTTTGTTGAGTCTTAACTTAGAAAGGGTCATGAGTTCAATTCTAGTTCATCACTTAACCATAGAGTTTCTCTCAAATATTTGCAAAAAATATGCTAGTTGAGGTTCGAATCTATGACATCTTAGAGCAAAATCAGGCACATAACTAACGTACCAAAAAAATAATTTACGTCAAGTGGTATTATTATTATTCGACAAGTGTCGTGCGATATCGTTTCATTAAAGCCGTTGTATATGCCCCGTCTAAGAAACTATGCTTGCAATTCTAATAAATAACTATTTCAACACGCACCTTTAGCCAAATCAGTTTGGAGTAGGAGCACTAGTTTTCATATTTTTCTCAATCGGCTATCTTGTTACAAACTATACTCTATGGTCGTGTAGCCTAAATTTGGATGGTTGTTACTCATTGTATCATATCGTATTGTTACTTTAAATATAATGTTTTGATTGTTACTTAAATTTTATTGTATCGTATCGTTAAATCTGTCGTTACATAACGACGAAATGTGCCACTTTATGTAACGACCGATTTGGTGTGGTCGCGTCGTTACCTTGTCTTTTTCTCTCAATCTCACCTTTTATTATTATTAAATTATTTTATTTTATCATTTACGCTACTTTTTTATATAGTAATTTTACCTTGTATCATAATTTTTCTTTATAATATTGCAAGTTTATTGTTCATATTGCTGGTGCGTGATATCATGAAACGATGGCAAACGACACAATCTATCCAAACATTGTATTTATCAAACGATACAATACAATACAATACAATACAATATGAAACGATGCGTAACAACCATCCAAACAAGTCGTAAAGATAGAAATTACCTCCCCCCCCCCCCCCAATAAAAAAATAAAATAGGTAGAATGAAGATAGTATCAAGTTAGCCTGATTAGCTAAACTTATAAATAATTGAACAACACAAGTGGGTTAAGCCATCGGATTATACTTGTTAACAATTTGATAAAATAAGTAAAATGAAAGATGAAAATTTTCTTGTAGCCATCGGTTTCTTCCTCTTTTCAAAGTTATAACTTATATAATGTATTTGATCTCAATTATAGTAGAAATAACATTAGTATTAGGAGCTACTTTACCTCTCGCTAAAAAAGACATTAAGAGAGGTTTAAGCCTCTTTTGTTTGCACTTAATGGAGGTCTGAATCTTAACCATTCAGATCTCACATATTAAGTGCGTTTGTTTTAAAGTCTGAATCTTAATTATTCAAATCTTAATCATTAAGTGTGTTTGTTTTTTTTACTTCACAACCACTTAATGGGTCTGAATAAGTTTGTATGATTAAGATGTATAACAGAGACTTAATTTCATTAAGATGCTATCACATATTCATTATTAACTGCCGCCACCACCTACCATTATCAACTACCACCATACTCAACCACCACCACCACCACCAAGCCACCATCATCCTCACTCATAGCCGCCACCATTATCGACCATCACCACCTACTATCCCCACAACTCCGACCACCATCATTCTTACCCACAATCAACACTCATCCACCTCAACTACCACAACTGACCACCCCATCACCATCAACAACCACAGCCGACACTGCCCATCATTATAACCTGCCACCCACCCACCCACCACCTTCCTCAGTCACAACTACTACCACCACCCACCATTATTAACTATCACCACCACCATTCTCAATCATAATCGTCACCACTACCAATCACTAATAGCACGAACCACCACCACCAACCAAAACTACCACCAACCACCGCGTCTAGTCGGCATTCACCTGTTAGCCATCACAACTAACAACTATCATATTTTAAAAAAAAACTATATATTTTATTGATAGAATATTAGATTAGTTAGTATTTCATTTGAATTTTATGTTTATTAATTTTCAATAAAAGATAAATTTTATATATTCAGATGTTAAAAATCAAACAGTCTTAGTTATTTAGTATTCAGATCTTAATACACATCTTAACATATTCAGATGTGTATTCAGATTCAGACGTCTTAATCTTAAAAAAAACAAATGAGGCCTAGCCTATTTCACAATGTCTCAGTTGTGGGGCCATAACATTTGTGTGGTTATAAAAACTTCTCATTAAGGGTAAAATGAGTAAAATAAAGAATTTAAAGCTGAATTATTTTCAATTGTAATAATATGTCATTCTTTTTTTAACGGATTAATAAGGAAAGTCTGTCATCTAAATTGAACCAGAGGGAGTAATAAACTTCATTTTTATGAAATCATATAATCTACCAAGACATATATCGAGGAAGCAGAAACTCTTTTGAAAGAAGCTAATAAGAAACAAATGGATCGTCTTATACTTCAGGAACAAATATAAAGAAATACTGATCATTTTTGTCTTCATCTTAATTAAATAAAAAGGAATCAAGCCTCTTGGATGCAAATATTTAAACAGTCTTTCTTGCAATCAATTGTACTCAATGATGCACTAATACTAATATACTAAATTTGATTTGATTAATAGATTAAAATAGATAGATAGATAAATAGATATAAAGAGGATAGCGGAAGTGGAACCTGCATCGTTAGTACCAAGTTTAGCTCGTCGGTAATGTAAGTTTTCCATTCTTCCGGTTGTGTAGCGCTTGGACTATATTTGCATAACTTTCTTAACTACAATAACTACAACAACAACAACAACAAACCCAATATTTTCCCACAAGTGAGGTCTGGGATGGGTAATATGTACACAGCCTTACCGCTATTCGTGGAAGGGCGAAAAGGCTGTTTCCGATCATAACTGTCTTAACTAGAGACAATATAAATAGTGGCCTCAAATGAGACTTTTTGTGCAAATCTCAGAAATGACTTCATGTTATTTTTACAGTTTTAGTTATATGCTAAGACAGGTGTAACAAATACTTGTATTATCATGTCACTTACATAGTACTTACAAATAAATCTTTAGGATAAACATTAACTGCTAAGCTAGTTATAATGGTAATTTACTCGTTATTACAAATAAAATTACATTGACAAGGTAAGATTCTTATATTGTCAATATATATAAATTGAAAATATTATTTTATGGCAATCAGAATATATAGATCAGAATTTGTTCTGGTTTATCCTTACCTCCCTTCACTAGATGAAAGCAATCATACTTCTCCAAACCTTACCACCCCATTAAATTCTACAAAAATATCAAATACCATCTTTGAAACCTTTATAAATCATTTAATCATCAATGAGCATATACACACAAGTCACTTAAGAAAGAAACAAACATACTATATATAAGATGCGAATCTAGAGGTCGGATCCTTCATGATCTAAATTTTAAGATTCTGGCTACAGATACAGGGGCGAGGATTCGACTAAAAATAATTCAAATACCTAAAAATAGAGTTTTAAAAATATCTAAATTATGAAACTATGTAGAGAAGGAGAAAATATTGATTAAGAAGAGAATCCAAAGGAGATAAAACGAAAGAACTGACATAGAGATTTCTAGATATAAGATTTTTCATTTTCTTAAATTTCACCCTAGCTTTGTTTTTAGTTTAGAAGTCATTGTATTTGTCTGGAATTTCTCCGTCGATTCTGGTCAAAGTACCCAACATCGGTTGACCAGATCCGGTACCGATCACGCACCCACATCGTACCGACATGGGTGCGGCACCAAAGTGAAGAGTACAAGCAACGATCACAACACATACGATTCATCGGCAACAAGCAGCCCCCTTTCTCAACATAAATGAGCCTCAACAGGAGCAGCCATTGATACGAGAGGAGGACGAAGGGGTAGTTCTCATAGAGAGAAGTCTAGATATTCTGAACTTAAAAAGCTTAAGCATGATGTTCCTCAAACCAAACAGAAAAATAGTGCGTTCTATTTACCCCCTAATCTCTCAAAGTTTTCTCTGAATATCAGAACCTTAACAAATCCAACTCCCTACAAATTTACAATGAACTTAGGCCAGCAGCACCAACCTAGCCAGGAGACTGTCAAACACAGGTGAACTCCACCCTGAACCTTGAGAAAGACAGTGCAAGCACATCAAGAATCATGAATTTAATAATAGAATTGCAGGGAACATGTAATCCCAACTTCAATAAGAAATTTTAGGCGATGATAGATTCGAAAATACCAACTGAGGTGGCAGTGGCACTGCTGGAGGCCCGACTACAAGTGCACAATTCTGAAGGTATACTTCAACTTTACTAAGCTTGATTCAACTTTACGAATAATGTTGAGGTACATTTGGATCAAATTGGAACAACCAGCCAAGAAGTCATGCTACGATCAAGGTAAATCCCGCTTCACCACCTTGGCAATTTTGTTGTAGCACAAACTTTAGCAATAGAATAAAACTGTGGGATAACTTAAAAAACACTGCTGACTGCTATAGTGGTGCCTGGTTTATAGGAGGAGATTTTAATCAAATAACCCCCATTAGTGAAAATTTTGGGGGACTACCTATTAATAATATTAGAGCTAGTAAGTTTATAGGCTGCACAGACACCGTAAATTCATTGATCTTGCATTTACAAGCTAACATTATTCACCTACCTAGGAGCTATTCTGATCATAGTCCTACGAAATTGTGCCTTTTACTAAGCGCCCTAGATCATATAACCTTAGCAAGCGCTACACCTAGGTGCTGTCGGCACATTCACCTTACATGAATTTCATGTTCCTTGTGCTCTTTATTCTTACTTTGTTCAGAGGCACAACATACCCTTTCAAATACTACTCAAGACGAGAAACAAAGATGAGTACTATTAGTTTGAATATAACTTGACCAAGCACTTCAACCAAATAACTGTTCTTGCAAAAGAAATTGTTGTTTCATCATAAAGGAAAAAGGACTAACAAGATCTCCAAGCAGATATTGTTCAAAGATGAATGTAATATGTAATGTCTTGTCGTCTTTGAGACAAAAGAAACAGAATTTAAGAAGAATGCACAAAGAACTCCTACTATTTATTAATTACATGATTTTCTCCATATGAGCCTTTCTTGTTGCTGCATCCTTGGCACCATATTTAGAATAGGGCCAAATTAGGCTTTCAACGTAAATGTTTGCCTCGCGAAAGGCATCACAGTTGGTAACCTCTCGATATTTGATCAAGTCATCCTTCGGATTGTAAATCAAGAAAAATGATCCACAGTCGAACAAAATTTCACCTTCATTTGACTTGCAAAAGAATGGAAAAAACAGATGCACTATATAATTATCAGGACGCTTGATGTTAACTATCCTTGTCCAAGATTCTTTAACCCCATCATCTTTCATAACCCACAAATCCACGCGACCACTCCAATTATTACAAAACAGAGAAAGATCACTTCCCAACACTCCCAAGCACAACGTAAAACCAAAATCTCCTTCTCCATAGCAAGGTTTCTCCACCTTTTCCCATTTCTCATCAGCCAAATTAATAGAAACGATGCCCCAACTATTATAACAACGCAACCTCCGAGTAGTACTATTATTAGTCCAATAAAGCTTCCCATTCACAAACATACCCTTCGACCTAATAAATACTACCCCTTCCTGAAAATTATCTACACTTGTCCAAGAATCACTATTTACACTAAATATTTTGGCTTTAGCATGACGCAAACCGTCATGACCCAAATAACGATCAATACCCACTATTTTATAATCGTCATGAAGCTCATCATATCCAAAACCGAACATAAACAACAACCTATAGAATCAGGTAATTTCTTGAATTTCCTAATTGATGGATTCCACAGAAAGAATTCTGTTCCCTGAACGGAAAAACAAATCAACCCATTGACAGAACCCACAATAAAAGGATATCTAGGAAATTTATGGGTATTTTTATATGGATAATCCAAGTTAATCGCTTCAATACTAACAGAGTCATAAAGCAAAGAACTAACAGAACAGTTCTTAAGATTTTGCTCTGGTGGAGATAACCCCACCATAAGCCTATGGTGGGTGTAATTCTTGTTATTTGCACATATATTGAGATGGGTTTTGATAAATTCAGGGCTAGAGATTAAAGCGAGCCAAGATTTTGAAACACACCTGAATTGTAAAAGCGATTTCACGGGTAGCCTTAAGAGGATTTCAGTGATGAGTTCTGGTGGAATATTAATAGGGATTTTAAAGCTTGAATCTTGCATTGAAGTGGAAGAAAGTTGAGTGAGTTTGCTCCGTTTTGATTCCACTATTTCAGAACTTGCAACCTTTTTCTTTTCTAGGTTTGTGTCTTCTGAAATTTTTTCAAATTGTATCTGCTGAAATATTATTTACTCCAACAAGAACAAAGATACTTTATTCCTGCCGTATTTATAGTCGGTTTGGCCTGCAAAAATCAAAGTATTTTTTCAGCAATTACTGTTTGACTAATTAATTTTAAAAATATTTTTAAGCAGCAATTAGTATTTAACTAAGCTTTAAAAAACTACTTCTAAATATATTTTTTTCAAAAGTACTTTTCAGAAAAGTATTTTGGAGAGAAAACTACTTTTTTTTCTTTTCAAAAGCTTGACCAAATACCTTAATTTTAGAAAAAAAATATTTTTGACCAAAAAAAAGTGTTTTTGCATAAAAAAAAAAAGCTTGACCAAACATGCTATTAATTATAGGTGTTTATCGGACGGGGCTGGAACGGGCTGAACTGGGAAAACCCCAGCCCGTTCGGTTAGCGGGCGGGTTGGTTAACGGGCTCTTGGCGTGTTGGGAAATTTCGGCTTTTTAGGGCCCATACGGGTTCGGGCGGGCCAGGCTCCATTTAATTTTTTTTTTAATTTAAATTTTATTTTTCTTATTCAATATTATTGATAGTTAAGTATTTGCAAACTTTTAAGGGTTAGAATTAAACTTTGAAGTTTAAAGTTTTAAATTTGAAATTTGTATTTTAGAATTATAAAATTGAAATTAGAAAGTAAGTAGCTACAAAAAATTATTTAATAAGACCAATAGGCAATATAAGGAACAAACTCCGAAAGCTTTCATTTATATTTTTAATACTTCAAATTAATTTTTTTTATTTTTTATTTTTGAACTTGCAAATTAAAAGTTTACAATAATTATAAAAAATAAGAAATAGTACATCACATACTTTGCATCATTTTTGTAAGTTCTTCCATGACAGGTAGTTAGTCTGAAAAATTAAGAGGTTGATGAGAGCATACAACAAGGAAATGTCTCTCAAGCAGTTTGAGGTAGATCAGTCAGAGTTGAAGTGCATTCTTCCACATCAAGATAAGTTTGAATCAAGTCTGCTTCGAACTGGAAAGGATCATTCATTGGGACAAAGGTATTGCCCGTCGGCACTTTGGGTTTGTGTTGATGTCATCAATAGATACTGTGTGTGATTTGTTTGTTTATCTTCAATTGCATGTTTGTACTTGGCATTTTTAAGTTTGGTATGACGAAGACATTTTATTCTGCTACCCAAATACTTTTATCCTTTGCTACCCATTTTGAGCCTTAATTTTTTATTTCAAACCTCTCTTTTGGAATCAAAAATAGAGTTAGGAACTAGAAAAGGAAAAGAAAAAGAGAAAAAGAAGAAAAAAAGGAAAAGAGAAAAAGAAAGAAAAGAAAAAGAAAAAAAGTGAGAAAAGGAAAAGAAGAAAAAAAAAACAACTTTGTCTTTTGAACTACGTTCGACCTTATTCTTGACACGTCAAGATACGTAGGCAGCCTTACGGTTCGGTCACACCAAATAAAATATTTCATAATCCCCCGAAGTCAAGAGTGGGGCATTTTTTCTTAGAAATCCCATCAAAGCAAAAAAAAAGACAAAAAGCAAAAGCAAAAATTCCCCAAACTCCAAGAAACTGGGGCAGAAGTTTTAATTTTGCCAAAAGACTTGATTCCAAAAGTTATAATTTTGAACCTTTTCATCTTAAATTATTTTGAGCCTTCATGTCACCCTTTCTTTCTAACCCTGTCCAAAATCCTACATTACAGTCCAAAGAAAGACCTTTTGACCAATCTTTGAGGATGCCAAATTAAGTGTGTGGTGAAAGTCTGATCTTCTTGTATCATGGGTAATACCTTGTTCTCAACACAAAGAGAGAAAATGATAAAATGAGAGAGTCTTATTGGTGAAAACCCTCATGGGCACCGTAAGGCGACGATGAGTTGAGAAAAGAGCAAAATGAGAGAGGTTTAATAGTGAAAACCCTTCAGGGCACTACAAGTCGACTAAGGATTGTGGATCAAATGGGACAATTGAAGCGCTGAAGCCTAGTTTCACAGCGAAGAGGTACAATAAGAGTTGAATATTAGACTTGCTTGAGAGATTATGCCACTTAATCCAAAGGTACATGTCATGGTCATTAGAGTTGGTATCCACATCTGATAAGTTTCTATTTTGTAATTTTCTTGTTAGGTATCATCTCTTTCTCTTGTCCCTTATTTTGTTCCTCTTGTTGTGTTTGAGTCCCTTCTTGAGTCCGTTTGGTCAGAACAAATGAGAAATGACTTCAAAATTCGCTACCAACTTTCCAATTGCACAAAACGAATTTGACTAGCACATCAAAGTGGCATAAGTCAGGAAAAGTGGTATACGCATTGAGTTGGTAACAATCAACATGCTTTGGGATTCATGTGAAATGCAGGGTTCGGTAAATGTCAATTCATGAGCAAAATACAACAGATAAGAGGAATATTGTGAGTGAATGGAGAAGAGGTATTTTCTGTGATAAGGGTTGAAAGAAAATGGGTAGTCGATAACAGTTAAGGTCGTCCAAGTTGAAATCAAAGTTATTTTGGCAAGTGTAGAAGCAGCTGCCCTCAAGGTCAAGGCCACAAACTAAACACCACATTTAAACTCACAAATTTTCTTTGTTTGAAACAAGAACAAAGCAGTGCAAGCAAGTTGGTTCAAAAACAAGAAAGAAAGAAAAAGAAAAGAAAGAAATGAAAAAAAAAAAGAAATAGGAAAAAGAAGAAGAAGAGAAGAGTCGACAAAGAGAAGTTTCTCAAATCTTTTCCCTTACCTGTCTTGCCAGGTGTGCATAAAATGTTTCCATTGCTCTTCACATTTTTCCTCCTAGGATAAAAGTCTTAGTCTGATGGATTTTCTTTCCAATAAAATCTTAGTCTGATGAATCTTTCTCCTAAGATAGAAGATCTAGTCTGATGAATTTTCTCCTAGGATCAAAATCTTAGTCTGATGAATCTTTCTCCTAAGATAACAAAAAGACCTAGTCTGATGAATTTTCTCCTAGGATCAAAATCTTAGTCTGATGAATCTTTCTCCTAAGATAACAAAAAAAACCTAGTCTGATGAACTTTCTCCTAGGATCAAAATCTTAGTCTGATGAATCTTTCTCCTACGATACCAAAAAAGAAGAAGATAGAAGACCTAGTCTGATGAACTTTCTCCTAGGATCAAAATCTTAGTCTGATGAATCTTTCTCCTAAGATAGAAAACCTAGTCTGATGAATTTTCTCTTAGGATCAAAATCTTAGTCTGATGAATCTTTCTCCTAAGATAATAAAATAAACCTAGTCTGATGAACTTTCTTCTAGGATCAAAATCTTAGTCTGATGAATCTTTCTCCTAAGATACCAAAAAAAAAAAAGATAGAAGACCTAGTCTGATGAACTTTCTCCTAGGATCAAAATCTTAGTCTGATGAATCTTTCTCCTAAGATAGAAAACCTAGTCTGATGAAGTTTCTCCTCGGATAGAAATCTTAGTCTGATGAGTTTTTCTCCTAAGATAGAAGACCTAGTCTGATGAACTTTCTCATAGGATCAAAATCTTAATCTGATGAATTTTTCTCTTACGATAAGAAAACCTAGTCTGATGAACTTTCTCCTAGGATTAAAATCTTAGTCTGGTGAATCTTTCTCCTAAGATAACAAAAAAAATCTTATTCTGATGAATCTTTCTCCTAAGATAACAAAAAAACCTAGTCTGATGAACTTTCTCCTAGGATCAAAATCTTAGTCTGATGAATCTTTCTCCTACGATAACAAAAAGACCTAGACTGATGAATTTTCTCCTAGGATCGAAATCTTAGTCTGATGAATTTTTCTCCTAAGATAGAAAACCTAGTCTGATGAATTTTCTCCTAGGATCAAAATCTTAGTCTGATGAATCTTTCTCCTAAGATAAGAATATTACTCTGATGAATCTTTCTCCTAAGATAACAAAAAAGACGTAGTCTGATTGATTTTCTCCTAGGATCGAAATCTTAGTCTGATGAATTTTTCTCCTAAGATAGAAATCTAGTCTGATGAATTTTATCCTAGGATCAAAATCTTAGTCTGATGAATCTTTCTCCTAAGATAACAAAAAAGGACCTAGTCTGATGAATTTTCTCCTAGGATCGAAATCTTAGTCTAATGAAATCTTTCTCCTAAGATAAGAAAACCTAGTCTGATGAATTTTCTCCTAGGATCGAAACCTTAGTCTGATGAATTTTTCTCCTAAGATAGAAGACCTAGTCTGATGAACTTTCTCCTAAGATATATATAGAAAAAAGGGACTTAGTCTGATGAATTTTCTCCTAGGATCGAAATTAGTCTGATGAATCTTTCTCCTAAGATAGAAGACTTAGTCTGATAAATTTGCTAGTCAAATGTTCTTGGTTTTACTCACAGGAGACGCACATCCCAGTCAAGTCTTTAGTTTTGCTCTCATCATTGCATCAATAACATAGGTGATTTACAGTTTTGCTAACAATTCACAAATCTTCCTAGTGCAAACTAGGGCAGAAAATTTTGTTTGTTTTGTTGTTTTGATTGCAGGCACCCACCTGGAGAACGAGGGAGTTCTTTTCAGAGTTACTTCAAATTTCAAGTTAGTAGCGGGCACCCACCTGAAGAACGAGGAAAGTCATTTCAGAATACGATTCAAGTTAGAAGTAGCAGAAGCTCGCGGCAAGAATACGAGTCAACAGTCCGAGATGATCAACAGAAGTAATCTCAATCCAGAATAAAAAAAAGAAGAGAAAAACAAAAAAAAAGAAGAAAAAAAAAGAAAGCAAAGGGAAATGAATCCAAAATGCAGAAGCTGAGACAAGAGGTGGATTGCTCAAGACATGACTGAAGTCACAAGCATGGTATGTCCGATTTTGATCCGAAAAGCTGAAGAAGAATGAACTAGCACCTGTAACTAGCAAGCATCAAGGTTCAAATCTAAAGTCTGTATGAAGAATCATTCAAGACTCAAGATCAAGCTTCAGAAGACTTATAGATAGGAATTTTGTAACTCATAGTTGATAGGCTTAGCTAGTCTTTTCATTTTTGATGTAATAACAGGAACTGCAGACCGAAACCTCGGCGGAACGGCACCTCGACCGGCTCTCCACCTCAGTATACTCCATCACCTCATTCACTTCTGAACTACACGTGGCCTGATTCCTTTATAGCCAAGGATATGTAGGCATCTCAGATACCAGGGCTCGGTCACATTCTCTTTCCCATTTTCTCTTAGTTTTAGTCTCTCTAAATAAGGGTCGGGTCAAAAAACCTGTCTAGTCGTTCTTTGTCTGAAAATACTTCATATTTCCAATCAAAGAGGGGCAGCTGTAGACATGTGATTTTTGACCCTCTCCAATATTTTACATATTTTAGCATTTAAATACTCAGTTTAGGTCTAATATAGTTATTTCAACTAATTTTGACTCTTTTACATTATTTTTACCACAAAATTAAAAAATACAAATATAGTTTCATTTTTCTCTATTTAATTAAGGTATTAGGTATTTTTTTAGAAAAATATTATTTTTAATGCATTTTTATTTTTAGTATAATCTCCTGAAAATACAAAAAATTAACTTCGTGTCATAATATAGGTCGAATTAATTAATTAGGAATGATTTCACAATTCAATTGTCTATTATTTTAGGAATTAATATTTTTAGTCTAGTAGAGTTAAAGGGCCACTTTTAAAGATATATTTGGCCAAGTTTGACCCAATTCGGATCTAGCCCATAATTCTAGGCCCAATACCTACTAACCTAACCCTAAAATCCTAATAAACTAAAAACCCTAGCATAAGCTTCAGCCGTTGGAGAGAATAGAAAGGAGCCTTCAGCTCATCTTCTTGAACAAAAAAGAGATAATGCTAATAACCCTAGTGATGGCTGTCTTCTTCTTCATCGAAACAGACCCTTCTCCTTAAACGAGCAACAACAGCCTAGCCATCATTCCCTCTCCATCTTCAACCATAGACAACAATGAAAACCCATCAGTTATCTTCCTGAAGAAAGAACACACTTGCGGAACCCTAGAACCCCATACCTAGACAGCCGTCGTCCACCACCTGAAGTCGCCTCCGCCAGCGATTCTACTCACCAAAAAAACGCACACAGCCCTCCAGTCATCTTCTCCACCCTCACTCACCAAGAGAAACACTACTTCTCCATCTCCATTCATCTTAGCTGCCATCGATCTGCATTAACCCCTGAACCCTTAGGCCCTTGGAGCGGCAACTTCATTCCAATGACCACCCAGATCTGCCGAGCTTCTTCCTTTTCTTGTTACGTGAAAAACCAGGACCCTACACCAGCAGACACCAGCTGCACCAGTCCCTACTCCACACCTCCGCCGCCGGACAACCACCCACCAAGCCCCCTCATCTCTTTATCGACAAGAGAACCAAGCTCAACCCCTGACTCCCTCGACCACACACACGCACATACGAGAAACGGGAGGCTGAAAACAATTTAAAAAATCAAAGGGAAGCGTGGTTTTGTCCTGTTCGATTTTAACTTTTTATTTTTTGATTTTCAATTGAGTCTAACTTCGTTTTTAAATTCAAACGTGAGATACATAATGAAAATTGAGGCGTTTCTTTTGGTGCTGGTTTCCGAAATAGATTGGAGTTGAAACGGGTATTCGATCGTTGGAGTTGTTGCCCGAGGTGCGGTCCGTCGGTTTCATTCGGGTTGGATCTGCTGTTTCGCATTTCATTCGTAAGGTATATCTCTTTTCATCCCTTTTTATTAATCCATAGATACATTCTATGTTCCCGTGAGTTTGATCCTGTTATAATTTTGATCTAGATTTGTTTCATTGTTGTTTTGTTTAATTTGTCCTTTGAGTGATTGAATTCATCTGTTACTATTTAATCTTAGTTAGCCTTATTGCTATTTTGTTCAAGTTGTTCTTTGGATGGTTGAATTATGTTTCATCATATCTGTTCTATACACTTGTAAATGAAAACATGAAGAAATTAGTTTGAATGGAAATAGTGTCACTTTGAAGTGTCGGGTTGGGAAAATAATCCATGAAACAACAGAATTGGCTCTTGGTCGTAAATTGTGAACCAAACTTAATATCATATTATTTTATTTTTGTTATTTTATCGCTAGCAACATGTTTAGGCCGTCATCACGTGGGTAGGCAAGCCTTAGGATATTTGTTAGCTTTGAGGCGAAAGGTCGTTCCCTTAGTTAAATTTAACCGGGGAATGCCCCCAAGGATTTGTATATATTTTATCCGGGGTATTCCCCGAAGTACATGTAAATGAAGGCCAGAGACTGGATGACGTGAGGAAGTGTAGATTATAACTTTTATGTTTTCTTTTATTTATTTTTATCTTTTTAGGTGGGGATGACTTCGAACCTCGTGTGTGTTTATTTTGTTTTTTTTGTGATTTTACCTGAACTTGAATATTTTAAAAGCTGACTAGATCAAATATGCAACCGTGCTAGTTACGGGGCTTGGGGAGTGCCTAACACCTTCTCCCCGAGTCAAATGAACCCCTTACCCGAATCTCCGGTGCGGACTTAGTTTTGGAGTCCAAAGTGTTTTAAAGGAAAAATTATTTTTTTTAAACAACGGTGACTTGGCACACCGAAATCAAAGTCAGGTGGCGACTCTGAGTTAAATCTTTTTTAACACAATTTTTGTCACTTTCTAGTTGAAAAACCCTTACGAGCTTTACTAAATCTTTTTTTATTAATTAAAGAGGGTTTAGTGAGGTTTGTTAAAAAAGGGGCGTGACAATGAGTGTTTGGATTTTGTAAATTTGTAGAGTTCCGAGATGCGGGCCCGGGGTTGACTTTTTATTTTTCTTTAAAGATTGCAACTTTAGTGTCCGGAATAGTTTCTTATGATTTGTATTTATGGTATAAAGTTATTTTGGCTAGATTCGAGCCATTCGGAGTTGGATATTCGCGGAAAAGCCTTACTAGTGGATTGAGTTAGCATGTTTTGAGGTAAGTATCTTGCATAACTTTGTGTGGGGGAATTTTCCCTTAGGATTGGTATTGTTTTGTGTGAATTGTGGTACGTCAAAGCCGTGTACGCAAGGTGACGAGTGGGTACACAGGTTATATATGGTAATTAATCGGTCTAGGCTATTTAGCTTATTTTCATGCCTTTAATCGTATTGTCATAACATGCTACATCCTTCATCATTGATTTATCTTTATATGCTTTATTTGACATTGTTAAATGCTTGTCCCATCTCTTATTTGTTATTTGTCCTTACATGCTTAGTTGAACTTACTGTTCCCTCATTGCCTTGTTGATTATTTGACTGTTGTGTAATGTTACTTGAAGTTGTTATTTCTGGAAATATCTTATTGTTAAGTTTTGGTGTTGAAGTTGTAAAAGTCGTGATCACATTGAGGCAAAGTTGTAAATTGTTGAAATACCATTCTTGTTAAGCTATTCACATTCAGTTGCTATTGTTGAGACTCTTGTACACTTTATGGTTAAGCCATCGGCCATTTATTGTGGAAACATTGTTATTGTTGATATTTTTGGCGAATTGTGGTATTTGAATACTTGAGGTGCAAGTTGTGATATATTATGACATTGAAACGCATGTGGTGAGATAAGGTGAGCTTGATACGCGTGTTGCTAGTAGGGGAACTACTTGAAGCCACGCAGTGAGATAAGGTGGGCTAAAACGCATGTAGCTATTTCGTGAAAATGATTTTCAAAACTAAATGTACGGCTCACGCGGTGATATAAGGAAAGATTGTGATTGAAATTGTGAAATGTGAAAATGAGGCAATACTCTTGTTGTTACCTTTCATTTACATCACTTGTGTTTTGTCTGCATTGTCGCGCCCCCTTTTCCCTCTTTGCATAGGGAGATCGGGTTTATAACATTTTTTGGGTATAAAATAACTCATTCCTTTTAGGAATTGGTTTTGCATTTGAAGAGTCGCCACCTAATGATTTAAGGTGCATTAAGACACCTATAGGGTTCACTTCTAATTTGTTTTGATAACCAGAGATTGGGTAAGAGCTTGAAATTATCCTAAGGGGAAGGTGTTAGGCACCCCTCAGGATCCACTAGTATGGTTCCCGACCAGACAGTTTTTTGTGAATTTGTGCAATTTAGCAAACAAACAGGTATAGACTCAAATAGTAGGGGATTTAAACACATAAGAGTTTAAAAACAGTTAGAAAGTGAATTTCGAAAAGAAAGAGTTACAGTTCTATAAATACTTGAAAATAGAAAAGAAGAAAAGGGGGTCCTAGGTTTATTTATAATATGGATCACGTCAATGCGATACCCGATTTGACACTCCTTAGAAGAGGGGATACACGAGGTATTAGCGCACCAGTCATCATATCCATATCTACCCTCCCTACTCCGTTAAGATATTAAAACGTGAATTGGTCTCGACCACTATTGCATGCTATTACCCGTCCCATTCATATCACTCCCATAGGAACTTAGGACTACTATTCCTAAAGGGGAGGGATATTAGGCTGACTTTAGGTTTCAAAAGGTAAAAAATCTAAGGCGACATACAAAAACACATAGTACTGCACATTAGGGGAAACATGTAAACAAATAAAAGGCCCATGTATACCTCCTCAAGCAAAATACATAAATAACATGACTTAAACATACATTTAGGGTCTGAATTTAAAAATACTAAAGGCGAGGGGAGTTTTAATTGTTGAAGCAAACCAGTTTATTACATAACTCAGATAAAAAGTCTGAATTAGGCCTGCCTGCTGGTTGTAGCAATTACTAATTAACAAAGGCGGATTCAGTTTTATTGTTGTTATCACCTAAGGCTTGCCTAAGTGTTTGGGTGAGATCCTATAAACATGATATCTATTAATGATTCAGAATGTGGCAAAGTAGTAACCATTATAAAACAAACGATTTGAGATCCTACAGGCATCTTTCTAAACCGTATTAACAGAAGGTGAGAGAGTTGTTTAAAAACTAGTTGAGAACAGTATGAATTAAGCTGATTTTAAACTAGACTGGTTTCAGATCCTGTAGGCATGATATCAATTATTGCTGATTTAATTCCTATAGACATGATATCTAGTTGAACGTGTAATGAAGTAGGCAAAATTTACTCGCAATTCCTATAGGTATGATTTCTATAAAAGGATACTAATTTTAAACTACTGGACATGATGCCAGATGATAACCAGTTAGATCCTAAGAACATGGTGTCTAAGTGTGGTAATGCAGAATCTAAGACAAGTCCTCTAGACAGGTTCTCTAAATGTAGAGTTAAACATGCAGAATTTAGACGAGTCCTATAGATAGGTTCTCTAAATGCAGAGTTAAGCATGCAGAATTTAAACGAGTCCTATAGACAGGTTCTCTAAATGCAGAGTTAAACATGCAGACTTTAGGTCCTATAGGCATATTCTCTAGATGTAGAACATGCAGAATTTTAGTGAAAACAAATCTTATAGGCATGATATCTAAATTGCAGAGTTATATATACAGAATTTTAGGTCCTATAGGCATGATATCTACCCTTAAGCATGCACAATTACCTAACCTTTTTCACTAGCCAAACCTCAACGTTTATTACAAATTATTACAAACTGAATAACGAATTACATCAGAAAAGTGTAAAAAGAAAACAAAAGTTACAACCAGAGGAAGCCTGTTTCTTGACTTCCTCTCTGAGTTATGGAATAATCCACCTCAAATGCCATTTGTTTCAAAGCCTTTCTCAGACCTAGGTATGTCAAAGTTCCCTAAGGGTCTCAAGGGACCCCGGGCAGTGCTTACACCCAAGTTTGCATAACCAGACAGGAATGAATGTAGTGTGGAAGGGCCAACCCTTATGTGTCCAAGTTCAGAGGGAGCTCATGGGTCCCAAGGCAAGGCTCACACAAGAGGGGCAGAACCTAAGTCTAAGAGTATAGTGGAAGTGCAGGAGCAGAGAGTTGTTTAAAACTGGGTTGAAAATAGTAAGGGGGTAAGGGTAATTTGAAAACAGTAGTAATAAAGTTAACACTACAGAATCAGCATTTTGATACAAATGGGTCAGGGGTTTGGGAGTTCATTACAGGGAGCATATGACCCTAGGAGGGGGTTAGGTTTTGTACATGCACAATAATAGATGATGCTGGCATGCCCATAAACCAGCTAGAGAATACAACACATAGAGGGGATATGAAGGATATGACCCCAGGGAGGGTCAGATTTGGGTCATGCACAGTAATGTCTAATGCTGACATGCCCTCAAGCCAACCAAAGAATACAAACACATAGGGGATATGGGGGTTTGAGATTCATAAGTTATAATAAATGATTGACAGAATTCATACATAAGGAAAAATATTAATTCAGAAGGGAAAGGGGCAGATTACATCATGCTTAACAATGGAACTTGATTAAACACAAGCAGGAAATAGGCAAAAGTGCAAGAAATGGTAAAGAAACATGTTGTTGTTAATGCTGAAGATTAATTAGAACATACCAGTAAAGAAGCAAATACAGAAAGAAAGTAAACAAATTTCCCCACAGCCTAGCCTTGGCTTTCAGCCGACTAGGTAAGGCAGAAACACAAGTAGTAACAGAGAACGAGAGTTTTGAGTGAAGTTTGCGTTCTGAACTCAAGTGTTCGTGTTTGTGAAAGAAGAGGGGTGCAAGGTATTTATAGTTTTGAAAACATGTGAGAAATAAGGTAATAAGTAAAGTTTCAATACAAATGTGGAACCAACAACAATCAGAATTAATTAACCAAGTGATTCCCCTTTAATCAAGAGATCACTTGTTTAACGGGGTAACAGATTCAAAAAAATAAGGAAAGAAGAATCAGTTTGTAGGCAGACTGATTATTGCCATAAAAGGGGTAGTAAAAGCATTAAGTAAGCAATCAAGTCTAAGTACATAAATATGCTTATTTTGGGAAAGGATTCAGTAAGGCCAAATATCATAATAAAGGTGTGAGAATACACAGGAGAAAATATGATTGATATTATTCACATATGTTAAACATGATACAATGAGCCCTATATAACATATATAAAAATTATCTATTCAAGCCAAACGAAATGCACACTATCGCTGGAGCGATTTAATAAAACCAACTAGACAAATATAATTAAAAATGGATTAAATGAAGAAACAAGATAGAAACTAACTTTAACTAAAAAAAATCAAAAAATTAATAACGGGGCAGTATTACGATTTTACCATATACTCTCAAGCATTTCCTCACTACCTTACTTTAATCAATACAAAGCTATTTTACTACTTCAACAACTGCAAAAACAGAAAATTTAACATTCCAAAACTTCAAAAACTAATGCTAAAATAATTAATAATAAAAAATAAAATCTGAAAAATAAAATTAAAAATAAAAAATCAGCCATGAAAAAGAATAGAATTTTACCATTTTACAATTCAAGTGGCCGAAAAAATGGTGGTATGCCAAAAGAGGGTGTTCGGGGAGGTCGCCGGAATTTGGCCGGATTTTGGTCGCCGGATTTTCAGGGTGAAATTGGCATCAATAGTTAGGTCTTGAGGAGCTCTATCCATTGATGTAGGTATTGTAGGGTGGTAGTGGTTTGAGCTTCAATAATTTGGGCAAAAAGATGACGGGAAAGTTTCCTAGATCTAAGATTCAAGGAGTTTGAGGGATTTTTAAAGGATTTGGTTTGGAGATATGGAAAGAGGAAGTTGTAGAGATTACATGGTGTGAATTTGGAGGTGTTTGGAGGTGGTCGGCCGGCGGCAGCAGCGGCTTGGGGGCGAGAGAAGAGAGAGTGATGAAATAGAAAGAAGAGAGAGGAAATAATGGGGAAATAAGGCAAATTTTTGGGGATTTTAGACTTTAAATACCTAAGATGAAGATAAAACTAGGACCGTTGGATTAAATCAAGATGGTGGATGAGTTTGAATCTTGTCACTTAACTAAAACGACGTAGGTTCAAGATAAAACTACGTCGTTTTAAGCTCTTCTTGGCTGCCCCCTTTTGGACCGGGTTTGGGCTCTTTGAGCTCAAATTTTGGGCCAATTTTGGCACAATTTTAATTAAATTATACTAGCCCAAACCCTACCCCATTTATCAAACCATTACTCAACTCTTAAAACCTATACATACACAAATAAAAACAAACACACACACACACACATACATATTATATATATATATATAAGGCATTTACAGTTGCCCCTCTTTGCTCGAGAACATGAAGAGTTTTCGTGCAAAGACAAATAAATTCCATGGATAATTTTTTGCTCACATTCACTCTAGTGGAAGCATTTTGAAAAAGGTGGTGACCGAACCTTGCTTCTGAGGTTGCCTACATATCCTTGGCTATAAAGGAATCAAGTCAGTGTAGTTCTAGGAAAATTTGGTAGGTGGGACTACCAGACACTGGAGTTAAGACTGCTGTTGCTGCTGTTGTTGCTGTTACTCTTACCGTTACTGCTTCTTACATCAAAAGAAAAAGAGAAGAGCACTACATTTGTCTGCAAACTAAGAGTACAAAAATTCCTATCCATGTGCCTTCTATAGTCGCATCTTGATTCTTGACCTGCTTGCTTGTGTTGACCTTAGATTGGATCTTAATTCTTTTGAAGAAAAGATTATGACTCAATCTCGATGGCTTGCTTTCTGGATCAGAATTTGAGAAGATGAATCTTGAGAAGCTGGGTTGCTGACACATTATCAAAGCTAAACTCCGACTATCTTGTGATCGAAGGATTTCTTTCTTCTGATGAGAAACTGAAACTGCAAGCTTTAATCGTCACTTGTGCTATACGGCAGAGCCTGCAAAGCCATCAAAGACAAACAAAAACGAACAAAAAATTTCTGCCCCAGTCTGGCACTAGGAAAATTCTGTGAGTTATTAGAGAAATCTGTAAATTATCTAATTTATTGAAAAGGCAGATAGAAATAGTAGTATAAACTAGTTGAAAGAGATAAAATTTGGTAACGAAGGATAGTTTAACCAGGGATCGATACCTTGTGCAACTGAAAGGAAATGTAATCATAGGCTGGTACCCTCTCTTACTGGAAGAAAATAGAATCGGGTGTTAGCACCATGTATTATCGATAAAGTGTTGAATCCCTCTAGGCGAAACGGTTCGATCTGAGTTAAACTGTATTTAAACAACCTGAGCAAAGATTACTTCTACCTGGAACTACGAACTAGATCCCCCTAGGCGAAATGGTTCTACCTGGGTTAAGCTACGTAAAACACCCTGAGAAAAGAGTACTTCTACCCGGAAACTATGAGCTAGATCCCCCTAGGCGAAACGGTTCTACCTGGGTTAAGCTACGTAAAACACCCTGAACGAAGAGTACTTCTACCCGGAAACTATGAGCTGGAGACCCCCCTAGGTGAAACAATTCTACCTGGGTTAAGCTACGTAAAACACCCTGAGCGAAGAGTACTTCTACCCGGAAACTATGAGCTATATCCCCCTAGGCGAAACGGTTCTACCTGGGTTAAGCTACGTAAAACACCCTGAGCGAAGAGTACTTCAACCCCGAAACTATGAGCTGAATCCCCATAGGAGAAATGGTTCTACCTGGGTTAAGCTACGTAAAACACCCTGAGTTAAGAGTACTTCTACCCGGAAACTATGAGCTGGATCCCCCTAGGCAAAACGGTTCTACCTGAGTTAAGCTTCAGAAATAGGAGGTGTGAACAATAGTGATGCATGCTGAAAATAAAAGAAAAATGGAGATTTTAAGGATCTTACGTTTGGTGACATTCGTTCACTTAGGACCGACATTCTGCACTACTTTGTTCCTACTTTAAACAAAGAAAAACTTGTGAGTTTTTAAAGTGGCGGTTGGTTTGTGGCCTTGATGCCCTGAGTAGCTTGATTCACGACCACTGCTGTCGAAGAACCGATTCTGTCAGCATGGTACCGAGATGTTATGCCGCTCTGTATCATTTTCTAGAGACCTTGGCTTCACAATATTGCCCCCAACTGTTTCATACCCAGATGTCCATGGTACCGCTACCTTTGTCTCTAAGGCAATGCATTTTTCTCTAAAATCAAACTCAGTTGTCTTACCCCAATATCAGTTTGTGTCCGTAGTGCTCATCAACTTTTCTCATAAAGCAGGTCTTGCTTAGGCGACCTTTTCAGCTCTTTTTTAGACACTTTGTTTGTCTTATCGAATGAGATCAAAGATAGATTCGTGCCTTCGTCAATGCCATATATGCCCCAAATTGTGCTCGACATTACGGGGAAGCTGTAGCCAATTTTGCAGCCCTTTCTTTGCTTCGATTTTGATGCAGGATTAGACCAAAGGGGACTCAAAGAAAAATTATGGGTAAAAACAGAATAATAATTGGAAGCGAAAAAGAACTGTGCTTAAACAAAAGGTGTCCCTTTCGGGAAAAGGAATAAAGAGACTTATCTGGAGGTATGTGCCGACTTTAATGAATCATGACATGCATTTTGGACTGGATGCCTGATCTGTCTGAGCTGTCTAATTCTCAAAATCCGCCGCAAATGTTCATCTTGAATTTGTCTTGGTTGTGCTCATGCCGAAGAATCAAAGACCCTTATTCGGCTAGTAGCGCCCATTGCAAGTTTTCGCTAACTAACCTCTCTCATTTCTCTACTAACTGTCACCTTATGGTGCCCATATGAGTTTTCACCAATAAGACTCTCTCATTTCTCTGCTCATTATCGCCTTATAGTGCCCGTACGGGTTTTCACTGATAAAACTCTCTCATTTCTTTTTCTTTTTTTGAACTAAATATTGTATGAGGGAGGTTATCCAATGCCTTTGGCATGGGGACTTCAATCATTCTTAAAAAACATCGATCAGAAGTTCTTGAAAGATAAAAAGGCGAAATGAACCTTGAACTGGATTACAACTTTTGGAATCATTTTTACAGAAAAAAACCGTGAAATAAAAGAAACTTCTGCCCTAGTTTTGGAGTATTGGGATATGGATTTTTTTTTTTGATGGGACCGAACCCAGGGTAAGGCTGCCTACGTATTCTTTCGGAATCAGGTTGGACGTAGTTCAATGACTCAGAGATTTGTTGTTGTTTTTTTTTACAAGTACACAAGTTCCAAGAAGTGAGAAACAAGGAAGGCAAATACGGCTCAAAAGGATTAACAAAAAGGGTGACACCTATTTTGAATAGCGAGCAAATGATAGCCTTCACCACTTCAATCTGAGAAAATCAATGCGTGAAAATTCTATAATGGGTATATATCAGACATAATATCTTTTGACTGCATCTGCATTAATAGTCATGTCCGGTACCCGTCCTTCTTCATCTACCAAGTGCAAGGCCCCTTTTGGTAACACTTTCTTGATGATGTAGGGTCCTTGCCAGTTCGGGGCAAACTTTCCTTTAGTTTCTACCTGGTGCGGAAGGATGCGTTTCAAAATCAGCTAGCCTACCTCAACCTCAAACTGCCTTGGGCACACTTTCTTATTGTAAGCACGTTCCATTCTTTGTTGGTATAACTGGCCGAAACAAACTGCTGCTAGCCATTTTTCATCGATCAACATCAGTTGTTCTAATCGGGTCTTGACCCACTCAGTGTCTTCAATCTCTGATTCCACAATAATTCGGAGAGAGGGAATTTCGACTTCAGCAGGTATTACAGCTTCAGTTCCATATATAAGCAGATATGGAGTTGCGCTAACAGATGTGCGAACAGTCGTACGATATCCCAAAAGAGCAAAAGGCAACTTTTCATGCCATTGCCTGGAACCTTGGATCATCTTCCTAAGAATCTTCTTGATATTCTTGTTTGCCGCTTCAACTGCTCCATTGGCTTTTGGCCGGTAAGGGGTAGAATGGCGATGCATGATTTTAAATTGTTTGCGTACATCCTTCATCAAATGACTATTTAGATTGGTTGCATTGTCAGTGATAATGGTCTTTGGGATACCAAAGCGACAAATGATGTTGGAGTGAACAAAGTCTACCACTGCTTTCTTGGTGACTACTTTGAAAGTGATGGCTTCCACCCACTTAGTGAAATAATCAATTGCAACCAAAATGAATCTATGCCCATTTGAAGCCTTTGGCTCGATCGACCCAATAACATCCATTCCCCAAGCAACGAAAGGCCAATGAGAGGACATGGGATGCAACTCCGAAGGAGGCGAGTGAATCAGGTCACCGTGAATCTGGCACTGGTGACATTTGCGAACAAATCTGAAGCAATCTCGCTCAATGGTAAGCCAGTAATACCCTGCCCATAGAATCTTCTTCACCAAAACATATCCATTCATGCGAGGTCCGCATACCCCTGAATGCACTTCACTCATGATTCGCTCTGCTTCTGTAGCATCTATGCATCTCAACAAGTTTAAATCTGGGGTCCTCTTGTACAGAATTTCCCCATTTAGGAAGAAACCACTGGCGAGTCGCCTTATAGTTCTTTTTTGATCTCCTTTGGCATGCTCTGGATATTCTCTTGTTTTCAGGAATCGTTTTATGTCATGATACCATGGTTCACCATCTGGTTCTGTCTCGATTGTATTACAATAACCGTGTTGATTCAGAACTTGGATTTCTAGTGGATCAATATAAGTGTTGCTTGGATAAGGGAGCATCGAGGCTAGAGTAGCCAATGCATCGGCTAGCTCGTTGTGAAATCGGGGAATGTACCTAAACTCGATATATTTGAATCTTTTGCTCAAGTCTCGCACACATTGTCTATACGGAATAAGTTCGATGTCTCGAGTCTCCCATTTGCCTTGGGCTTGCCTGATAAGCAAGTCAGAATCTCCCATAACTAATAGTTCACGCACATCCAGATCGACGGCCATTTTCAAACCCATGATACAAGCTTCATATTCTGCCATATTATTAGTACAAAAAAACCGAAGTCGGGCTGTCGCAGGGTAATGGTGTCCAATAGGTGAGATGAGGATTGCCCCGATCCCAACTCCTTTGATATTTACAGCCCCATCAAAATACATTTTCCATACAGGGTGATCGTCTGGAACCACTTCCTCTATCGAGTTGACCTCTTCGTCCGGGAAGTATGTGCTAAGTGGCATATACTCATTATCAACTGGATTCTCTGCCAAATGATCTGCCAAAGCCTGTTCTTTCATCGCGGTGCGAGTGACATAGATGATTTCAAGCTCTGTGAGCAGGATTTGCCATTTTGCGAGCCTGCCAGTGGGTATTGGCTTTTGGAAGATGTACTTCAAGGGATCCATTCTGGATATGAGGTAAGTAGTGTGGGCCAAAAGATAATGTCTCAACTTTTGAGCGACCCAAGTCAAGGCGCAACATGTCCTTTCTAAAAGGGTGTACTTAACCTCATAATCGGTGAACTTCTTGCTCAAATAATATATTGCATGTTCCTTTCTGCCTGTTGCATCATGTTGCCCCAGAACTCATCCAAAGGAATTATCCATCACTGATAGATATAAAAACAAAGGCCTACCAGGTTCAGGTGGGACCAGTATAGGGGGTTTTGACAGATAATCTTTGATCCTGTCAAAAGCCTTTTGGCAATCGTCTGTCCATCTGACAGCGGCATCCTTTTTCAGCAACTTAAAGATGGGCTCGCACGTGGTTGTGAATTGAGCAATGAACCTATTGATGTAGTTCAACCTCCCGAGCAAACTCATGACCTCTTTTTTGTTCTTCGGGGGTGGTAGATCTCGAATGGACTTTATCTTAGATGGATCCAATTCTATGCCTCTCCAGCTGACTATAAAACCAAGGAGTTTCCCAGATGGGACCCCAAATGCACACTTGGCTGGATTAAGCTTAAGGTCATACCTACGAAGCCGTTCGAAGAACTTTTTCAAATCACACACGTGATCGGCTTGTGTCTTTGATTTTATGATAACATCGTCGACATATACTTCAATCTCTTTGTGCATCATGTCGTGAAAAATGGTGGTCATGGCCCTCATGTAAGTTGCCCCTGCATTCTTTAAACCGAATGGCATGACCCTGTAACAATAAGTACCCCCATGGCGTGGTGAAAGCGGTCTTTTCTGCATCATCCTCATCCATTAGAATTTGGTGGTACCCAGCATAGCAATCCACAAATGATTGGATCTCATGCTTTGTGCAATTATCTACAAGAATGTGGATGTTTGGCAAAGGAAAATTATCCTTTGGACTTGCTTTGTTCAGGTCCCTATAGTCGACACAAACTCTGGTTTTTCCATCCTTCTTTAGCACGGGCACAACATTTGCCACCCCGGTGGTGTATCGGACAGCTCTGACCACATTGGCACTTAGTTGCTTCATTATTTCTTCTTTGATTTTGTCGCTCATGTATGTTTTAAATTTTTGTTGCTTTTGTTGGACTGGTGGAAAACCAGGATATGTAGGAAGCTTATGAACCACCAGATCAGCACTTAAACCCGGCATATCATCGTAAGACCAAGCAAACACATCTCTGTATTCAAATAAAAGTTGAATCAAGATATCTCTGGTTTTTTGTTCAGTGTGAATGCTTATCTTCGTTTCTCTAACTTCTTCAGGACTTCCAATATTAATCGTCTCAGTTTCATTGAGGTTTGGCTTAGGCTTGTTTTCAAATTGTTCCAACTCTCTTTTTATTTCCTCAACAATATCATCTTCCTCATATTCAACCTCTTAATGCGTTATTTCAATATTAAACAGCTTTTCAAGATCTGGGCATGAATTCCGCATGCATGTCATGTTATTAAAGCCGACATTAACAAAGCTGAAATGAAAATAAAATGACAGGAATTAGGAAAAGGAAAAGATAGGAAATTTAATAGGAAACTGAACTGCATTTTATTAAATTCGAAAGGATAGAAGGGTTAACATCAAAACAAAACAATCATCCTGAGATATTTGGATTACAACCCTGAAAGTAACCCAAAATACAAAAAAGAAGCTGCAAAAGCAGACTACCAAGACTCCTTCCTTGTGGGGAGAGGAGTTGCTTCCCAGTTGGTGAGCATGGTGTCTGGGTCAATTAGTTGCACATCGGCACGACTAGTGCCTTCACCAGCCTGGATCATATTCACTTCAGAAAACATCTCGCTGAGGCCATGACAAATTTCATCAATGTTTGCATACGCCGAAGAATTTTGACCCTCTCGGAGTCGTGGCTTGACAAAAGTGTAGAAAATATGAGGGATATGCTGTTGCAAGATCCATCCACTCTTTTTGCAGTGTTTGGATTTGTTTTTGTCTGCTTGTGTTGGCCTGAAGCCTAAGCCAAAAGTACCCCGGTTGCCTAACAGAGAAATAGGCTCTGAAATTCCTTGCAATGATGCCCCCAAACCTTTTCCTGGCTCATAACTTTGTTTCATCATAACCGTAGCCACCATTACATATGTGGCGGAAAGACGAGGATGTAGAATGGGCTTTCCTTCCTCAACATGGTCCACAACAACCACTTCAAAAGCCTGATGGACAATGGACTCAGACCCTTCCTTGGCCTCAATACAGGGGATTAATGGGTATTTATAAATGGAACACTCGTCTTCTCCGTGAACAATAGTTTCTTGCCCGTCATGTTCGAATTTGAGCATCTGGTGCAAGGTGGATGGCACAGCTCAGGCTGTATGGATCCATGGCCTTCCAAGAAGAAAGTTATAAGAAGTGACCATGTCCACTACTTGGAAAACAATCTCAAAGTCCACCGGCCCAATCGTCATGGTGAGGTTGATTTCCCCCATGGTATCTCTCGCTGAGCCATTGAAATCCCGGATGCGAACATTGCTGGGTCAGATTCTGTCCGTATTGATCTTCATGCTTTGCAAAGTAGAGAGAGGGCATACATCTACACTTGAGCCTCCATCAACCATGACTCTCTTTACATAATGCCCCTCACATTTGACCATCAAGTTCAAAGCCCTATTGTGCCCGGCTCCTTCCTCGGGAAGTTCATC
Organism: Nicotiana tabacum; assembly: GCF_000715075.1. NCBI lineage: Eukaryota > Viridiplantae > Streptophyta > Magnoliopsida > Solanales > Solanaceae > Nicotiana > Nicotiana tabacum. The sequence goes on from NC_134101.1 coordinate 227,818,141, forward strand.
ATCGGTAAATGAGATTTTGTTTACCTCAAAAAATCTATTGGCTATCTTCTCTAACTGATTCACTGTGGTCTCCTCTGAGATATGTGCCTCGTTCAGGACCTTGATTAGTACACGGGCATGCTCTTTGGAATGTATGAGCAGAGATAGTAGAGAGATTTGGGCAGGAGTCTTTCTTAAATGGTCAATGATTGAGTAATCCTGAGCTTTCATTTTCTTCAAAAACTCTTCTGCCTCTGCTTTAGTGACTGGCTTCTTTATTGGCAATTGGCCTCCTCTGATTTGCTTGGCCTTCATCAACTCTTCTGGAGAATAACACCTCCCCGATCGAGTCAAACCTCCAGTTTCCCCCACTTCCTCTATGATTTCCTTGTCTTTGTAGGTCATCACAATTTTGTTGTAGTTCCAAGGAACAGTTTTTGTGTTTGTCACATAGGGTTGCACGGTAGGTTTGATTATGATCGGCTCTGTTATGCCATTCGTACCACCCCGATTCTGCCTTGTGATGGGGTGGCCTCTAAGGACATACAACATTGGGCTTGGATCATTGGAGCGAACCTCTAACCTTAAGACCTTGGGCATAAATAAAGTTACCTTTTCTGAGTTCGGAGCACCTTTCACAATCAACGGCACATCTCAGTTTGGTCTTACTTCCAGACTTGTTCCTTCTTGAATTGCTCCCACTGGCATTTCTGTTTGGTCGACCGGCTTGTATTCCTGATCTCGTCCAATCATTCCCACGAAATGAACATCGTTGTGTTCTGGCAGCAGGTTGTTTGTCACATTAGGAGGGTCCTCGCCATTCGTTACTACAATTAATTTTTCAGAAATGAGTCTTTCTATGGCTCCTTTCAGAGTCCAACAGTCATTGGTGCTATGCCCTGGGGCACCTGAATGATATTCACATCTAGCATTTGCTTGAAATCCATGTGAATTCGGATGCATGTGGTGGGGAGCGATGGGTCCAATCACGCTCATTTACTTCAGCTTCTAGAATAGACTAGAGTATAATTCAGCCAATGGAGTGAATTTTTCTGCCGGCCTCTACTCTCGACCATAATCCTGCCTGGGACGAGCCCGAAAATTTTGTTGCTGAGGTCGGGGGCCCCTTGGAGCTGGTGCCCGTACCTGCTGATTGGGAGGCCGAGCATATAATTGAGCATTGAACACTGTATATTGTGGTGGGCCCATAGAGTATTGAGGAATTGGCGGGGGATAGTAATGTTGAGGGTAGCTGGATCGCCCCTGCTGAACTTGCACATAAGGGTGCGATGCCCCTCTTTGAACTTCCCTAGATCCCGAGGTCATCATAGAGCCTTCATCTCTCTTTTTCCTATTTGCAAAACTTCCCGACCCATTTTGGATCGCTTGGGTGGTGGCTTTGAGAGCAGCCTGACTTACAATTCTGCCAGTCTTTAGGCCATTTTCGACCATTTCCCCTATCTTGATTGCTTCAGCAAAAGGCCTACCCATTGCAGACATCATGTTTTGGAAATAATCAGGCTCTTGAGCCTCCAAAAAGACAGTGATCAACTCATGATTATCCATGAGCGGCTTAACTCTGGCCGCGTGCTCCCTCCACTTGATGGCGTACTCCCTAGAGCTTTCTGTCGGCTTTTTCTTCATATTGGATATGGAATTGCGGTCTGGTGCAATATCAATGTTGTATTGGAATTGCTTGATGAAGGCCTGGGCCATGCCATCCCAAACATGCCAGTGAGAGATGTCTTGGTCAATGAACCATTCGGAAGCTACCCCCACAAGGCTTTCCCCAAAGTAAGCCATCAGCAGCTCTTCCTTTACTCCTGCACCCCTCAGCTGGTTGCAGTACCTTTTCAAGTGGGCAATAGGGTCGCCGTGTCCATCATATTTCTCAAATTTTGGGGTTTTGAACCCTCGTGGCAAATGGATATGAGGGAACATGCATAGATCACTGAATGAAACACTTTTGTGACCACCTAGTCCCTGTATGTTCTTTATATTCTGTTCAAGACTTTTCATTTTCCTGGCAATCTCATCTGGCTCAATCGTCGTGGCAGGCATTTCATTTTCCACTAGTGATTCGTATCGAGGAGTCTGATTGTATGGAGCCGAGACCCCAAAAGCCATATTCGGAGAATAGTATTGTCCATCATAAGCATGAGATGGTGGCTCATTATTTGGCCTCATCACAGGAGGTGGTGGCGGGATTGTATATACTGGTGTGCCAGACACGACGAGAGGGGTGTTCCTGACCGGTGCGACTGGAAGTCGCATATTAGAGGTACTAGGGGCAGCATGGAGGCTGTAGTTCGGCACATACCCTGGTGATAGAATGGGGTCGCTCGTTGCATGGAGTGGTGGTTGAGTAGCCTGGGGTATGGTTTAAGTTCCCTCTGAGGGACCCTGGGGTGGAGATCGACCGGAAACCCAAGCTTGATATACATCTGACAGTTGTTGTCTCAATTTTCTTATCTCCTCAGACTCTTGCTCAACTGACTGACCCTGCGGATTGTCACTGACCAACTCGATTTCATCACTGTTATCCATTACTACTGGTCCCTTAGATCTTGTGAAGTAATGATGTGCTGCCAGATTTACCACAAACCAACCACCTTAAACTTACTGGTTTAAGAGACAACAAACGTGTTAGGGTTAGGCATTTTATAGATATGAATTACACGTAATATGTCATGCTCCTAACATCGCCACCATTTCTAAAATGCTTTTGGAAGGCTTCAATGTTTCATTCCGGCCTATCAGTTTGTTGCTTATTGACACTGTTATTTCCTTCTTCTTCTTTTTTTCCTTTTTTTTTATTATTTTTTTTCACTCACCATATTTGATCCCTTACTTTAGAGCCATTTTAAAATGAATACTTGATCGAGCCTTTTGTGGGTTGCCTACGTATCATGTCGCCGCATGAATCAGATCATTACGTAGTTCAGATATGCAAGACACTTGATTTTTTTTTTACAAAACAAACATCAAAAACTTTTTCATTGATTTTCGATATAATATTTTGATACAAGACTCAAAAATCAAGAGTTACATAAAGATAAACGAGACCAAACCTGACTCAAATAGTCTTTTTAGAATAAAAGTCAAAACAACACCAAAAGACTCTTATAGACTTAGAAACAACAAAAGCATAATGAAAAGGACTGATAACTAAAAGAAGACTTTGATCTCTATAGTAGAATCTACCAGCATTACTGTAATCAAGGCTCTTATTCCTATGGCTGACCCCCAGCATTGCGGTATATCCTCTCCAAGTCTGCAGAAATATGACGAGCAACATTCAATGATACTTTTGCAAACCGCTCGGGCGTCATGCCCTGGCAACTCCTACATGCTCTTGAGGTAGATGTGGCTACCTCGAGGATTTTTCCCTTAATGTATTCCTGAGCCACGTGCAGCTCTTGATTCTACTGACCACGGGTCTCAGCTAGATTCAGTGCATCACGCTCGCGGTCCAAGGCCATATCTTTCTAACGCCGAACTTCTAGCGACTCCGCTTCTAATTGATTGATCACCTTTTGGTAGTGGTGTCTTTCTATTTCAAACTCCGCGATCTGGATCTCTTTGCTTGACTCAACTCCCCCTATCTGATCCCTCAAACCTTGGATTAATGGAGTGAAACCTCTATGTTCATGATCACGGACTACCCTGAACTGGGCTTTTTCTCTTTTTGCTGCTGAGCAGTTGTGACTATGTTCTTCTTTCGAATTTGGGCTTTGAGTGCTTGCTTCTATCGTGCCCACTGAGCCTTTTCCCGCTCAAAATCAGCTTGTTGTACGTCAATGGCTGTCTCCAGAATGCCCTTATCTTCTTGTAAAGTGTCAATATGAGATTGGAACTCTTGCGCCATTTCCCTTCTGGTTTCTCTAACTCTGACCTCGATCTCTCTCTCCCAATCAACTGCGTGCCGTATGGATCTCTTTGTCCTTTGCTCGGGGATAGCCTGGTTGTGAAACCACTCAAGGTATGCGAGGCTTACCTCCCCACGTTCACGATCAGCTACCATCTCGTCTAAATCGGAAAATCGACAACCAAACCAAATCTTCTATGTATATGACTCCCTTGGAGGTTCCTCTCCCTTGAATTACCACATGAACGGGCGCATGTCCTCAATCGGGGGCCTCTTTTTCTCTCTCCCTAACTGGCGTGTAGGGTTGGAAACCCCTAAAACCTATGAGTATGAAGAATGGGCGATACGTCGACATATGCATGGCCCTAGCAGAAGGGAACCAGTAATAGTTCCAAGTGATTCTATCAGCACTCAATGAACCAAGTAATGTCCGCCAAGCCCTCACCCCCTCTGGAAGATTACAACTCGCAGCTCCGTCTAGGTGATATCTAATGTAATTCAGCCAATCATCATTGAAATGTACTACTATTGGATGATGATAAAGGTGCTCTATGAACCACATCTGCAGCAGAATGTTGCATCCCTCAAAGTAATCTTCACCTTCTTGACAACGGGTCAAAGCCCGAAAAATATCTCCCAAAATCATGGGAAGAATGGTATGATCCTCGCTACTTTGCAAATACGAGACTACTGCAACCAATCGAATTCTGATGCGCCCACCACGCTCCGGAAAGACCATGATCCCTAGAAATGATATCATGAACGCGAAGATTCTCAACTCCCTCCAAGCGTCGTAACTCAACTGGTTGACGAATTCTGTGCCCGAGAAGTTCTCAAACCCTTTCTCGTCCCCAAATCTATCATAAAAATATTCCGACGGAACCCAACCTTCGTTTAAGCAAACCATTGGAATTCGATGAAGGCATAACTTCTTTAAAAAGTTGTTCACACCAACTTTTCTCGGAGCAGCAGGCCTTTTCCCACGAAGGTCTCTCCCCAATCCGGTGAACCCACCTAATTCTTCCAATGTGGGTGTCATTTCACAATCTTTGAACCTGAAGACATTATTCGTGGGGTCCCAAAAACCTACTAGAGCCTCGATTAAATCTCTGTTAGGCTTAATTCCTATGAGGTTGGTGAGGAACTTGAGGTGCTTAAATACTCGATTCCGTTCCCATGTAGCAAAACTTGCCCACCAGTTACAGAGACTACTCGGGGTCTTATCTCTGATCAAGAACATAGGAGGTGTCTCGTCCCTTACCTTTTTCTGACTGCTTCTTTATGTAGAACTCATGGTAATCCTAAGAATAAGATAAAAAAAAGGGTTAGGACTTACCTAAACTATATGCAAATTATGATCATTCATTATTTTATTTTATTTTTTGGTCAATTTAGGACTCGATCTATTTTTTTTAATTACAATATATATTTTGAAATTACCGGACACAAAAGTTGAGATGATAAAAGCAAAAAAAAGGCTATTATTACAAAAATGACCCTTTAATACTTCCATAGAAGGCATAAAGGATGTCTCGGCAAAAACAGCCAAATACAGGAACAAAATAATAAAAATAGACAAAATAATAAATAAAAAAAAACTATTTTTACGAAAATGACCCTTTGCAATATGAGTATAACCAGATAAAAATAGCTACTTTTTGCAAAAACAATCTTTTCGGAAATGTTTAAAGTTACTTCGACAAAAAATGGCCAGACATAAGGGCAAAATGGTAAAAGGTGAATAAATATGGATAAAGTAACTATTTTTACAAAAATGACCCTTCAGCACTTCCCAGGAAGATTTTAAGGCTGTCTTGGCAAAACATCTGGAACATGAGGGCCAGACAGTAAAAGGTGACCAAAATAGGCCTTTTTTTGAAAATTTTATGCTCCCTTATTTTTGAAACATGTGGGCTGAACCCGATGGAGGTTGCCTACGTATCTCACATCTGGTGAGAATCAAACCCGCGTAGTTCAGTAAAACAGGGTACTCTCCCCTTTTATTTTTTTAATAAAAATTAATCTTTACAACTCACACCAGACTACTACAAAAAAAAAAAATATATATATATATATATATATATATATATATATATATATATATATATTTAAAAAAAGTTTTATTTGCACTAAACTAGGAGAATTATTCTCTTTTTTTTTAATTTTTAATAATTACACTAATTTTTTTTAAAACCGGTCGACAATGCAAGTAAGCCTTCCAAATGATGTATTAAGTAGCACAAACGTGAACATGATGGTCTCAAAGAGGATACCTGTCTTATACGGACCTGGCCCCTGTGCCGAGTTTCGCTAAGTCAAATGCACGTGATGCAAATAAAGCGAACCTACTAGGGATATCCGGCATGAGGCTTGTTCTTCTAGGTTTAGATCCTATTGGAGAAGGTATCTAGACTGGCTTACTAGAGCGGACAACTCGAGCCGAGAAGGGTCAGTGTACCGGTAGCATTGCTTTCCGGCTTAACTGGTGGTGCTCCCCGCCTAAAACAGGTGTGACTAAAATCCTTCACTGGGTGACGAACACCTCGGCTATCTCAAAGAAAGCGGGCTATGTCAAGCAAATGCCCAATTTTTAATTTTAAAAAGACTCAGAGGAGGTGCGTGAGAAAACAGTTTATATGTACATTTCAACAATATTAAAATGATAAAAAGTGAACAGGTAGCACATTAGGCACAATTAAATCACAATATTTACAAAATTAATAAAGCCAAATAAAAAGTCAACATGTACAAGCTCGAATTCTTATGTAAGTCCCCAGTAGAGTCGCCAGAGCTGTCACACCCTTTTTCTACCCCTCAAATAATAATAATATGTGTATGGGCCAAAGAGTTTTTCCAATTAAAGTGACAAAATTTGAATAGGGATTATTTTATTGTTCAGAGTCGCCACTTAGAATTGATTTTTTCGGTGTTCCAAGTTACCATTTATTTGGATCCTTAGTCAAAGGAAGGTTTGACTCTATTTTAATCAGTCCGCGAAAACAAAGTTCAGGTAAGGAATTCTGTTGACCGGGGAGAAGGTATAAGGCATTTCCCGAGTCCCGTGGTTCTAGCACGGTCGCTTTATTGACTTAAACTTGGCTTGAATTAATTTTGGACAAACTGTGATTTATATTATTTTCATGTTTTACCTATCCTCTTTTATCTCTTGATTATTAGAAAAAATTAAAGAATATTTTTGAATAATAAGATGTCATAACCACACTACGCAAGCGAACGTGTGATCGACGAAATTTATTATTTAGTCATAACGGTGCTACGCAAGCGAATCCGCAGTCATGACAGACGATTGTTAGAACGTTATTTAATTTTGAAAAATTGCTGCAATTGTGTTGGAGGAAACATTAACCTTCTTTTTCAGAAAATTTATTAAATGTCACTACCACGCTATGCAAGCGAATCCGTAATTATGACAAAAGATTTATAAATTAATTAAAACTATTGAATATGACATGAAATTGATGAATTAACTTATTAAAAGTTAAGCGTCACGCTACACAAGTGAGTCCGTGAAGTTAAAGCACACCTACTATTTGCCTAACGTATAAATTAATTAAAGGGAAATTAGTTAATTAAAATAGTAGAAAAATCTGATATTATTATTATTTTTTCGAGCTTTATAGTTGGGAAAAATTATGCAAATAAATGCTGGACCAACTTTACCTATTTTAAAAGAAATGAGACAACTTCTTGTTAAAAAAAATGGGCCAGCGTGTATGGAGCTTTTGGGCTGCTGGAATTTATTATTAAAATGGGCCAAGAAATGAATTTCAATTGGCCCAATGTTATATAGAAGAAAAGGGATAATTTTGTTGTTCAAAGGTAAATGGGCCAACTTTTATCTTTGATTCAATAAGGCCCAAAGTTGATACAATCTTAGCTCTTTACTTAGTTTGAGTTCATGACCATTAACTACATAGTCACAATTGTATAAACGCCCACTTTACAAAAATAGCCATTTTTGCAAATCCAGCAAAATGGCCAGATTCACAAAGATATTATCACAGCATTCGTAGAAGCATATGTTGGCAGTGAAATTTCAGCAACTAAAACAAACTCATGCTATGTGTTATACACCTAAAGTCATTCATGGCATACTTAGCATTGTTACTCGGATATAATAGCTTGAAAACATGCTTAAAAAATCCATAAATGACTTACATATCACATTCAAAAACTTACAACTCAATATTCAAGTATTATGAAGGACTATATTCACATTATCACATGCTTAATATATAACAATAACATACAAGCTCTTTTGTTGTCAAACTATTCATCACATCAAATATATTTAAATGGTGCAGCATGATCAAGTTGTTCCCATTGCTGAAAATACGTACATTACGAGTCTTAAAGGATTACCTGGTGGCAAAAGAATAAACAGTAGTTCAGCAACTAAAGCAGCATAAAACCATCAGCAAAACCAGCAACAAATCCGTGTTAAAACAACCTGAAAACTTAGAGAGGGAACCCAGAAACGAACTCTAAAGAGGACTTATACTTTTCTAAATTTTTCACTCTAAGATTCACTCCCAAAGCTCACCATTTCAGCTTATTTTTCATGTATTCAGCTGCTGAATTTTTTTTTGTTTTTGTGACAAACCAATTATAAAAAATGCCCCTGGAAGTGTGATGGAGTCCCCCCAAAGTGAGGAAAGGGCAGCCCTTAAATAGGCAAATTTGGACAGATTTTGGTTCACCAAATGTTTGTCCGACAAAAACTGACATTGTGTGCTAAATACTGTTCAAAATCTGTCCAAAAGTCAAAGGAAATCAACTATGTCAGAAACAAAGAGAAAAACAAATATCATTTCAGCCACCCTAACTAGTAAAAGTAGGCTACTAGCACCCTAGTTTGTGATAAAATAACATAAACTTCATATTTTAACAACATCAATATCACCCTGTTGATTCAAACTAAACCAAGTATTAAAACATGTAATTAAACTTCACACATGTGTTACGAACCAATCGTAAGCAAACAAAAATTAACTATTAAAGCCAAACGAAATGCACGCTATCGCTGGAGTGATTTAATCAAACCAACTTGACAAACATAATCAAAAATGGATTAAATGAGGAAACAAGATAGAAACTAACTTTAACTAAAAAAATCAAAAAATTAATAACGGGGCAGGATTACGATTTTACCATATACTCTCAAGCATTTCCTCACTACCTCACTTTAATCAACACAAAGCTATTTTACTACTTCAACAAGTGCAAAAACAGAAAATTTAACATTCCAAAACATCAAAAACTATTGCTAAAATAATTAATAATAAAAAATAAAATCTGAAAAATAAAAATAAAAATAAAAAATCAGCCATGAAAAAGAATAGGATTTTACCATTTTACAATTCAAGTGGCTGAAAAAATGGTGGTATGCCAAAAGAGGGTGTTCGGGGAGGTCGCCGGAATTTGGCCGGATTTTAGTCGCCGGATTATCAGGGTGAAATTGACATCAATAGCTAGGTCTTGAGAAGCTCTATCTATTGATGTAGGTATTGTGGGGTGGTAATGGTTGGAGCTTCAATAATTTGGGCAAAAAGGTAACGGGAAAGTTTCCTAGATCTAAGATTCAAGGAGTTTGAGGGATTTTTAAAGGATTTGGTTTGGAGATATGGAAAGAGGAAGTTGTGGAGATTACATGGTGTGAATTTGGAGATGTTTGGAGGTGGTCCGCCGGCGGCGGCGGTGGGGCGGCGACAACGGCTTGGGGGGAGAGAGAAGAGAGAGTGATGAGAGGGAAAGAAGAGAGAAAAAATAATGGGGAAATGGGGCAAATTTTTGGGGATTTTAGGCTTTAAATACCTAGGATGAAGATCAAACTAGAACCGTTGGATTAAATCAAGATGGGTGGATGAGATTGAATCTTATCACTTAACCAAAATGACGTAGTTTCAAGACAAAACTACGTCGTTTAAGCACTTCTTGGCAGCCCCCTTTTGGACCGGGTTTGGGCTCTTTGGGCTCAAATTTTGGGTCAATTTTGGCACAATTTTAATTAAATTACACTAGCCCAAACCCTACCCCATTTATCAAACCATTACTCAACTCTTAAAACCTATACATACACAAATAAGAACAAACACACACACACACACACATACATATTATATATATATATAAGGCAAAAATTAGGCATTTACAGCTGGTGCATATAAATCATATGTACCGAGATTGTTACATATGTAGTTAATACGAGGACCAGTGAGAGACTTGGTGAAAATATCTGCAAGCTGATCATTGGACTTCACAAACTTTGTAGCAATATCTCCAGAGAGTATCTTTTCTCTGACAAAGTGACAGTCAATCTCAATGTGTTTAGTTCTCTCATGGAACACTGGATTTGACGCAATATGAAGAACAGCTTGATTATCACACACAAGTCCCATTTGACTAATCTCACCAAATTTCAACTCCTTGACCAACTGTTTGATCCAAATTAGCTCACAAGTCGCCATAGCCATTGCTCGATATTCTGCTTCTACACTAGACCGAGCAACCACATTTTGTTTCTTGCTCTTCCAAGATACAAAATTTCCTCCTATTAAGACACAATATCCAGAAGTAGAACGTTTATCAGAAGGTGATCCTTCCCAATCAACATCTAAGTATCCAACGATATGCTTATGGCCTCGATCCTCAAATAATAAACCTTTTCCTGGAGTTGATTTTATATAACGAAGAATGCGAACAACTGCATCCTAATGACTATTACTGAATTCGGATCCATCGGAGTGTCAACAGGTCTACAACTTGTCATTCCTCTCTCTTCAAGAATATCTAAGGCATACTTTCGTTGTGAGATTATAATACCTGAGCTAGACTGAGCAACCTCAATACCCAGAAAATACTTTAGTTTGCCCAGATCCTTAGTCTGAAAGTATTGAAAGAGATGTTGCTTCAATTTAGTAATACCATCCTAGTCATTACTGGTAATAACAATGTCGTCAACATAGACCACCAGATAAATACAGAGACTCAAAGCAGAATGCCGATAGAATACAGAGTGATCAGCTTTACTCTGAATCATGCCAAATTCCTGGATAACTGTGTTGAACTTACCAAACCAGACTCGAGGAGACTGCTTTAGACCATAAAGTGATCGGCGCAAGTGTCATTCAAGGCCACGAGACTCCCCCTGAGCAACAATCTCAGGTGGTTGCTCCACATAAACTTCATCCTCAAGGTCACCATGTAAAAAAGCATTCTTAATGTCCAGCTGATATAGGGGCCAATGGCGAACAACAGCCATGGATAGAAAAAGGCATACTGATGCTATCTTAGCCACGGGAGAGAAGGTATCACTATAATCGAGCCCAAATATCTGAGTGTATCCCTTGGCAACAAGACGAGCCTTAAAACGATCAACCTTACCATCCGGACCAACCTTAACTGCATACACCCAATGACAACTAACAGTAGATTTACCTGAAGGAAGAGGGACGAGCTCCCAAGTACCACTCGTATGTAAAGCAGACATCTCGTCAATCATAGCCTGTTGTCATCCTGGATGAGACAATGCTTCACCTGTAGACTTAGGGATGGAAACAGAGGACAAAGAAGATAGAAAAGCATAATAGGGTGATGACAAACGATGATAACTTAAACCAACATAATGGGGATTAGGATTAAGGGTGGTTCGTATACCTTTCCGAAGTGCAATTGGTGTACTAGGAAGAGACAAGTTCGCAGTAGGAGCAAGGTCAGGTGCATGATATGAATCAGCTAGGCCTGATGCTGGGTGCGGACGACGATGATATGTCAAGAGTGGTGTTCCTCTGGCAGGGAGTCTAGGAGGAGCCACACTAGACTCTCCATCGGTAGGAATGGGTAAGACTTCTGTAGCGGAAGGTGACGGAGGAGCTATAGTAAACTCGGGTAAGACTTATGTGGCGGAAGGTGAAGGAGGAGCTATAGTAGACTCCTTAAAAGTCGGTGTAGGTAAGACCTCAGATATATCAAGGTGGTCAGAATGGTCAGAAGAGGTAAAGAAAGATTTAGACTCAAAAAATGTGACGTCAGAGGACATAAAATACCTACGAAGATCAGGTGAGTAACAACGATATCCCTTCTGAACACGAGAATAACTAAGGAAGGCACACTTGAGAGCACGAGGAGCTAACTTATCTTTCCGAGGGGCTAAGTTATGAACGAAACAAGTGCTCCTAAAAGAACGAGGGGGAACAGAGTATAAGGGTGACTGGGGAAACAATACTTCATACGGAATCTGATTATGGATGGGAGATGAAAGCATCCTATTAACCAAATAACAAGCTGTGAGAACTGCATCGCCCCAAAAATGCAACGGAACATGAGATTCAATGAGAAGTATGCGAGCAGTCTCAATGATGTGCCTATTCTTTCTCTCTGCAACCCCATTTTGCTGAGGGGTATAAAGACAAGAGGTCTGATGAATAATTCCTTGAGAAGTCATAAACTGCTGAAATTGAGAGGATAAATATTCTAAGGTATTATCACTGCGAAAAGTGCGAATGGAAACACCAAATTGATTTTTAATTTCAGCACAAAAATTCTGGAATATAGAAAATAACTCCGAACGATCTTTCATTAAGAAAATCCAAGTACATCTTGAATGATCATCAATGAAACTAACAAAATAACGAAATCCCAAGGTTGAATTGACTCTACTAGGACCCCATATATCAGAATGAACTAAAGAAAAAACAGACTCTGCATGACTCTCAATACTACGAGGAAAGGAGGCTCGGGTATGTTTCCCGAGATGACATGACTCACATTCTAATGTAGATAAACTAGACAAACTAGGCACCATCTTCTGAAGCTTGGATAAACTTGGATGTCTTAAACGTCTATGAATTAGGTCCGGAGGATCTATAACTAGACATTCTTTGGAGGAATTTAGTGAGTTAAGGTAGTAAAGGCCTTCTGATTCAAGTCCTGTTCCAATCGTCTGTCCCGTACTACGGTCCTGCATAATAAAAGAATCATCAATAAAATATATACCACAATAGAGGGCACGAGTCAAACGACTAATAAATGCAAGATTAAAAGGATAGACAGGGACATAAAGAACGGAATCTAGAGTGACAGAGGGTAGGGGATTCACTTGTCCAACACCTTTTGCTTTAGTTTGAGACCCATTGGCTAAAGTAATAGTGGGAAGAGACTGTGAATACACAATATTTGACAAAAGTGATTTATTACCAGAGATATGATCAGAAGCGGCTGAGTCCACAACCCATTGTCCAAGAGTACTAGACTGAGAAACACAAGAAAAAGAATTACCAGCAACAGAAGTATCAGTCTGAGCAACAGAGGCTACTTGTGGAGATGTCTGCTTACTTGCTCGATATTGAAGGAACTCATTATACTCCCCTTCAGATAAAGAAAATCCTTGTTTACCTGTAGTCTCGGTCTGAGCAACATAAGCATTTTTGGGTGGGTGACCATGTAAAGAATAGCACACGTCACGAGTGTGTCCAAGTTTATGACAATAAGAGAACTTGGGTTTAGATCTTCCAAAACAACCTCTTCCTCGTCTATTCACTATAGTTTGAGATGCCCGATTGTCCACTAACTGAGATATGAGGACAGATAAGGCAATTGTCTGTGATGAGCTCACTGGGTGACTTGGTGCTGCAGCAAGGTGAAGTAATCGAGAGAATAATTCATTAACTGTGGGGACAGTCGGACTAGCCAAAATCTGGTCACGTACTGAATCAAGGTCATTAGGGAGTCCAGCGAGTGTAAGAACTAGAAACATCTTCTATCATTGCTCTTGTTGCTTTTCAATACTAGCAGAAAATGGCATCAACATCTCAAATTCTTCCATGACCGCCTGTACTTGTCCCAAGTAAGTAGACATATCCAATTCCTGTTTCTTCAAGCTTGTCATTCGCGATATTACATCATAGAAACGAGATATATCATTAGTGTATAAATTATGAGCCTTTTCCCAAACTAAATAACATGTCTGGAATGGACGGAACAAGCGCATCAATTTGGAATCAATAGATCGCCACAGGATACTACATAACTGAGCATCGACCTTCTCCCAAAGTGTTTTGGCCTTTTCATCACCTTCGCTAGCCTTTTTTGTTAAATGATCTTGAACTCCTTGACCTTTACACCACAACTCAACAGACAAAGCCCAAGCTAAGTAGTTTGAACCTCCCATTAAAGGTTCTGAGGTAATCATAACACCAGAACTGCCAGAACCCAGGTTTTTAGACCCAAAAGCATCGACTCCCAAAGACATCGTTGGATTATCACCAAATAATAGAAAGAATTAACTAACAACTCGTTGAAACAGATAAAAGAAACACTGTTTTTGTCGAAAAATTACTGTAGCTGCCGGAAAAAGTCAGTGTAATCACCGGAAAAACTCAAAGTGGTCAGAATCAAACGAAAAAGGTATGGATAGACTCGGAATTACTAGGCGATCCGACTGTCCAACTGGAAGATTTTCAAAAAATGGCCGAAATAGTGTTTACGCGCCAGCACATGGGGCGCGTATGTCAGATCTCGCCGAGAAGTTTTGGCGCGTGTAAGGGAGTTTTCCGATGGGGTTTACTGAGGTTTGGTCGCCGGAGCCTGAGGAGTCTTGTGGTGGTGTTGGTTTTTTGCATACACCAACAGAAATTGATGTGATTACGGGCAGCCTTCTAAGTCGCCGGATAATTGCGCGGCGACGAGGTCTTTCTTCCCAGAAGTCGCTGGAATGATGCACATCGATAGGTTTCTCACTATAGCTCTGATACCATGTGAGAATACACGGGAGAAATTATGATTGATATATTCACATATGTTAAACATGATACAATGAATATATATATATATAACATATCCTACTCCTAATACATATGGGATTAGGGTTACATAACTATTCGAACAAAAGGAAAAGAATCAATTAACTTTAAATAGGCGAGTGAAATTAGAGTTCATTAAAGAAAAGTTCTGAAATCAATCACAAGATTGAGATCAATCAAGGAAGTAACATGCTTCTGCACTTTAGTATTTAAACAGAGTGAGTAGAGACACCAGACATGCGAGGCCAAACCCATTGGCAAAAGAAACATCATACAGAAATAGGCATAAGGTTCAGTAGTAAAGCAAACATTCAAAGCATAGTAATCAAGTAGGTCAAGTCACATTGAGTCAACAATGGAGAAAATAAAGTATCAAAAACATGCAAAGGTCTCACAGTAGCAGACGAGAAAACCTTTTGAAAAGTTAGGGTTTCAAGCATAGTAGAGTTTTAAAGATAATGAAACCAAGAATCAGAGGAATCACATAAAGAAAAAGAGATTTTGAAACAAGGAACATCAAATCGAGTCAGGTATTTAAATGAACAGTTTCAGAACCAAGACATAGGTTTTTTTCAACAATAGTCGAGCTTAAAAGATGATAAACAAATAAATCGAACAAAAACTTAACCAAACAAGCACTCATCTAACAAACAGCCAAAAGAAAGGGTTTTTTAAACATGCTAACTCAGATAGAAGAACAACATGAGCAAAACATAGCAAGATCATAAACACATTAAAATCAGAGAATAGATTTTGAAATAACTTAAAAGAAGAACCCTAATCGGAAAAGTTAAAGAGTCATTTTGAGAGCAAAGTTAAAGAAACCTCGAGAAAATGCTTAAAAGTTCAAGGTAAGCATAGATCTAAGGTAGATCTGAGAGAAATTGAAAAGATCTTAGAGATTAGGGTTTCAGAAAACCCAGAAAAGGTGAGAAAGGTCCTGAAATTTACCGATATAACCAGGAGAGTCAAGGATTAACTCGAGCGGCCATGGCTGGCCGGAGAAAGGTTAAGGATGACCGGAGAAGAGCCATGAACTGAAATCGAACAAGGACTGGACCAAACTCCTTCAAAGTCTGGCCTTGAAACCATATGACAAATACATAGAAGCCATGGAAGGCTGGTATATGCCTCAAATGACCACGAAAGGCCATGGATTAGGTAGGTATTAGAGTGGGGTGAGAGGGCGGCGGCTAGGGTTCATGAGAGTTTCAGAGAGATTTGAGAGAGAAGAGGGTTTCAAGGGCGGCGATAGGTGGGAAGTGAATTAGGTTAAGGGGTTGGTTTGGGTTAAAAATGGTAAGGGCAGCCAGTGGCCGTTGATCTAAATGATCAACGGCTGGGATTTAAAGGGTTAGGTAGGGATCCGGGTCTGGGTCGTTTTAATTTGAAATTGGGTCGGGGTAAATTGGATTCAAATTGGGGTTCAAATTAGGCTGAAATTGAAATGAAATTTGGCTAGATTTTAAATAGCCATTTTCCCCATTTATTTTATAAAAAATAGCAAATTAAATTCTAAAAATAAATTGAAAGTACTAGAATGATTTATAACATATAATTATCAATTTAAAAATACTGGACTTAATTTTTATAACCATAAATGCAATTAAATCTTAAAGAGGCCAATATTGCAATTATATGCAATTTTGCTTTAAAAATACTAAATAAATTTGTAAAAACATGCAAAATTATCTTAGCTTTATTTTAGCATAATATGATAATCCAATAATTGAATCACCAAAATGATAATTTTGTGAATTATTATTGGTTTTTTTATGAATAAAATAGGGATACTTTTGGACATTTGGACATACTAATATATACATACAGATGATATTTTGAAGGTATTTTGCATATTAGAAAATATATAGGGAAAAATTGGGTATTAACAGTTGTCCCTCTTTACCCGGGAAGGATGAAAGGGTTGTCGGGTAAAGATATGATGGCCAATTTTGACCGAGCAAAATGGTTCGGAGAGGTTTAGGCCGCACCATGGCTTCTGAACTGCCTACATATCCCTGGTTTTACAGGAATCAGGCCATATGTAGTTCAGGATCCGTCGGCGGAGTATGCCGATGGAGACTTTTTGAGAATGGACGCAATATCTAGGGTTGAGTGAGTGACAGGTTTATGGGAAGGGTTAAGATATGGCTGCAGGAACTGGAGCGGGATCGCCCTACCGAGATGGTCGTTGCTCGCCAATGTACCTGCAATTTAGAAACACTACTAGCGTATACCGTGCATGAATTTAAACATGATGCAAATTCCCGTCGGACCATGAATGTTGTCTTCGGACGGTTAGAATGACGTCCTTAGACCATGATGTCCTGGGTTATGAAGCGTATGATAAAGGATTCGCAGCCCATGAAATGATGCTCTCGGGCTATGAGGATGGTGCCTCCGAACCATGATGCCTTTGAATAATTATATGCAAAATTAAAAGGGATCCTCAGGCCATGACAGTTCTCGAGCTATGAAAATGGTGCCTCCGAACGGTGACACCTTTGGATAATTTGGCAATCTTTCAGCCCATGAGATGCAGTATGTGGCGATCTTTTAGCCCATGAGATGCAGTATGTGGCGATCTTTCAGCCCATGAGATGCAGTATGCATTGATCTTTCAGCCATGCAGATGCAGTATAAGGCGATCTTTTAGCCTATGAGATGTAGTATGCGGCGATCTTTCAGCCATGCAGTACGAGGAGATCTTTCAGCCCTACAGATGCAGATGGAGGTAAAGTTGAACCTCGGAAGGCAGAATGGTAGCCTTATGCAATGCAGATAGAGACAGCGTTTAGTCTCGGAAGGCAGAATGGTAGCTTTATGCAGTGCAGAAATGTAGATAGAGACAACATTTAGTCTTAGAAGGCAAAATGGTAGCCTTATGCAGTGCAGAAATGCAGATGGAGACAATGTTTAGTCTTAGAAGGCAGAATGGTAGCCTTATGCAGTGCATAAATTCATATGGAGACAGAGTTTAGTCTCGGAAGGTAGAATTGTAGCCTTATGCAATGCGGAAATGCAGATAGAGACAACGTTTAGTCTCGGAAGGTAGAATGGTAGCCTTATGCAATGCAGAAATACAGATGGAGACAACATTTAGTCTCGGAAGGTAGAATGGTAGCCTTATACAATGCAAAAATGCATATGGAGACAACGTTTAGTCTCGGAAGGCAGAATGGTAGCCTTATGCAATGCAGAAATGCAGATGGAGACAACGTTTAGTCTCGGAAGGTAGAATGGTAGCCTTATGCAATAAATAAAATGACAAGTGGTAATAGAGCTTTCTTAGCTGATAGCAGGTTGCGATATTGTGACTGTTGGGGACTTTGTGACACACAGAATGTCACTGGTGTATATGGATAGCAAATGTGGATAAGTGCAATGGTTCTGAGATTTGTATTCCCGAACAATGTTCGTCTCATGAGTGTATAGTATGTTTGATGATTTCGCAATCCAAATGCCTGCATCCAAAGAAAAATTATGAGTTTTGTAAAGGGGGCGGTTAGTTCGTATCCCCGCTGGCTCTACTTGACCTAATCGGCTTTGATCTGGTGATACTGTTTGTAATATTGGGGTATCATTGCTAAACAAGGCAATTTTAATAATAAACATGCATGATTTAGTAAAAAATATGACATAAGTATATAATTAAGAATAACTTTTTAGATGACCCGATGACTATGACGCGGTTCAGGACATTGCAACCTCTCTTGCTATGGAATTTTGAGGGTCCTCCTCAAAATTCTGCCCCAGTTTACTGGGTTGATGTTTTTGACCGTTGCTTGTGATGATTGGCTGAAATTACTTCAGAATTTTGAGGGTCCTCCTCAAAATTCTGCCCCAGTTTCCAATTGCGGGGGAAATGAAAATTTTATTGAATTGTGAACGAACCCATAGGGCTGCCTACGTATCCCCTCTTAAACGGAAATCAGGTCAGGCATAGTTCAAATTCCATTATATAAGGGAAACATAAGGATTACACATAGTAGCGCTTGACTGCATTTGAGTTGATTGGTTTCGGCCAGACTTCTCTATCCATTTCTACAAGTATGAGGGCTCCTCCTGTCAAAACCCAGTGAACCATGTATGGACCCTGCCGGTTGGGAGAGAATTTCCCTTTGGCTTCATCCTGATGCGGAAAATTTTTCTTCAATACCAGCTATCCTGGTGTGAACTGTCTCGGCTTGACTCTTTGTTGAAGGCTCTGGACATTCTGTTGACCATGGCAAACTGCATTCATTCTCTTTCCGTCTATAAGGGCTAGTTGCTCATAACGCCTTTTCACCCACTCTGCGTCGTCGAGCTCAGCTTCTTGTATGATCCTTAGGGAAGGAATTTCTACCTTAACGGGAATGAATGCCTTTGTACCATAAACCAGCATATAGGGGGTTGCTCCGGTTGATGTGCGGACTATGGTATGATAGCCTAATAGAGCAAATGATAACTTCTCGTGCCACTGTTTATGCTTCTATATCATTTTCCTCAATATCTTCTTGATATTCTTGTTGGCGGCTTCTACAACTTCATTCATTTGAGGCCTATAGGCTGTGGAATTCTTGTGTTTGATCTTGAAGGTTTCACACATAGCTTTCATCAGGTCGCTGTTGAGGTTGAAGCCATTATCAGTAATGATTGACTCTGGAATTTTGAATCGACAAACAATGCGGTCGCGGACAAAGTCTGCCACGACTTTCGTAGTCACTGCTTTGTAAGATGTTGCTTCGACCCATTTGGTGAAATAGTCAATTTCTACTAAGATAAACCTGTGTCCGTTGGATGGAACATGCTCAATTGGTCCAATGACATCCATTCCCCAAGCGGCGAATGACCACGGTGAGCTTGTTGCATTAAGCTTATTTGGAGGCACCTTTATCATGTCTGCATGTATCTGATAGCGGTGGCATTTCCGGACATACTGAATGTCGTCCAATTCCATAGTCATCCAAAAGTAACCAGCCCGGAGTATCTTCTTAGCTAAGTCAAAACCGTTCATATGTGGACCGCAGGTCCCAATGTGAACTTCCTATAGTAGCCTCGATGCTTCCTTTGCGTCGACACACCTTAATAATCCCATATCAGGAGTCCTCCTATACAGGATTCCTCCGTTATGAAAGAAATTATTGGACAACCTCCGAAGTGTGCATTTCTGAGTAGGGATCGCAAGCTCTAGGTACTCTCATTTTTCCAAATATTCCTTGATGTCATGAAACCAAGACTTTTCGTCTGCTTCTTCTTAAACATAGATGTCACACCTCCTTTTTACGCACCCGCGAGGGCGCAAGAGAGTTTTTCCAATTAAAGGACAATCGAAGCGGGATTGGTTTGTTTATTTCAGAGTCGCCACTTGGGAGATTTAGGGTGTCCCAAGTCACCAATTTTAATCTCGAATCAAGGAAAAGAATGACTCCACATTACAGTCTGCGTACCAGAAATCTAGATAAGGAATTCTGTTAACCCGGGAGAAGGTGTTAGGCATTCCCGAGTTCCGTGGTTCTGGCACGGTCGCTCAACTGTCATATTCGGCTTATTTATCTGATTTTAAATACAATTATGAACCAATGTGCCAATCTTAACGTTTTACCACTTTATTATTATTATTTTTAAAAAGAATGTGAACATCGCTTAAGACATGTCTTTGGACTGCGTCACGTGAAACGCACCCACAATCCGAAACATATTTTATTTGATGTTTTGGGATTTGGATCTGGGTCGCATGAAATGCACACCCAAGTTTAAGGAGGTAGGTTATTAAACACGCGCCTAAAGAGACTATCGTGTTATTTTTGGGAAGGCCACGAAATTCGCTAAGCGGCCTTCCTGAATTCTAAGTAAATTTAAAACAAGTATTTACTGAGGGCCCCGCAATTTGCATATTTTGTTTGTCGAGGCTCGTCTCATTTATTATTTTTTTAAAAAAAAGAATTTGCAACGTCATGGAAATTCATCTCAGACCACGTCACAGTCAATGTACCCGTGATTAGAGACACATTTTGATTTCGTTGAGATTTGGATTTGAGTCACATAAATGCGCACCCGAATTTAAGAATGTAATTTAATTAAATCGCGCCTGAAGAGTCTAACGCGTATTTATCATTTTGGGAAGGCCGTAAAATTCGCTAAACGGCATGTCCCGAATTCTGAGTATTTATAATATATACATTTAGAGAGCCCCGCAGCTTGTGCGTTTTATTTGGCGAGGCTCGTCTCATTTTATTAAAAGGATAATCTTAGCATGACTATAATTCTTCTACTTCGTTCGCCTCTAAAAGAAATCCTAGTTTATTAATCGAACAATGGAAACTAGTAGGATACACGGCTGATAAAGAGTATCTCAAGCTTGACGAATTACAATTAAACATGAACTTACAGTTAGCACTAAACCGCATGGTAAACAACAGAATAATGACTGTAAGCACGTGATTTTTGACCCTCCCCGAGAATTTTCACATTTTTTGCGTGAATATGTGAAATTGGGTCCAATATAGTCATTTTAACTATTTTACTTTATTTCGTTGCTCAAAAGAAAAATCACAAAAAATATATATATAATTTTAGTTTATGTATTTCTCATAAACTTGAAAAATACAAAAATTGCACTTTATTTTGGTACTTTATATAAATTCGAAAATTAACAAAAAAATATATATATAATTCTATTAATGTTTTGAAGTCATTTTAATACAAAAATATTATTTCATATTTTGTCTTTATTAAAAAAAAACGAAAATTACAAAAATAGTTTTATTAATATGTTATAGTTATTTTAACTTTGAAAAATACAAAAAAAACATTACTTCATATTTTATCTTAATATTTACGAAAATTAAAAAAATTGTTTTATTAATATTTTATAGTCGTTTTAACTTTGAAAAATACAAAAAAACATTACTTCATATTTTATCTTAATATTTACGAAAATTACAAAAAATAGTTTTATTAATATTTTTGTAGCTATTTTAAAATCTTGAAAAATATTTAAAAATATATAGTTTCGTTTAAATACTAGTCTTATTTTTGGTAGTTATTTTGCTTACATAGGACTAGTTAAGCAGCGTATTCCTATTTCTCGGGTCCGGGCAAAAGAATAATATTCGGGTTCAAACTACCCGGTTTTAGGCCTAATTTTCGGACCTAGCCCATAATAAACCGTGTCCAGGACACGTGGGGAACCCCACCACGCGTGGGCTCATTTTTCTTGACAAGCCCATGCTAAATACACGGAAAACACAAAGAAAAAGGGGAGGAAAAATTTTGGAACGAAAAAAAAAGAAAAAAAAAAAGAAACAAATACTACTGTTCAGCTTCTTCTTCATAAAAGAAGAAGAAGCAAAACCCTACAAAAAACGACTACGGTTCAATCTTCTTCTTCAGAAGAAGAAGAAGGAGAAAACTCCAGCGGCCCAGCGTCCATAACCACCAGCACCACCTCCGTCGACCAAGCACCCAACACCACCCGTCGCCTCCACTGCAAAAACCCTACAGACCAACTCCTCATCGCCTTCCACCATTGACGACCAAACCATCCCCCTCCACCTCGTCAAAACCTACCCAGCAAAACCCATCCAGCCCAGTCCATCGACCTCGCCCAAACCACCACCTCCATCGCCTGAAACCACCCACATCCACGACCCAGCACCAGCACCAAACGGACCACCAAACAGGCCCGTCGTCAACCTCCATTACCACCATCATCGTCCAACCACCCCCCGTCGTCAACTGCCCAAACGACCTCTCCAAATGCAGCAACAACCAGCTCCTTGACACCACATCCAAACAACCACGTACCATCCCCGCCAACCTGCTGCCTCAAAACCACCATGGACGACCACTAAAAACTCCCTCCATCGTTGCACCCCGACGACCTCAGCTGTTCGTCGTCCCAGTCCGGTCGTCGACCACCAAACAGGACCGTCAACCACTGCCCGCAACCCCATCGTCCGAACGCGACCACCACTGCTTCAGCTGATGTTATCGTTATTCTTTCACTGTTGTCGTGCAGTCCGTTGAGGTCGTCTTTGTTCGTCGAGGTCCGGCGCGTCGAGTTTGTTCGTTGAAGTCGATGTTGAGGTTCGGTCCATGGCTCTAAGCATTTCTGTTTATTCAGGTTAGTAAGTCTCGATGTATTGGATTAAAGAAATTTCACGGTCAATGTTTGAAGTTGCAATATATCAATTGAGATTCTGCTTATGTTTCACCGTATGCATTTTAGTTCATTTTTGTGTTATGTTATTATTGTTTACTTGACGTCATGTAATTAAGTTTGACTAATCGTTCTATGACACAAGTTTGACGTTAATTTGTTCGTCCTTTACTTCGCTTAGTTCATTCAAAAATCTTATTATTAGTACATGTTATTACTACTCCCGAAATACTCATTCGCTAAAAATCTTTTTATTAAACTTCTAACAAGTTATGAGATTTTAGTTGTAAAGAAGTTGTAAGGTTTAGTATGGTTAAAAGCATAAAAAATGGCATCCCTTTAAAAAATATAAAAAAATAAATAAATAATAATAAATAAAAAAAAAATGAGACGAGCCTCGCCAAATAAAAGGGACAAATTGCGGGGCCCTCACAAAGTATATGTATTAAATACTTAGATTCCGGGATGGGTTGTTTAGCAAATTTCACGGCCCTACCCCAAAATAATAATGCGCTAGTTGCTTTAGGCGCGCCTTTAATAATGTTATCTCCCTAAACTCGGGTGCACATTTATGTGACCCAAACCCAAATCTCAACGGAGTCGAAATATGTCTCTGGTCACGGGCGCATTGATTGTGGCGTGGCCCGAGATGCATTTCCATGACGTTGCAAATTCTTTAAAAAATAAGAACGAGATGAGCCTCGCCAAAAAAAAAAAAACACAAATTGTGGGGCCCTCAGTAAATACTTGTTTTAAATTACTTAGAATTCAGGAGGGTTGTTTAGCGAATTTCACGGCCTCCGCAAAATAATAATGCGCTAGTTGCTTTAGGCGCGTCTTTAATAATTTAATTTTCTTAAACTCGGGTGTGCATTTCATGCGACCCAAATCCAAATCCTAAAACATCAAATAAAATATGTTTCGGATTGTGGGTGCATTTCATGTGACACAGTCCAAAGATATATTTTAAGCGATGTTCACATTCTTGTAAAAACAATAATAATAAAGCGGTTAAAAGATAAATTTGCACATAAGTTCATATTGTATTAAAAATCAGATAAATAAGCCAAATATAACAGTTGAGCGACCGTGCTAAAACCACGGAACTCGGGAATGCCTAACACCTTCTCCCGGGTTAACAGAATTCCTTATCTAGATTTCTGGTACGCAGACTGTAATATAGAGTCATTATTTTCCTCGATTCGGGATAAAAATTGGTGACTTGGGACACCCTAAATCTCCCAAGTGGCGACTCTGAAATAATTAAACCGATCCCGTTTCGATTGTCCTTTAATTGGAAAAAACTCCCCCTGCGCCCCCCGGGCGCTGAAAAAGGAGGTGTGACAGCTCTGGCGACTCTGCTGGGGATGATATAACCCAGAACCACTGGTTCAGGGTTAGAAATTCGAGCTTAGATAAATTGTTATATTTGGCTTTATCTGATTTTTTACATGTTTTAAGCCTAATGTGCTAAATGTCGCTTTTACCGCTTTGATATTATGTGAACTGTATATAAATTGTGCCGAAACCCATCTTCTCTCTGAGTCTTCTAAATCATGAAGAAGGGCGTACTTCGTATGACTTCTTTTCTGTATAGTGTCAAATCCCAATTTAGAACGAGGTTCGGATAAGTTGCTAAGCCGGTGAAGCTTCTGTATTCCCGGTACGCTGCCCCCCCTCGGCTCGAGCTGTCCGCTCGGGTAAGCCAGGTCTAGAACAAACACCCAGGTTCTGAACCTAGTATAACAAAGCCACATGCCGGATCCCTAGTAGGAACGTTTATTTGCATCATGTGCATTTGACTTAGGGGACTCAACACAGGGGTTGGGTCCGTCTAGGACAAGCAACCTGAAAATAATAGACCATCTTATGGCATCCTATGTGCTACATGTTGTATTCAGTCAAGGGCAAATGGGTCATTTGGTCATTTCCAGCATGATGTTA
The DNA here is from genome assembly GCF_000715075.1 of Nicotiana tabacum. Taxonomy (NCBI): domain Eukaryota; kingdom Viridiplantae; phylum Streptophyta; class Magnoliopsida; order Solanales; family Solanaceae; genus Nicotiana; species Nicotiana tabacum. The sequence goes on from NC_134101.1 coordinate 227,842,895, forward strand.
TTTTAATCAAAGCATGGGGAACATTTGCGGAATCCAAGAAGCCTTGGAATTCCCTATGTCCCCCACGCTTGCTTTTTGGGAAAACACATGGGGAACATTTGTGGAATCCAAGAAGCCTTGGAATTCCCATATGTCCCCCACGCTTCATATGTTGGAAAAAGCGCATGAGGAGCATTTGCAGAATCCAAGAAGTCTTGGAAATCGTTATGTCTCCCATGCCACATTTTTGAAAGAAATAATAAATAAAATAAAAAATTACAAATAAAACAAAGCATGAAAATTCAAAAAGATTTTGTATGTTTTCATTATTTTCCACATATTAAAAATAAATCGTGAAAAAGAGGAGAAAATAACAGCATAGAAGTCCGAGTAGAGTCGAAACTCTGCCGAAATTTTAAAAATGAAAAAATGTCTTGTTAGTTTGTTATATTAAAAGCAAAGGAAAAATAAAAAAAAACCACCATTGTTCTATCTGTTTTTTTAAAAAATATTAAAGAAAATAGTTTGTTTTGCCATTAAATGAAAATGAAAAAGAGTTTGTTTTTTTTTAAAAAAAATGTTTTATTTTATTTTATTTTGTTTGTCTATGAAAATGCCAGAAATAAAAATAAAAAGAGTTTTATTATTTGTCCCAAAAATAAGTATATATATAATCCAAAAAAAATTCAAAAGAAAGTTCAAAATTCAAAAAAATAAAATAGATAAATAAAAATCCGAAAATATTTTGATTCTTCTTTAGAAAATTCAGAAAAAAAAAACATTTTAGAAGCATTTCTTTTATTAAAGGTAAAATTCCAAAAAATATTTTCTTCTTCTTCTTTAGAAGTGTTGCTTTTAAAAAGAAAATCAATCAAAAATAAAAAATATACTTCCTTTCTTCTTTTAAAGTAGTTCTTTCAAATTCAAAAAAAAAGTTAGTTCATCTACTTATCCTTGATTGACCGAACTACGCGGGTTTGATTCTCACCGGATGTGAGATACGTAGGCAACCCTCATCGGGTCCAACCCCACCTTCTCAAAAAGAAGGAATGTTTTACGTTTTTCGTTAATTTGTTTGTTTGTTATGAATGAAGAATAATAGTCTATTTGATTGTTGTGGGAAAAATAATAAAACAAAAAAAAATATATAGAAAATGGAAAAGGGTCCTCTCAAAAATAGTTTATTCGCCCGAACTACGCGGGTTTGATTCTCACCGGATGTGAGATACGTAGGCAACCCTCATCGGGTCCAACCCCACCGTTTTGCTAAAAAGCCAAAAACAAACAAATAATAATCATAAAAAAATATATATGTCAAATTTTAATTTTTTGTCATAAAGAAGTCGGGTGACGCTGTTTTATCAAGACATAGCCGAATGTTCCCGAAAGGGACGCCGGAAGGCTGACTTTGCATAAAACAGCCACCTTTGGATCATTTTTTAAGATTTGGTCCAGTTGACCCACACAGCCTTAAAAATCCTCGTCCCCGAGACGTTGAAAGGTCGTGTTTGCAATATTGAGTTTTCTAATTTGAAAAACGAAAAAAGAGTCATAAATAAGTCAGGTGATGTTGTTTTATCATAAATAGCCGAATGTTCCCGAAAGGGACGCCGGAAGGCTAACTTTGCATAAACAGCCACCTTTGGGTCATTGTTTTGCAACACCAAGTTTTATTATAATTTGAAAAAAGAGTCGACGGTCAGGTGAATACCGTCTTTTGTCATAATAAGCCGAGCCAGCTTCGGCCGCGTCTTAAGCCGTTCTCGCCGAAATAGCCTTAGAGTATCTTCGGTTGTCGAAAGGTTATTTTCGTAAAAGAATGGACAAATTTATAAAGTGTCATAAAATAATCCTCCCCGGCCTCAAAATTTATATGAAATTTGGAAGGGGCCACATTTGCAAAAAATAACCGTCCGGTTGCATTTGGCAAACGGGGAAAGGAACTATCCGTTCGTTTTTGAGTTTGTAATTGTTGATTAGAGTATGCGAATTATTTTGATTTTCGGGTCCGTTTGTTGTCTCTTGTCAAAAGTCCGTTTTTGCAATCAAGTTTGTTTTAATTTGAAAATTGGAAATTCCAAAAAAAAAATATGTGCGTTTATTATTGTTTATCTTTTATTGGTCCGAACTACGCAAGGTCTGATTCATGCGGGGTCATGATACGTAGGCAATCTCCATAAGATTCGACCACAACAAAAAGAAAAAAATAAAAAAAAAGGGAAAAATGAAAAAATCGAAAAAGAGAAAAGAAAAAAAAAGATCGAAAGGAAAAGAAAATACAAAATAAATACAGGGGTTCCCAAAGTACTTCAAAGGGGCAAACAAACAAGTCGGGGTGACGCATGTTGTTTAAAGCAAAGCATGTTAGAAACGGTTAACTGCCTAGGGGCATTGCATCCTCAATGTGTTGTTGTCAAATCTGTTAAACTCTAAACGCTAACAAGTTTGTTGTTTTCCGAATCTCAAACAGTTAGTTGTTAAAGAATTCTGGCAACACACCCTTACCAAACTATATCCAAAGGACCGATAACAACAAGCATGGCTACTTCAGAGAATAGTACCGAGGAAGAAAGGCCGATGAGCCAGTTGTTAATGGAAGCGATGGGAAAGATAGAAAGGATGGGACTAGATATGAATGCAATGCAGGTAGCTCTAGCCAAAGCACAAAAGAGCCCTGAGCCATTGGGGCACATGCCGGAATACCCTCACTCCGGCCCTTCAACAAGCCTCCCAAATCCCCGTTACCATCAAGAAAGAAGCCCTCATGATTCCCAGGCTCCACCACCCCATCAACCTCTCCCAACACCCAATATTCCCATTTTTGTGGGACCTGCATCAGCCCCTTTGCAGCGAACGACCAGTGAGCCATTGTTTCAGGCTCACGATACACAACACTATCCCCCTGAGCCTACATTCCATGCACCCGAACCACAGGCTTACAATCCCCATTTGGAAGTACCGGCAGAGGTTGAGAAGCCGGATAAGGCCCCTGAACAGGATGAAGTGTTGAGAAAGTTCAAAAGCCTGGAGCAATCCTTCAGGAACTTACACGGGCTGGGCAATCAAGTCAGCGTGGCATACAAAGATCTGTGCCCTTTCCCAGATGTCCAACTCCCGGCTGGGTTCAAGATGCCCAAGTTTGATTTATATGAAGGGCACGGTGATCCCATGGCACATTTGCGGGGATTCTGTAGCAAAATGAGAGGGGCAGGAGGCAAGGATGAGCTTTTGATAGCTTATTTCGGCCAAAGTCTGAGCGGATCTGCACTGGAATGGTATACCAGGCAGGATTTCAGCAGGTGGTACACGTGGGATGACCTGGCACAGGCTTTCGCAGGTCATTTCCAGTACAATCTTGAGATAGTCCCTGACCGTCTCACATTGCTGAGGACTGAAAAGAAGCCCGGGGAAAGTTTTCGTGAGTTTGGTTTCCGCTGGAGAGAACAAGCGGCCAGAGTTGATCCTCCCATGAAAGAGGGAGAAATGGTGGACTACTTCTTGCAAACACTTGATCCAACTTACTTTGGTCACTTAGTGACAACGGTTGGGAAATCCTTCAATGAAGTGGTAAAGATAGGGGTCATGATAGAGGAGGGCCTAAGGTCTGACAAAATCCTAAATTACTCAGCGCTCAAGGCAACGACCCAAGCTATTCAGAGCGGCGCGGGAGGTGTGCTCGAGGTCGCATCAGTCGAAGCAGGTACTGGGTCCAAATTCAGAGGTCCTTCCCCTCACTACCATCCCAGGCCCCACACTCCATACAACCTTCCACAACCCTACTATCCACCATCAGAGCTACTCTTTTCAGACCATCATGCCCAAGCCTGCCCCCGAGCTCCATATAATCCGCCTCAATATTATCCTCCGAATAAAGTCCGGTCGCAGGGTCAACTATCAGGTCACCCCCGCTGGCGAGAGCCAGCACCACGTAATGCATTCTTGCCTTCACAACGTTTTCAAGCACCCAACGACCCTAGAAAACAGGGGCATGGGGGAAAACAAAGGCAAGGAAACAATTTCACGCCAATTGGGGAGTCCTACGCAAGTTTGTTTGAAAAGCTAAAGCTTTCAGGACTGATTGAGCCGCTCCTTGGCTATACTCCAGATCCATATGCAAAAGGGTTCAATCCTGCTGTACGATGCATGTACCACTCTAATGTCCAAGGACATAGCATTGAAGATTGTCGTTCTTTGAAAAAGGAAATCGAAAGAATGATTCAGGAAGGGGCAATTGTGATCAACGACAGTGACAGGGAGCAGGCGAATCATCTTGAGAACTTGTTGATTGATGTTGATAATACTGAAGTTGGGGATGGTCTTGGCAATGTTGATATAGAGCTCAATGGCTAAAATGTCATGCTTTGCAGTTGGAAGATTCTCCATTTTGGGTCAGCCGGAGATGCCGTGCTTGGATGGTTGGAAAAACACTCCATTTTGGGTCAACCGGAGAGGATCTTTGATGGTTTATTTTGTTGTCATTTCCGTTGTTCGGATTATTAGGATTGTAATTCCGATTTGTTTTGTGTCAATATCTTTCCGCTTATCTTTCCGTTTTGTCATAGCGGTTTGTTTAAGTTTTGTCCAAGTTGTTTAGGATTTTATTCCGGTTTTCTTTGTTTTTAAAACCATTTGTTCAGTCCAATGCAAAAAATTCAGTCTTTGATTATTCCCAGTCACCTTTCTGTTTAGTCATTATGTCATTTTTATTCAGCACTGATTCTAGTGACATGACATGCGCACACAGTTTGGGCCTAGTCTTTAAAGTTAATCATAAAACCCCAGAAAGGCGATCAAACCATTTAAAGAAAATAAGGACGGTTTGAGATTATTTGGAGCCCGAGTCATGTGGAACTGGGGTAAGTTCAGCACAAAGAAAACCATTAAAAGCAAGATTCGCCAAATTGGCATAAGGGGCGTTCATGATAATGAGAGTATCGCCCAGTGGTGTTTAGAAGTGACAATTGAACAAACAGATGTCGAATATAATTGTCAAATCTAGCACCATCGGAAGAGACTATAAATCTATTGATTAATGGTGTTGTTTGCACTTGGCATGTCTTGAAGACTGGAATGACGAAGGCATTTTGTTCTGCTACCTAAACACTTTATCCTTCGTTACCCCTTTTAGCCTTATTTATTTTTCTTTCATACCCCTCGTTCGGAATCAGTAACAACGAAAAAAAGAGAAAGAAAGAAAACAGCAACGAAAAAAAAGAGGAAAAAAAAAATGAAAAGAGACAAGAAAAGAAAAATGATAACAAAGAAAAAAGAAAGTCAAATGAAACAGAGGAATTGGGAACTACGTTTGACCTGATTCCTCAAAGAGGATACGTAGGCGCTTCACGGCTCGGTCATAGTTTTGAAAATGAAAAAAAAACAATTAAAATATCCCCAAGCAAGAAACTGGGGCAGATGTTGCGTTTGATGTAAATAAATCTAATTCCGAAGGTTGTAATTAATAACCCAAAATGAATGCATTTTTGAGCCTTTAATACCCTTTCTTTCTAGCCCAATCCAAAAACCCACATTGCGGTCCAAAGAAAGACCTTCCGATCAGTCTTCAAAAGATGCCAAGTCAGACAAATGAAGAATCTTACCGGCGAACATAACATTCTGTTCCACAGCAGAAAGGACTCTAATCTCCAGCAGAAAGAGTCGTACCGACGACACTCCAAATCCCCAGCTGGAAAGTGATACAAATGAGAGAGTCTTATCGGTGAAAACCTTCACAGGCACCATAAGGCGATGAAAGCTGAGAGAAAACCAAAATGAGAGAGACTTGATAGTGAAAACCCTTCGGGCACTACAAGTCGAATAAGATTGAGAATCAGAGGGGGAATCGCCAATGGAAGATCTTGAAAGATGATTGACGATAGAGGATAGGCCACATACGCATGTCATGGCCATTAGAGTCGGTATCTGCGTTTGATAGGTTTTTATTTATAGTTTCTTTTATAAAAGAGTCATCGTGTCCTTTGTCTTTTATTTTGTTTCTGTTGTTTTTCTCCTTTCACAAAAAATTTCCCCAATAGAGTCTGTCCGGTCAGAACAAGTATGAAATGACTTCAAAAATATGCCATCAGCTTTCCAAGATGAGATCTGACTACTATATCCAAATGGTATAGTCAGCAAGGAACAAGCGCGAGGCCAGTGTCAAAAAAGATATCCCCAGCAAAGGGAATTGACAAAAGGATTGACGAGCGTCAATAGAGATATCCTTGCCAAAACCAAGGTTATAAACCTCAAAGGCCAAGGCCCATGAACAGAGCAAGGAGAGCGGCGAGCATGATTTGGCGAAATCCATACTAGACTAAAAGGTCGGAAAAATGCCAGTTTCCGAGCTATGCCACAAAAGAAGAGGGATATCTCCAGCAGGAAGGGATTATCCCCAACACATAATATCATCCCCAACAAGTTGTGCAACACAGAGCAAGGAGGGAGAAAGGGAACACCATCCCAGTAGGAGTATCACAACCAACCACCATGTTTTAAACTAACAATTTTGTTTGATTTGAAACAGGTAAAGGAAGGGCATTGATGCCAGAGCTGCGTGCCACAAGGGATATTATCAAACTGGGGCAGAAAATTTTCCTTCCATTTAGAAAATTTTCTGGAAGTCAGGTACCCCCAGCTGATAACATTTTACCCCCCAACAGGTAAGTAAATCAAGGGAGGTAGTCTTTGAAGGAAGAAGCTATGCAAAAACAAAACAAAAAAGGAATAAAAAAAAGAATAATAATAAAAATTTGGGGAAGGTAGAAAAGGAAAATTCATCCCAATCCCCAGCAAGTATTCGAGGTAAGACATTTTCAAGTCTTAAAGATATGTTGGGTTCATCCGCCCTCAAATAGGATATGTTGGGTTCATCCGCCCTCAAATAGGATATGTCGGGTTAATCCGCCCTCAAATAGGATCTGTTGGGTTCATCCGCCCTCAAATAGGATATGTTGGGTTCATCCGCCCTCAAATAGGATATGTTGGGTTCATCCGCCCTCAAATAGGATATGTTGGGTTCATCCGCCCTCAAATAGGATATGTTGGGTTCATCCGCCCTCAAATAGGATATGTCGGGTTCATCCGCCCTCAAATAGGATATGTTGGGTTCATCCGCCCTCAAATAGGATATGTTGGGTTCATCCGCCCTCAAATAGGATATGTTGGGTTCATCCGCCCTCAAATAGGATATGTCGGGTTCATCCGCCCTCAAATAGGATATGTCGGGTTCATCCGCCCTCAAATAGGATATGTTGGGTTCATCCGCCCTCAAATAGGATATGTTGGGTTCATCCGCCCTCAAATAGGATATGTCGGGTTCATCCGCCCTCAAATAGGATATGTTGGGTTCATCCGCCCTCAAATAGGATATGTTCGGGTTCATCCGCCCTCAAATAGGATATGTCGGGTTCATCCGCCCTCAAATAGGATATTTTGGGTTCATCCGCCCTCGAATAGGATATGCTGGGTTCATCCGCCCTCAAACAGGATATGTCGGGTTCATCCGCCCTCAAATAGGATATGTTGGGTTCGTCCGCCCTCAAATAGGACATGTCGGGTTCATCCGCCCTCAAATAGGATCTTATTTTCAAAGTTATTGTTCGACAGGCGCCCACCTGAATAACGAGAGGAATACATTTTGTCTTTTCATTTCTGTTCTAGGTCACCCACCAGTATAATGCGGGAATACATTTCTGTCTTTTCATTTCTGTTCTAGGTCACCCACCAGTATAATGCGGGCATATCATTTTTCATATCTTTACAGCCAGGCGCCCACCTGTATAATGAGAGGCATAAATTCAGTCTTTACTTTTCAAGTGTTGAAATTGGGAGCCCGCCCAGATAATAGAGGCATACATTCAGTCTTTACTTTCAAGTGTTGAAATTGGGAGCCCGCCCAGATAACAGAGGCATACATTCAGTTTTTTTACTTTTAAGTGTTGAAGTTGGGAGCCCGCCCATAATAACAGAGGAATACATTCAGTCTTTACTTTTAAGTATTGAAATTGGGAGCCCGCCCAGATAACAGAGGCATACATTCCACGTCTTTACCCATAGGAGATGCATTTCCTCCTAAGTTTTAGTTTTACCCATAGGAGATGCATTTCCTCCTAAGTTCAGTTTTACCATAGGAGACGCACTTCCTAAATTCAGTTCTACCAATAGGAGACGCACTTCCTAAATCCATTCACCAGTAGGAGACGCACTTCCTAAGTTCAGTTTTACCAATAGGAGACGCACTTCCTAAGTCCATTGTACCAATAGGAGACGCACTTCCTAAAAAGTTTCACAAGTAGGAGACGCACTTCCTAAAAAGTTTCACAAGTAGGAGACGCACTTCCTAAAATGTTTCACAAGTAGGAGACGCACTTCCTAAGCAAGTTTTATCAGTAGGAGACGCACTTCCTAAGATAAGTTTCACCAGTAGGAGACGCACTTCCTAAGTCAGTTTCACCATAGGAGACGCACTTCCTAAAGTTCAGTTTCACCATAGGAGACGCACTTCCTAAGTTCATTTCACCCATAGGAGACGCACTTCCTAAGTCAGTTTCACCATAGGAGACGCACTTCCTAAAGTTCAGTTTCACCATAGGAGACGCACTTCCTAAAGTTCAGTTTCACCATAGGAGACGCACTTCCTAAAGTTCAGTTTCACCGTAGGAGACGCACTTCCTAAAGCAAGTTCACCAGTAGGAGACGCACTGCCTAAGACAAGTTTCACCAGTAGGAGACGCACTTCCTAAGACAAGTTTCACCAGTAGGAGACGCACTTCCTAAGTTCAGTTTCACCAATAGGAGACGCACTTCCTAAAAATATTTCACCAGTAGGAGACGCACTTCCTAAGCAAGTTTTACCAGTAGGAGACGCACTTCCTAAAGTAAGTTTCACCAGTAGGAGACGCACTTCCTAAGTTCAGTTTCACCAACAGGAGACGCACGTCCTAAAAAGATTTCACCCCTAGGAGATGCACTTCCTAGTTTGATTCATTTTTAAGTTCGACCATAGGGGACACAATTCCTAGTCCAGTTTTTGAAGTTTACCCGTAGGAGACACACTTCCTAATCGAGATTTTATTCATAGGAGACGCACTTCCTAGTTCTAATCACTGAAGTTTTCACCCTTAGGAGACGCACTTCCTAGTTTAGCTCAGTCCGATTCAACCATAGAAGACACACTTTCTAGTTTGAGTCATTGAGGTTTTTATTTTAGCAGACACATTTGCTAGCAAGAGTTTTGGTTTTACTCCTAGGAGATGCACATCCTAGCCTAGTCTTTAGTTTACTCTCATCATTGCATCAGTAGTGTAAGTGAGTTACAATTTTGCTAACGACTCACAAACCTTCCCAGTACAAACTGGGTTAGGAAATTTTGTTTGTTTTGTTTGTTTTGATTGTCAGGGACCCGCCTGTAGAACGGAGAAAACATTTTTCAAAATCAAGCAGTGACCCACTGGAGAACAGAAGGATTACAACAAAAATCCCCAGCCCTCAATCCAAGATAGAAGCAACAAGAATCTCGCCCCAAGAATGCGAGTCAACAGTCTGAGAGGGTCAACAAAAGCTAGTCAAAAAAAAAAAGAAAAAAAAGAAGAAAAAGAAAAAAAAAGAGAAAAATGAATGAATCCGAAGCACGGATGTGGATAACAGATGTGATCTGCTCAAGAACTAGCGCCTACAACTAGCAAGTATCAAGGTTCAAGTCCAAAAGTCTGTATGAAGCACCATTCAAGACTCAAGACCAAGTTTCAGAAGACTTAAGAGATAGGAATCCTTGTAACTAGTAGCTGATAGGCTTAGTTAGTCTTTTTTCAGTTTTCATTTTTGTTGGACCGCGGACCGGAACCTCAACGGAACAGAACCTCGATCGGCTCTTCACCTCGGTACACTTCACTGTCCCTCCCATTCCCGAACTACACGTGGCCTGATTCCTGTATAACCAAGGATATGTAGGCAGCTCAGATACCAGGGCTCGGTCACATTCCCTCCCTTTCCTTAAGTGTAGTCCGTCCAAGTAATGGTCGGGTCAAAAACACGTTTAGTCGTTCTTTGTCGGAAAACTCTTCGTGTTTCCAGTCAAAGAGGGGCAGCTGTAAGCACGTGATTTTTGACCCTCCCCGAGAATTTTCACATTTTTTGCGTGAATATGTGAAATTGGGTCCAATATAGTCATTTTAACTATTTTACTTTATTTCGTTGCTCAAAAGAAAAATCACAAAAAATATATATATAATTTTAGTTTATGTATTTCTCATAAACTTGAAAAATACAAAAATTGCACTTTATTTTGGTACTTTATATAAATTCGAAAATTAACAAAAAAATATATATATAATTCTATTAATGTTTTGAAGTCATTTTAATACAAAAATATTATTTCATATTTTGTCTTTATTAAAAAAAACGAAAATTACAAAAATAGTTTTATTAATATGTTATAGTTATTTTAACTTTGAAAAATACAAAAAAAACATTACTTCATATTTTATCTTAATATTTACGAAAATTACAAAAAATGGTTTTATTAATATTTTATAGTCGTTTTAACTTTGAAAAATACAAAAAAACATTACTTCATATTTTATCTTAATATTTACGAAAATTACAAAAAATAGTTTTATTAATATTTTTGTAGCTATTTTAAAATCTTGAAAAATATTTAAAAATATATAGTTTCGTTTAAATACTAGTCTTATTTTTGGTAGTTATTTTGCTTACATAGGACTAGTTAAGCAGCGTATTCCTATTTCTCGGGTCCGGGCAAAAGAATAATATTCGGGTTCAAACTACCCGGTTTTAGGCCTAATTTTCGGACCTAGCCCATAATAAACCGTGTCCAGGACACGTGGGGAACCCCACCACGCGTGGGGAACATATGCCTTGAACCCCACCACGCGTGGGCTCATTTTTCTTGACAAGCCCATGCTAAATACACGGACAAACACAAAAGAAAGGGGGAAGAAAACAAACGGGAACGAAAAAAAAAGAAAAAAAAAAAGAAACAAATACTACTGTTCAGCTTCTTCTTCATAAAAGAAGAAGAAGCAAAACCCTACAAAAAACGACTACGGTTCAATCTTCTTCTTCAGAAGAAGAAGAAGGAGAAAACTCCAGCGGCCCAGCGTCCATAACCACCAGCACCACCTCCGTCGACCAAGCACCCAACACCACCCGTCGCCTCCACTGCAAAAACCCTACAGACCAACTCCTCATCGCCTTCCACCATTGACGACCAAACCATCCCCCTCCACCTCGTCAAAACCTACCCAGCAAAACCCATCCAGCCCAGTCCATCGACCTCGCCCAAACCACCACCTCCATCGCCTGAAACCACCCACATCCACGACCCAGCACCAGCGCCAAACGGACCACCAAACAGGCCCGTCGTCAACCTCCATTACCACCATCGTCGTCCAACCACCCCCCGTCGTCAACTGCCCAAACGACCTCTCCAAATGCAGCAACCAGCTCCTTGACACCACATCCAAACAACCACGTACCATCCCCGCCAACCTGCTGCCTCAAAACCACCATGGACGACCACTAAAAACTCCCTCCATCATTGCACCCCGACGACCTCAGCTGTTCGTCGTCCCAGTCCGGTCGTCGACCACCAAACAGGACCGTCAACCACTGCCCGCAACCCCATCGTCCGAACGCGACCACCACTGCTTCAGCTGATGTTATCGTTATTCTTTCACTGTTGTCGTGCAGTCCGTTGAGGTCGTCTTTGTTCGTCGAGGTCCGGCGCGTCGAGTTTGTTCGTTGAAGTCGATGTTGAGGTTCGGTCCATGGCTCTAAGCATTTCTGTTTATTCAGGTTAGTAAGTCTTGATGTATTGGATTAAAGAAATTTCACGGTCAATGTTTGAAGTTGCAATATATCAATTGAGATTCTGCTTATGTTTCACCGTATGCATTTTAGTTCATTTTTGTGTTATGTTATTATTGTTTACTTGACGTCATGTAATTAAGTTTGACTAATCGTTCTATGACACAAGTTTGACGTTAATTTGTTCGTCCTTTACTTCGCTTAGTTCATTCAAAAATCTTATTATTAGTACATGTTATTACTACTCCCGAAATACTCATTCGCTAAAAATCTTTTTATTAAACTTCTAACAAGTTATGAGATTTTAGTTGTAAAGAAGCTGTAAGGTTTAGTATGGTTAAAAGCGTAAAAAATGGCATCCCTTTAAAAAATATAAAAAAATAAATAAATAATAATAAATAAAAAAAAATGAGACGAGCCTCGCCAAATAAAAGGGACAAATTGCGGGGCCCTCACAAAGTATATGTATTAAATACTTAGATTCCGGGATGGGTTGTTTAGCAAATTTCACGGCCCTACCCCAAAATAATAATGCGCTAGTTGCTTTAGGCGCGCCTTTAATAATGTTATCTCCCTAAACTCGGGTGCACATTTATGTGACCCAAACCCAAATCTCAACGGAGTCGAAATATGTCTCTGGTCACGGGCGCATTGATTGTGGCGTGGCCCGAGATGCATTTCCATGACGTTGCAAATTCTTTAAAAAATAAGAACGAGATGAGCCTCGCCAAAAAAAAAAACACAAATTGTGGGGCCCTCAGTAAATACTTGTTTTAAATTACTTAGAATTCAGGAGGGTTGTTTAGCGAATTTCACGGCCTCCGCAAAATAATAATGCGCTAGTTGCTTTAGGCGCGTCTTTAATAATTTAATTTTCTTAAACTCGGGTGTGCATTTCATGCGACCCAAATCCAAATCCTAAAACATCAAATAAAATATGTTTCGGATTGTGGGTGCATTTCATGTGACACAGTCCAAAGATATATTTTAAGCGATGTTCACATTCTTGTAAAAACAATAATAATAAAGCGGTTAAAAGATAAATTTGCACATAAGTTCATATTGTATTAAAAATCAGATAAATAAGCCAAATATAACAGTTGAGTGACCGTGCTAAAACCACGGAACTCGGGAATGCCTAACACCTTCTCCCGGGTTAACAGAATTCCTTATCTAGATTTCTGGTACGCAGACTGTAATATAGAGTCATTATTTTCCTCGATTCGGGATAAAAATTGGTGACTTGGGACACCCTAAATCTCCCAAGTGGCGACTCTGAAATAATTAAACCGATCCCGTTTCGATTGTCCTTTAATTGGAAAAAACTCCCCCTGCGCCCCCGGGCGCGGAAAAAGGAGGTGTGACAATGACTAACAAAATTATGATAGAACTTATTAAATCAATCCGACTACCAATTCGGCAAGCTAGTCGCGAACATGAAAACTTTGTACAACTTTCGTCTAGCATGCCAATTTGAGATAGCAATAACATAAGCACAAAACTAAAACTCAGATAGATTTAGACAAGATCTTCAACATAACATGTATTCAAACTCGGACACGATAGTAACCGATAGCAACTCAAACCAAGATTAGAAAAATGAACCTCTAATGATAAACACTGCTGAGGGTTTTACAACTCATTCATCAAATCAGAATGGAGCCATAGTCGGCAAAATGAAGCAACGAGACCAACGAACTGGAACCTCACATCGGCACTCGAACGGACTTCAAACAGGAAACCATGGAAACAGTCATCACAACTCAAACGGAATAGCTCGCGCTAGAAAACTCGAACTCGAACGGACTGAGCATGAACCATGGTTGCTACTGGTTTTTCCAGGTGATCCTTTGAACGCGAGGGGGGCTGAACGGAGGTTACTGTTTGGTTGTGGCGTTTGGACGTGAGGGATTGGGGTCGAGGACAGTGACGACGGAGGGAACTGGTGGCGGGACTACGAGCTGGGCAGCAGCAGTGGGTCGTCGGAGCAGGTGGATGGAGATGGGCGATGGAGGGGGCTGTTCGGACAGTGGTTTGGGGTGAGGGTTTTTGGACTGGTTGGTTTGGGTCGTTGGTTGGACAGTGACGACGAGGGAGTTGGGGAGCTGGTTGTTTGGACGTGGTGTTTGGGTAGGGTTCCGACTGGTTTGGGTGGTGGAAGGAGATGGCGTTTTTGGGGGCTGTTCGGACAGTGGTTGGGGAAGCTTTCTTCAGAGCTAGGGTTTTCTCTTCCTTCTTTTTGAAGAAGGAAGATGAACAGTTCCCAGCAAAAAATATTTTCCAAGTCCGTTTTTGTTCCTCCCATTTCCAAGTCCTTTTCCGTGTGTTTTGTAATGGGTTTGCCCAGAAAAATAAGCCCCACACGTGGTGGGGTTCGAGGCTTATGTTCCCCACGCGTGGTGGGGTTCCCCATGTGTCATGAACTCGGTTTATTATGGGCTAGGTCCAAAAATTAGGCCTAAAACCGGGTAGTTTGAACCCGAATATTATTCTTTTGCCCGGACCCGAGAAATAGGAATACGACGTTGCTTAACTAGTCCTATATAAGCAAAATAGCTACTAAAATAAGACTAATTATTTAAAACAAAACTATATTATTATTTTCTTAATATTTTTTCAAGATTTAAAATAGCTACAAATTATTAATAAAACTATTTTTTTGTAATTTTCGTTTTTTATATAAAGATAAAATATAAAGTAATATTTTTGCATTTTTTCCAAATTAAAATAACTACAAAACCTTAATTGAATTATATTTTTTGTAATTTTCGAAATTATATAAAGTACAAAAATAAAGTGCAATTTTTTGATTTTTTCAAGTTTATGAGGGATACATAAACTAAAATTTATATATATTTTTTTTTGTAATTTTTTTCTTTTGCGAGAAAAATAAAGTAAAAATAGCCAAAATAGCTATATTAGTCCTAAATTAAATATTTAAGCTAAGAATGTAAAAATTCCGGGGAGGGTCAAAAATCACGTGCTTACAGCTGCCCCTCTTTGACTGGAAACACGAAGAGTTTTCCGACAAAGAACGACTAGACGTGTTTTTGACCCGACCATTACTTGGACGGACTACACTTAAGGAAAGGGAGGGAATGTGACCGAGCCCTGGTATCTGAGCTGCCTACATATCCTTGGTTTTACAGGAATCAGGCCACGTGTAGTTCGGATATGAGAGAGATGGTAGAGGGTACCGAGGTGGAGAGCCGATCGAGGTGCCGTTCCGTTGAGGTTCCGGTCCGCGGTCCTGTCATTACAACAAAAATGAAAACTGAAAAAGACTAACTAAGTCTATCAGCTACTAGTTACAAGGATTTCTATCTCTAAGTCTTCTGAAACTTGATCTTGAGTCTTGAATGGTGCTTCATACAGACTTTGGATTTGAACCTTGACACTTGCTAGTTGTAGGTGCTAGTTCTTGAGCAGACCACATTTGTTCTCCACTTCCGTATTTTGGGTTCTTTTCTTTCTTTTCTTTCTTTTTTTTTCTTCTTGTTTTTTTGTTTTTGTGACCAGCTTCTGTTGATCATCCCAGACTATTGATTCGCGTTCTTGAGGCGAGCTTTTACTATTTCTAACTGGGATTGAATGCTGGGGATTTTTGTTGTAGCCTTCTGCTTCCCGGAGCTGGGGATTCCTGTTGTAACCTTCTACCTTCCGGTGGGGTTACTGATTTCCAAAATCTGCAGTATAGGGCTAAAAAGTATTCCTCTTGTTATACAGGTGGGCGCCTGAAAAGAAATTTAAAGACTGAAAAGTATTCCACTCGTTATGTAGGTGGGCGCCTGACAAGAAATTTAAAGACTGAAAAGTATTCCACTCGTTATGTAGGTGGGCGCCTGACAAGAAATTTAAAGACTGGAATGTATGCCTCTGTTCTATGGGCGGGCTCCCAATTTCAACACTTGAAAGTAAAGACTGAATGTATTCCTCTGTTATTATGGGCGGGCTCCCAATTTCAACACTTGAAAAGTAAAGACTGAAATGTATGCCTCTGTTATCTGGGCGGGCTCCCAATTTCAACACTTGAAAGTAAAGACTGAAATGTATGCCTCTGTTATCTGGGCGGGCTCCCAACTTCAACACTTGAAAGTAAAAACTGAATGTATGCCTAGTTATTATGGGTGGGCTCCCAATTTCAACACTTGAAAGTAAAGACTGAAATGTATTCCTCTCGTTATACAGGTGGGCGCCTGGATTTAGGAAAATGACTCTTTTTTTCAAAATGTTTTTTTTTCATCTTAGGAGAAAGATTCATCAGACTAAGATTTTGATCCTAGGAGAAGGCTCGTCAGACTAGGTCTCTATCTTAGGAGAAAAATTCGTCAGACTAAGATTTTGATCCTAGGAGAAGGTTCGTCAGACTAGGTCTTGTTTTTTTGGTATCTTAGGAGAAAGATTCATCAGACTAAGATTTTGATCCTAGGAGAAGGTTCATCAGACTAGGTCTCTATTTGTTTTTTGGTATCTTAGGAGAAAGATTCATCAGACTAAGATTTTGATCCTAGGAGAAGGTTCATCAGACTAGGTCTCTATCTTAGGAGAAAAATTCATCGGACTAAGATTTTGATCCTAGGAGAAGGTTCGTCAGACTAGGTCTTGTTTTTTGGTATATTAGGAGAAAGATTCATCAGACTAAGATTTTGATCCTAGGAGAAGGTTCATCAGACTAGGTCTCTATCTTAGGAGAAAAATTCGTCAGACTAAGATTTTGATCCTAGGAGAAGGTTCGTCAGACTAGGTCTTGTTTTTCGGTATCTTAGGAGAAAGATTCATCAGACTAAGATTTTGATCCTAGGAGAAGGTTCATCAGACTAGGTCTTGTTTTTTTGGTATCTTAGGAGAAAGATTCATCAGACTAAGATTTGGATCCTAGGAGAAGGTTCGTCAGACTAGGTCTCTATCTTAGGAGAAAAATTCGTCAGACTAAGATTTTGATCCTAGGAGAAGGTTCGTCAGACTAGGTCTCTATCTTAGGAGAAAAATTCGTCAGACTAAGATTTGATCCTAGGAGAAGGTTCGTCAGATTAGGTCTTGTTTTTTTTGTTTTTTTTGTTTTTTTTTATCTTTAACAACCAATTAGGAGGAAATGCATCTCCTACGGGTGAAACTAAAACGAACTTAGGAGGAAATGCGTCTCCTAGGGGGTAAAACTTAAACTTAGGAGGAAATGCGTCTCCTATGGGTAAAACTTAAACTTAGGAGGAAATGCATCTCCTATGGGTGAAACTAAAACAAACCGAGGAGGAAATACGTCTCCTATGGGTAAAACTAAAACAACCTTAGGAGGAAATACATCTCCTATGGGTAAAAATAAACATAAACTTAGGAGGAAATGTATCTCCTATGGGTGAAACCAAAATGAACTTAGGAGGAAATGCATCTCCTATGGGTAGAACTCTAATGATTCCAAACTAGGAAGTGCGTCTCCTATTAATGAAACCTTCGCTTCCTTTTTTTTTTCTTTTTTCTTTTTTAAAATTATTTACTTACCTGTATTGTCCTCCCTCGAAACTGTTGGGGATTATTTAGATGGGGATGACTTTTACCCTTTTTTTTCTTTTTTTTTTTCATTATTATCTTTTTATTCTTCTCTTTTCTTTTTTTTCATATAGCTTCTTCCTTCGAAGATTACCTCCCTTGAGAGTCGTTTTGCCTTTCCCCGAAAGGAACCGCTGAGGATACCGACTTTCCAACCTTGTGTTGGACTCCTCGCAACTGCTAGGGATAACACTGTTGGGGGGATTATTTACTTACCTGTTGGGGGGTAAAATGTTATCAGCTGGGGGTACCTGACTTCCAGAAAATTTTCTAAATGGAAGGAAAATTTTCTGCCCCAGTTTGATAATATCCCTTGTGGCATTCCGTTCTGGCATCAATGCCATTTCCGTTACCTGTTTCAAATCAAACAAAATTTGTTAGTTTAAAACATGGTGGTTGGTTGTGATACTCCTGCTGGGATGGCTTTCCCCTTTCTCCTTCCTTGCTTTGTGCTCCACAATTTGTTGGGGACGATGACATTTGCTGGAGATAATCCCTTTCTGCTGGGGGTATCCCTCTTCTTTTGTGGCATAGCTCGGAAACTGGCATTTCCCCGACTTTTAGTCTTGTATGAATTTCCCACAGATTCATGCTCACTGCTTTCCTTGCTTTGTTCACGGGCCTTGGCCTTGAGGTTTATAGCCTTGGTTTTGGCAAGGGTATCCCTCTTGACACTCGTCAATCCTTTTGTTGATTCCCTTTTGCTGGGGATATTTTGTTGACACTGGCGCTTGTTCCTTGCTGACTAAACCACTTGGATGTACTAGTCAGATCTCCTTTTGGAAAGCTGATGGCCTATTTTGAAGTCAATTCACACTTGTTCTGACCAAGCAGACTCTATTGGGGATTTTTCTATGAAAGGTAAAAGATAAAAAGGGAACAGAATAAAAGGACAAAAGGAAAAAGACGACCTTTTAACAAAAGAAACTATAAATAAAAACCTATCAAACGCAGATACCGACTCTAATGTTCATGACATGCGTATGTGGCCTATCCTTTACCGTCAATCATCTTTCAAGATTTTCAATTGGCGATTCCCCATCTGATTCTTAATCTTATTCGACTTGTAGTGCCCGAAGAGTTTTCACTATCAAGTCTCTCTCATTTTTGGTTCTTCTCTCAGCTTTCATCGCCTTATGGTGCCTGTGAAAGTTTTCACCGACAAGACTCTCTCATTTGTATCACTTTCCAGCTGGGGGTTTGGAGTGTCGCTGGTGTGACTCTTTCTGCTGGAGATTAGAGTCCTTTCTGCTGTGGAACAGAATGTTATGTTCGCCGGTAAGACTCTTCATTTGTCTGACTTAGCATCTTTTGAAGACTGATCAGAAGGTCTTTCTTTGGACCGTAATGTGGGTTTTGGATAGGCTATAAAGAAAGGGTATAAAAGGCTCAAAAAATACATTAATTTTGGGTTATTAGTTACAACCTTCGGAATTAGATTTATTTACAACAAACGCAACCTTTGCCCCAGTTTCTTGCTTGGGGATATTTTAATTGATTTTTTTTCATTTTCTCAAAACTATGACCGAGCCGTGAAGCGCCTACGTATCCTCTTTGAGGAATCAGGTCAAACGTAGTTCCCAATTCCTCTTTTCATTTGACTTTCCTTTTTTTTCATTTTCTGTTATCATTTCTCTTTTCTTTTCTCTTTTTTTTCATTTTTCTTTAGTCATTTTGCTATTCTCTTTTTTTTTTCTTTTTTTTCATGTTCGTATCTTTTAGTCGTTGCTACTGGTTCCGAATGAGGGGTATGAAAGAAAATAAATAAGGCTCAAAGGGCTAACAAAGGATAAAGTGTTTAGGTAGCAGAACAAAATGCATTCGTCATTCCAGTCTTCAGAACATGCCAAGTGCAAACAACACAATTAAAATTTGTAGCCTCTTCTGACGGTGTTGGGCTTGACAATTATGTTAAACATTTGTTTTTCCCTTTGTCACTTCTAAAGCACCGTTGGGCGACACTCTCATTCTCATTATTATAAACGACCATCATGCCAATTTAGGCGAATCTTGCTTTTAACGGTTTTCCTTGTGTTTAACTTGCCCCAGTTCCACATGACTCGAGCTCTGAATAATCTCAAACCGTCCTTATTTTCTTTAAATGGTTTGATCGCCTTTCTGGGCTTTTATGATTAACTTTAAAGACTAGGCCCAAATTGGGTGCGCATGTCATGTCCTTAGAATCGGCATTGAACAAAAATGATAAAAGGACTAAACAAAAAGATGACTGAAAATAATAAAAGACCGGATTTTGTATTAGACTACCGGTGAAATGGTTTAAATAACAAAACAAACAAAACAAACCAGAACAAAATCCTAAAACAAACTGGACAAAATTTAAAACAAACTACTATGACAAAAATGGAAAGATAAGCGGAAAGATATTGACACAAAACAAAATCCGAATTACAATACTAATAATCCGAACAAACAGAAATGATAACAAAATAAACCACCACAAGCTTCTCTCTTGCTAACCAAGGAGCAGAGCGTCCTTCCACTTTATCAAGACTGACATCTTAGCCACTGAGCTTCGCATCGGTACTGCCAAGACCATTACCAGCTTCAACCTCATCAACCTCCGTCGGCAAGCTCTCGAGGGGGTTCGAGTGCTCCAGGTCACTGTTATTGATCACAATCCGCCCTTCTTGGATCATTCTTTCTATTTCTCTTTTCAAATCCCGACAGCTTTCAACATTGTGCCCCTGGGCATTGGAATGGTATTCACACCTTTTAGAAGGGTCAAAGCTTCTTGCACGTGGGTCCATACGATTTGGAGGAATAGGTGCAATCATGTCATGATTCTTTAATTTCTCAAATAAGCTTTCATAGGACTCTCCTATTGGTGTAAAATTATCTTTCAACCTTTGTTCCCCTTTATACCATTGGCTTGGCTGTGGGTTATAGGGCACCTGAAAATTTTGTGGAGACTTCTGGAGATTTTGTGATGCTCGTGCTCGCCTCCTGGGGTGTTTTGGTGGCTGGACAACATACTGAGGTGGAGCGACGGAGTATTGAGCGTCCTGAGGTGGATAATACTGCTCAGGGGAGCCATAGAAAACCTGAGGAGACTGCTCATACCTTCGAGATGTTCTCCTGGGACCTCTTCTAGACCCTGATGTCATCATGATTTCTTCAATCTCCTCATTTGTGTCGCTAATATTATCTGACTCAACCCGGACAGCCTGGGTTGCGGCTTTAAGAACAGCTTGACTTTTAATTTTGCCTGTCTTAAGACCACTCTCTACCATTTCTCCAATTTTGATTTCTTCCGAGAAGGTTTTGCCAACTGCGGATACCATGTTTTGAAAGTAATCTGGCTCTTGCGCTTGAAGGAAGACAGTAATTAGCTCGTGGTCATCCATGGGTGGCTTAACTCGAGCTGCTTGCTCTCTCCATTTTATGGCATATTCCCTGAAACTTTCACTTGGTTTCTTCTTCAGGTTTGAAAGGGAAATGCGGTCTGGGGGAATGTCGATGTTGTATTGGAACTGTCTGACAAAGGCCTGTGCCATGTCATCCCAGACATACCAGCGAGACGTGTCTTGATCCATAAACCATTCGGAGGCTACTCCCGTAAGGCTTTCCACAAAATAAGCCATCAACAATTTTTCATTTCTTCCTGCCCCTCTCAGTTGATTGCAATACCTTTTCAGGTGGGCTATGGGATCTCCATGTTCCATCGTACTTTTCAAATTTGGGGGTCTTGAAACCAGTTGGCAAGTGGACATCGGGGAACATACATAGATCTTTGAAGGCAACACTCTTTTGGCCTGCTAGCCCTTGTATGTTGTCCAACCATTGTTCTACGCTTTTCAATCTTTGGGTCATCTCTTCCTGTACCATCTTTCGGGCAGGCTTCTCAGTTTTTGCAGCAAGATCAAACGAGTACGAGTGATACTCAGGAGAGTGGTACTTCTCTTGTTGTGTCGCAAAATGTGACTCATGACGAGGAACCTTCCCACTCTGAGTCTCTGGAGCACTTGTAACAGCTTCGACGTTAGTTGTCATTTTTCTTTGAGGCACAAACCAACCACCTCAACTTTCTTCACAATTCAAAACCAAATATATTAGAATGGACTCAGTCGGTCCTTATTATTATCAATATATATATATATATATATATATATATATATATATATATATATATATATATATATATATATATATATATATATATATATTTACCTTTGTTTTTCTTTTTCTTTTTTCTCTTTTTCATCATTTTTTTTTGTGTGTGGTCGAATCTTATGGAGATTGCCTACGTATCATGACCCCGCATGAATCAGACCTTGCGTAGTTCGGACCACTAAAAGATAAACAATACTAAACATTTTTTCATATTAGAACAAACTGGGTTTCAAAGGTTTGAAGATGACCTACAAACTCGAAAATCAAACAACCCACATATTCTAATCAAAAGCTTTACAAACTCAAAAAACAAAAGGCTAGCTCCCTTTCTCTGTTCGACAAATGCAACCAAACAGTTATTTTTGCAAATGTAGCCCCTTCCAAATTTCACATGAATTTTGAGGCCGGGGAGGATTATTTATGACACTTTACAAACTTGTCCGTTCTTTTACGAAAATAGCCTTTCGACAACTGAAAGATACTCTAAGGCTATTTCGGCAAGAACGGTTTATGACGCGGCCGAAGCTGGCTCGGCTTATTATGACAAAATTCAAACGGTATTCACCTGACCGCCGACTCTGTGTTTTTTTTTCTTTTCAAATTATAATAAAAACTTGGTGTTGCAAACACGGCCCTTCAGCGCCTTGGGGACGAAAAATTTTAAGGCTGTGTGGGTCAATTGGACAAAAAATCCTAAACATGACCCAAAAGGTGGCTGTTTATGCAAAGTCAGCCTTCCGGCGTCCCTTTCGGGAACATTCGGCTGTTTATGACAAAACAGCATCACCTGACCTATTCACGACTCTTTTATCGTTTTTCAAATTAGAAAACTCAATACTGCAAACACGTCCTTTCAACGTCTCGGGGACGAAGATTTTTAAGGTTGTGTGGGTCAACTGGACCAAATCTTAAAAAATGACCCAAAGATGGTTGTTTATGCAAAGTCAGCCTTCCGGCGTCCCTTTCGGGAACATTCGGCTATGTCTTGATAAAACAGCGTCACCCGACTTCTTTATGGCAAAATTAAAATTTTGACATGTTTTTCTTTTTATTTGTTTTTGGCTATTTAGCAAAAAGGTGGGTTGGACATCACCCGACTTATTTATGACAAGATTAAAATTTTGATTTTTGGCTATTTTAGCAAAAGGTGGGGTTGGACCCGATGAGGGTTGCCTACGTATCTCACATCCGGTGAGAATCAAACCCGCGTAGTTCGGGCAAATAGACTATTTTTGAGAAGACCCTTTTCCATTTTCTATTCTTTTTTTTATATATTTATATATATATATAACAAACAAACAAACTATTATTTTTCATTCATAACAAACAAACTAACTAACGTAAAACCTAAAAACATTCCTTCTTTTTCATTTGTTTTTCTTATTCTAAAGAAAATGTTTTTTTTTTTGGAATTTTTCCTTTAATAAAAGAAATGCTTGAATTTTTTAAAGAAGAATCAAAATATTTTTGATTTTTTTTTGGATTATATACATATTTATTTTGGAACAAATAATAAAATCACGTTCAACGCCTGACTCTTTTTATTTTATTTTTGGCATTTTCATAGACAAATAAAATAAAATAAAACATTTTAAAAACCAGACTCTTTTTCATTTTCATTTTCATGGCAAAACAAACTATTTTCTTTTCTATATTTTTTGACAGAACAATGATGATTTTTTTCTCTATTTTTCCTTTGCTTTTAATATAACAAACTAATAAGACATTTTTTTTATTTTCTCAAAATTTCGGCAGAGTTTCGATACTACTCGGACATTCATTTTTTTTTTCTTTATTTATAAAAATAAGTAGTTATATCTCTACACTGTTATTTTCTCATTTTTTTCACGTTTTTTTTAATCCGTGGAAAATGATGAAGACATACAAAATCTTTTGAATTTCCATGCTTTGTTTTTATATGTATTTTTATTTTTTTATATTTATTATTATTTTCAAAAATGTGGCATGGGAAACATAAGGATTTCCAAGACATCTTGGATTTCGCAAATGTTCCCCGTGCGCTTTTTCCCAACATGTGAAGCATGAGGGACATAGGGAATTCCAAGACTTCTTGGATTCCACAAATGTTCCCCATGTGTCTTTTCTCAAAAATGAAGCATGGGGGACATAGAGAATTCCAAGACTTCTTGGACTCCACAATTGTTCCCCATGCTTTTGATTAAAATAACACCATGCTGGAAAAACGTGCCACCTTCTTATTAAACGTGGTCAACATAACAAAGTGTGTCATTTGTCCGCCACTATCATTGGTCCGCCAAATGACCCATTCACCCTTGAATAAATACAACATGTAGCACATAGGATGCCGAAGATGGTCTATTATTTTCAGGTTGCTTGTCCTAGACGGACCCAACCCCTGTGTTGAGTCCCCTAAGTCAGACGCACATGATGCAAATAAACGTTCCTACTAGGGATCCGGCATGAAGCTGAGTTATTCTAAGTTCATAACCTGGGTATTTGTTCTAGACAGTGTACCCGAGCGGACAACTCGAGCTGAGGAAGGAGCTCATTTCCGGGAACCAAAAGGCCAGCCGTCTTAGAAACTTTCCGAGCCTCTTTTATTCAGGGTATGACACTAATAGAATAGGGAGTCTCAACCAGTAAGCACATCCCCTGAGGTAAGAAGAGAAAGGTTTCGGCATAGTTTATATACAGTTCAAATAATATCAAAGCGGTAAAAGCAGCGTTTAACACATTAGGCTCAAAACATGTAATAATCAGATAATAAATAAAGCCAAATAATAACAATTATTCTAAGCTCGAATTCTTAACCCTGAACCAGTGGTTCTGGGTCACCATCCCCAGCAGAGTCGCCAGAGCTGTCACACCTCCTTTTTACGCACCCGCGAGGGCGCAAGAGAGTTTTTCCAATTAAAGGACAATCGAAGCGGGATTGGTTTGTTTATTTCAGAGTCGCCACTTGGGAGATTTAGGGTGTCCCAAGTCACCAATTTTAATCCCGAATCAAGGAAAAGAATGACTCCACATTACAGTCTGCGTACCAGAAATCTAGATAAGGAATTCTGTTAACCCGGGAGAAGGTGTTAGGCATTCCCGAGTTCCGTGGTTCTGGCACGGTCGCTCAACTGTCATATTCGGCTTATTTATCTGATTTTAAATACAATTATGAACCAATGTGCCAATCTTAACTTTTTACCACTTTATTATTATTATTTTTAAAAAGAATGTGAACATCGCTTAAGACATGTCTTTGGACTGCGTCACGTGAAACGCACCCACAATCCGAAACATATTTTATTTGATGTTTTGGGATTTGGATCTGGGTCGCATGAAATGCACACCCAAGTTTAAGGAGGTAGGTTATTAAACACGCGCCTAAAGAGACTATCGTGTTATTTTTGGGAAGGCCACGAAATTCGCTAAGCGGCCCTCCTGAATTCTAAGTAAATTTAAAACAAGTATTTACTGAGGGCCCCGCAATTTGCATATTTTGTTTGTCGAGGCTCGTCTCATTTATTATTTTTTAAAAAAAAGAATTTAAAACGTCATGGAAATTCATCTCAGACCACGTCACAGTCAATGTACCCGTGATTAGAGACACATTTTGATTTCGTTAAGATTTGGATTTGAGTCACATAAATGCGCACCCGAATTTAAGAATGTAATTTAATTAAATCGCGCCTGAAGAGTCTAACGCGTATTTATCATTTTGGGAAGGCCGTAAAATTCGCTAAACGGCATGTCCCGAATTCTGAGTATTTATAATATATACATTTAGAGGGCCCCGCAGCTTGTGCGTTTTATTTGGCGAGGCTCGTCTCATTTTATTAAAAGGATAATCTTAGCATGACTATAATTCTTCTACTTCGTTCGCCTCTAAAAGAAATCCTAGTTTATTAATCGAACAATGGAAACTAGTAGGATACACGGCTGATAAAGAGTATCTCAAGCTTGACGAATTACAATTAAACATGAACTTACAGTTAGCACTAAACCGCATGGTAAACAACAGAATAATGTCTAACAAAATTATGATAGAACTTATTAAATCAATCCGACTACCAATTCGGCAAGCTAGTCGCGAACATGAAAACTTTGTACAACTTTCGTCTAGCATGCCAATTTGAGATAGCAATAACATAAGCACAAAACTAAAACTCAGATAGATTTAGACAAGATCTTCAACATAACATGTATTCAAACTCGGACACGATAGTAACCGATAGCAACTCAAACCAAGATTAGAAAAACGAACCTCTAATGATAAACACTGCTGAGGGTTTTACAACTCATTCGTCAAACCGGAATGGAGCCATAGTCGGCGAAATGAAGCAACGAGACCAACGAACTGGAACCTCACATCGGCACTCGAACGGACTTCAAACAGGAAACCATGGAAACAGTCATCACAACTCAAACGGAATAGCTCGCGCTAGAAAACTCGAACTCGAACGGACTGAGCATGAACCATGGCTGCTACTGGTTTTTCCAGGTGATCCTTTGAACGCGAGGGGGGCTGAACGGAGGTTACTGTTTGGTTGTGGCATTTGGACGTGAGGGAGTGGGGTCGAGGACAGTGACGACGGAGGGAACTGGTGGCGGGACTACGAGCTGGGCAGCAGCAGTGGGTCGTCGGAGCAGGTGGATGGAGATGGGCGATGGAGGGGGCTGTTCGGACAGTGGTTTGGAGTGAGGGTTTTTGGACTGGTTGGTTTGGGTCGTTGGTTGGACAGTGACGACGAGGGAGTCGGGGAGCTGGTTGTTTGGACGTGGTGTTTGGGTAGGGTTCCGACTGGTTTGGGTGGTGGAAGAAGATGGCGTTTTTGGGGGCTGTTCGGACAGTGGTTGGGGAAGCTTTCTTCAGAGCTAGGGTTTTCTCTTCCTTTTTTTTGAAGAAGGAAGATGAACAGTTCCCAGCAAAAAATATTTTCCAAGTCCGTTTTTGTTCCTCCCATTTCCAAGTCCTTTTCCATGTGTTTTGTAATGGGTTTGCCCAGAAAAATGAGCCCCACGCGTGGTGGGGTTCGAGGTTTATGTTCCCCACGCGTGGTGGGGTTCCCCATGTGTCATGGACTCGGTTTATTATGGGCTAGGTCCGAAAATTAGGCCTAAAACCGGGTAGTTTGAACCCGAATATTATTCTTTTGCCCGGACCCGAGAAATAGGAACACGACGTTGTTTAACTAGTCCTATATAAGCAAAATAGCTACTAAAATAAGACTAATTATTTAAAACAAACTATATTATTATTTTCTTAATATTTTTTCAAGATTTAAAATAGCTACAAAATATTAATAAAACTATTTTTTTGTAATTTTCGTTTTTTTATATAAAGATAAAATATAAAGTAATATTTTTGCATTTTTTCCAAATTAAAATGACTACAAAACCTTAATAGAATTATATTTTTTTTGTAATTTTCGAAATTATATAAAGTACAAAAATAAAGTGCAATTTTTTGATTTTTTCAAGTTTATGAGGGATACATAAACTAAAATTTATATATATTTTTTTTTGTAATTTTTTTCTTTTGCGAGAAAAATAAAGTAAAAATAGCCAAAATAGCTATATTAGTCCTAAATTAAATATTTAAGCTAAGAATGTAAAAATTCCCGGGGAGGGTCAAAAATCACGTGCTTACAATAGGCACAATAACCTGGATGATCATGGATCTTTACTGGAATAGGATCAATGAAATTCTTGTCCGGAAGCTGTATCATAGATGACAGGGTAGCCAATGCATCGGCGAACTCATTGTAGATTCTGGGAACATGCTAGAATTCTGTCTTTGTGAACCTCTTTCTCAATTCATGTACATGATGCAGATACAAAAGTATCTTGGTTGCCCATTCTTCTCGGACCTGATGTATAAGTAGGTCCGAATTTCCAATCACTAGCAACTCTTGAACATTCATGTCAACGGCCATTTTGAGCCCTAGGATGCAGGCTTTATACTCAGCCATGTTGTTGGTGCACGGGAACCTGAGTTTGGTGGACACCGGATAACGCTGACCGGTTTCTAATACTAGGACTGCTCCTATGCCAACTCCTTTGAAATTTGTTGCTTCATCGAAAAACATTCTCCAATGATCATAGGATTCTGCGATGTCTTCTCCTATGAATGATACTTCTTCGTTAGGAAAATATGTTTTCAGGGGTTTGTATTCTCCACCCACGGGGTTTTCAGCAAGGTGATCTGCTAGTGCTTGTCCCTTGATTGCCTTCTGAGTCACGTAGACAATGTCAAATTCACTCAACAAGATTTGCCACTTGGCTAGCTTGCCAGCGAGCATGGGCTTCTGGAAGATGTACTTCAAAGGATCCATCCTTGATATGAGATATATGGTATAAGCATAGAAGTAATGTCTCAGCTTCTGGGCTACCCAAGTCAAAGCACAACAAGTGCGCTCTAATAGAGAGTACCGGCCCTCGTACGGGGTAAACTTCTTACTGAGATAATAAATGACATGCTCTTTCCTCCCCGTTTCATCATGCTGACCCAGAACACAACCGAAAGCTCCATCCAATATTGCAAGGTAGAGTAATAAGGGTCTACCTGGCTCGGGCGGGACCAAGACTGGTGGTGTTGACATGTACTCCTTGATTCTGTCGAAGGCCTTTTAGCAGTCATCGGTCCATTTGGTAGCAGTATCCTTCTTCAATATTTTAAAAATTGGCTCACAAATAACCGTAGACTGTGCTATGAATCAGCTGATGTAATTGAGTCTTCCTAAGAAGCTCATCACATCTTCCTTGTTCTTTAGCGGTGGCAATTCTTGAATAACTTTGACTTTTGATGGATCTAGTTCTATTCCTCGGTGACTCACAATAAACCTAAGTAATTTCTCAGCAGGAACCTCAAATTCGCATTTTGCGGGGTTTGGTTTCTGGTTGTACCTCCACAATCTATTGAAAAATTCCTCAAATCTTCCATGTGATCAGTGGACTTCTTGGACTTGATGATGACACCATCTACATATACCTCAATCTCCTTGTGTATTATATCATGAAAAATGGTAGTCATGGCCCTCATGTAGGTGGCCCCTGCATTCTTTAGGCCGAATGTCATCATCTTGTAACAGTACATTCCCCACGGTGTAATGAAAGCCATTTTCTCAGCATCTTCTTCATCCATCCAGATTTGGTGATAACCAGCGAAACAATCTACAAATAACTACAGTTCATGCTTGGTGCAATTGTCAATTAGGATGTGTATGTTCGGCAAAGGGAAGTTGTCTTTCGGACTGGCCCGGTTAAGATCCCGGTAGTCGACACAGACTCGGACCTTCCCGTCCTTCTTTGGTACTGGCACAATGTTGGCTAACCATGTCGGGTATTCTACTACCCTGAGAACCTTAGCTTTGACCTGCTTAGTGACTTCTTTATTGATTTCAAACTCATGTCAGACTTGAACTTTCTGAGCTTCTACTTTACCGGCGGACATTTTGGATCGGTTGGCAGTTTGTGAGCCACAATAGACGTACTCAGACCAGTCATATCATCATACGACCAGGCGAATATGTCCTCATACTCTTTCAGGAATTCTTTGTATTCTTTCTTTTCTGATGGCGACAGGTGAATGCTGATTCGTGTTTCCTTGACATTCTCTGCATCTCCCAAGTTAACAATTTCGGTCTCGTCCATGTTGGACTTAGGTCTGTTCTCAAAGTTCTCAACTTCTTTGATAATCTCCTCTGGTATGTTATCTTCCTCTGAATCAATGTCCGTTTGTTGTGTTGTCTCACTGCACGTCACAGTCATTGGTTCATCAAGATATGTAATAGTAATTCTTTGGAGAGGGGAATAATAAAACAAAAAGTAAAAACAAATAGGTAACCAAGTTAGTGAGAATTATAAAAAGCGTTGCAATATTTAAACACATAGTGCGGAGTGTAAAATGTGTCCTAATTTGGAACCTTTTTGTGCCCGAGGTAGGCCTAGCGACAAATTAATTTGGAGAACTTGGAACGCTAAATGCCTCATTTTATTGATAGAAAATAAGAAGAATCCCAAATCGACACTAACAAACAGGAAATAAAAGTCACTAGTGGCCATTGGCCTTATTACATTTTATAAAGCGAAAAAGATAAACTCATATCTACTTGGTCCCTGAAGGATCTTCCCCAGATTCGGCATCTTTGGCTCCGTCAAACAGCTTTCCCAACTTGCGAAGTCCCATCAATAGGTAGGCTCTGGCTAGATGTCTGCCCTCGATTCCTTCAACATTTCGGCAGTCTTTGACCCTTTTGAGGAACTTTCTCTCTAACTCCACTATGCCTTGCTCCAAGTATCCCAGTCGCTTATTAGCACTGGCAGCCATGTCCTTCCATTCATCAATTAGCTTCTGGTTGGACTATTGTATTTCACGGTGTTCACTTTCGCACTCACGAATTCTTTTGCGCAGTTGGTTGTATTTGACATGTGCCTTGGCCCTTTCATCTATGATCCTGTGACCTTGAGCAAACCCTAGATAGCCTAGACCATCATGATTGTCTACCAACCAACCTTAGTAGAAAGGAGCGCAACCAGCATGATACTTGTTTAACTCGATGGTATCTCTCCCCATTATGATCTTGCAGTGCCACATATGCTGAGCTTGGCACTTGTAAGGACTATCATCATTCTGGAAATCAGCCCGAAAATGACTCATCTTGTCGACCCTGGGTATAACCTGCTTCCTACCAGCTTGTATCATAACTCGAAGAGGGATGTAAGGATAGGCTCCTCTCAGACCAGTCAATATCAGGAAAGGTGTATCTCTGGATCGGGCGATGAACTCCTCGGTTGGAAACCACTCGAACATCCATTAAACTTGTTCTTTGGTCAGATTATCAAATAGCTCCAACCATCACTTGGCATCCTCCGATTGAGCGAACATATCGGGGACATAATTCATTCGCTTCGGATGATGGAAAGCGATGTGATCATCCCAGTCCCTTCGCTGAATCTCTTGTCGGTATTCACCCCTTTGGAGATGTTCCATGAGCCAGAGTTGAAGTAATAAATTGTAGCCTTCAAAGTGTTTTTCTCCTCGTTGACACTTCTCCAAGGCTCGATATATGTCGGCAACGATCATGGGCACGATGCTGAATGGTTGCCCACCGATCCCTTCTATTAAGGTATTAGTTATCATAACCAGCCTGGTGTGGATTCTTGCTTTCTTCATCAGAAACACGATCAGCCCCAGGAAACAAAACATGAATACGAAGACCCTTCGGTGGATGTGCCTCAATGATGTGATGGCAAACGCGTCAGGGTAGGTACGATAGGATTTGCTGTGACCGTACTTTTCATACAAATAGTCAAAAGGGATATAGGACTCCTTCAAACATGTCAATTCCGGATTCTTCTTTAAACCCATCATTTTAAGGAAGCCCTTGCCCTTGCGGTTCTCAGGTATCAGTAGACACAGAGTTTCCCATACTAGACCGGCTAATCCTCCTATCTCCTCTAGCAAGGGTGTCATTTCAATATCCCCAAAGCAGAACACAACCCTTTCACAATCCTAAAACAGTGTGGCAGCTTCTATGATCTTGTTATTGGGTTGGATTTCCAGGAGGGAAGGCAGATTTCCCAAATATTTTCGGATAAGAGTTTGATCACTAGAGTGAAGATCTTTCCACCAACTTAGCAGTCTTGGATGGATGTTGGTGACCATGCCTAATCTAGGGACTTCGTGCCTCATATTTCTACAAGACAAATAAGGTTAGGCCCTTACCCTCACCAGACTCGACTATTTAATACCAACAATTAGCATGAAGCATTTAATTCTCCAAATAAATGCACAGAACGTGGTGATGTCCTTTTGGGTTCAGGGAAACTCGGTGGACTTTGGACAAGGCTATCTTAAAGGATCATTATGTGGACGACATAACTGACCCCACTAGGTTTGACCATGATGCATGTATAATTTGAACAGAGTAAGGTTTCTATGGGGTTTTATATTGGTACCCTTGAGCGGACAATTCAAGGGGAAAGGTGCAAAACTGTCGACTGCACCGCTGATCGACTGGTTTTACCGCAAATATGCCTTTCAAAATTTAGGGGGTGATAATATAGGAAGAGCGCAACCACTCATTATAAGCGTTGTTATGGTATTTATTTGGCACGAGTGGAGTATGATGTTGAGTATGATTATGCAATAATTAAAGTATGTTGACATGTATTTGCACGTTAAAAAAGTAATAAATACAATAGTTTCATAATTTAAAGCAGCAATAAAGGAAAGAAACGAAGAAGATAAGTCAGTTTTGCTTTTGAAAAAAAATTAAACGCTCAAAGGAATTTAAACAAGTAATTGCACATAAGGGAGGGTACAAATTCACAGTAACAGTCTGAAATGGTAAAAGCCTAAATATCCCCAGCGGAATCGCCATGCTGTCGCTCCCCCTTTTTCCCTCTTTGCATCGGGAGATCGGGTTTATGACATTTTTTGGGTATAGGACAACTCATTCCTTTTGGGAACTGGGTTTTGCATTTAAAGAGTCGCTACCTAATGATTTAAGGTACATTAGGACACCTATATGGTTCACTTCTAAGTTTGTTTGATAACCAGAGATTGGGTAAGGGCTTGAAATTATCCTAAGGGGAAGGTGTTAGGCACCCCTCAGGATCCACTAGTGTGGTTTTCAGCCAAACAGTTTTTTGTAAATTTGTGCAATTTAGCAAACAAACAGGCATATGCTCAAATAGTAGGGGATTTAAACACATAAGAGTTTGAAAACAGGTAGAAGGCGAATTTCAAAAAGAAAGAGTTACAGTTCTACAAATACTTGAAAATATAAAAGAAGAAAAGGGGGGTCCTAGGTTTATTTATAACATGGATCACGTCAATGCGATACCCGATATGACACTCCTCAGAAGAGGGGATACATGAGGTATTAGCGCACCGGTCATCATATCTATATCTACCCTCCCCACCCCTTTAAGGTATTAAAACGCGACTTGGTCTCGACCACTATTGCATGCTATTACCCATCCCATTCATATCAGTCCCGGAGGAACTTATGACTACTACTCCTAAAGGGGAGGGATATTTGGCTGACTTTAGGTTTCAAAAGGTGAATAATCTAAGGCAACATATAAAAACACATAGTACTGCACATTAGGGGAAGCATGTAAACAAATAAAAGGCTCATGTATACCTCCTCAAGCAAAACACATAAATAACATGACTTAAACATACATTTAGTGTCTGAATTTAAAAATACTAAAGGCGAGGGGAGTTTTAATTGTTGAAGCAGACCAGTTTATTACATAACACAGATAAGAAAGTCTGAATCAGGCATGCATGCTGGTTGTAGCAATTACCAATTAACAAAGGCGGATTCAGTTTTATTGTGTTATCACCTAAGGCTTGCCTAAGTGTTTGGGTGAGATCCTATAAACATGATATCTATTACTGATTCAGAATGTGGCAAAGAAGTAACCATTTTAAAATAAATGATTTGTGATCCTACAGGCATGCTTTCTAAACCGTATTAACAGAAGGTGAGAGAGTTGTTTAAAAACTAGTTGAGAACAGTATGAATTAAGCTGATTTTAAACTAGACTGGTTTTAGATCTTATAGGCATGATATATATTATTGCTGATTTAATTCTTATAGATATGATATCTAGTTGAACGTGTAATGAAGCAGGCAAAATTTACTCGTAATTCCTATAGGCATTATTTCTATAAAAGGGTACTGATTTTAAACTACTGGACATGATGCCAGATGATAACCAGTTAGATCCTAAGAACATGGTGTCTAAGTGTGGTAATGCAGAATCTAAGACAAGTCCTCTAGACAGGTTCTCTAAATGCAGAGTTAAGCATGCAGAATTTAGACGAGTACTATAGATAGGTCTCTAAATGCAGAGTTAAGCATGCAGAATTTAAATGAGTCCTATAGACAAGTTCTCTAAATGCAGAGTTAAACATGCAGACTTTAGGTCCTATAGGCATATTCTCTAGATGTAGAACATGCAGAATTTTAGTGAAAACATATCTTAGAGGCATGATATCTAAATTGCAGAGTTATATATGCAGAATTTTAGGTCATATAGGCATGATATCTACCCTTAGCATGCACAATTACCCAGCCTTTTCACTAGCCAACCCCAACGTTTATTACAAATTATTACAAACTGAATAACGAATTACATCAGAAAAGTGTAAAAAGAAAAAAAAAGTTACAACCAGAGGAAGCCTGATTCTTGATTTCTTCTCTGAGTTATGGAATAAGCCACCTCAAATGCCATTTGTTTCAAAGCCTTTTTCAGACCTGGGTGTGTCAAAGTTCCCTAAGGGTCTCAAGGGACCCCGGGCAGTGCTTACACCCAAGTTTGCATAACCAGACAGGAATGAGTGCAGTGTGAAAGGGCCAGCCCTTATATATCCAAGTTCAGAGGGAGCTCATGGGTCCCAATGCAAGGCTCACACAAGTGTGGCAAAGCCTAAGTCTAAGAGTATAGTGGAAGTGCAGGAGCAGAGAGTTGTTTAAAACTGGGTTGAGAATAGTAAGGGGTAAGGGTAATTTGAAAATAGTAGTAATAAAGTTAACACTACAGAATCAGCATTTTGATACAAAGGGGTCAGGGGTTTGGGAGTTCATTTCCGGGAGCATATGACCCTAGGAAGGGGTCAGGTTTTGGACATGCACAACAATAGATGATGCTGGCATGCCCATAAACCAGCCAGAGAATACAACACAAAGAGGGGATATGAAGGATATGACCCTAGAGAGGGTCAGGTTTGGGTCATGCACAGCAATGTCTAATGCTGACATGCCCTCAAACCAACCAAAGAATACAAACATATAGGGGATATGGGGGTTTGGGATTCATAAGTCATAGTAAGTGACTGATAAGGAAAAACATTAATTCAGAAGGGAAAGGGACAGATTACAGCATGCTTAATAATGGAACTTGATTAAACACAAGCAGGAAATAGGCAAGAGTGCAAGAAATAGTAAAGAAATATGTTGTTATTGATGCTGAAGATTAATTAGAACATATCAGTAAAGAAGCAAATGCAGAAATAAAGTAAGCAAATTTCCCCACAGCCTAGCCTTGGCTTTCAGCTGGCCAGGTAAGGCAGCAACACAAGTAGTAACAGAGAAAAGAGAGTTTTGAGTGAAGTGTGTGTTTTGAACTCAAATGTTCGTGTCTTTGAAAGAAGAGGGGTGCATGGTATTTATAGTTTTGAAAACATGTGAGAAATAAGGTAATAAGTAAAGTTTCAATACAAATATGGAAACAACAATAGTCAGAATCAATTAACCAAGTGATTCCCCTTTAATTAAGAGATTACTTGTTTAACGGAGGTAACAGATTCAAAAAATAAGGGAAGAAGAATCAGTTTGTAGGCAGACTGATTATTGCCATAAAAGGGGTAGTAAAAGCATTAAGTAAGCAATCAAGTCTAAGTATAGAAATATGCTTATTTTGGGAAAGGATTCAGTAAGGCCAAATATCATAATAAAGGAAAAGAATCAATTAACTTTAAATAGGCGAGTGAAATTAGAGTTCATAAAAGAAAAGTTCTGAAATCAGTCACAAGATCGAGATCAATCAAGGAAGTAACATGCTTTTGACTTTAGTATTTAAATAGAGTGAGTAGAGACACCAGACATGCGAGGCCAAACCCATTGGCAAAAGAAACAGCATACATAAATAGGCATAAAGTTCAGTAGTAAAGCAAACATTCAAAGCATAGTAATCAAGTAGGTCAAGTCACATTGAGTCAACAATGGAGAAAAAAAAGTATCAAAAACATGCAAAGTTCTCACAGTAGCAGACGAGAAAACCTTTTGAAAAGTTATGGTTTCAAGCATAGTCGAGTTTTAAAGATAATGAAACCTAGATCAGAGGAATCACATAAAGAAAAAGAGATTCTAAAACAAGGAACTTCAAATTGAGTCAGTTATTCAAACAAACAGTTTCAGACCCAAGACATAGGTTTTTTTTCAACAATAGTCGAGCTTAAAAGATGATAAACAAATAAATCGAACAAAAACTTAACCAAACTAGCACTCATCTAACAAACAGCCAAAAGAAATTAGGATTTTTTAAACATGCTAACTCAGATAGAAGAACAACATGAGCAGAACATAGCAAGATCAGAAACACATTAAAATCAGAGAATAGATTTTGAAATAACTTAAAAGAAGAACCTTAATCGGAAAAGATAAAGAGTCGTTTTGAGAACAAAGTTAAAGAAACCTCAAAAAAAATGGTTAAAAGTTTAAGGTAAGCACAGATCTAAGGTAGATCTGAAAGAAATCGAAAATATCTTAGAGATTAGGGTTTCAGAAAACCCACAAAAGGTGAGAAAGGTCCTGAAATTTACCGATCTAACTAGGAGAGTCAAGGATCTGACTCGAGCGGCCATGGCTGGCCGGAGAAAGGTTAAGGATGATCGGAGAAGAGACATGAACTGAAATCGAACAAGGACTGGACCAGACACTTTCAAGGTCTGGCCTTGAAACCATAAGAACAAATACATAGAAGCCATGGAAGGTTGGTATATGCCTCAAATGACCACGAAAGGCCATGGATTAGGTAGGTATTAGGGTGGGGTGAGAGGGCGGCGGCTAGGGTTCATGAGAGTTTCAGAGAGAGTTGAGAGAGGTGGGGGTTTCAAGGGCGGCGGTAGGTGGGAAGTGAATTAGGTTAAGGGGTTGGTTTGGGTTAAAAATGATAAGGGCAGGTGGCCGTTGATTTAAATAATCAACAGCTGGGATTTAAAGGGTTAGGTGGGGATCCGGTTCTGGGTCGATTTAATTTGAAATTGGGTCGGGGTAAATTGGATTAAATTGGGGTTCAAATTAGGCTAAAATTGAAATGAAATCTGGCTAGATTTTAAATAGTCATTTTCCCCATTTATTTTATAAAAATAGCAAATTAAATTCTGGAAATACATTTAAAGTACTAGAATGATTTATAACATATAATTATCAATTTAAAAATACTGGACTTAATTTTTATAACTATAAACGCAATTAAATCTTAAAAGAGGCCAATATTGCAATTATATGCAATTTTGCTTTAAAAATGCTAAATAAATTTGTAAAAATATGCAAAAATTATCTTAGCTATATTTTAGAATAAATATGAGAATCAAATAAATGAACACCAAAATGATAATTTTTGGGAATTATTATTGGTTTTTTATGAATAAAATTGGGAAATAAATTGGTTTAAAAATCTTTAAAAATTAAAAAATAATAATAAACATTTGGACATACTTTTATATGCATACAGATGATATTTTGAAGGTATTTTGCATATTAAAAAATATATAGGGAAAAATTGGGTATCAACATTCATCATTTCCTTAGTATTCTTATTATGTGTTTCTCCCGTGATGTCTTTATTGCCTTAATTTCAATGTATCTGTTCTTGTTGTATCTCTTCATTAAGGTGTCTTGACATGACTTCGTCACTACTCTACCGAGGTTAGGCTTGATACTTACCGAATATCGTTATGGTATACTCATACTACTCTTCTGCACATCTGTTTGTGCAGATCCAGGTACCTCATACCAGGCTAGGCATCCGTGAGTTGAGCTTTGGACATGAGACTTCAAGATATACCTGCTGGACTCATAGTCACCCTCTTTCTTAGTTTCTATTGCATACTCTTATTATAGATATTGATGTATTCAATATGTTTCCGTATACTCATGTAGAGCTTATGACTCGGTCTCACAAGATTTTGGGTGATATTTTTAGTTGTATTGTGGAGTCATTTTATGATAGCTGTTGGTTTAATTGGAAGTTTTATTATTATTTTCATTAATTTTCATACATGTTAGGTTTATCTAGTCTTAGAGATTAGGTGTC
Organism: Nicotiana tabacum; assembly: GCF_000715075.1. NCBI lineage: Eukaryota > Viridiplantae > Streptophyta > Magnoliopsida > Solanales > Solanaceae > Nicotiana > Nicotiana tabacum. The sequence goes on from NC_134101.1 coordinate 227,880,182, forward strand.
ATCACGACATCCTACGGAGGGAGATTGGGATGTGACGGGACTGGTCCTACCCTATTATGAACCACTTAATCTTTTCGAAAGTTGATTAGCAACCAGAGTTCATGCCTTCATATCAGGAAATTTAACTTCATGCTTTCATATTACAAAAACATTAAGTAAAAAACATTAACAACCTAAAGGAACTTGGAAATAAAAATCAGTGAAGTAATTATAATTGTATAGCTAGTGAGTTCAGGTTAAGTGAAACAAAAGACTCTAGACAAAACTGTTTTAAATTTCGTTTACCTTTTAAAATCTTTGATATATAGAACTTCATAAAACACGAAAAGTCAAGGGTGATAATCTGTTCTGCAACTTAAATACACCATCGTACATAAATGTAAGATTGACCCATATATAAAGAAGAATTAGCCCGAATAGCTGCTCATTCAACCACTTTAAATTAAAAATGTCCAACGAATAAATAATATGTAGCGTTGTGTATAATTATTGTATAGACTATTTGTATCGGTTAGAAAAAAATAAAGAACGAATATGGTAAGCTATTTGTATAAAAATCCAAATATAAAATATGTAAGAAGAAAGAAAGAAGACTTTACAAAAGGAAAAAGGAAAAAAAGGAAAAGAGAAGAAACGGTGCGAGTCACCATCTTCCTTCAGATAGTTGACTAGCTTTATCAATCAGTAGAGAACAATATGTTACTTCAAAACAGCTAGCAGCATTTTAATATTTAAATCGCTTCAAAGATAAAATAGCGAAGAAGCTTAAAACCAGAAGAAAAAATTAAAAGGGAAAGAACATTATAATAAAAAAAATTACCTATAAAGAAATGGAACATTTACATTGAAGGTCATCTTCCAAATTAATGATCAAAGTCTTTCCTTTTTTAATTTGTTGTTTCAGAGACTTTCACTAGCACGATAATCTTCTTTATATTTTCAGAGCTATTAAACAATTAAATAGATCAGACCAAATTAATCGTAGTCACATGGTATGATTGCTCCTAGGGTGATGAAAGCCTACAGATGTCGCTGCAAATACTGGTGTGGAAGAATCTTAGAGTAATTAGTAAGGAAACAAAAAGAATTATCGGTAATAATCTGTATTTGTAAACTAATTCTAAAAAAAACAGAATAACATATAAATAGAAAATGTAAAGAAACAAAAATTAATCCGTGTTCATTGAATTCACAGTGTTTCCTTAAGAAATTTAATCTCATCCTAGTACCAAAGGTTATGGATTATTTCCTCCCAGGATAAAACGAATTACACATTGGTGTAGTGGTACTCCAAACCCCAATGTTTCGGCGAACACAAAGTTCGGTAGCAAATCACACTTACAGTTGCTTTCTTTGAAGTTAAAACAATGCATTAGAATGAGGAGAAACTCAGAAAATCGTATGAAAATTCTGAGAGAATGGACTTATATTTATAGCCAAAGTTGGGCTGGAAACTGAAGAGGTGCAACTCTTCAGAATGGCTGTTTATGCAAAATGCCCATAGCATAAATTCCATAACATAAATGGCTAATTTATGCAATAATAAACCGGGAATTGAAGAGGAAAAAATGAAAAACTGATTGGATTTAATATTAATATTTATTTTAATATTAATATTTTGTTATTATAACGGATATTTAATAACATTTCTGTTAATATTTTACTATAAACAAATAAATTTGGTCCAAAAAATTAATCTATCAATTGACAAAATCCGAAGCCGAGCCGAGCGACGACGACGGCGCGAGGCTTGCCTTCTTCTCAACTCTTTAAGAGCTAGAAGAAGAACAATTGTTTATATACCCATAAAAAATCTCTTGCTCTTCCAATATGGGACAATGTTTCTTCATCACGAGGGAAACTTAAAATTTCACTTAAATTTTTTTATTTCCCTCCATTTCTCATTCACCCTCTTTTAAGCATTTAATATACTTAAAACCCCAACAATTATAATGTCAAAACATTATCATTAACAGATATTGCCGTATTGGTGAAAATAATGACGAAAATCTGATAAAGAAATGTGAATTTCATATATTAATCTATCTGTCAAGGTCAACTGATTTATTAGCAATTTGTATTTAACTGTTGGATTATAATTGGCGTTTGTTTCAAATAATTGGTGAAAAAAATGAAGAAAAGAAAATCAACCAAATTTCATTAGAGAAATTTCTAGAAAATTGAAAAATTATTTCAGAAGTGTTTTTTAAATTTTTGCAAAAACTGAATAATTGCAATAGGACAAAGAATAATTATATGTATAGAATCTGTATCCACTTCACATTTTGAAGAACTATTATTATTATTATTATTATTATTATTATTATTATTATTATTATTATTATTATTATTATTAGTAGTAGTAGTAGTAGTAGTAGTAGTAGTAGTAGTAGTAGTAGTAGTAGTAGTAGTAGTAGTAGTAGTAGTAGTAGTAGTAGTATTTTGGTAACGGCAAAGGTCCAAATATAGCCTTGTACTATATGAAATTGAATACATTTGTCTTCCTTTAATACTTTAGCCCATATATGCCCTTACCGTCATATAGTTGGTCCATATATGCCCTTTTCGAAACGGAATCCACCCAAACTAATTAGCCATTTCTTTAATTGTATTAAAGTGTATTACAAACAATATTTCCTTTTTAATAGTACTTTTTTTTCATTTACCTTTCTCTTTTCTTTCTTCTTTTTCTTTTCTTTTTTTTCCCTTTTTCTTTCTCCCATATCCGATTTCCTCCATTGCTGATGCCTTCTCCATTTTCTTCACCAATTTCACGTGATTTTATTCCTAAAAATCAAACATACACCACCAAAAGCTTCCTAGCGAGAAGACCCTGGTTCTTCTGAAAAAAAGGAGATGAAAATTGTTAGAGAAATTTTTTCGGTGGTGTTATATTGGTGAAGGTAGAATATGGTTATTCAGATTTTGAAGGTGTTGTTCACTGTGGAGATTCAAATCTGAAGGAAACAAGATCTTCAAAATCCGAATAACCATATCCTACCTTCACCTAGTTAACACCACCGAAAAGATTTCTCCGACAATTTTCATCTCCTTTAGGTCAGAAGAACCTATGGGGTTTGTTGATAGTAAAATTAGCAGGAATTCATGAGTTTTGTCAAATAAAATTGGTGACGAAAATGGAGAAGGCATCAGCAATAGAGGAATTTAGATATGGGAGAAAGAAAAAGGAAAAAAAGGAGAAAAGAAAAAAGAAGAAAGAAGAAAGAAAAGAGAAAGGTAAAGAAAAAAGTCCTAATAAAAAGGAAATAGTGTTTGTAATACACTTTAGCACAGTTAACGAAATATCTAATTAGTTTGGGTGGATTCCGTTTCAGAAAGGACATATATGGACCAACTATGAGACGATAAGGACATATATGAACTAAAGTATTAATAAAGAGAAAATGTGCTCAATTTGGTATAGTACAAAGACATATATAGAGCTTTTCGTTTTGGTAATAATATGCCCGGACAACTGGTATTTCAAATTCTGCAAATTTTTCTTTTGTCAGCACGACCAAGTACGATTCTTTCACGCTTCCAACCATTTTCATTTATTACATTGTTTTTATAAAGATTTAAATAATATAAATTTTAAAAGATTTCTTTCACTACTGTTATGGTTTAATCGACTGTACGTAGTAGATTATGTAACAGATTTTGTTAGACCAACTTATATTTAATGAAGACAAATGCATTTAATATATAAATGATTTGATTGTATTTATAAATATTTTTTTACATTACTAGCATATTAAAACTTAATGAAACTCCTTTTCGATGCTGCAAACATAGAGAATTAACTGAAATATTTTGTTGTCTATCTAAAATAAATACTTCGTGTGAGGGATGTAAGCAGGATTTTAAGCTTGTTATTGTCATAATATATAACTTAATGTGTTGTGGTTGTGTCCCTTTTAAGGATTTACCCTCTATCAAAATTGATGTTCACTTTCCATTACTTTCAAATGTTGTTCTCCTATTATATATAAACATATTATTTTTTAAAAATGTATCATTTACATATTATATTATAAATTAGTGAAAATTTTCAATAAAGCAGTATCAATGATACATTTTCTACGTGCATTTACATCTCCGCTAGTATTGCTCTTGGCTCGTGACTATTTGAGTTGTGAACTGCTAAGCATTTCAAGTGTTGCGCTCAAGTTAAACTTAAGCATTTCAAAGAATCAATTAATAAATCAATATGCTCAAGCTAAGAAGGAAAATGAATTGACTGTTAGGTGTTGTCATGATTTTCTTACTTGTTTGATTAAAAAGTATAAAACTCTTTGTTAAACTAATTAAATAAAAAGATAAGTGATTAATACTAGTTAAAGATAATATCCCTAGATCTAAAATCAGTTTATATGGATAATGTGGACCACGTTGAAATAGATTTAATGCAAAACATAATAAATGTGACTGTTGTTGAAGTGATGTAAGTAAGTAATAAATAATAATAAATGGTACTAAATGTAAATAAGGAGGAAGATTCACCCAATAATGAAAGAGGTAAATGATTCCTTCTTCTTACAATGATGAATGACAAGAATATGGGAGGATATTATATATTTTCTCGGATCTGGTGGAAATGACAATGAATTGAATATAAGGATCGAATCTCCCCCAGAAAGTTGTTCTTTGTATTTATGTAGAGAATTTGCTTTCCAAAAGTGTTCTTAAATGGAATATTACCTACCCTTTACCTTATCTCTCCTACTATTTATATGGGATATTCCCACAAAAACTCTAAAAGGTACAACAGAAGGAATAGTCAATAGAATATTCTATTTGTTAGTTCCAAAGCTGTACTAGCCGTTACTTTTGTCCTTTGCTGCTCGACCTCGGCCTTGATGAGCCACTCAAAGGCTCGTTCCGTTCTCCACTGATCGACCTCGGCCGAACTGCCAATGATAAGTTACCATTCTTACGATAGTCACTTCCTCGTGCTAAATTTTCTCGATCGGATTTTAACCAATACAGTTAGTCCCTACGCTTATCGAGGTTGTAGTTCGGTCGACCTCAATGAGCGGACTTCATTGGTCATGGTTTTGAGAGTTTCGGATGGGGAGGTCAAGTAGTGAGAATTGCGGCCGAGCTGATGATGTGGCATTTTGAGAGCCACGCTTAATGATGTCATAGCCACATGCATCATCATTATGCCTCTTCCCGATGCATTGCATCGTTTCCTGCATCCCTGTCATTTCGATCCTAGTGCATTTGACGGTTATTTTTCTTGCTCCGTGCGTCGGTGTTCTCTATAAATAAAGGGGGGAAACCTTTTGAAGGAAACTTTACACTTTTCAATCTTTTGAACCTGCATATCTTCTTCTTTCTGTATTCCTATTTTAAGCAACTCCTGCCATTATCACTTCTGCACTTTCAATCTCTTCACACATATATAACGAAAGATGGCTATTGTATCTTCCAACCCTAAGGGGACCTGTGATGCAGTTCCGTTGTCAGTGGTCATGCCCTCTCATGATGAAGGGGAAGCCATTGTTGTAGAGGATGAAAGCTTCCCTACTGTGGAGGAAATCATTTCTCGTAGTTCAGGTTCCAGGTCCGACTTCTCGAAGTCACATGCGAATGAATCCGAGCCTGCGAAGTTCGAGATGGAAGTAGCCCACCTTGCCATGCTTAGGGCCAAGTACAACATACTCGCTCTCATTGATCTGGTCCTGGCAGGGAACGACGTGATCCGGGTTCATCACCCTGGATATTGCGCGTTTTACGCGTACCCGTTCCAAGTGGGTTATTCTCTCCCTCTTTCCTCGTTGGCGGAGGAGTTCTACCGTTATTACGGCATCTGTCCGGCCCAACTCTCCCCCTATATTTACAAACTCTTTCTCATGTTGGTAAAGTACGCGGAGTTGGCCGACCGTGGGATTTCTATCCGTAATCTGCTGCATCTTTTCGCGCCAAGCTTCCACAAGGATACGATGATACATATTCGCCATCGTGGGACCAAAGGACTAGTGGTGAAAATGGACGATAAGATGAATCGTCAATTTTTGGTCAACGTTTTCTACATCAAAACCGAGCACGTGGTGGCGAACCCTAGTGGATTCCCTGAGGAATGGAACTTCGCCCGTAAGTGTTTGTTTAATTGATTGTTTGTTCTCTCTTCGGTGACTTGATCGTTCTTCTTTCTTTTTGTGTAGCCGAGAAGGATCCTCCAACGTTGGTCGCCTATGTTCGCGATTGGGTGGCTCAAATTTTTCCCCACACGGTGGGAATCCGTGAATGGTCGTCATTCAACAAGAGGTTTGGACGTAAACCTTCTTCGATCGGTAAGTCAAAGTTTCGATCTTCAGTCATTTCGACCTTAATGTCGTCTTCTTTCACTTATGTAGTATCTCTTTGTTGTTAGGTCAGAGAGTTCCGAGGAAAGCGAAGTCTCCTGCCCCAGTTTTTTGCCAATCGGGTACCTCAACCGGGTCTTTACTCGCTGTAACTATAGGCGAGTCCACACAAACTTCTGCTTCTTCTTTGGCCCAGGGCCCCCGTAGACTTGGTCGTCGGGCAGCTGCCCCACCAACGGAGACTCCTACTTCTCCAATATTGCACTTAGTGGACGAATAGTCGCTGAGCGAGGGGGAAGCAGTTTCACTAAAAAGGCAGAGAGTAGCGGTCGGCGGCGAGGCACTAGGGTACGAAGATCCGACGAGGGGTGATCCCGAAACGACCGCGGTCGCGCTCGAGGATGGCATAGTTTTGGATGTAGAGACTACGTCCCCTTCAGATGTGGAGATTGCTCCTTTGTCAGAGGTCGTCGTGGAAGGAGGAGGGCGATCGGAGGCAGCAGAGGTCATTCCGATGAGTGATCTGTCGGCATCCGGGCGGGCTGACGTTCCTTCCTCTATTGAGGAGAGGGAGAAAGGTGTGGCCATTGATGACTACGAGTCTGGCCAACATCGACCCCGAAGAGGAAAGGATGTCTATGAGGGGTTTACCCAGGTCGAGGTGAGAACAGATGGATCTACTCGTTCTATAGTCATCCCCTTGGACTACGACCTGTTGACGAATATAGAAAGCGTGGTCCCTTCTTTGGTCCCTCTTTGCTCTGGCGCCAAGAACAGAACTCTACGTTCATTTAAGCATGCCAATCTGTCATTAGGCACATCCGGAATGGCTTTGAGGGTGAGTATTTTTTGTTTTTGTTCTTGTACCTTGCATCCTTTCTCCTTTCTATTTTTACTGACTCTTTTCGGATCTTCCTTTTTTCCTTAGACTCTTATTTTGGAGATCGAGAGTGCCCGCCAAGAGTAGAAGAGGAAGATTATTTTCAAAAAAATGGTTTTGAAGTACCGCAAGTGTCGTGACAAGTACCGTGAGATGCGTGCTGGTTCAGCCTGGACGGTATTTCCAGTCCCTTAGAGATAAGTTGGGGCAGAATAATAATGAGCTCGTAGGGGTCATCGGTAGATGTAGTGAGCTCGAGGGAGCGCTTAGAACCAAGAAGGACGATCTCAAGGTGAGCAAGGGGGTCATGGGCGAGTGTGTTGACCTTCTAGCTCAAGTGGTGTCCCTGTGGGATGAGCTTGAGCATAGCTCAATCAAAGCTAACGGCTTAAGTAATGAGTTGATCGAGAAAGTGGCCGAGTTGGAGAGGACCGATGAGGCCAGGGTAGCGACTTTGGAAAAGGTGGCAGCATTAGAGGATACCGTCCGTGTCCTCATATTTGAGCGGGCGAATGATGCAGAGATGGTCGTGGTTAGAGAGGGGAGGTTCGATGAACAGATTGGTGATCTTGAGAAAGAGATTGCGGACCTAAATGAGCAGATCGCTGTTCTTGAGACCGAGAAGACGCAACTACTGGCTCAACTGTCTTCATCTCGTGCTTCCGCTTATCTCGATGTTCCACGGGATTTGTACGAGAAGTGCATTCATGTCGAGGCTCAACTAAAGCAGTGTCAATGATAAATCAATATATATGCTCAAGCTAAGAAGGAAAATGAATTGACAGATCCCCCTAGCCCATATCTCCCCCCTCCCCACGAAGAATCGGGACGATTTCCTCATTCTAATTTTGGTTTTTGTATCATGGATCTTGGTGAGCACTTTATGTTATTTCTACTATAATCAAGTGAGAAATTCATGGGTACCAAAAATTGAGAAAACTTGGACCATTTCCACGTGTATTGTTTGTTTGTATATGTATTTCGTAGGGTTCGTGCAAATAGCATAATGCGTTGACAAATCATTAGATTTGGAATTTAGCTTAGGCCTTATCCAAATACGTTATAGTGTTAATATTTCCAATGTTTGGTTACATCAAATTATAAAAATATTTTCCTTCGAGCAAAAACCAAAAGATGGAAAATTACTTATGTCGCCCATATCCGCAAAGATTATTCTCATTTAAAAATATCTTTTACTCTTGCTGCTTGAATCATTTATTTCAGCTATTATTCAGACATTGTTGTCAATTTCGGAACTCGAAAAAGTTACAAAAATATTGTCCTCATACCCTTTCCTCCACCTTATATAATTACTGTATGTATGTCGTATGCTTTTTATGAGTTATATCGACAATCAAATATTGAAAAAGTACTCCTTAAAATGATTTCCTAAGATAGAACATTCCCCTCCATGACAGACACAATTTTGTCCATTTGGCAATATTTGAATAAGAAAATGATTACTGCTCTTATTTAAGCTCATCTAAAGCCCAAAACAAGAAGCTGAAAATGTCAATGGTTTTGTTGCTAGACTTGCGTTGCTCCTATTGATTAGGGCAAAGAGAGATAAATAAAGTATAAAACTACGAATCGACTAAAAACTCGTGCTGAATTGGCTTCCAAATTGCTTCCAATACGAACAAAAGTTGGTTTCAGTTGCTTTTGGACGCCTACTTTATCGTTTACTCCTATATCCCTACCCCCTCTCCCCCCCACCCCCACCCCCTCCCCCCACACAAACCCCAACAAAAAAAGAGTTCAAGTAAAGTGTGCTGAATAGTGATGTAAATACTTTAATAAAATAAGTGCGATGCACCCTGCTATTGTGATTTATGATTACCTAACCCCACTGCAGATCTCCAAATGAAACCAAAGCAGTATTAAAGAACAATCAATACGGTAAACTTTTGTCCGCATCCAAGTTTATGACCATAAATACAGATAGGTGATATGTGTATGCACATCATCAATTTTTTTCACCTAAAACTATGGTTTATTCGTACATATTTTTACCTCAGTAAATTAGTTAGCAAAGATAAGTTGATATTATTTGGTGTAAATATGGATGCATGTAAGTTTTTATCCAATCAATAACTCTAATAAAACAACGTACGTAACTATCAAAAGGGTGTACTAATGAAATGATAAAAGTTTTTCTTCACTTAACCAGAGGTTTCGAGTTTAAGCCTGCGAATGGATTAATTCACTAAAACCATTCAAAGTAGGCTTTTTACGGTGGAAATTTGAACTAGTCGGGTTAAATGGATATGAGCTCTGAATAATTAAGGAAAGAAAAAACTTTAATTAAGAAAATAAAACATATTTATCTTTTCCAAAGCTGATCATAATTAATCACCAAATAGCTTTCAGATCAGAAAAAAATAACCTAATAAAATAAATGCAATAGATTTATTTGTAAGTGGTGCTTAATTAGGAGCTAGCTACTAACTAGTGCAGCTTGAGTGAATCAAAAGACACGAAAAAGGTTTAAAGTGCTTTTCGTTTGGCATCCGACTTTGATTGGCATAATAAAACATTGTAACATATAACTTTAGGTCATGAAGGATAAAAAAAGTCTACTTAATATATTATCGTCTATAATAATTAAGATTGGTCTAAATAGAAATATAAAAGACGAAAGATTGGAAAAAAACCCTAAAAGGGGCGGTAATTACATCTTCTGAAGATAGTTGACCACCTTTACCAATCAGTAGAGAGTATAGAGAGTAATATGTACCACCAAAGGATGTAATGCAGTGGATGAGACTGCTCCTCCCTTAACCAGAGGTTTCGAGTTCGAGCCCTCGGTATGGAAAAATCCTTGGTAGGGGACGCTTCCTCCCGAATGGAGCCCTACGCGGCGCAAATCCGGATATAGTCGGGCTCCAATATGAGTATCGGACACCGAATGAAAAACCAAAAAAAATAAAATATGTTGATTCAGAATAGCTACCAAATGAAATCATTTGAAATAATAAAAACTTATAAAAAACAGAAGAAAATAACTGAAAAGAAAATAAAGAACATAGTAATATTGCAATTCAAATGATCTTTAGGTATGTATTGTTTGCAACAAATTTTCGTAAGATGAAAAAAATAAACTGCAACAAAAATAATATAAAGAAAACGAGATTTTATTGATAAATATTTGTGAGTACAATTCTATGTGTATCTCTTGATTCTCCTCTCTAAAATTCTCCGTGATTCGAGGGCTTGAGAAGCGTCTTTCTCGAATGTAGGATGATGTGGACCTCCTTGTGATGTATTTAATCGCCAAGAACGTCGAGCAACACTTTGTTGTTACGGGTTGATCTCCGGAAATAACTATGTTGATCACTCCTTTGTTGAAGAACTAAGCACTTATGATTGATCTCTCTGTTTGTGGATGCCTTCACCAATTGCGGAGTGTTCTTCTCCAACTCTGAATGTCCCCTGAGAGTTATGTAGCCCCCTCTATTTATAGTTGTAGAGGATGGACAGTCAAGTTACGTAAGAACTCTCTTGCTTGATTCTGATTGGGCCACGTCATTTTAGCCACTTGGCGACTCGTGGTTGGTTCTTGCTTTTTAACTTGGATTGCCACTTCATTTAACACGTGGCGTCACTTTATTGGCCTGGAGTTTGACTGGATATGCCATGTCACATGGCATAAGTCTGGGCCTTAAGATGAAATGGACCTTGGGCTTGAAAATAATAAAATGGGCTAATTTAACTTGAAAAACCCAAATTAATTATTTAACTCAATTGAATTTAATCCAAATTTTGTATGGATTAGACCCATAAATTTTGTATGTCTACAGATACTCCCTACTTCAAGTCTTGTTGAAGTGTAAACTTGATGAGCCTTTGCGACTAGGCTTGAAGTATCGGGTGAAGAGAATCATCTTTTTTTTTACCGCGTGAAAAATTTGACTACTTGAATAAGTGGTAATATTTTCTAAAAGCACGTGACTTTAGCCAAGATTCAAACACGGGTTAGCTAGTGTCTGTTAGGAAAACATTAATACATATATCCTAATTTGAATAGGATACCAAAATGTAGTGTTGGCCAAACAGCAGCTACATGTCTACGGCTACATATGTAAAGTCCAAATCCGTTTCCAACATTGATTCCTTAATTAACTCCATCTAGAAGTCCAAAACTCCAACATCAGCCGCCCTAAACAATTATATAAGGAAGCCTTTGCGATCCTTGATTGCCGAAAGAAACTTCGAAACTACTATTGTTTCTTGACAGGCAAGACAATTGCCAGCACAAGGCAATTGTTTCTCTACTGAGTGCTCTTTTGTTTTTCAAGTCCGGTCCTTTATTCATCTCTCCTTCTTGCAAGTTGAAAACTACAAACTTCAGATCTACTACTACAATGGCCTTCTGCAAGTGTGATGTTTCATGCAAAGATACTACTGTTGCCGCATCCGTTGAGCTCAGTCATGTTGGCCCAATCACTCGAAGCAAGTTCAAGGCTAGTGGCTTGGATGGATCCGAATACTTCGCATTCTTGGAGATGGAAAAGAAGAGGAGATCTCATATGATGTTCGCAACCGCAATCTCTGGGGGCAACACCCCATTCTCGTTGTTTGACAAACTTTCTCAAACAGCCTCAAACCTTGGCGGATTTGAGGATTTGGTGGATTCTTCAGTTTTAACGAAAGTCAATGCCTTGATGACTGGCGCAACTAACATGGACGAAAAGTTTGCCATGATGGAACAAACTATAGAGGTCTTGAAGAAATCTATTGAAGACAAAGACCTTCAAATCGCTCAACTCATGAACAAATTGGAGGCCTATCACCTGGAGAGTCGAGCCATGTTCCTCCTCGTTCACCTGTCTTCACCTCCCAGAAAACAGTTGTTGAGGAATCATTTGCAAAGTTAAACATTCAAAAGGAAAAGCAATCTACTTCAGTTGCGGCGTTATCTGTCCAACAATTGCAAGACATGATAACAAACACCATCAGAGCTCAATACGGCGGACCATCGCAAAGTTCGTTGTACTACTCTAAGCCTTATACTAAGAGGATTGATTTTTTAACCATGCCAACCAATTATTAACCACCAAAGCTACATCAATTTGATGGTAAAGGGAACCCAAGGTAACATATTGTCCGCTTTGTCGAGACTTGTAGCAATGCTGGAACGCATGATGACCTATTGGTAAAACAATTTGTTCGTTCTCTGAAAGGGAATGCATTTGACTGGTATATTGACTTGGAGCCTGAGTCCATTGATAGCTGGGAGCAACTTGAGAAGGAATTCCTCAATCATTTTTACAGTACCCGAAGAACTGTAAGCATGATAGAGTTGACAGGCACCAAGCAAAGGAAGGACGAGCCCGTGGTGGATTACATTAATCGTTGGAGGGCGTTAAGTTTGGATTGCAAAGATCGCCTTTCAGAAATATCTGCTGTGGAGATGTGCATTCAAGGAATGCACTGGGCTTTTTGTACATTCTAAAAGGGATCAAACCGCGAACTTTTGAAGAACTTGCAACACGAGCGCATGACATAGAGTTAAGCATCGCAAGTCATGGAAAGGCATCTCCATTTGCTGATCAAAAGGAGTTCAAGAAAAATATTGCATTAAAGAACCAAACCAAAGAATCAATGGCAGTGAAAGCAACTTTTGTGAAGGTCACTACTAAGCAAAAAGTGAAGAAGGATAAGACCCCGAGTCAATATCCTAAAGAGGAGAAGCGTCGTCCCACATTGAAGGAATTAAAGGCGAAGGTTTATCCATTTTCAGATTCAGACGTACCCACAATCCTTGATGAACTGCTGGACAAGAAAGTCATCGATCTCCCTGAATCAAAAAGGCCAGAGGAAATTGGCAAAGTTGGCGATCCAAAATACTACAAGTTTCATCGCGTCATTAGCCACCATACAGAGAAATGCTTCGCCTTGAAGGAGAAAATTATGGCTCTTGTAAGTGAAGGAAAAATCATCATAGACATGGATGAAACAGCAGAAGAAAAAAAGTGTTCAAAGTTTCATAACGTGTCAAGAACTGCCTTCTTACAATTTAGAAGTTTCTAGCCCGTTGAAGTTGATCTTCCAAGGAAAACTCTTGAAGGTTCACTAGAGCTAGACAATCACTCCAAAGACAAAGATGATGAGGGTTGGATTCTAGTCACTCACAAGAAGCAAAAACATCAAGCAGTTTTGAGGCTACGAATTCCTAATTCAAGAGCGATGTTGAGCAATGCAGATAGGCTACAACCACCAAAAATTATCAAATCTTCCATTAGAAAGAATATTAATGGTGCCTTATCGCCGAAGTTCCGAAAGCCCATCACATTACATGAATTCTTTCCTGAAAAATTCCTTTATGGAGGTTATGTTAGTGCAACTCATGTGGTTTCTAGTACTGATAAAACAAAGGAAAGCAACGATGAGCTTACTCCAACGGAAATACAAGAACATCATGATAACGGAAAAGTTGTTACATGTTGTGCAACAATTTCCTTCACAGATAATGACTTGCTGATGGGGTCTAAGCCACGTAATAGACCTTTGTTTGTTGTAGGGTCCATTCGGGAACAACATCTCAATTGCATACTTGTTGATGATGGTTCGACTGTCAACATCATGCCAAAGATGGTGCTAAAAAAGCTTGGGATCTCTATCGATGAGCTATCCAAAAGTAACCTAACAATCCAAGGTTTCAACCAAGGAGGACAACGAGCCATAGGTATGATCCGTGTAGGATTATCCATTAGCGAGATGAATCCAAACACCCTGATTCACGTCATAGATGTTAAAACATCATACAACTTGTTGCTTGGACGTCCTTGGATTCATGAGAATGGGGTGGTATCATCTACTTTGCATCAATGTCTGAAGTATAGAAGAGATGGTGAGATAGTCAAAATTGATGCAGACATCAATCCTTTCACTAAGACGGAGTCATACTTTGCAGACGCAAAATTCTACCTAGATTCTTGGGAACCGAAAGTGAAAAAACCATCATCAGATGACAAAGCTGATGACAAGTTAGAAGAGGAAAATAAGGCTCAATGGACTACCACCAAGCTGCCTAAGAAGGGAATGAAAGAAGTCTCCATTAAGCTATCATCATCTGAAGGTGACATACAGACAAAGACTGAAGAGCATCTGGTTTTATGCTATGTTCCACGTGAGCGTCGAAAGAAATGAAACCTTTGCTACAGGATTGTACCCTAAATAAGCAAATGAGTCACAAAGATATCCAACATTTTAAGGAGCATATGACTGTCCCAGTCGCACAAATCCCATCCGTGACGGGTGAGTCTGCTAAAGGCAATCTTCAAGCTGATAAAATAGAAGGGCACTATGATCCTAAGGCCTTCATACTGCTTGAAAAGTCTGGTTATGACTTCTCCAATCCATCACAACTAGGAGAACTCAAAGATGAAGTCACTGGTGAAAAGATACATGGGCTCAATGAGTCCCAAATGAAGTTGAGAAAGCAAGGGCACTACGTCGCCACTCCAAAGTTTGGGTTAGGGTTCAGTTTGGCAGAGCCTCTTTGAATTTCATCAAAGAGAATCAAAGAGATAGCTTCATCACAATACTCCTCGGTAGAGGAGATGAAGGAAGTTAAGGGCAAGAAAATAGAATAACGGGCTTTAGTATTTGATCACATTGGAGGCTCAACCCCTCCGGTCTCGGTGTTTGAAAGGCTAAGTCACAAAGGTGAACATGTATCTTCCAAACATCTAAAAGAAGTTTCCACTACCTCAAAGACCTCTGTCTTTTGTTGCCTAGGGACCATAAGGAAGTATCCATCTAGAAAGATACTGTCAAAATACAAGGAGCAAGTCCATGAGGAGCGGGATCATTTTGAAGTTGTTGCTGACAAAAAAATCTATAGTGCTTTCCCATCACGTATGAAGAGGAAGTCTATTTTGTCGATATCCACAGATGGTCCGCTGAAGGTGCAAAGGAGAACCATTGTTTACACTTTCCAACCTCATAAAGAAGCAAAGAAAGAGAAATAAGCCATGCCGACCATCCAAGGAAGTCAAAGAGAAAAGTCAGACTTTGTGGAAACATCCTATCACATAACTGTGGAAGATAGCCCATGCCTTAACGTCGATGATGAAGTACATGAGGCTCCCCCTCAACTAGAAGATGGCGGGAAATCAAGTGTGGATGAGCTTAAGGAACTCAATTTAGGTACTCCAAAAGATCCATGTGTCACCTTCATTAGTGTGCTGCTTACGCCTCAAGAGGGGGAGGAATACTCCAAGTTGTTGATCGAGTACAAAGATGTCTTCGCTTGGTCGTATAAAGAAATGCCTGGTCTTAGTCCTAAGGTAGTTGTTCATCATTTAGGGATCAAAAGTGGAGCACGCCCTATGAAGCAGTCACAACGCATGTTTCGACCCGAGCTTGAGGCTTATAGGTGTGGGGTGGAGTAATCTCCAAGAAAACTCTAGTGGATCATTGGGCTTGAGGCTTATGGGCCGACCCATTTGATAGAAGACCAATTTGTTGGCTAGCCCAATAATATATTGGACTTTTATTTAAATCAATTCATTTTAGATTTAAATAATCGACCCGATTATACTAGCACATAGTATCATTTGGACTAATATTTCTAATACATGATTAAATCCAAATTACTTGTGGATTTAAATTTAATAAAATTTTATTTGTCTACAAATACCCCCTGCTTCAAGGCTTGTCGGGATGTAGGCTTGCCGAAATGAATGGCGAGACTTGAAGTACCGGTGATGATGGCAATATTTCCCCCATCATTTTGTAAGATACCGCACTGATAATTGTTTACATGTTCTATTTCCGAAGAGTGAATTGATGTTATGAATGATTGGAATTGGCAGCTCTTTTACTTCATTCAAAGTGAACAAAACGACCCTTAATAACAAGTTTGGCTCTTGTAGCTTAATTCCCCTTCTTCGGTGAGAAAATAAATTTGGTGGCCTTTCTTATGTAGTATCAACTTAATTAAAGAATAATTAAGTTCATATTGAACTAAGTCAAACACATCTACCCAGGACAAATTAAAATTTAAACTGGTGACTTTACGAGAAACATCTAGTTTATTTACTTGAATTTCGGTTCAAAAGATATGCTTTCCTTTGATGCGCTTGGAACATTTACTCAAAAAAAACTCTCACAACATAGTGCTCCTCCAATTTGGCTGCTACAATAATATATTTCCATTACTCGTTATTTCCTCCTATGAATTGGAGAGACTCCACATTGGCCAGCATTAGTAGTACCACAGAATGATCTTTATTACCTTATAATGGAACATAGTTCAGTCTGAATAAGATACGTAGTACTACATAGTCATAAAACAAGATTAAAACCTAAGAACCCATAATAATAAATTCTTTTGGAACAAATTTCACCATCGCAAACACATCCTTCGTTTGGTTTCTTTTCATCTTTGCCTTGATCATTTTGATCTACCTCAGGATCCAGGTTGTTTTCTTTTTTTTTCTGCAATTTCTGCCTCGATCTCCTTCATACGCTCCTTGGTGAATGGAAAAGCCTCAGCATCATGGTGCATGATCATATTTCTGGCTCCAGTCATTTGACTATATCAAACATAGAAAGTTTTAATGCATTCCCCACTGTCCGATGGCATCAAACATGGAAAATTTTAAAGTTTTCCCCACTTTCCCGTAACAAAACTTAGGCTGACAATAATTTTCCTTTTCTGCTTTGATTTCCTAGTTTCAAACCTATTTATGGACATGATATTTCCTTATTTGCACATGTCAGTAGCTTGAACACCAAGAATTTCCATAATTTCTTTCTTGTTGGTTCCTATAAATTGGCCACTTTCTCCTTGTATCGTTGCCATAGCAACAGTCCTCCATTCTTTGATGAAAGTAACAGTACTACCTTTTGGTTGGTTTTGAAGGTACTCTTCAATAGTTGGCAACGCAATCCCGTCGCTCGATTCTCCTAATGTTTTTTTTTGCAGCTGCTGCCAGGAATCTCAGTTTTGCGCGTCTTAACCAAAAAAATCGTATATTGGTGTAGTGAAGTTGAAATCCTGAACGGTTTGTGATTACAGAAACTAGACTCAGAGTACTACAACATACCAAAAATTTGGATTTAAATTCGTATTGTATCATCCCCGATGAGCTTCATAATCTTGGTTCAAGTTCTGTCACGCTCGATATTTTAATTTTGCGCGTCTTAACCAAAAAAATCATATCTTGGTGTAGGAACACCGAAATCATGAGCGATTTACGACGAGGGAAACTAGACTTACAGAGCTACGACATAGGTAAAAATCATAATCAGAATATGCTGATATATTCCCAGATGTTTTCTCGAATTTAGGCAACATATTATGACATGCTGCCCCATTCTGTCTTGCTGTTTTTTTCCATAGATTCTTCCCTTTTTTTTCGCAAACTCTCGGAGCAGCACATAGGGCTGTGAATTCCATCAGCAAGGATGCGTTTCATCGATCATGATACACCATACCCACACCTTGAGAATATTAGCGACAAGCAGAATCCGCGCGCCCAAGTTCTAACTTTAAAAGTTCATCCTCCGGTGATAGGTAATTTCCCGCTCGCTAGAAAGCCGTTTGACGCCTCCCTTGATCTTGCAGAATGGTCGACTAAAGAGATGAAGGATGCATTGGACAGATTTTTGGGCAAAGTAACCAACATGAAGGTCCTACTTTTGAAGTCCTCTACCCATCAAAAGGTCGTGTCTGCTAGTCCTCTTCATCGTGATTACGATGGACATCTCGCCACTTGGAGTGTTCCTCCTTCCGACTTTGGTGAAGTTCTCTATACGTCCAAATATTGGGAGTGGGTAGAAGATGTTCTTGCCCGCAACAAGTTGACTTTGGATGGCATCAAGGTCTATGACGCCATCTTTGCTTCGTTGTTCACATATGACTACAATGAGAATGTCCTCCGTACCTTTTGTGAGCTTTGGCGTCCATCTACCAACATAATTTCCACCTCCATTGGTAAACTCTCCATCTCTTTGTGGGACTTGCGAGAAATCGGAGGCCTTCCAGTGCATGGGTCTTTCTATGACGAAGTTATCCCCTCGGCTAAGGAGTTGACATAAGAAGACGATCAAGGAAAACTTTTCCTCCCAAGAAGTTGTCTGCACTTGTTCTCGGCATTCTACAAACTCATGAAGGATGATGTCCACGAGGTCTCCATTCGTGATTGGGTGGACTTTTAGTTTCGAGGCCCGAGTAGGTATGCCAAACCTCCGCAAAAGTCATCAAGGAATCAGACTACAAGGACGAAGTTGAATCATAATCCTTTTGGGAATATTGACGCGAGCTTCCTACCACGAACCGATGAGGAGAATGCCCCATTTGTTGATCTTGGCGTGGAGGAGTCACTTAGATCTGAGACTTATTTGGCGGCTTTCCTTGCAAGTTGGCTTTGCATATTTGTGTTCCCCAACAAGAAGATCGACTACATTCGTGCTAGTGTCTTCAAAATCGCGAGTCTGATGGCTCATGGAGAGAAGTTTTCCTTGGCGGTTCCCGTCCTTGCAAGTATTTATCATGGCTTGAAGGAGGTCTCCACTTCTCAAGATTTGGGTGCCTGCAAAGCACTCTTTCTTATTCATTACGTATATGGATGGATAAGAGCATATTTTGACACCTACTATCGTGTTAAGCGTCCACAACGAGGTACGCAAATGTGCAAGGTTTCTGGCGAGAAGATGGCCAAGCATTTTGACCTTAGTAATGCTCGTGAGTTTTTTCAACAAGTTAGTGCGCGATAGCTTCACTATTTGGCTATGCTACAAGGGAGGGAATTGCATCTTACCGATCGTGACGACCAATCAAATTCTTGGAGTGACTTTTTTATAAGTGTTCGCTCAAGCTTCATCACCCTTAGGCATGACGACATTCATATTGTGGAATCTTATAGCCCGCATAGGTTTAGTCGTCAATTCGGCTTTTGTCAAGATGTTCCTGGCAACCTCATAGAGCGACCCTATAACGGCTCACTGAAAATGCTAGTGCAATTCTGGGACTCCTGTGTTCGTCTTGGAGGTTCATCAAAGGTTATTGTCCCTATGCGTCCATCAGAAGAGGGACCTCTAATGACTCGTGAGTATGCAGATTGGTGGTCAGCTCGTCGAGTGCACTCTTCCCAACAAAGTACTCATATATTTTGAAAGTTCCAAGGAAAGATGATATTCCTTTATCCTCCAAAGATGATCAACGTCAAAAGAACACTCACAAAAGGTCTTCCAAGTCCAAGAAGAGGGGATAACTTCATTGTGGAAAGACCCATTCACCGGAAGGCCTCCAATTGCTCGCAAGTCCCACAAAGAGATGGAGAGTTCACCAATGGAGGTAGAAATTGTGTTGGCAGATGGATTCCAAATCTCACAAAAGGCACGGAGGACATTCTCATTGTAGTCATATGTGAACAACGAAGCAAATATGGCGTCATAGACCTTGATGCCATCCAGAGTCAACTTGTTGCGGGCAAGAACATATTCTACCCACTCCCAATATTTGGACGTATAGCGAACTTCACCAAAGTTGGAAGGAGGAACACTCCAAGGGGCAAGACGTCCATCGTAATCACGAAGAAGAGGACTAGCAGACGCGACCTTTTGATGGGTGGAGGACTTCAAAAATAGGACCTTCATGTTGATTGCTTTGCCCGAAAATCTGTCCAATGCATCCTTTATCTCTCTAGTCGACCATTCTGCAAGATTAAGGGAGGCATCAAGCGGTTTTCTAGCGAGCAGGAAAGCACCTATCACTAGAGGATGAACTTTTAAAGTTAGAACTTGGGCGCACGGATTCTGCTTGTCGCTAATAATCTCAAGGTGTGGGTATGGTGTATCAAGGTCGATGAAACACATCCTTGCTGATGGAATTCACAGCCCAATGTGCTACTCCGAGAGTCTGCAAAAAAAAAAGGGAAGAATCTATGAAAAAAAACAGCAAGATAGAATGGGGCAGCATGTGATAATATGTTGCCTAAATTCGAGAAAACATCTAGGAATATATCAGCATATTCTGATTATAATTTTTACCTATGTCGTAGCTCCGGAAGTCTAGTTTCCCTATCCATAAACCGCTCATGATTTCGGTGTTCCTACACCAAGATATGATTTTTTTGGTTAAGACGCGCAAAACTGAAATGTTGAGCGTGACAGAACTTGAACCAAGATTATGAAGCTCACCTGGGATGATGCAATGCGTATTTAAATCCAAATTTTTGGTATGTTGTAGTACTCCAAGTCTAATTTCTGTAACCACAAACCGCTCATTATTTTTGACTTCACTACACCAAGATATAATATTTTTGGTTAAGACGCGCAAAGCTGAGATTCCTGGCAGCAGCTGCAAAAAAAACGTTAGGAGAATCGAGCGAGGGGATTGCATTGCCAACTATTGAAGAGTACCTTCAAAACCAACCAAAAGGTAGTACTGTTGCTTTCATCAAAGAACGGAGTACTGCTGTTATGGCAACGATACAAGGAGAAAGTGGCCAATTTATAGGAACCAACAAGAAAGAAATTATGGAAATTCTTGGTGTTCAAGCTATTGACATGTGCAAATAAGGAAACATCATGTCCATAAATAGGTTTGAAACTAGGAAATCAAAGCAGAAAAGGAAAATTATTGTCAGCCTAAGTGTTGTTATGGAAAAGTGGGGAAAGCTTTAAAATTTTCCATGTTTGATGCCATCGGACAGTGGGGAATACATTAAAACCTTCTATGTTTGATATAGTCAAATGACTGGAGCCAGAAATATGATCATGCGTCATGATGCTGAGGCGTTTCCATTCACCAAGGAGCGTATGAAGGAGATCAAGGCAGAAATTGCAGGAAAAAAAAAGAAAACATCCTGGATCCTGAGGTAGATCAAAAGGATCAAGGCAAAGATGAAAAGAAACCAAACGAAGGATGTGTTTGCGATGGTGAAGTTTGTTCCAAAAGAATTTATTATTATGGGTTCTTAGGTTTTAATCTTGTTTTATGACTATATAGTACTACATATCTTATTCAGACTGAACTATGTTCCATTATAAGGTAATAAAGATCATTCTGTGGTACTACTAATGCTGGCCAATGTGGAGTCTCTCCAATTCATAGGAGGAAATAACGAGTAATGGAAATATATTATTGTAGCAGCCAAATTGGAGGAGCACTATGTTGTGAGAGTTTGTTTTGAGTAAATGTTCCAAGCGCATCAAAGGAAAGCATATCTTTTGAACTGGAATTCAAGTGAATAAACCAAATGTTTCTCGTAAATCCAGCGGTTTAAATTTTAATTTGTCCTGGGTGGATGTGTTTGACTTAGTTCAATATGAACTTAATTATTCTTTAATTAAGTTGATACTACATAATAAAGGCCACCAAATTTATTTTCTCACCGGAGAAGGGAAATTAAGCTACAAGAGCCAAGCTTGCTATTAAGGGTCGTTTTGGCTCACATTGAATTAAGTAAAAGAGCTGTCAATTCCAATCATTTATAACATCAATTCACTCTTTGAAAATGGAACATGTAAACAATTATCGGTGCGGTATCTTACAAAATGATGGAGGAAATATTTTCATCATCACCGGTACTTTAAGTCTCGCCATTCATTTCGGTAAGCCTACATCCCGACAAGCCTTGAAGCAGGGGGCATTTGTAGACAAATAAAATTTTATTAAATTTAAATTCACAAGTAATTTGGATTTAATCATGTATTAAATACATATTAGTCCAAATTATACTATGGGCTAGTATAATCGGGTCGATTATTTAAATCTAAAATGAATTGATTTAAATAAAAGTCCAATATATTATTGGGCTAGCCCGCAAATTGGTTTTCTATCAAATGGGTCGGCCCATAAGCCTCAAGCCCAATGATCCACTAGGGTTTTCTTGGAGATTACTCCATCCCACACCTATATAAAGGGGTCAAAAGAGAAGACTAAGGGACAAGCAAGTAAGCCGAAGGAAAGGCAAAAGAAGCTCTGAAGAATAGCATCAAGGTCTTCATCCATATCTGCAATCGTCATCTCTGGTCAAATTCCAAAAGCCGAACTCAAGTCATAGGCAGGCGGTTTCAAATCTTCCGTTCGTGATAACCCAACATCAAATCATGGTTCGTGACGAGCTTCAAATTGTTCGTGACATAATACAAATCTGAAATCTGTCAAGTTCAAAATCAAGTTTTCAAGCTCTTGAACCATCATCCGTGAGGAGAAGAATCAGAGGACTACATCTCTTTAGATTTAGAGATATTTTAGAGATTATAACCCCATCACTTGAAATTGAATATAATATTTGTCGCTATACTTTTTGTCTTGATTATTATTTTTCAAGAGAGAAATTTAGTTGTTACAAATTTTGGCATACCCGGTGGGACCATCTCTACCTCTCATCTCTTCTCAACTCTCAACATTCAAGATCACTAAGATGGCTTCAAAGAAGATTGAAGTTGCTGACTCCAAGTTTTCTTCTGACGTTGAAAGTATCCTGAACGTTACTATGGGGAGTCTTGGGCCAATCACTCGGAGCAAGGCGAGCGTCTTAGGGCAACAAGCACTCCAAGTGTCATCTGCACCAATGCATGCTTTGAGATCTTCTTCATTCGAAGAAGAAAAGTCCTCTGCTAGCAAGTCAAAGAGAGGAGATAATATTGCAGAAGTTGTGGAGAAAGCTCTTGCTCAACTTACTTTATACAATACCAAGAGTCAGCTTACCCAACCTGATGATGAAGTCTTAAGTGTTGGCTCTACGCCAATCTCGCCACACGGCATGTTCCAAACTGAGTTCAATCCGTGGGAAGGTCTCGGTTATTCTTCATCATCTGCAATAATCATGGAGGCAATGATGACTAACATTTCGACAATGGAGGAGCAACTTGCGAACCTGACAAAGGTGATTGATGGGTTAACAAAGTATGCTCAAGGTCAAGATGTTCGTATCGCAAAATTGATA